>NC_088100.1:41986003-42602253 GCF_036370855.1 Dromaius novaehollandiae | reverse complement strand
TGGGATGTGTATCTACCAGGGAAGGAATGGTCTTACATTAGCTCATTTATTTCTCTCATGAAATTTTTTGGTACTAATGTGAAAATGAAACAAACTATCTTTTAAAAAAATCAAACAAGATGACAGTTCTTTTATTCTTATCATGTCTGAAAGAAGCTTTGATCTTTTATGTTTTCTACTAGAATTAGGATTTTTTTCTAGAGGTGAAATTTGGGATTCTTGTAGCAAATGGGACTTTTGCCATTTAATTTAGTTTTACAGAGCCTAAGCAGGGCTGAGAACCCTTAGTTTTCTATATACCTATAATATTCTAAATACTCTGTCAGACATATCTTTTTGTGAGTGTGTCTGTGAAAGTGTAAAAACTTACCATTCCAGTGTACCCATAAACCTCCCATCCACATCCTACTATTCTCTATTTCTTGTCCATCCCAGTCCCCATCACCTGCAGTATGGCCTCTCCACTACTCTGCATGGCATGCTTAATTTAGCATTCAATACCCAGTGTTGCTGATTCCTTTATATCCTCCACCTTTTCCAGGTCTTATGTTTTCTTTTCTTTCATGAGTTTTTCTTTTTTCATTGTTGTTTCTCTACGTAATAAAACCATAGACTGGAACTCTTTGCACACTTGATTTAAGTATACTTCCAGTGAACCTAATTGTTCTTTAGAACATATGAAACAAAGTTTTGTGTCTGGCATATTTTAGGAGAGCAATTTGTAGTTAAAGTATACTCAGGAGCTTGCTATTTAAATGACAAGATAACTGCCTCTTAAATGATGGATCTATTTTAAGACCAGAAGATTACTGACTTTTTCTTTTACTTAGCTGGAAACTTAAACCAATAGTTTTCTCCTTTCATAATTCTGGCAATTTTTTTCTTACTGAATCAATAATATGACAATAGCAACAGTTCCTGAATTAAAAGCTCACCACTGCTTTAGTGAAAATTTTATTTTTTTTGCTCAAGTAATTTCTGTGACCTTTCTATTTCATTTTTTATTTATATAAAATAAAATATTTGTTATTTCTCAATTTAAACTGTTTTTTATCCATGCAGGACAAATTAAAATGGAAGTCTTAAGGGAATCATACCATCTTGATTACCATACTAAAATAGAGGCAGGTTCCACCACTATTGCTCAGTCACCTGTGTCCAGGAGTTCTTATTTCACCTTCCAGCTCTGACTTTGGGCTATTTAATTAACCTCTGTGTACTGGATTTTCTCCCTGTAAAAAATATTTATCATCTTTAAGGAGGTTCACAAAATATAATTTCTATTGGGGGGGGGGGGTTACACAAAACAACTGCAGATTATGTTTATGATTAGGATTACAAATTCTGAAGATCCCTGGATTTAGTATTTCTTGATCTATCCTACTTTTCCATAAAAATAAGAGTGTATGAAAGACCTAAATAATTGTAAGAGGCTGTAGGTCCAGAAAGATTGGGAAGGCTACCATGAGCACTGAGGTACGTCTGAGATCTTTTTCATCCATACATCATGGCCCAGGGCAACCATTCTGTGTCGCTGAGCAAACAGCTATGAGCAAGCAGAAAGAGTGGAAAAACAAACAAGCAGACTAAAAACCCAGCCAACCTAGGAGACTAGTATGAAGAATATCCTTGTCCACTCACAGTTTCACTTCTTTTAGGCTGCTGTTTAGTTCCTTTTCTTTTACTTTAAACACTCACTCAGCATTCAATTGTATGGACCATAAATGTCATAACTGATCATCATTTACCCATGGATAGGACATGTTTCTCCCTTTGAATATATAATATGTATAAACGTTTGACCCACAGTTTTCTAGACAGTCCAGCCCAGATGCCTTACAAAGACCTGGTTGGGGTGGGGCAGGGGGATTCAGGGTGGCAGGTAGAAAAAGAGGATCGGGGCAGCAGCGAACTTTCCAGTGGCTACAAATAGATTTTACAGAATTACTTGCAATGCCTTATTGTTTTAATTGCCTACTACATGCTATTTCATCCCAAATAGAATTTTGGATGGAGTGGATTTTTGGGTGTCAGTTCATTACACCATTAATAACAACAGGGAAAGAGGGCAATGGAAAGGGAGTGTTAGATGATGTTTCAGTAGAGAAGCCTTACGGAGTGGGCTGAGCACACAGTATGACTGAACAAAATCAACAGTGCACACCTGCTGAACAGGGGAAATTTCAATCCCCATTTCTCTTTTGATACTATCTTCTCTGACTGTCTGCTGTAGGTTTCCTTTATTTTCTCTGATTCCCCATCTACCTATCTACCTCTCCATCCTGTCGCCTACACATTTAAATGATTCTGACTTGGATTCTGACTGGAGAGCTCTCAAGCCTTATCTTCTCAACCTCAGCAACTACAGACCATCAAAGACTCTTTCCATCAGCACTGACTACGTGGCATCTTTTCCATGGTAGTGTAGACTCACAGCTAATTTGGGACGTAAGTGCAAAGATTTGCAGTTTTGTCTATATAGTGATGATGATTAATAATGTGTAAGAGTTAAGCATCAGCACAAAATGTGCTGTTAATGAATGAATTTAAGAAAGTTTTATTTTAAGGTTTAAGACTGGCTTGATATGTCAGTTTTCTAAACACTCCCATCACAGCAATCTGTAATTGCCTGGTATATATGTATACATACATATATACATAAATATTCAGTTGCAACAAAGGAGTCTAGAAAGGCTTACTTGTAAAATAAATGTCTCAAGTTAGTAACATGAGTTTTCTCTTCCAGTTTCAACTACAGACTCATCCTTGATCAAATGTTCATGTCACTTGTCCCTTTTTCAGCTTCTTTGGGATTTCAGATTATGCTATATTTTTTTCCTGAGCTTGCTGAATGATTTTAACACAGTGAAACAGAAACTATCTATATTCCAACCTTTACTTAACTTTGTGAGCCATTAGAGTGAGAGCTGGTTGAATGTCACACAAGATGTACAACTATTGATTGTGTATGTGTGCGTGTGCTTATTTTTCTAAAAATATCAGCATCAAGGGAATTGTGAACAACTTGGGCATCTTTTATCTCTTTGTTTATTTGTTATATTTGGAGATATGTATGTGTTCTTTGGTCATTAAGTTTTCATTCCATTCTTTAATACAGCTGAGGATAGAACTCATTAAACATATGCCATACTGGAGAACTATAGCTATAACTCTCAAGTTTCAGCGTAATAAACAGAAAATGTTATCTGTAATGTAGAATCAGATTTATTCAGTCAATGAAAAGTTATCCTCATTGTTTTCTATTAAATATCACTCTCTACTTTCAATTCAATAATTAATCTGATAATCTATGTTTCTATGTAAAACTACAATACTATAATTGTTACAGTATTCAACATGCTAAATATCTATTCAATAGCTAATATGTATATTATGCAAATAAGAATGCTTATTATTCATTGAGAACTATGATTGGTCCGGTATTAGGAAGCAGAAGTAGAATAATCTCATTCATGTAAACAGATCATACCTAAGTGGTCTTTTTATTTTTTACATTTTTAACAGGATAAAATAGTGACTATGTGTAATCAAATTTGGTCAAACACAGAAACCAGAGGATGATGAAATATTTCTAAACAAAGATAAATTCTGATTCAAAGTGGATTTTAATTTTCCTAAAGGTTGGTACATACCCGTGTTGTAGTCAGATTTCCATGAGAGTACCAATACTTTTGAACCAGGGAGCAATGTAAAGAATTCCTCACAGAAATATATACTAATACTACTATCTTTGTTGTTTTCCCTCTTCTCACTTCAACATTTCCACACTAATGTTCATCTTTTCCTTCTTTCCTTTCAGGATCACACAGACCCTTTCCAATATCGTTTCCAATCAGATCATTTTTGAGCTCTCTAGAATCAGCATGCGTCTCAGGCAAAATTAAAATATTTGCCCCTACTGATAAGAAAGTACTTTGTTTCACTTTTAGCACAGTGAAAGAAGGAAGGAGGCCTACGATGTATAACCAGATCAGTCAAGCAGTCTAAGAGCAATTACTCTATGGATAACAAGAGTTTGATGGTGCACAGAGAAACCCCCACAGTAACCATAATTTCTTTGCAAAAAGTAATTTACGTAATAACTCCTTACATAAGTGATTTGAAGTCTCTGACTACCTCAATATAATCATTATATTTAAAGACTCTCTCATCAAAAATCTTTTATTTGTTGCATGTATGTTTCCAGACTTGTGACTTTTTTTCTTTGTTTTTTGCTGTGTCCTATTTTACTTTAATTATTCAGCCAATAGGCATTCCAGTAACTATTCCCTCTAAAGACAAATGTTAAGTCAGACTGGAAAGCATTTTGAGATGAATTTTCTAATATTTATCCTGGAGTGTTGGCATGTTATATACAATCTTACGGGGGGGGGGGGGGGGGGGGGGACAAAAAAACCCCAGCAGTCTACTGCAGTTAAACTAGTTAAGAATTAAAGTAAATCCAATTTTACAAGATTACTCAGTAGTTAAAATGCTCAAATTCTTTTCCATCAAAGCCCATTATTGGATATTTGAAAAAGATTAAGAAACTTGCCTGAAAAGTAAGCTTTCTCCTTTAACTGAAAAATCTCAAAGTTAGAAGTGTAATATAAATTAATAATTTATACAGTAGAGGCAAAAATGACGGAGCAGGAGGAATATAAACAATCCTGCCAATTTTATCATGCCAAGAATTTCAGAGAAGTTACATTAAAGATAGCACTTTAAGAATGTGGAAAAGTTCATTTCTCCTCAGTAAAGCATCTGGTGATACGTTTAGCTCCCCAGTTACAGACTTCTTACTGGAATAAAAGCTGCGAACTTGAGTTATGTTTAGCCTTAAATGGTTATACATCGATGAAGGTTATTGTTAATCAGGGACTGTCATGCTGATCATAACCAGATCAGATTGGTGCTCTAAATAGAAGTTTAAAACAATAATTCTTTTTTCTTGAAAATAATTAATTCCTTTTAAAAATGCATTCTGTGATGATTGAAACCAAGGTAGGTGAAACAGAATAAGTAGTATTGTTCACAGGAGAGATTAAGAAAATGAAAGCTTCAAATTTTTCAAAATTAAGCATTTGATAGTTTCTCCTTTTCCTCTCACCCCCATTTAAATTTTAACTAAATTTAGTTTTAAAAGAATAGAAACAGCAAATATCAAAATGAAAGAGTTTATTTGAATTCAAAGCTGCATTGTTCTGCTTGTAATTTACTCTTTGGCATCTGCCAAAAGTAGTGAAAAAGTTCTTTTTTGGTCAGTTCAAAAATCTTTGCTCTTATTTTTGTTTGTTCATTTAAACATAACTACTTCTTGCCAGACATCCAGTCCTGTCAGGTAGTCCTTGTTTTTTCAAAGGTTTCATTATATTTGGGTTTTGGCCCATCTATTTGACTATAATAGATTCCTCTCTACTATAACTTATGCTAGTAGGATTCTCATGTATAATTCATATTGTATTAGGCACACAAAACAACATTAAAATAAAGTTAAGGTTGCTAAATCAAGCACTCAAATATCAGCACCCAAGTTTGGTATGTAAATTTAATTCATTCCCTTCATGTATATGCATTATGGCACCAGTTTTAATTGCACAATTACATATTATCTTTCCCATGATGCTTTCATCTCATTCTGTGCTCAGTATGAAGGGTGCTTACGGAGTCAGTAGGCAATATTTGGTTTAGTCACTGTGTTCAATGTTCAACCTTTGACCTTATTTTCTGCATTCTCTTTAAGCACTCCCATGAAAACAGATGTATCGGTTCCCTTGCAGATTTTTCTCTGGCAGCTTGGTCTACAGAATAGAAACACAAATGGATTGATATTTATAACTCTTATGGAGCCAAATGACAAAAACATTCACTTTTTACAGAGGGCAACTGAAATACAGCGGTAAATAGCAAAGTATCTGCCATTTTTGCTTCCCTAATCTGGGAATTACATCTTGACTTCTTTAAGAATGTGCAGTTCTCATTAACGTCCATTGTGACTACAAGTGCTCAATACTTTCTCAAATTGGACACTAGACGACTCAGATCAAGCATTAGCTAAAATAAAGGGCTCATCATTGAAATTTTATGTTGGAAAATTGCTTTAGGTGACTTTCTCAGTATCCCAAAGTAGGTAGACTAGAACCCAGCTCTTCATACTGACATTCAGCTCCCTAAATTGCTCTCTCTCTCAAGTCTAGGTCCAACTTCTGCAGCAACTGACTTTCTGCATGCTAGAAAAAGGAATCTGTATACTAGCTTGCACCCTCAGCTTCAGCTTTGACACAGGCTGCTACTGCATGACTCCTCTAGTACTCCAATCTCTGTCTGCTATCTATTAATTAGATAGCTTCCTGGGCTGGTGAGATGAAATCTTGCCTTTTCCTGTATATCCAGAATGTTGTTTGCAAGAAGCATTCTCTTGAGCCTGCCATAATTCTCAAACTCCAGCTTCTGAAGCTCATTTCTCATTATAGGGTATATAAACTAATCGTTTTGTTTGTCAAGGGCTGTCATGCCCTATCTCCACTTGACTTCTTACTTCTCTTTGACTTAAAAAGTTAAGCCCCACATGTGATTTTTCTCAGGTGGGGAAATCTCAGTGCTTTCAGATTCCAGAACACACTTTCTTACACAGGGAATTCAATAAGCTTTTGTCCAGAATTAGAGATATCTAACCCCTACTTATCACGTACAATGATCAAGCATTTGCAGAAAATCAACTTTACCTGAGATAGTAGAAATGTACTGTTTCACTTTTCATGATGCCTCCGCTACATTCAGCATGCTGATGATGTTGAAACTAAGGTACAGTTAAAATGGGAACAGGAAATCGTTCTGTTTCTGCTAATGCTTGGTGCAAAACAAAATCCAGAGCTGGAGCAACCCTAACTCTGGAGCAGGCTGAGACACCATGAGTTGGATGGCAAATAGACTCTGTTTTTATACTTGTATAGCAAAAAGTTAATGAAGCAGGGGTAGTCTATTTATAATCTTTGAGTCTTTCATGTAAGGAAAGTCAAGCACAGGCAAGGCTATAGGGTTGTTGGCTGAAATATGAAAGTGTCTGTGAAAAATCATTTCTTTCATAATTCCCACTTACTGAGAAAACTCTTAACCAGTGTTTTTAAAATAGATCATTAACCTTCAAACTAGGGTTACTGGATGGCAAATAGCCACTGTGGTAAAAATCTACTTACCTCTGCAACTAGCAGAATGATGCCTAATCTTATCACAGATAGATCCTGCGTGCCATGGTAATCGTCACACTGATGACCTCTATGTTGGAAATAAAAAGACATCTTGAAAATTCTGTTCTTGGCAGAGGATGCAGCAGATAATATTCTTAAGCTTCACAGGAAACTATAAACTTCCTTCTATCAAACCACATGCATGTTTTACTTCCTATTTCAGCTTACCATTGAAGGTAGAGGATAATATTTCAAAGGGATTGACATTGGATACTTCAGAAATTCCCATACATCCAGACAGCTGCATTGTGAAAGTAATGATAAATAAATAAAAAGCATGTTCATCAGCAATAAAGTCAAAGCTTTTTCATTAACAGGATTTAGGCTTTGAGTGTAGGAGTATGTCCTCAACAGACAAGAACAACTTCTGAAAACTCATCTTTCAAAACTGCCTTTCATTGGTTATGTGTGTGTGTTGGGGGGGGGGGGGGGTGCATGTATGTGCATGTACTCAACACATGCAAAGGATTGCTTCATCCTATCCTGTGAAAGAAAGAAGATATATTCATATTGCAGTTCTGCAGAGGAACTTATACGTAACAGTGTCATGAACCAGAGAAAGCAGGTAAGTTGGAGAATAAGTATGATATTGCCATAGAGATAGTAAGCAATGGGTTGAGAAGTTTTTCAGGAAGTAATAAGATAACTTTGGGAGATCAGAGGTAGATACTACAGAAAAAAGACACTCTCGGGAAAAGTTCCCTCTGTACTATCTTATATACCATATAGAGACATCTATATCACATTTTTGTATATGAATCTCAGTTTTGTTTTGAAAGATAGCTTAGAAAAATAGATTGAAAGATAGTTATGGGTTATAGGCCAAATCAAAGCCATTAGTCCTTGTCAACAGGCTGACCAACCTGGTGAGGACAGCCCTAAATGAGGACTGGCAGAACAGCATTATGGGGAAAGCTCCCATATCTTTTCTAGGAAAAGAGCACAAGTGGGCGCCTCCCTGGAATACTTGTACACGAGCACATGCAGCAACGGGAGCAGATAGGATACACTAGAGGTCTACGTGCTGTTGTAAGGTGAGGATGCCACAGGGATCGCAGAGACATAGTGGGATAGCTGGAGTGCTGCAATGGATGGATACAAGCTCTTCAGGAAGGACAGGTAGGAACTGCGGAGAGGGAGCTGCAGCAGGGATGCATGGAGCTTTGCTTAGGGATGGATGATGAGCCAGCTGAAAGCTTGTGAGCAAGAATTAGAGGGCTGACTAAAATGGGCAGTGTTGTGGTGGGTGTCTGCTACAGACCATCTGATCAGGAAGAAGGAGATAAGGCTTCCTTCCGACAACCAGAAGCAGCCTCATGTTTGCAGGCCTTGATACTTATGGGAGTCCTTAATCACTCCGATATATGTTGAATTTACAACACAGCAGGGCACAAGCAATGCAGGAGGTTTCTGGGTTGCATTGATCACAACTTCCTGACCCAGTAATTGAGGAGCTGGAAAGGGGAGTAACTCTGCTAGATTTATACTTTCCACTAGACATGTGCAAAGCGACAAAGGCCTGGAAATGAAGTGAGAGAGTTGTTAATGAAGGAATGTAAATTTGTATATCATGTATTGTCACTAGAATCAGGCTCTGCTTACTTTAGAGCAAAATGTAGCATTTGAAAAGATAAAGGATATGTTTATGTTTTCACCTTTTTTAATGATTTTGAATTTTTAAGAAATAGATGTTAATTCTACAGGAGAATGACCCCATCTTCAGTTTCCAAATAACAAAACCACTGCAATAAATCTAATAAATACAATCTAATAAGTCCATTTCACTCTAGAAGGACCCGGGTTACCATAAGGAAGAGCAAATCTCCAGCAATCTGAAGCAAAAGGAGCAGGTGGCTTTAAAAGCATCAGTAATGGTCAATAAAAAGGGTCTATTCAAAAGAATTTTCCCAAGGGGGGAAAATATAACCTGACTGGCATAAAGCAAATGAGAGTAATCAGAGACATCTGCATGTTGGAATTTCCCTTTCCTTCCTGAATTTCAGAGAATTTTCACTAACTTGAGATTGATATTCCTGCTCCCTACATTCCTTCTGGTTCACAGCTTCTAGTTGGAGATTTTTTTCCCCTTATTTTAGGGGATACAGAATCCAAGAAGTCTTTATTTTTCTTATCATTTCTTTGTACCAAAAATAAAAAAGCAAATTTAAAAGTTTCTATCTCTGCTGTCCAATTCCTTGTTGATATGGCCAGACTCTGTGGTGGCTCTGTGTTGAAGGACTTACTAACTAATGTTTCAATAATATATGTTATTTTTCATTCCCTATAGAAACTCCAGACTGTAAGCTCCAGTCCTTGTGAATCTCAAATAGCAATATGGCACATCAACACATTAAAAAAAGCTAAAAATGACTCTTGAGAGCAGCTTATAATTACACAGAGCAAATACATATTAAGCTTTGTCTTATCATTTTGGTCCCATCTGTCCATATACTCTTTTATTTTGCCCTTTTCTGAAAGTTTGTCCAGAGCTCCCCCTCTCTCTTTTTTTTAGGCTGATTTACAGCTCTTTCCCATATTGCTTCTTTTATTACTTTTTTCTGTGTTTTGCTTGTCTCTTTGTTAAGCAATTCCATCTGAATTGCATGTAGGCTACTCACCTCATTAACTTTAATCCATTCCTTTTTATTTTCAAATAGTGCATATACTACTATCCTGAGTGGTTTATGACCATAAGTTCATTTCTTTCATTTCCTGACTGTAAATAGTCATTGTTTTCCCAGTAAGAGCCCCAGCACCTCCACACTACCACTGAATTCACTTATAAGAGACATGTTTGCTAGGCTGTCTTAAATCATAACATATCAGTCCTAAAGTTTTAAGGGCTAATCCACAAAGGTACCTAAGGCTCAGGGGTTTAACCACCCCTTTTTTTATGTACTCCATCACCCTGTGAAATCTACATTTCCAATTTATGCATATAGGCTGGACAACATTTAGGAAAAGTTAGGAACCCAGGATTTACAAAACAATATGTGCAGAGTATGGAGACATTCACTCCATAAAAAATGTACAGGGGAAAGCAAGCCCTGTCTAACTTTCTCAGAGAATTAAACATCCACTTCCAGGCTGAGACTGCTCTTTCTGCTTTGAACTCACAGCTATGACTCCTTTTCTGGAGTTAAAAATGTCAGCTCTTCTTTTTATTTTCCAATTGCACCCTTAATAGTCTGGTAACACACATAGTCAGATGAACTCCTGGAGGCAGAAGTTCAAGCATTCCTATTTCTGATTTGACACAATGACTTTAACTTAGATTGTTCACTACCGTGTGGGTATATGTTTAAGGGCATTCTAAGTTGTGTATTTCAACCTCTGCCATAAAAATACTACCTTGTTTTATATATAAAAAAGGACTGGGCTCTGTGCTTTCCATATAAATAAGGTAACTGCCCAGTTTTAGTAATTTGTTTAACCAAAATATTTTTGCCACTGATATTTAAGCAGTTTTCACAACGTGGGAGAACATTAGAGAAGAACTTGAGAATCTCCTTTCTTCCCCTCGTTGTCAACCCCCTTGCCATTTCCCCATCAACCACAGTATTAGGGTGCTTGCTGGAGAAGGTGTCAGGCACTCTGGTAGATTCTAATCTCCATTCCTAAACTTTCGGTATCCCAGTGACTCTTGAAGTTGTAGGTTATTGTTGGGGAGATTTATACAGGGACTAATTCGGTGAGCATGCTTGAAGAAAGTTGCTACTGTCAGTATTAGTAGGGAAAGGCTTAAGCTATCCCTTGAGCAGCTAAGCACCTTCAGGAGCTGCTAAACAACACTGAACAGGATTGGGGATGCAGCTATGGAAGAAAATCTCTCAGAGGGCCTAGCCCTAAATTGGTCAGCTATTTGAGCATTACAGTGTTTACAAAATTCTGAAATTTTCTGAACCACATAGATAGGGCCTATGGTCTTTAAAATCTTTTCTTTATAGTTAGTGTTTATTTATTACCTTTTGTTACCATCTATTAATTTATTACCATTTTAACATGTTTACAGTGTTTGTATTGTTAATTTGCCCACCACAAATTCAGTTTTCTCAATGATTCTACTCTGCACAGTGCTGTTAATTTTTACATAAAAAATGTATTTCACTTTTTAAGTGTTTAAAATAGTGGCTGCACATCAAGAAAATGGACTGTAGCCATTTCTCTAATAATAATTTCCTGACTGTCTTGAACAAAGCTGCTGTGTGGCCTAGTTGCCTAGTTTCTCCATTTGTTAAACAGTGTTCATTGCTCATTTCTTAAAAGATTTAATTTCCTAATGTTTTTAGGAAATAATTTTCAAAAACTTCTATAAAGGTTTAAAATAGTTCAGATTAGTATTAACAAATCTTAATAGCCTAATAATTTATGTGATCAAGAAATTTCTCTTCAGTTTTATTCTTTTATCAAGCTAGGGAGCTTGGAGCTATGTTATTAAGCGATACCTCTGCCAAATCTTATTCTCTGCATTATATGTTCACCATGTTATGTACCTTTATATTAAACTTTGAAATATAGAAGGCTTTTTTTTTTTATGAAAAAATATCCAATTGTGAAGATAAATTTATAAACCTAAAGCCTAAACATAGATTTTAAGGATAATTCTGGCCTCCGGCTATATAAACCTGATCTGTCACCAATTTTCTACTTATGTCACTCTATGGGCCTTCAGAATCCTTTCGTTGTTTGCTTCTTATTCTTTTTTTAATTTTCTTCCACACACTTAACTGATGTTAATCGTAACAAACAATTTAAGGACCTTATTTGTCGTATGAGTCTCATGGTTTTAAGTCCCTCTGATGTTTTTATCCTTTCAGCCTAAAAATTCCTATAGTGGTAATATTACCAACACTTTCTGCCATCAAACCATATGTGTAGCCTTTCATCCCAGTTTCCTTAGTTAACATTTAAGCTACTGCTTTAGGCTGCCTGCAAGGTTTGTATTATCACACCTAAATATAGTAAACACTGTGGTGTGAATACCATTTGTTTTAATTATCCACATCAAATAATTCTATCTTTGTCTTTCAGAAGAAAACATGCTAAGAAGCTTTTACTCTTTCTTCTACATTTCCCTGTTGAAGGTTGTCAGGGGTACAGTTGATTCATATTTTAGATATGTCCTTGGGGTTATAATATGTGAGACAGCAGAATTAAGCAGTGTTCTAATTCCCTTGTTCTATTGTCATTAAATAGGGATTTTCAGGAATCTCTGTGTTAACAGCTCAGATGTCTCATTTGTAAAAAAGACACTAAAAACCTTTCTGTTAGGAAGAAGCCTTGTCTAGCCATGTTTGTATGAAAGATGTTAGATTCCTGTTTAAACACACCTTGTCAGCTGCTAGGCTTGACATAAGTTCATTATTTCCCATTCTGCAAGAAGAATATCTTTTTTCAATGATTGTTGAAGCTTTAATATTTATGATGTTTTAGACAGAATGACTTATTTTCTTATTTCAAATAACTACATATTGGATCAAGGAATTGATTCAGACACCTGAAGTGGGACCTCAGTGGATTTTAGGAGCTTAAATCCAAACCTATGATCCTGAATATTCCTACTTAGTTGCCTGCTAACACTGAGACATCTCATCTCCTGAGGGCTTTCAGTCTTTTACCAAAGTTTCCTTAGTCATGAGCCCAAAGCCCTTCTCTTTTGACAAGACTGAACTGTTTGGTACCTGTTTCTAATCTAAACTGGAAGACAGGAGGAAGATATTCTCTTTTTTAAAATCACTTGAAGGTCTTGATCTAGGAAACACTATTATGCATTTGGGATCAGCCTCCTCAAAAGACACTGTGTTGATCAGAAAATGAGCCCTACTACTCTTTTTTTTTTTTTTTTTTTTTTTTTTTTTCCTTTTTCTCTATCAGCAGAAACAGCTTTGGCTTAAGAAGAATGAGTCACAATTTCCTGGGCTTCTGCTAAAGATCTCCATAATCTGGATCCCAAGATAAGCCTAATTTACAAATTAATTTTTGCTCTAAAGAGGAACAGGAGGTCAGCCTCCCCCTTTTGTGTATCGTGTCTTACTGAACACAATTCGATAGCATTCAGTACCTTTCTGAATTATCCTTCAGATGTACTGACTTCTTTCCACAGACTGGGTAGAGAGCCAATGTTCCTAATTTAGTTGTTTTGGTGAATAATAGGTATGTATGTTTGAGGGTAAAGAGATTTATATTTGGATTGATAATAAACGGCAACCACATTGATCTAACCAAAATGCCTTTCAGCAAAGAAAATGTCCTTATCTTCTTCCTTACACCCTCAAAAACAATCAAAAAAACTCCAGTATGACAGAAGAGCTCCAACATGACAGAAGAGTCCATGAAGGCATTTGACCAGGAATACTTCCTTTTATCTAGCACAATCTCAATTTCCTCAGATTGCCAGTGCCACTAAAATGAGACAATTTCCTGGGCTAGGAACAACTCAACATGCCAATACACCAGCAGATACCATTAACAGCAGAAATCTCCTAATTTAAAGTTTTCTCTTGCTCCCTTTTTTCTTACTATATATAATATCTATAGAACACTACAAATGTTGAAATTCTTTCTCCAGATAAATAGAAATGTTACAGAAGGTTACATTTTAATGTTTTTCTGAATACAACATTCTGGTCCCGCATCATATGCGTACAAAGCAGGCCTTTCAAGCTTTGAAGTAATTTCTATGTATTTTAAGGCACAAATGGTATAAAATATCCCAGCTTTAAGAATCAAGTCCATTGCTTTCATAAACAGAGAGTATTTTTCAAGTCATACTGAATCACTATTTTCTAATTCCTATTATTTATTTCTGGTCCTGGTCATTTGTCATTACATCTGTCTGTCTCTTTACAATTCCTTTGCTTTAGAAATTAAAAAAACAAAAAAAAACAAAAAAAAAAAAAACCCAAAACAGTCCAGTATGCATGTATCCTGTTGTTATCTTAGATTTGCCTTCTTCTTTAGCTAGATAAATCCAAAGTAAAAACCAGCTGAGCTGTGAGATTTTCAAGGTAATGCAATATCTCTGCATGTGAGCTTGACCATTTGCATGCCTAAAAGCCTAAAACCTCTTAATTCTCCAGATATGTTCCAACGCTTTTCTTTTTGGGCTTTCAGGCTAAGGGAAGAAGACAAGTTCACTTTGCCTTTTAAGAATTTGGCATTTGGGACACTATGATAGTTCATTTTCAGGAAGAAACATGCAACATCAGCAACATACACAATCTCTGCTTGCTTAGCACAGTGTTCAGAAGTGGCAAGGTAAACTGTTTTAATAATCTTTTCTCATTCTTAAGCATCAAATATTTCTACAGTATACATCTACATCTGAGCTAATCATCCAGACCCCTTTTATATAGACAATGGAGATATGTTAACACTTCCAGGCAGTTCTTCCCCTTGTAAACATTGACAAAGATAAGATGAACCATGCCCAGATAAAAAGTGCTCATTTTTCTCTCCTGGCTTTAAAGGTATTCATGAGAATTTGTGTATATTTAGGTATGTGTATTACAAACTTGTAAAATCAGATAAGATGAATTCCACCATTAGAATCAATTACATATGTACTACTCTGAATGTCTGAAAGAAAATAAAACCCTTATGGGAAGGTTCTCTCCCTGACAACTAAGAGCTGGAGACAAGATAAAGTCTTGGTGGGTTTCTTGTATATAATTTCCTACAGGAAGCCCACAATTTCCATCTGCTTAACAGATTTTTATTCCATCTTTAATTGATTGGTTGCCTGTAAACTCAATTTACCTGACAGCTTTAGACAGTGAACTCTGTTACGCATGGATATTTTGCATGGTTTATAAGTCCTGTGAAAATTATCTTGCCTTGATACCAAAACTCTGTTCAGAAGAGCAAGCACCGGACTATCAACTGTCCTAATCTGGGGCCTAAGTTAGTGGCATGCTTTCATACACAATGCTTTTGCTGAACTAACAATCACTCCTGAAAGAGTATGTATTAATGAAAATAAGAGATCTCAGCTTGTTCTGTGAGAACCATCTCAAGCTGACAAGCAGTAGTATCAGGTAAGTTTTCCCCCTGTCAGGCATGCTCCAGTCCTCCATCATGCTCAAGAACTGGGAACTGATTGCACACATTAAAGATGATCGTTGTGCAAAAGCTCCTCCCAGGAAGGCTTCATGGTTCAATTTAACTGAGGGTAGGATGGTTGACACCGCAAGTGCCGTTGATCTTCGCAGTAAATCATAAACATTCTTATTTCATCAGAAAAGTTTGTGGAATGCCCACAGCTATGTGTGTAAAGCTACTGGTTAATTCCAGGTTTTAGCAACAGATTTGCATAGAAGAACAGAGTTTAACAAAGTAAAAGGAGGGAATTACAAAGCAATCTTAGAACCTTGCAAGGAAAACCTATTGTCAGAGGAAAGCTCACTTATTAAAACCTGTGTTACCATCCACTGCTCAGAAGGAGCAGTCATTCAGTGGCTGGAGAACAGTGTCTTTCTCTTTTACTGTATGGACTACCTGTCAAAATACACTTACAATGTCTTTTGTACGAGTTGGTGACAGGTTTGTTTATCTGGAGGTTTTTTACTCAACTGTTTTTGCCCTTGCTTGATCATAAAGGGCCTGTGTTTATTTTTGAACCTTTTCTTTTTTTTTTTCTTTCTTGAACTCAGAATAACTGCCCTCACAACAGCACCCAGAGTACTATGTCCCTCTTCCCTAATCTTACCTCAGCATGGTGCCAATTACCTTATCTATTCTTAGCACAGCAATCACCTCCAGACAACCGTATAAAGAAGCTGACAATACACATCGCTATCTGTAAAACACCTCAAAAGTCTGGGCAGCAGCCAGGATTCAAAAGACCTTGGGCAAATTCTTTAGTTGTGTCCCGTGCTAGTCCTTAAGATGATTTGGGAAGATTTAGTCCGCAGCATGCTTATCTTTCAGAATAGAACTATTGAATGTCCATTTCACCTTTCTTCAGTACAAATATTTTGAATTATCCTTCAATACTGGAAACAAATGATGAACGTTAAATCATTTCTAATGCTTACTTCTTGTACCTGTAAACTCTAGATCACCATCCCACATTTTATTTAGGTGCCTCTTTCAGTATTCATCTTATGTGCAAGCTATTCACTCCTTTACTCTTTCATTCAGCACTGAATCAAACCTGCCTTCTTTAACGGTTTTGGAGGTAGGCATACTGCTTTTAACAGCGACCTGTTGGTCTATTTATTTTAAGGAGAATTTACCAAGTTTCTGTATGGCTCATAAGAACACAAAAAACAAATCCACTGCACGTGTGCCAAATGATTGCACATGCACCATAGACATGATGGAGCTTGGCACCCCTAAATAATGGAAGTTCTGCAGAGCAATGACATGGTCCATTACATACTACCCTGACTTGTTATCTTCTTTCCACTTGGTCCTCCTCTGTTCTAATCCATTTTCCCCTCCTTTGCCAGACTTCCAGTGACATCTGGCATTTTCCCTAGAGTTTATATGTCCCCCCTGCAAAAAAAAAAAAAAAAAAAAAAGTTGAAAGACTAAGGAAATCAATGACAGTGTGGATGAAAGCAAGGAAGAAAGGATGGTCTGGTGTTCAGTCTTCAGTAGAAGTGAACTGCCTCAGCAATATGAGAAATTCTGTTAGTCCAAATCTGCTTCATTAGGCACCTAAACACCCCTGGGAATCCTGCTTTAAGAGATGTAAGACAAAAAATATCCTCTAAAAGAGAAGCAGCTAGAGGGGTAATGAAATAAAGAAAAGTGGAAAAGTGCGCATGAAAAAGAACACCTGACAGGGTGCTGTGGGGGCTGGCGGCTCCGGGGGCTGGCACTTTGGGGGAGCTGCCAGGGGGCAGGGCCGGTCCTGGTGGCCTGGGCCGGTCCCCCCGCTCCAAGGGAGCAGCACCTGGGGGAGCCGGGGCAGCCTCAGCCCTGGGGGCTGCTGGGCAGCGCCACGGGCCAGGGCCGGGGGGTCCCTGGGCCGGGCAGGGCCGGGCCATGGCGGGGCTGGAGCCGGCACCACTGCGACGTCAGGGGGCAGCAACTGACGTCCCCGGGCTGGGCTGAGATGGGGCTGGGGCTGGGGCTGGGGCTGGGGGAGACCCGGTGGGGCAGGGACAAGGACGGGGAGGAGCCTGAAAATAACACTGAAGGATAGGTAACCTCTTTGTAGTTACGTACCCAGCTGAGTCCTCATATTAGGCACCTGCCTCTAACTTCATATGCCCTGGAATATTTTAGGATATAATTTTCAAAACGTATTCATTCCACCTAACTTTAAAATGAGAATGGTTTCTAAAGCAGACTTGTAACATTTCAAGGTTCAGGGAAATCCCCAATCAAGGAGAGAGAGAGCTTCGGAAATGCAGTCTAAAATCTGAACTTTCTTCCAAGGGTATCTAGCTCTCTCCTTCAAGTATCTCTTTCTTTTGACTTTGTAGAGTTGACTGTACTCCTAAATTAAGCATTTCAGTTAGGTACCTCAAATTATATGGGGTGAATTTGTGAATTACTGTCTCTGAACTTTCTTCCCACAAGGATGCATTTCTTTTCATGACTGTTGCAGACCCCTTTGTACTGCTTCTCATGCAGTTCTGAAAGTTCAGTTCTGGGGCGATGCTGTGCTCATGCTGGGATGAATCTCATCACTTTTTTCTAAATGACTGTTATCCTGAAAAATAAACAAAGAAGTCACTACAACTAGATAATGGAGTGCCTGACTTCACAAATAAGAGCACACACTCAAAGGACTTTTTCCATCTGTCTTGCCTCTTTCCACCGGGAAAAAAATAATCACCTGTAAGTACTTATTTTTCTCACGGTTAATGTTGATTTCACCTAATCTGAAGATAGAGCCCTAAAGATAAAAACAGCGCTGGAAGGGGAGAAAGTTGTGGAAATGTGTTAGAGGCAAATGCTCCCCTCTGTTGTGGCTCAGATATCACCTAAAACTAAAAACTAAAAAAAAAAAAAAAAAAAAAGAAAGGGACACAAGGGACAGGCACTCACAACAGGTTGACAGTAATCTTTGTATGGTAGAAATCCGTTAGTGTCCAGGCCACAAGGGACTGGGAAAGGAAAATCAGTAGGATGAGAACAGCAGTCCACTAAATTCTGTTTCCTCTTGATAAATGACCACAGCAGATCACAGGCTCCCTGTGAGGGTAAGCAGAGGGGTCATTCTGTCTTTTTCCACCAAGAGTCTGGACCAATGTGTTTAAACCAAATCCAACAGAATTGAGAGAGTCCTCCAGAAGGTAAAACACATTTCTTTTTAAATACCTTCTAAAAACAGTCTGTGAAATTCTTCAGCTTAGTCCTACTTACACAAAAGCAAGGAAAGAGCGCAGTAATCAAAGCCATGTGGAAAACCCTGCACCATTATATATATTAAAAAAAAAATCAGCCAGCAATGTACAGTGGTATGAAAAGGCTCAAAAAGTCGATCAGAGGGACCAGGGGGACTAAAATCATGGCCAAGAGAAAAATAGGGGAGCCAAAGGCCAAACCAGAGGCAGGAAAGAGAAGTAAAAGGCCAACTCCGGGACTGAGAGGATCATGCCTACACACAGCAGAGAATTGCAAAATATGCTTCAGAAAGAAAGATGTGGAGAGGAGCAGTATACAGGCTACAGGCTACAGGCTTGTAACACTGTCTGAGAGCAGCATTATTGCTTTACTGACTGCTTCCTATAGGCTGATTTCACTAGGCATAAGGAACATATTCGTTAGGTAGCTCTCATAACTCTTATATTTTCCTGCATGTTGTCTGTGTTTGCTGACTTCTAGGACTTTGACAACACAATTCAATTTTAAATGCTATTTTCTAGTACATAAGTTGCTTTGTAAATCTGTTTGCCTTTTCAGCTCTTGCCATTTTATCAAGTTAATATTATTCCTCCATTGTTTATATTTGCACTGAGTATTTCTCAGTACTTACACATTTAAAAGTAGGTGGCATTTATGAGTAATAACTATGTTTTCATGGTGAAGTAAGATTTTCTTTTAAATAAAGTTGTTTTATGAAGAGAAAAAGAGTTTATATTCCCATTACTATCTACATACTTTGTTTAGGAAAAAAAAAAGACTTTTTAATAAACTTTTTAAAATAAATTTTAATAAATAATTTAAAAAAAACTTTTAAAAATACACTTGCTGTATTTCATTAAGATATGTTTCATAGTCAAATAAATCTTGAGGGCAATGTTTCCCCAATCTGTCTATAATAGGAACAGAAGTTAGAGTTTTTCATTCGGAACTTAGTTTCTTGCTCTCCATCCTTTATTGTAAGTGTCACAGCTCAATGGGAACTAAGTTGCTGTTTTGTTTTTGGTTTTTTTACTTCATGTCCTTTCTTTTGTTTTCAGGGTATCTGTAGCTCTTCCTAGATTCACAGTATCATATAAACACCTTCAGGAGCCTATAAGCCAGGAGATTTTTTTCTATGGTGTGTGCTTTCTCCGTGTTGCCATGTGTTTGTATCTTTTGAAGACCTCCATTTCCTCATATTACCTTTTGTCACAAGTTTGTGCCAACTTACATTCAGAGATAATTTGTACAACTCCATGTGGGCTAGTCTGTGCCTGCACCTGTGGGTAGGTGCTTAGCAGCATCAATATTCATTTTTAATCTCTTGCTACATGTGTTGAATCATTAATGCCACATTTTTAAACGTGCAGTTGCCAATGTTTGTTTTTATTCCAGGTGTTTCCAGAAAGCTATTTCATTACTTGAGTTGGCCAGTGGCTATGGATGTCTCACTTCCTTAATCTGTCTCAAAAAAAGATGAAGATATGAAATCAGCATCTGTCAGCATTAGTGTCCAGATGATATTGTTTGACCATGAAAAAACCAAACAGCTGTCATGACTCTGACAGTCTTTTTTTTTTCTTTTAAGCAAATGTATTAGTACCTTAATATTGATTTTTCTCTACTGCATTCAGAGTTCTGAGGCTTCCTACATTTCCTTTCTTCCTTCCTTGTGCTGAGAATAGCTTTGCCTGAGTACTGCACTCTGCTGTTGCATCCTAGTGGGTGGCAAGGGAGAGTGGGCACTGAGCGATTGAGATCACTTTATCGTTTTCATGCAGCTAATGATAGTTGGTGTGTGTCTTCTAAGAGAGGTTCAGTAGTGCCTCTGTAGCTCTAGGGAATCTACATAGACTAAACGAATTCAGATGGGATAGTTAAACCATTGATATATGTTTATAGCACGAGGAAGTACAACAGTAAAATTACCCTTATGCACAAAATTTATGGATCCAGTCTGACTTCTTTTAATTAACAGAAATATTCAGCATCAGTATAAATATCCTTCAAGGCAGGAGTAAGGATACACTGATTAACATAGTAAACAATCTTGCTCATCAGTTAATAACTGAAACAACAAAAAAGCTATATTTAGTGCTCTGCTGGCAGACAGTCAAACCCCAAATAAGCAACTGTTGTGTTAAAATCTAAATAAGACTGAGGATGTGCTGAGCAATAGATGGAGATGCTATGGACAGACTGTGTTTACAACACAGGAAACTGAAAAGTCATAGACAATCTTCAGATATAAAATTGAAGATCTTACCTGATTCTAGCAGTTCATAATAGTCTTTTGATCAGGAGAAAGTGCTTTGTTTTCAGTTTCATCGTTTGCATTAATTATATATTGAAAGATTATTTATTATGCATGAAGACTAACAGAGGTAGAGACCTATCCCACTGTTCATTGTAATTGTGTCTTCAACAGCATGAAATATTTGGTGACAAATATTGTAAAAGATTAGAGAGGAATTTTAACTTCTTCCATGTACACTGTGTTTCCTATCATCTCTAAATGTTCAGTGTTGACGAAGACGGAAGATTTCACTGTTACCGAATACTGTGATTTTATCATCCTTACTTTTCAATGTGCTGCATGAGCATCACAATGTGCATATCTGTATTAAGCTCTCAGTTTCCCAGAAAGCTTGCACAGCACAAGCATAATTTATTTTCAAATACATGGATGTTTCCAGATGTCATTGTAATCAAATACAATGTGGTGCCATTTAACCATGCCATGCAACTGCATCCCTAACTGCTTTGGATAACAGAATAAAAATGTGAGGAAGTTACGTAGTGTAATCTTCTTACAGCACAGTGTGCGAGTAAAAGCATGCAACCCCTAAATCTTTGAACACCCTAATAGCCACTTTTTACCCTGAAGACCTGCAGTTAAGTTTTCCAAAGGCAGCTAAAATTGACGGCAGCATAAATCAAAAGCTGTAAATCTGAGAAAGCATCAAGTCCCTATTTAATTCCTGAGTTATACATTTTAATCACTGAAATAAAATTTTGCAGATTCCGTTGGTTACTTTTATTTCACACTGTCTTCCATCAAGAAGGCTTGATATTTTTTCAAGATTAAAAAAAAGATACACAGCATTGTTGTTTAGAAGAGATTTAACACTAAATAAGTGATTACATGGAAGCTACTTCCAAAGTATGCTTCGGTCTTTAGAAAGAAAAAGCAATAAAAAGCTTAAAAAAAAAGTTTAAAAACTTATTGCTGAACCCTTAAGAAATTTTAATCAGTATTGTCTGAAAAATCTGGATCTTTCCCCTTTCCTTCTATTGCAATTGCAACAGAGAAAAGTAATACTTTTTTCTCTTCAACAATATTAAGAAACTTAATTTTCTTAAAATAAAGATTATAATCACCTGAAGTGTAAAATAACTTTTATTCTTTTTTTAAAAAAATTAAAAGACTAAAACTTAAATCATGATCAATTCAAGACAAGTTCAACCAGTTTTCATTACATAATTGTCTGATGACAAAATTTTAGTTTTCAAAGAAAATGCAGTTTTCAGCTTGACTGTTTTTCACAGAAATGTTTACTTAAAAATATTTGAAAAATTTATCTAAAAAGTTTCTGATTGCTGTAACCAAAATATGCTTAAGTTTCATTTAGTGTATTTGGTTGTTGAAAGAAAACAAAAACAAAACAAAAAAAAGAAACAGGATCTGGTTTCCTAATCAAAGTAAAACTTGTTCACAGAAGACTTATTTCATACAGGTCTGAAGTGTTGTACTACATTTAATATAACTCTTACATAAAAGTAGTAAACATGCAGGAAGGAATTATGTTACATATGTTAACTCTTTATAGCTGAATTAGAAAGAAATAGCAAAACACTCTTTTGGTAATGTTCACTATCATTTCAAGTTAGATGAGTTTCTCTAAGAAGATCATAATCTACTGCTCTGCTTTCTAACTTGCCAGATCAGGAGAGGAACCCACAAAATTGATGATAGCTGACAAAAAATCATAATGATAGAAAATAACCTATTGTCCATTCTGCTTATTTCCACACTATTTTAGCTTCTATCCATTCTTAAGTTTTCCCATTCACTCTGTATTTGGCCCTGTTGTTATAATAGGCAGCCTATTACACTCAGATTTTTGCTCTCTTCTGGTTATTGTTACCTTACATTTTTTTCTTTCCCTCCTTCTAAACTGGCTTCCCTTTTCTTCTAGAGTAGAGGCAGCAGATCCTGCTTATAAGCCTCAGTGCAATAGCAGAAAAAGATAGTTTATGACTCCTCTCTCAGGATCAGAAATGGCTGTTGTCTAAGCTCGATGATTTTGCATTTTCTTACAAATCAGATATTTTTACTATCTTCCTTGAGTGATTCTCCAATTAACAGGTGGAAATAAACTCAATACTTTCTAGGAGGCAGCAATAGAGGTCTGGTGAAATCCTCCATTTTCAAAGTTCAGTAACTTCTTTTGTCACATAATGTAATTCAAAAACCTATCAAGTTTATCATTAAACTAGATGGGTATTTCTGATCCACTCTTTTTGATCCACTCTTCCAAAAAGCTGTTTTGAACCTTTCTTCTTTGATGAAACCTAAATTTATCCAAGACAATCTTATATCCATTTGTTCTTCCAATTGCATTGATTTTTTTTTAAGCTTAAATGGGTCATCTTCTCTTTTTTAAATTTCCTTGATGTGTTTATAGAAAGAAATCATATCCTATTTGAGACCTTTTTTTGGTTCAAATAAGTTCATTTAGGATTTATGCACATTATAGGTGTACATTATGCAGGTGATCTGGACAGACATTCCCAGGGACTTTTCCAGTTTGAGGTTATATTTTTGGAAACTTACAGAATTAAGTACAATATTTCAAACTAGATCTTACTGGGGCATTAGCATTTTGCTGTCAAGACTAGAAATACACTTGAGTAGTTTCATTGTTAGTAACCTCTTTGTTAGCCAGCTGTAAACACCAACCTTACAGTGTGGCAATGAGTTTCACATATTTAACCATTAACTGAGAAACAGTCACCATAGTCAGATGATATAAATTTTTTTTTAATTGAAAGATAGATTGATAGATTAGACCAACCACTTTTACCTGGTATACAAAATAAACTGATTTCTCAAAGATAGATTTCTGCAGACATTAGTACATTCCATCTTTATAAATACCCTATGAAATTTCATCCCACTGTTTTCAGTGTATCCCATGTTTTCAGTTATTTTTTGCAGGGTTTTAATATAAGGTATGACAGACTACTCATGTTAAAAACATGGACAGTAAGCCAAAATCAGCTGTCACAGGAAAAGATGTACAGTTAAAAGCCATGAAAATCACTCCAGAGTAAATAAAAAATTTCTTTATATTAAAATCTTAAATATATTCCAATTTTTGAAGCATGAAACAGATACTTCAAGTCAGATATAAATAGCAGACTTTTATGTAATATTTTTAAAGCTATGCTAAGATAAAAACAAAAGTAAAAAAGATTAGAATCTTAACAGAATAATATATTGTTTTTCCTAAGTTATTCTTGCATTCAAATTACAGTCAAGTCTCAACAATGAAGTACCAGACCAAAAACCTCCTGCATATATGTGGGCAGAGGAATTTACTGATAGACTGATTAAGGTCTTAATAGTCTAATCAAATTGTTAATATTTGTCTGGTTACAACTGTATTAGCACTTATCATTCAGATTCTCCAATTACAGCACATTCCCAATGAAGTTAGAGTTAAAACTGACACATACAAAATTTCTAGTATCTACCCTCTTTTCTGATGTTATGCTTACATTTTCAGTATGTTTTTGTGGCATCATCAGCATCTCAACTTCTTTCCCAAGAGAAGTATGATGGTGACGTTGGGCTATAGTTCTACCTTGCTGTTGGGGGTCAGTCTATACATTTGTTAACAGTCAGCTTACTTGTTCTTTTTTCCACAAAAAAAAAATCTTTCTTTCCTTGTCCCACAAATTTGATGTTATGTTTAAGTTTTACATATGCTGGACACTTTTCTTTGTTCTCTTTGTTATTTCTAAAACTAGTTCAGATCAGTTCCCAAGGCTACATTCCTTCAGTGAGCAGTAATTAACCATTTCTGAGTAGTGTTTATAGCTCTGGGATGTCTGGTATAACCCTGTCCCAGCATTTTCAGGGCCTGTGATATCATCTTATCCTTGTACCTTTGGGGGCACCTCTTATAATTCCCTATTTGTCTTCAGCAGCCTTCAAGCTGCCTAGCTAATGCTTTATTAGTACAACACAGTCTCATATACAACCCTGTTCTAGGGCCATTAACAGATCACTCTACAAAAATGATGATCCATTAGAAGATAGATAGATAGGTATGTGTGTGTATATACATGTGTGTATATGTATGTATACACACATATACATGTATATGTACATGCATATATACACATACATGTATATATATGTGTGTGTATATATATGTCCATAGAGACGTAGATATATTCTACTTTGGCAGCTACCTCTTATTAGTATCAAGTATTTTTGACAATACCACTCTGAAGTTAGTCAAAATTGCTATACAACACTGTGTTCAGCTTCCTGTACCTACTTGTTTCGTGTACCTACCTTGCAGTCTCTAAAATCTCACACCTCCGTTTCACCTCCCCAAGCACTATATTGCTGGAACTGAGTACCTAATTTTTCTGTATGGGGTGGAAAATTACACAAAAGAGGGGAAATTGTAGAATCATAGATTAGTTGTAAGCAATTTTGAATATCTTTAGAATACTTCAGCTGACCAAAAGCTATCTTGACGATAGAGTTCTTCAAAAATTTCACTTCTGCTTTTTTCCAGGAGTTAAATTTCTTTGTTCCATTTCTACCATTTTTGATGAAATCAAATACAACTTTGATACACACAGATCAAATGTAGATTAGTGGGACTAACTAGCTTCTGTAATTGTTTCTAATAACACTTTTGAAGTGGCCTCTGTTTCAGGTTATTTAGCTGTGGTCTCCGATCAGCTAATTGGACCCCCTCAAAAACATTAATGATTACTGAAGACTGTGCGGAGGGACATGAGGAAAGGAAAAGTTCTGCTGTTTAAACCCCTAATCTCCTTCAGTGCTGTTGTAAGATTAGTTTGTGTAGTTTCTGTTATCATTTCTCTCCTCTTGACTTTCTGACTTCTTTCAGAAATTATACTCAAAGAATGGGAGAGAAGAAAATGCCAGAAAGTACAGGAGTACAAATTTCAGTCCATCGTGATAAGAACTTAATAGACAAAATGAAGGCAATAGAAAAACTAAAGTGATAAATCTTCAAACATTAAAAAAGGATAAGAATATTATTTAAAAAGTCTAGTTCATACTTTTCTTTTTCCTTAAAGAGGTAATTTGGAGGATTGCATGACTCACAAAAATATTCAATAAAAACTGAAATATTATGCACATGTATAATGCCCACACATATACAAAAATGTTTTTCCTTCGCAACATGACTTTTTGTTTTGAATGTTAAGCTAAATATATGTGGTTTAAAACAGTTAAAATGTGTGATGTGTTGTGAATCTACTAAAAGGAAATGTATTCACTCAACCGAGTTTTCTTTACTGTTTTCAGTTAATGAAAGAGATTTTGATTTTTCATTCTAATTTTAAATTTTGAAATTTTTATGAAGCAAGAAAACTGTCTTGCATCTGCAATCTAGAAGTTTACAATCAGAAGGATAAACAATAGTTGCAGAAACAACAGCCAAGGAACATGGTTCCTATTTCCCCAATCATTTTAAAATGCTGAAAGGGCTCCAAGAGAACAAATATAAGATGAGTAAAACTATCAGGCAGTGGGAGTAGAGTTTCCCTTCCTTTGCTGGTGATGTTATCACAGCTGGATGAGTCAAAGTGAAAGGAATCCATTTCAGTTCCAGCCTCAATTTTCGAATTATAATCATGTTTGCTGGACTGAACACATCTATTGCTCCTAATGTAATCATTAAGAAGTGGCTTTATCCTCCCTCCCACCGCAAACAATATTCACTTACCCACCAGAAATATTTACTGTTATTTGCATAGATCATATCCTTTTCAACTAAGCTGCTTGTAAATGCAACTAACTCACAATATCTTTCCCCAAATATGAATCCAAATCATGTACCAAGGGCACTATGACATTTACTGGACCTATCCTTTCTGAAATGGTGCTGCAAACACATTAAAGGAAGGAAAACTTCAGAACTATTGTCTCTCTTTAAACTATCATACAAAAATGGCAGTCATTTTGATTTTTACTTATAGGGAAATGGCAAAAGGTAGTTTTGTTTTGTTCTTCAATATTACTTTCCATTTTTGTGGAAAAAAAATCCTTTTCCCTTTCTTTTCTTTAGAGAAGATCCTAGGTGAGCTCACTAGCTGTTTTCCTTATTACTAAAATATTGATTGTTTTTGATTTTTCGTGGTTTCAAATTAAGCAAATTTTCTTCTAGAACTCTTATAGTCAACTGTATTACATTAATACACAATTAAATGATCATAAAAATCCATCAATTTGTATTTCTTGAATGCTCTTCATCAGCATCAATAACATGGATGTTATGTGTTGGAATAGCATTTCACTAGCCAAAGTGAAATGAAAGTATCCAAGGTGTAGCAGTGAAAAGTTTGGATCTTATTTTTTCATTAATTTTCAAAACCAAAAATCTTTGCTCAATACTTTGAAAAATGAATAGTGGTTTATGTGCCTGGCTTGACACACCCAGTAGAGATCAGGCTTTCAGGAAAGACTAACCATTCTGATATAATTACTAGCTAGCCTGAAAATAAGACACTCAAGTATAATCAGATCACACTCCCATCTCTAGAAACGATCGTTAAAAAAAGGTGAAATGTTTTGTGAAAGGAATCAAAAATATATTTAATTTAAATTTCAAATTAAACTATTTTATGAAATGACTCTTTTACCTTTATTTCTCTTTTTTCAAGACTGTTGATCACATCACCTCTAAATCTAATAGTAATATATGTATTAATACTGATACTGTTAATAATGTTTTCCTTTTATGCAGCTACTTAGCAAAACACTTACGAAACTGCAGATAGTTTTTTATTTTCAAAATGTCTTCTGAAACCTGCCAGTCAGCTCTGGAAATCAACAGCACATTTCTAGTGGCATTCCTAGCACGTGTTCAGAGGGGGATGCTTTACCTGCCCAATGCTCATGAAAGATAACAAGAGCTCCACTATGGCTTTCAATACTCCTACACAGCTTGGCCCAGGTTCTCGAGCTACATATCTTCTGGCAAATTACACAGTGATAGAAAAAGCACTAAGCACTGGAACTTTCTTTTTCATATTTCCAAAAGGTTAGAGCAGTCCTTGGCAGTTTTGGCCTTCACCAATTAACACTCTGCTATTTCCTGGGCATCGCTGAGGGGCTACTACATCCCACAGATGATTTCCAATAGTTGCATGCAATTACTCTCTTCTGTGAGGTAAGAGAATATAATTGCATGGGTGGGTATCGTTTTGTACTATTTGCTTCAGTATGGAAGAATGGTCTTGGACACTTAGCTTGCTAGCATAGTTTCCACCTTTATATGGAATATCTATTGAGAAGTGCTAAGTAGAAATGTTTGGTAAGATTTAAATTGCACCATTTTCATCAAAATAAAAACACTTCATGAAATTTCTTTGACAGCAGCAGAAGCAGAGAAATACAGTGAAAGTGAAATTGCAGGTCTCTTACCTTCTGACTGATTCCTCAGCTTCTGACTGAGGTTGGAGCTGATATTTAGTCTCACAAATTATTTAAAGATCCATGTGCAGGATCTCACTGACGTTACCAGGTGAAGTAATCACTTTCTCAAAGCTAATAGCAAGTGCTTTGCTCCTGAAGGACTGTCACTACCAAAGAGCTAAGGAATCCACAAATTTGCTGCTCTTGCATTGCTTCTCAGTAACGGGAGTTATCTAATATCCCTACTAGTTGCCATCGTTCTTTTGGGGCTCCACAGCAAGTTCTCAGTTACATTGTTATGCATCTTTGTCTGATACATCTCAATTGGTGCAACCAGTTTAAGTGCTTAAAGTAAATCATGCCAACACACAGTTTCTAATAAAATCAGATCATAAACAAATTGTTTAAAATCACTTTATTCCTGAAATCTTGAATCTTGAAAAATTCCTAAAATCACTTTATTCTTGCTGTACAGTACTCTTACTTTATCTGTAGTTAGATCCTTAATCTTCCTTTATTAAAGTTGTCACCAAATATTTTATCTAGTCCTATTTTTTCTTCATATTTAAACTTACAACTTTATATTGTACTCCTTGAGAACTCCAATAGAAGGTGAAATATTCTACTAGGAAAAAACAAGTTCCATGAATTATTGAATGATTAACATCCCACGAAATTTTGTAGTAAAATGTCTGTTTCCCATAATGTATGCAATATTCAAATGTAGACTATATGTTACTGTCTATCACGTAATCAAAGCTGGTGAACCTGGAGGTAATAGTATTAATGCAGTAATAATATTTAAGATATATTAGTGAAAACACAAATATATATTGTCCTGGCTCCTTAGTGGTATAAACCAGAATGAACAATTGACTAAATTCAGTACATCTCCATTTCGGTCAATGGAGTTATATTGACATACATCAGCAGGTGATCTGTTCCATTATTTCTAATTTATATGTATCTTATTACAAGCATGGATGATAATGATGTATCCAATTATCTTAGATAAAAGAGCATAATTTAAACTAGTTTGAGGATAAATACTGCATACCCTCTACCCTTCAGTTGTCAATCTGACATAAGTGTTTGACTCGGACAGTTAACTGATTATTTTTTTTAAGCTAATGTAAGATAGTTCAGGTAATGTCCTTATGTTGGTTACTTTAAAATTTCTGGCCACTTGATTATGATTATTTTATCTCCTTCTTGACAACTGTTTTTATTCTAAGTTTTTTTTTTCCTTTTTAATAGCTGATGTATGAAGATACAGTAAGCATTTCACAAAATGTTATTGTTTCATTTGTGGAGGTGTCTTCTTATTTCTCTTTCAAATTTTCCTTTTATTTTTCTGATTTTCTTCAAGAATCACATATTCTTTGCTAATAATTATTTTTACTTAATGCTGTTAGAGATTTTGTTAAGTTTTTTTCTGTTCTTCAGGCATGGAATTCAAATTTCTGAGTTTTCTCAAGGAAAAGGAAATCTGTAGAAGAGTTTTTCCATGGGGTTAAAAAAAAAAACAGAGGAACAAAACAATAAAAATGAATCTATCTAACAGATAGTACAGCACATTGCCAGTGTTTAGGAAATATTTTCTGTATTTTTTTTTCCCACATCTTCAAACATTAGCTATACTCCTTGATTTTCACATACTCCATTCTAGTTTTTGTACTTGCACCATCCCAACATGATGTTTGCTTTGGGGTGGGCTTTTGTTTTATTTTTCTTACACATTGTTATCAAAGGCCAACTGAACAAAAAAAGTCTTAGAAAATAATTGTAGTGTTATGTTCAGCTGTTTGCCTCTACTCTGAGTACTGTATAAAATTATATGAAAGTGTTATATGATTATGCTCACAAGCATTTCAAGTAACTACTCCAGGAAAATCGAAAAATATGGTCAGTTCCATAAAGATCAAATTTTGAAGTTTTATAATAAATTTAGAATGAAATGTTCTTAGAGTATTTCTCTGTTTCTCCCTTTCCCTCTTCAACAAAAGAATGACATTTAAAATGTCATAAGTGTGGGGCTACCTGTTATTTTAGTCTTCTCTATGAGGATGTCTCAGATTTAATATATTTCTGTTACCTGGTAAGTTATGAATTTTCTGTCTTAAATTAAAAAATCAGATGCAATCATATGTTTGTAGAAGTTAAGACTCTAGATCATTTATCCTCCCACAAATAAAATGTGAAGCGACAATAATAGGACAGTTAGCAACAATGAATCTGAACACATTTGAATGATGCAACACAGCACTGGAAACTATAGGAAGCTTGATGAAGTTTCTCGTCTTTCATTGGCTTCTCAGGGATTTTTTGTGCATCACATATGTATTTGGATAACAGACAAATTCAGAAGCCATACCATTTTATATGTTTGATGTTAGTATTATTTTGTTCCTGGCACTATTTTTAACATCTCCTCTGACTTCCAGTCCAGTTAAGACACACTGCACATTCTGATAAACAGCTATTGGACAGCGAGAAACACAGTAATGTCTCTAGAAAATCTTATCCCACTGTTCTCTGCTTATTTTGTATATCATATAAGGACTTTCATTTGCTGCCCCATTCTCACTGTAACCTCTTAAGCAGCATTTTTGTAAGAATATAAGAATGACTGTCCTCAATTTGGCCAAGATCCCTTTAGCTCAGCAGCCTGAGCCTAGCAACAGCCTATAGTAAAGGCCTTGGGAAAGGCAGGAACAGGTCAGGCACATACTGAAAATTCCTAGCTTCTAGCGCTCTGAGGCTTAGGAACTTTCTTTAACAATGATGATGGGTTTTTTTCTATCCGTTTGTCTAATTGAGTTTTGAACCCATGCGTAGTTTAAGTGTTTGTGTCCTGTGCCAAAACTTTTATTGTTCTTTTTTGTTTCTTTTAAACCTGGTACCTTATAATTTGATTACTCCAGCTCTCATGCTAGATACAACGAAAAGCAATTTTCCCCCATCTCTACTGTCATTGGCTCTTCTGATTTTAAATATCACAGCCATCCGAACCCTCGGCCTTCTCTTTTCCAGTCTAAGTAGACCTAGTCTATTTAGTTATTCATCATATACATCAGATAGGAGTGGATTATTTCTGGGAAACATGCTTCTCCATGTGACTGAGGAGATTTAGCTCCTAAATCAGGAAGTAAATATCAGTCAGAAAGCTTGTAGTGCCAGTGTTTGTTGTATACATCTGCTTCTGAGTGCCCAGAAATGAATAACTGCTGACTTCAGAGCTGCAGTCTTACACCTCTAATACTGTAATGTACTTCATGCACACAAAGTTGTCCACACAGCTGGTTTGCTGCCTTTAAGTTGATAAAGAATTGAATAAAAATTCTGAACCCTCAGCTGTCTCCAGTGCAGAAGAAAAATTTAAGATAACCAGCTGGATAATTCAAACTCTTACTAACAGAGAGGATTGTACCTCTGGAAGTATGAGAACTACATCAATCTAGAAGAGTTATCCAGTATATTTTCAGTCTCTCTTTCTCTCATTCTCCTTTTATTTCTCTTTTTTAAGGTTCATCAGAACAAGAAGGAAAATAAAGGGGACCTTGTGTCTGGGTAATCATATGGATGCACAATAGGCTCAAATGTCCTTATTATCAGCAAAGACACACTTCTCTGCTCTCATAGTGACCCAGTCCTTTGGAGTCCTAGGGTAAAGAGAAAGGCTGTGTCATGGGATATTTGGAAAAGCAGAAATTTTGTTAGTGAACAAACTGCATTTGAAAAACAAGTCTTAAAACCAAGATTTACACTCTTCTCTCATTATAAAATCAACCTTGGAGCTAATCATGTCAAAACTTGCAAAGGATTCCTGCTATTGCAGCATATTTACATAAAATAATAACAATATTGAATATCAAAGTACGATTTCAGAATAAAATAATATGCAATTCTAATTGCCTAACTTATTTTTAAAATCAATCCCAAGTGAAGGTCAGCCCCAAGGTCCTCAGTAAGTTTTCTTTTTCACACTCACAGCATAGTAAAAAGAAAGCCTGAATAGTCCTGCCAACAGGACGACAGATAGTGCTGCATCAGTAACCGTGTCTTGAAATACTTACCACTTAGGCATCTATAACCATAAAATAAGCAGAAACATATGGAATAAAACATAAACACTATGAAACTTCATATCTTAACTATTACTGGCTATACAAATAGCTTATATGCTTCTCAATGTAAAGGCCTGACATTCTGATATTTTTAACTGTAAGAGTCTCTAAAAATGTTGCTTTCCCTTTGGGTATCTTTGTGACATAGCAGCAGCCTAGAGCATGGTGCCTTAGCTTGCTCTGCAGCACAACTCTTCACATCATGAGGCTAACTGTCTTTAAAGCAGAACAAAAGTCTCTACTGTCTGTGGAGCTGTGGGGAGCTTGAAGGCTTTGCTGTTACTTCAAGCCTCAATATATTACACAAACATGGAAAAGAAGTACAAAACTGGTTCAAAACTGCAAACTAGTCATATATCCTTCACAGGAAGAAATATTATAAATGGCTGATACATCAAGTGTATCAAAATATCAAGTATCTATCAAGTACATCAAGGCCCTTTAGTCTGTGGATCATGTTCTATGTAATTATTTGCCCTGGTTGTTGAGTGGTGCTATTGATTTAACTGGCATAATTTGCAATGTAAATTACTGTTCATGCTGAATAAAGTTAACAGAATCTGGACCAAACAGGTTAAAATGAAGAGAGAGAGTAAAGCAAATGTGAATCACTATATATAACAACAGTAGAATGAAACCCTGCAATAGCTGCTATAAAGCTATGTATGAGCTTTAGATGTTCTCATGCAGAGGACATAAACAACCCTTCTTTGCTGGTGCTTGATTGTCTGTGCCAGAGATCTATGACCAGGTCTTTCTATATACATTGAAATCTCTAATTGCTCTTTAATCTGTGGATTGCCTATTCATTTCTTTCATTAACGCATTTTGGCCAGAGTCCACAACAGACAATGGCTTGTCTAAGTAATACTCCAGGAAGAACTTCACAACTTGCCACCACCTGCAGGTGAAGAACATTTGTAGCTGGCATGAGACAGAATTTTTTCATTGACCACTAGTGATCAGAAAAGCAGAATATTCATCTTTTGAGGTTTTGAGGGTCTTTTGTTTGTTTGTTTGTTTGTTTGGGTTTTTTTTTCCTTCTGGAGAAGGATTTTTTGTTTGTTTGTTTCAAATATAAGTTATAGTGTGCACTCAACTCCAAAGCAAGCTGGCTCCATTGTCCAGAGTCTGAGGACATAATTTTGCATTTTATTCCACATGCACTTCTGCTATCAGAAACATACTGCCAGGACCATCAGAGTGGTGGTACCCTTTTGGCTTTCTAAGGCTTTGAGGAGATCCTCTGCACTGGTTCAGATATGCCAGTGCAGTTTCTTTCAACTCTTCTCTGTCTATTTTGTCTGTTTAGGTCTAAGCAAAAGCCAGTTACAGACCCCTTTTGTTAGGAATGCGCAGCTATAAATAAGATTTCTAGAAAGCCTACTTATTAATGATGCCATAAGCCTTTATATGAACTAGTTTAAGGTTTAATGTACACTTTGATACTAGAAAATAAAATGAAAATAAATGTGAATTTTTGCAAACATCAATCAACCATTAGAAGCAAATAATAATAACAATTACACAAGAAAGCATCTTTCTCATTTAATTTAACAAATTTAGCAGCAAATATATTTTTTTCCTACTTCCAAGTTACACAATATATCTTGTAGTAATGATTCCAACAGCTGTTTACTTTAGCTTCTTTCTTTAGTTCTCCATTGTCAGTTAGAATTAATCCCTTGTTATGACCCTGGATAAAATCTGTTGTGCATTCTTCTTTCTCATTCTTCTAAGCACCATTTCCTGTGGATATTCCTCTTTCTGAAATGTTAATTATTTTAAAATAAAGATATTGCAATTGTTTGCCATTACTGATTTTTGAGCCCAGTCCCATTCTCAAAGAAAATGTCACAAAGATCATTGGCTTTAATAGAATAATATCTTTTCCCCTGAAAAATCTAGAATTTAAAAAAATTGGAAAATACTTATTTGAACGATGTAGGTAGTTGTTCCTTTTCTCCCAATGTCAACTTCTATTGAAGTATGAGGTAAGATAATATTGTTATTGAAAAGTCCCTGACAGGAGTTAATTCAGCAATGAGGCCTGGCAGTCTAATTCTTTATTGATCATTTCTAGTTGTGAGGAAAATCATAATACTGGTTTATCAATATTGGCTCAAATTAAACACCCAGATCAGAAAACATAAAACTGTAATGAAATAAAACAGTTCCTTCTCTGGTTGAGACACTACAGATAGCCAAAGGAAACTCCAGTATTTCTTTTTTGGTAAACCAAGCAGATAATACTACACTATAGTATAAGCAAATTTCAATTCCAGTTTCAAAATATCTGTGATGTTATACTATTTTCTCTGACATGAGAAAAATTCAGATTCACATTCATAATACTATATGATGCATCACAATGAAAGCTGCATCCAAAATCAAAATGAGATATATTTTGAATTATCATATCATTTTGCTGCCCTAAAATGATAAAACTGGTTGTGAAAATTATCAGTATTGCTTGTTACCTTACCTATTTTTTATTTTCTACCTAAACTAAAATCATATCACTCAGAACACAGGCTATGATCTTGGCCTAGCTTTACCAGGTTGTACCTAGACAATTATTAAAGGTTACCTATACTTAGCATGATTCTAAAATCACCATGATTTAGTTGGTACATATGGGCACATCAGTCAAAAATTTTAAGGACAGCAAGCAAAAATAGGCTAAGTGGTTTGAAATAAGGAAGAATCATGTAAGTACATATCCACATTCCAAACAAAAGGCTGAAATGTGGGAGAGGTTTGGGATCGATTCTTCTTTTTCCTTCTCTTTCTTCTTCCTTTAACATTGGTGCCTCTGAGTTAATACCTCTATGCTTCCCTTAAAATTAACAGATGATGTATGAAAGAGAAGGATTTGAAATTCACTCTTTACAGAATCATATATTTATGAATAATAAAGATTTTTATGATGCTCTAAGAAGTTCACAGCTGCAAACAGTAGTTTCTTTGATACTTTCAATTTTTTATATTTTCTTCCTTTTTTACACATTCAAACACTACTAAAGAAAGTGGCATAGGTATTTTTTATACAAATATTTGTCAAATAGCTTCTAGATTTTGCAATTTGTTTCTCTTTAGGAAGTATTATTGTAACATTAAGAACTATTAGCAACCATCCAGTTTAAACCAGTCAGTTTCTCTCTGCATGTTTTGAAGGACCAGCTCAGGAGGAAACACTATCTAATTATTATGATAATGTTTATGATTAAAAACCTTGATTTTCCATATACTGAGGTGCATTTTGAAGGATGGTTATACTTGATCTTGATCAAGTTGAGAGAAGAATGTCTATATGTGCAGATCACGGCAGAATTTAATAATCTCATTATCAGCACCCTCTTAATGGTTTAATGAGCTAGCTGCTACCAAAAATCAAATTAGTCTCTCTAAGGTGGGAACTGCTACAGCTAACTTAAGTCATCTAAACTTTGGGCACTCAAGCTAGGATTCATCTCAACTGAAGTTAGTTTTCTGCAACACAGAAATTGACATCTAAAATAGCTGTCATTGGTTGTCTTCATATTTAATGCAGTGATACAGGCAATGAATCCTTTGACGAGCTTTTGCTAAATCAGAATGTGATCACCTACATCCTTAAAAAGCCTATGTCTTTCCAACAACAGTAAAGAGAATGTAGTTTGACTTGCGCAGATATACATGCCTGTTTGATCAAGTTGATTTCGTGCATATTCTTAGATAAATATTTAAGCTCCTTGAATAGTCCATAGTGAGAGATAGACATGTCGAGGACACAATTTGTCCCATCTGCTTTGACATCTTAATATAGGCAGAAGGTCCTTTCTTTCTGCATTGACTGTAAAATGAAATAAATGATTAGCTTAGACACAGAAGGATAAAATTAAGAAGTATAAATCAAGGGCTCAATCAGGTTGTTTAAAAATAAGTCTCTAGTGTCATCTGAGATGCTGAGGACATCTGAGAAGGCCACAAAGGGTCAACTGATACCACACAGGACTCACAGGGACCAGCTTTTCTGGACTGGCAGTGGAAAACTCTGTAGGATAACCTGAAGCCCTATGTTTACGCAACTGAATCAAGCCCTAGGTATTGAATTTTAAAACCCCAAAGAAAAAATATTCAGATCCTTGCCAAAATCCTTATTCAGTCATGTATATTTAGGACAACTAGGTCATTTGAATGGTATGTATTAAAATAATGGATAGGTATTTCAATACTCTTCAATATAGAATGGTAGAGACTCAAGCCCTGAGTCTGCCAGTCACTTTATACATGTATGCATTGCTCATGTCCTGGAACTGACACATACGTTGCTGCATCAAAGATGGTAGCTATGAGGTAATTGAATGTGCTGAAAATGTGAGATGACATTTTAATAACCCTGGGATGTGATATACTATGTATTATTGTTCTTTCTATTGTTTGGACTCATCCAAAAGTCCAAATGTTATTTTTAATCTCAATTTTAACACTTTCTGAAATTTATTATAATTTAACATTTTAATTCCCCTAATGTTTATTTTTGAAATATACCTTAACTTTACCTTAATAAATGACTATGAAGTTCCCAGCTTTTTCCACACAGTGATAAAACTTTTTTAGTGAGTCACATCTAATATAATCCAGATAAAGTCAATAAACCTATGTAGACTATAAATCACTGCAGAATTTTGCCTAATATCTAAGTAAAAATCAACTGACTGCAGTCTAATCAAATAAAAATCATGGCAAGAAAGTCATTTAAGTCTACAATTAACATAACGGATTTTACAACGTGTGTTAGCAATGAAGAGGTTTTGCCTTCTACACAGTTTTATAATAACAATTATAAAATGAAATGGCAGTGATGATATGCATATAATGAGAGGTCATGGTTATAGGTCTAGCTCCATCTCCCTTCTCTTTATGGTCTCTGAATTCATCCCTCAGGTGTTTAGCTTCTTGTCCTTAATGGCCTTAATGTAACATCATATGATTCTTCCACATAGCTATACCATATAACTATAACTATACTAACGTTTATTATCTTGCAACACCAAGAGTGTGTGGGTCACTTATTGGACAATAGCTTTCTTAAGCCTGACTCATTCATTACAGAATTTTAAAAAAGGATGTCATAACATAACCGTGCTATAAAGAGGCAAGGCTGTTCAGAGCTGCCTCAGCTGCAGTGTCGGGGCAGCTGTGCATATGCCCATTAGGAAGTATTTAGGCACGTGGCAAAGTCTGCCCTTGGAGACTTAGAGGTGTGAGTATTCACAGGTGTAAGGTAGTTCTTTGGTGAAACATTGATGCATACCCACACTACTTAACAACCTGCTACTTTATAATGATGAGTTAGGAAGGTCTAGTCCTGTTTAACACTTCACACTATTAAATCATTTCTTGAATTGAGCACCTCTAGCACCTGTGCAACACGAATATCCATAAAGTCTATAATATTCCTTCTCATCATATCCTTCATTTACACACTGGTTTTCTGGCTGATCTGCCCTGTATACATCTGTTTAGAAATTCTAAGCTTTAAGATCTTCATAGACCAAAAGATTTTATCTTGAGTTTGCTGAAGACAAGAGAATGCTTTTTGGTCACTTCTAAAGGATTTAGATGCTATTCAGACCTGCAAACATATTGCATGTTTAACATGAATGTGTAATTCCAATATGAGATGGCTAAAAATGAGAGAGTATACCCAAGCCCATGAAAATGTGTTTGTAGCATCCAGGCCTTTTCATTGTTAGTGAACGGGGATTGCATCTGTGTATCTATGTAAAATAGTGATCAAGTAAGGCAAGGGTACAACGAGTTCAGGCAAACACACAAATTTTTGATATATTTAAAAAGTAAAATAAATGAAGCTGGAATAAATAATCATCATCAATCAGGAGACTTCTGAAATGGTGTATTCCCAAAAGGTAAAATTTAGGAGACACGACTGAGAGATTTTATAGTTGTATTATGGTTCCCACTGGGAGAGAATAGTGATAGGTAATAGTTTAACTAGCTATATTTGCTTTCTCTTTACAGAAGAATAAAAACAAACATGTACTTGAGTCAAAGTTCAGTTTCCCACACAAACTGTAGAGGACCTATAAAACAAATTGGGAAATGATTAAATCATTCTTTTTTTAATACAGACAAACAAGAGCTCTAACAAACCTCACTGGCATTTTCACAATGACTTTAATGAGGAGAGGATAAAACATATTTTTATATCAGTAATTTTACATAAAATAAGCAAGGAGTCTGAGATTTTTAGCCAACATACCAGCTAATAGAGTAAAAGGTAGTTTAAAGAGAATTAGATCCCTAGGGATCCATGTGGTGACAAAAACGTGAATCTTTTCTACCAACAGGCTCCTATGAAACAACACTATCCTTCTTTTTGCCATGGCAATAACAAAAAATTATGAAGTAAACAGGCTCATAAAAAAATTATTCATGCCATCAAGTAAATAATTTTGGTAGCTTGCAGCAACTCAAACCTCCAGGTCCCCCTCTGTCATTAACTAATTGGATCTTCTGTTGCCAGACAAGTTCTTTCTTTATCCTAGACTGAAGCAAGGAAGCTTTTGCTTAATTATATGCCTTAATATTTGTTGAGAGCTAAAGGATAAGATGAAATTAGCCAGGACCCATCAGATAAAAGTATTTTTATGAAGTACAATGGTTTGCCCAGGAGCCAAAGGCATATCAAACATCGACCTCTTCACAGAGACATTTAGCCTCTTGGTTGTCCTTCTGATGGTTATTTCTGATCTCTTCCACTGTTTATCACAGTTGAAATTCATTTTTCTTCTCTTCTGATGGGGAAATGGCTCACGGCAGCTTCAGAGTATAACTGTACAGTTCACTCGGTGCAGTAGTCCCAACTGTTGCAGAAACTCTAATAGTGAGGGAGGTTAATAAATCAAAAAGTCTGTGGAAGTGACTTATTTTCTCTTTTCTTCCTTCTAGCTTTCATCGTGGAGCTATGTATTTACTATTAAAATATATTAGACTGAAGCAGAATTTTTCCCCACTGTAGTAAGGAACTTAGAAAAGTAAACAAAGGAATCATATTTCTAGTGTCAGTAAATATCTTGTTCAGGGTTTATCTAACTTGAAAATGGAGCCAGTTGTCAGTAAATTTTTTATTGCATCTAGCTGCACTAATTTAGTTTGTTTTCAGACAGTTGAGCAATACCGCTCTCTCCTTTTTTGGCTAGTATTTCATATTAATTTTTCCACTTTTAGAAATAACAAATAAAGGTCTCTGGTTCCACCTGGTGAAATGTAAAATAGAAAGGCAATAGAATAATTTATTCAAGGATTCTGAAAAAATAGAAGGTTATGGAATAATGCAACTACTGATGTGCTTTCCCTTAATCATTCAGTATTCTGGTCATGTATGTTGTCACAAAGAACTGATAAAAAGTAAGTAGAAATGGAGTATGACTGGAATATACACCCCAGAAAACAATCACAAGCAAGAGAAGTATCGTATTTTATGCAATGCTTACATTGGGACTTCACTGTCTTAATTCCCCATCCACAGATTTATATCTTTAAATTAAATATATTTAATTCTTATTTTTTCTATGATGTGCTTTGCAATTCCACTCTTGGGAATAAATATAACTTTCTTTTCTTTTTTCTTTTTCTTTCTTTTTTTTTTTTTTTTTTTTTTTTTTTTTTTTTTGCTTTACAACAAATATTTGTCCTAAAGTATTCAAGTATTCATACCAAAATATTTTCCTCAGGATTTGTGGTGTCCATCCACTCTTTTTTTTTTCCTTTGCATCTGCCTTCCTTTCTTTCATTCATGCTTTATGATCCACTTAGGTCTATACTTCTGCTATTAAAGATTGCTGCTGTGTACTGATTGCAGTCTTTCTAACATTAAGAAAATGGGTGCAAGACTGGGTCCCAGTCCAACAAAGAAGTTTTCACTTCATATTTGAGGTCTCTGTGGATGCTCCTAGAATGAAAGGAGACTGTGTTTCATGGCATGCGTTGGACTCACCTTCCATCAGTCACTCTGACTGGGGACTTGTTGAAGAAGTCTGTGCTTTCTTCTGGCCCTTTTACCAGTTTTCTGTGACTGCTCTGTGGAAGCAAGAGCAGGGGAGGAGTTATTGAACCCTTAGGCCTTGGCATAGTATGTTCACATTTTTAAACTATTTGAGTCTTTCCTATTTATTATAGTTTTCTGTCAAATAATTCTGTTTGTTCTAGTTTTCTTAATATTTAGGAGAAAATGAAACTGTAGTCCAAAACTTATTATAATCTATGTAATGCAGACATACTGGCTTAAGGAACTAAATGAGAATTAGCATGGCAATTTGATCCTTGAGCTTTTTAAGTAGTCTCTACTAACAAAGCAATATTTAGCATTTCTTCATCTAAAATTAAACAGAAATATTTATTAAACAGAGACATGTATCTCAGCTACATATCTCAGGAATGCTGTTAAATGTAGACTTTTCAAGTGATATTAACTTTTCTTCCACGTCATTTTTTAAAAATTGACTTTAGAATAGTAGTCTTGGAAGCCAAAAAAAAAAAAAAAAAAAAAAAAACCTGAATGTACATCTTTTGCAAACTCTTACACAGTGATATTTTCAGATGATCTCCGTTCATTTTCCTCACTGACAGTGAATGAATCTGAGTTGCACAAAGAAGTACCATTATTGGAGGTATCACTTGAAGTGGATAAAGAATAAATGAACATGGTGAATGAATTGTCTTTGCATTCCTTCAAGTTACGGCTTAAGCCCTGTGAAAGTAGCTGCAGATAAGGAATCATGATTGCTTTTATCCATACTGTAACTAGTTTGTAAATGACTAATATCGACTGAAAGCCTCCTTGGGCACTGAGGCCCAGATCCCGAAAGCTATTTGGCAGCTTCAGTTGGAGGACAGATGCCTAGCTGCCTTTTCTATTTTGGCTGAAGTTCATATACAGTTTTGGCCAGTGATGGGGTGTTTTTCTGTTGTTATTTTCTTCCCCACTCTTCCCTGAAGATTTTCATTTCCATTGTTAACCATTGCTGTTTCATGAAAGTCTTTATCTTTGTTTTCCAGTTATTTCCAGGGGAATTACCGGTAATCATATGGCAACTGATCCTTTCAAATGACCATCTCAACTGTAAACCCAGCCATGGGGGATTCAATTTTTGAAAGTGATCTTCTGATAGAATGATGCAATTTTAAACCTGGTTTTGATAATTTACATCCTTTAATATAGACCCTCAATTTGAGGACCCTGATAAGAAACTGGCTCAGCACTTTAGGAGCTCTAGTTTGAAGCTTAATCCCTGGGTTAAAAGTATCCATACCATTAGATCATTTGAAACTGGTGTTGTATAGTTATTTTCAGGAAGGCCACATGTTCTACTAGCTGTTAGCTATAAGAACTTTCCTTGTTAATTCAGTTTCTGTATTCTGTGTAATGCTGAAAAAATATACAGTTTGATTTCTTTAGATCATAAATCTGGTGTTAGTTTTATTTTGCAAATCTAGCTAGCTAGCTATCATATGTTATAATCTGCAATAGCAAGGTATTAAAATACACATGCATGCTTTGAATCTCTAGCCTTACAAAAGAATGCACTGTAAGGTATGTCAGAATCAGCATAGCTTAAATTTTATTTTAAATTTAAATTTTATTAGTCAATTAATCAGAATGCTCAATAAGTACATTCAAATGAGAAAGCTCAATTAAATTAACAAAGTTAAAAAAAAAAGTTTCCCCAAATTTATTTTTTAAAGCAAAAGGAGAAAGCAAGAGAAAACAAGACCTACCATCAAGTGTTATCTGAAGGATTTAATAGGTCGTTAAGTCTGGCTTTGAATTCCTGACATAAACATATTAGTCAGCAAATGGAGCTCTGAAGTTAGTGGAAAGGCAACACGGGGTGCTGTTGTCAGGGATGGCAAAAATATGAAAAATGGCACTATGATGCTGACTCCTTCTCATGTATTAGTCTCAGGATGTTCAAGGTCAGTTTTCTTACACTTCAGAACTCTCGTGATTCACCAGATGGATGTAAATGGGCATTTGTATAAATGAGCATGGGTACTGGGAACCAGAAGGGGTTATGATGCAACTAGTGCCTGAGATTTGAAGGTGTGGGAACGTCATTTAAAATAAAATCACATAGAAGTAGCCAAATCTTTCTATAATATTTCTGGATGTTGGCATAATTTGGGGAAAAATAGGAAATAGTTCCTGAAATTAAGTATTTTTTGAAAACACTGGTAGTTTAGTATACAACTAAAACTGGGCCACACATGTAAAGGAATTGGAAATCGATGCAGTTCAACTGGGAAGGGAATAGCAGGAGACAGTCACTAACAATATCAGCAAAGATTATAAAAGGAATCTTTTTTCTCTAAGAAATGCTTGTGCACAGTGTTGAGTATAAAGAAAACCACAGATTTCAAATTCTTCTATGGCTGTGGCAGACAGAAAATATAGGGAATGAACTGAAGTTTTTACTAAGCTCAGTGATGAAAAATTAGCACTAACCCTGAATCTGTTTCTGTTTTTCTCCTACGTGAGTTCTGAATGTTTGGGCTGAATTTCTGAAAGTCATTTTACTTCTGTGCAATCTGTAATTTTCTGCATGCAGACAGAAAGTAAAATCAACTTAACAATATATTTGTTTATGTAAATACTCGCATATCTCCATAAATGATAATGTCAAATGCATGGGATGAACCTACACATAGAATGAAAAAAATGAACAAAGATATGGGGTGATTTTGAGTTATTTTACCCAAACAAAGAGAAGGGAAATAATAACACCATTTAATGTGTGCCAGTCACCTTCCTTTTTGCCCTTTTTGAATATTGTCTGATAACACTATTATAAGGCTAGGAATATGAACTGAATAACCAATAGTAGAATTCAGAGTGAATGTTACACATTCTGAATAAATTAAAAGTTCAGTATAAATATTTGGGTGTATAGAAGTTCTGTGAATAAAAAGGCAGGTACGGTCATCTGGAGTGGAGTTAATTTCAGGTAAGATAAGGAGGTGCTAGTCACTTCAGGCCCCTATTATAGTCAGTGGAGAGAAATAAATACTTTTAAAATGCAGTCACATCTAACCTGCTTTGATATACTTTAGGATGAGTTAGATCATGTCCTAAAATGTCAGTCTCCTCTAGCAGAAATAGTGTAGGCTGTTTTGCTTATATGTAAATGTCTGTGTAGGTCTACATTTGGTAAGATACTTAGCTCTAATCTGATTAGACATCTGCCTTCACATTTCTTACTGTAAATTGGGTCAGATTGTCACTCTGAAAATTAGCAACTTTCTTACAGTTTTCAGACAAAATGTATTCATGGAGTAGGTTGGTGTCTACTCCATTTGCCCTTCTGCCATCACATGTTCTGGGTTACTTAGCTCTGCTCCCGTCTTCTAGCAAATGACCATGCTCCTTGCACAGCCAAAAATCACATCCATCCTTTTTTTTTTTTTCCCCCTAGAATAAATATGTTGACTTCATTTATTTCCACTCTGTATCCGTTCCAACTTGAGTTTAACTTTCATGGTAAGAATCATACACACTATTCAGAGTGGTTGCCATCATGTCCTCACCTCTGTTAATATATCCTTGAGTCACATTTGCCTTTTCATAGCCTTAGTGCATTGGTTCCTCCACCTCACCCTTTTTTCTGTTCTAAACCCAGGTCGTTGTCCTCCGTTGTTTCTACCTGATGAGCTTGCAGTTGCAGAAATTACTCCCTTTAGTAACTACTTTCTTAAGTGCCTGGCATTGCACATTTTCACTTACAACCCACCCTTTCTCTGTCATTTCCATTCTCACGGTATGGTACTTGATTCTTTCTTAAGAATCAAATACATTTCATTTCCTATATTTATTTTATTAACCCATTTCCTTAGCCTACTCCTACTTTTTGAGCCACAATTATTAATTACAAGATTATGTAAACTCTTCCTCCCAGATCTGTGATATCTGGTTAGTGATCTCTATATTGTAGCAAAAAAGGACTGACATTAAAGATAATGGATGAACTGCCTCAAAACTAAATGAATATTTCACTTGGTTTTCTCCAAAGTGAAGATGCTAAGGATGAGAGCAAAGATTGGATAGCTGATGGGGAGGAAGATAGATAGTTGAACCTCCAAAGAAAGCTTGTGGCACAAAAAAATTGAGGGTGGCAAAAAGAAAAAAAGAAAAAGAAAAAAAAAAAAAAAGAAAGCACAAAAGATCTTAGTCAAGGGAACTAACACCCTGAATGAAAGTATGCTGGAACATGCTGCATGTGAAATTGTCAATTCATCAGTGGAGTTTTAGGAAACCTCTGAAGATGGTATAATATAACTGAGATGAGAAAATATAATGTTGACATTTAAGAGGGAATAAGTGTAGACTCCTTGTCATATGAATCAACAGCATTGAAGGCTCTGGACCAGGAGGGAAAATATAATCAAAGAAATGTGGAAAATGGGATGGAATATAGCACACATTTAGTTCATACCTGATTAATCTGATATCTTTTTTGATATGTGATTTTTTAGACAAGGGAAATGAAGTATATCTAATCTATCTGGACTCAGGTTCTATGAATAATTGATTTTTTTAGTTCAATCACTTAACTGAAGAAAAATTAACAACAACAGGAAGAAAAATAATAACAACAACAATGATAATAAATTGGTCAGGGAATAGTGAAAGGGTATCAAGTTTATTAGCTAAATACATCCTTTCTGTATATATGTGCAAATATAACATAAAAATTGAGAGAGAGAGAGAGAGATTAAAAGTCATAATAGTAATTGAAGAAGGCAGATATATTTCTTCAAGTATAAATTCAAACTAGCAACAGCGAGATCCTGTAAAGTCTCATCTGAGTACTATTTTTTATGATTTTCTTTTGTTTTATTGTAATTATTTTAATAATTTTAGGAAAGGAGTAATTCTACAGGATTTCAAAGAGGGATTTAAATCCAGCCCTGGATATGTCAAAGTTTTAAATGGTTGCAACTATATAGAAAAGTAACAGTCTTATTAGAAAAACAGGATAAATTAATGCTTCTGTACAAAAAATGGAGGAAGAAGGGTATCTCCACTAAAAACAACCAAACACATTGCTAAAAACATTATAGATAAATATTAGAATTAATTTCCTAAACATTGGTAAAGCACAATACATTTTAAATCTAAAATGAATCTGAATTTAAATAAAATATCTATATTATTAAAATATACAATGTGAAGACCTTGGTAGAAGACCTAAGAAAAAAGAACAATGAGGCAATCTCATTAATTGAGATAATGAATAATTGCCTTAGAAGAAGTATCAGATCTTTTGAAACAATTTGTAAAGAATTGTGCACCCTAGATAAACCTTTCAAGAGAATGCTTTATTCAGCTATACGGCTCTACCTTTACTTACTTAGAAGTAACATATAAATGCTTCCTCAGTAATCCCAGTATACAGGTGATAGTGGATATTGTTTTGAAGACAAAAAAAAAACAAGACAGATGGGCTGGTTGCTAATTTTACAAGGTGTTTTAATCCCTATATTAATACACTTGTTTAAAGTCCTTATGAAAAAGAAACAGGTCAGGATTTATTGTAGATAGACAAATTTCTGCTAATAAATTTAAGATGCCCTTGGTCCAAATTACAGTTCTCATCTGGTAGTTTTTACTCTCTCTCTGAATGCAGAAAAATCCTTGGCCAAATAGAAAGTAAATATAAGTTTGTTCTTTTAAAAATGGTTTTAGAGAAAAGCTAGGAAATGGCATTCCTGCTACGTATAAGAATCCTGGAAGTTTAGCATTAATGAGTGGAGTTTCTTCACATAGCAAGAAAAAAGAGAAAAGTGCCCACTATCACTAGTTAAGGAAACTAAGACCTTCTGCACCATATTCATTGGTAATAGTAAATATTACCAATATTACCAATATACCAATAGGGTATATCAAAATAGATAATAGCAATATTTCTAATATTTTTGTTTGTCTGTTTCAGCTGAAGACATTTGAATAGAAGCAAATGTACAGGCTGACAAAAATAACTATGCCTCGTTCTGGTTTACATTTCAGTAAAATAAGTATTTTATTTTATTTATTTATATAAATATGAAACACGTAAAAGTATCACACATGAGCTGCAGGTGAAAAAAAAGAACTTTTCTCTGGGGAAATAATTTTCATTAGTAACTTTTGTCTATATAATGTTTAAAACGTATAATAATATTATGTGTTTTAGTCTCTTTGACAATCAACTAAAGAACTACAAGTGCTAACTCTAAGTGTTCATTTTCTTGAGACAAGAAAGCTCAAATTCTTGTCAAGCTGGAAAGCTCCCTTCCATACATGTAAGGCTCTTCTTGCCTCTATAGTTCTCTTAGCCTACTAGTCAGATGAAAGGCTGCTAACTTAATCAGCTGTAAGTGAAATACATTCCAGAAATAAGACACCTTCTGCAGATCACGAGGACCTGTCAGGTTTGGGAATCGTTGCCATTACAATTTTACTAGACTCACTTTCTGGGAACATTCCACTATAGAGGGAATAATCTGCCCACATAAGCCATCACAATTTTTTTATCCTTTCTTTTTGGAGCTATGTTTATTTCTAATTTGAACCTGTAAGAGAGATTCTTATCAGAATGAGCATCCTTTCCTCTGCATATAAAGTAATTTCTCATATGCTGACATGTTCATCAAATTCAATAGGCAAATCATTCAGCTTCCTATTAACAAGAGTTTGTAACAGTGCCAACTAATGATAAAATTAAGTGAATCCATTACGATATAAATTAACACGGGACCAAATCTAAGCTTCCAAACTTTTTTTTATTTAGGCTGCAGCTTGAGTGTGTGCCAATAATACAGCAAACGGCTATTCATATCAAGAGTTCCATATGCGTGATTCTGAAAAATGACAAAAATAATGAATATAATTAAAATTGTGCAAAAGATAGATGAAAATAGTAAATGCACATTGTGGAAGGCTCCATAAAACCTGTATGAAGATAAAAATTCTTTAAAAATTGAGATTATTACTATATCTGAAATGTTTAGGTTTCTAATAAGATGCCATGAAATGCAAATTGAACCATTTGAAATTGCAGCTTCAAGTTTTTATTGAACAGAAACTCAGGTTTAAGATACTCTATGAATCTTAGAGGAGTTTTTTTCTTTTTTTTTAATTTACTGTCTCTTCAGAGAGCTCAAAGGCAGCCCATTCAGTGTATAGCACTTCTAAAAAGCAAAGATAAAAGGTTGCATAAGCGACTAGACTGGAGAATAATGCAGCAAATCTTGGTGTCATGTATAGAAATTACAAAGATGTAATATACTCTATTGGTATCTCATTTCAGAGGAATACTGTAATCTAGAAGATGCTTAGAACAAGGAGAATGCTGAACTATGCTAAGGATGGAAAGGAATGAACCAAGATGGAAAGAACTGCAATTGTTTACTTCTCAGATTAAATAATAATAATAATAATGATATATAAAACAATACATGTTCTAGAGAATTTACATTTAAAGTTGCTGTCATCTCTGTAACATACTGTCAGAGCAAGAAGTACAGCAGCCAGATAAAATAAACGGGGAATTTTTATCATAATATATAATTAAAGTGTAGAGCTTGCTGCCACAGAACCCTGTGCAAGTGGAAAAATGTATTTGACTACTAAAAGGAATCATATATCTGTATATATTTGGTGATATTTTGGAATTATAATAATATAATAATCATATAAATAATTTATATAATTATATAAATAATAATAATAGGTATGAGAATATGAGCTGCCAGTAGGTCAGTTATTAAAGACAGATGAGGCTAATGGGGATGACGAAAGGGAAATTCATTTTATCTAGGTACTATGGGAGTTAGGTAGTTACTATTAGTTAATTAGATATCAGTATTACTGATATCTGCCCTTATGAAGTTTATAGCAGTAGACAGCAAGGAGCAGCAAAGCATGCCCATGTTTGTTTTCAGCTCGGTTCATTATTAATCGCCCTTATTGGTGGAGTGTGCTATGAATATGGTGGAGTGTAACTGGAGTATATTGAACAGTCTTTCGAGGCTTTTGTGATGCAGACGCAGAGTACTTTTTTCCACTTGAGCATGAAAGCATTTATTTCCAGAAGGAAAAGCATAGCGGCTGGCGGTAGAAATATCTTAGATAACCTGAAGTAGATAACTTATCCATTTCAGCCATCTGAGAACATTTGTCCCCCCTACAGTACAAGTGGCAGGAACACGGTGGATGTTACTTGAGTATCTGAAGCCAACCCACAGTAGTATATTCAATTTTGATTTGTGGTAGCAACTTCTAGGACCAAGGATGTCCCTGGCTGTTCTAGTTAAGAGCAGCTGTAGTGCAAACGTCCTTTGTTTCTTTGGCTCTGTCCCTCTGTCCTCTACTATGGAGGTGACAAACCTTGATCAGTAGGACCTGATATATAGCTGGGGACAACAGCATCAGAGCTGCTTTTCAGAAATTCTGGGCGATTCCTACCTTTTCGAAATAGCAAAAAAATCCCTCTTTAGATCGTCACACTTCTGAACAGTTTGATGTTGGCCATAGGACATGTAATTAGATGAAACTTGGATCTAATCTAAGATGGCAATGCTGATGTTCCTAAATAGCTATGTTTCTCATTACAAACAATGGACTGGGTGCCTCAGAGCATTCTGTGTGTTGCACAGTGCTCCCTTGAGGCAAAATGGCTATGACTCCATCTGGCTTGTTTTAAACTACAACTTATTTGCATCACCAAGCAGGATAAAGCAGTTAGAGTGAATCAGTGAAAATGAGGACAGAATCATTGCAGTATTAATAATTTCTCAACATCTGTATTTCTTCATATGGTTTACCTTGGTCAAATAATTTATGAAAGCAAAGTGGCATTTACTGTCATTGTCTCTGTTGCTGCTGCTCCATGGTAGAATGGCAATAGGTCTACAAATGGCAATTAGCAGCATGTTAGTGATCGGGAAGAATCGCGTGGCAGAAGGAGGGGTGGTGGAGTAGAGGGAAAATCATCCTATGAAAAAGGGACCCATGGATTTTTCCTGGGAATCAGAACACTTTACAGCTCAGAGAAAGAAGCAGCCTTCTCTGACTGTACAATGGCCTATACAGCTACCATTTTCTCGCCTGTAAAATGAACCAAAAGAGATAGAATTATCCTACAATTCACAGTCAAATATTGGGCATTGTAGCTGAGCTGGAGCAGAGGCGTAAATGAGCCTTGCTGGAAGAATGAGTGCAGAAGCTGTGGAATCAGTGAGGAGCAGGAACTAAGCAATCTTCTCAGTTCCTGGAACAACATAACTCTATGTATGTCTTTCCTCCTTACAAACGCCAGAATATTTTTACTTATAATTACCCTAGTGTGTCACTGGTCACCTAAAATGCCAAATAGTGTTTCCATTCCCTGACTGGATAATAAATGCATAAAACAAGAATGAAGTTCATTCTTGCTTCAAAACTACAAGGAAAAGCCTCATGCATTATGTAAGTATTTCTTTGTGATAAATGCTTAAATGGGATTTAAGTTATATTTATGGTTATCTAAACTTTATCTCACTAAATAAAATGATGCATGTAGAGAAGGTTTAATAACTATCTGTTCAGAGGTCCAGCAGAATATAAAACCTCAAAGGAAATGAGGAGGATACTGAGGAGTAAATGTCCTCCTTAGCTATCCCTGTTGAAGAGAACTGAAGAAAAAGGTTTTTGGCTCATTTCAAGGGAATTTAGGTTTTCCTTCAAGACTATCTGAGACAAAATCAGTGGATTTAATTCTTCCTTCAAATGAAATACACTTATTTTCTCTATCCTTTAACAATAAATAATTTAATATCATGGAATGATTCTCTGAACACATTTATTCATTAGATACCAGGCCACTCTCAGATGATAATGGACAATTATTTGCAATTTGTTTTTAAGTAGAACAACAGAAATTCCATCTTTATTCATAAACAGTAAATAGAAATTCCATTTGTTCCTTCTTTCTAGTTAAATGACATGTTATCCTTTTTGATTAATCCAGCATTAGAAGTCACATGACACTATTTTATTAACAAGCATTTCAGGTCAGTTTTAATGGCTCCAATCAAATATCACTTACTGTTTGCCCTTGGAGTGTTCACTTCTTCTGTTATTTACATAAACAAATCATGAAATACATGTCTCAGATGCAAATCTCATTGTTTAATATCACATATTTATCTTGTAACAAAGGACTTTATAGGTTAAAGCTATACTAACTGAAAGAGGGGCAAGTGCAGCAAATGGGAATAGAGTCTCTAGCCATGTGAAGACCTCCACTGGTGCAGATTGGTATAATTCCACCAAACGCAATGGTGCTAGGCTGATTTCAGTCTAAATCTTAATTCCATTAGTTTGGCTGGAAAATGAAGAGCTAGACATTTTGTCAGTAACACCTGGGTTTGCAGGTTCTTGCAATCTGTATGACAGTCAAGTTTCCTCTGTTTTTATTTGAACTCCTTTATGCTCAAGCTATAATGTGCAAATCTACCCATTGAATTAATAAACTTACTTTATACAACATTTTTGCACAATGTTTATTCAAGGCTCCAATTTCATTATGTAACAATATAGTATTAGTCATATTTATTAATCCAAATAAATTATTGATTATTCCCTGTTAGCTAAAATTGGGCTTCCTCTAATAATTTGCTTACGTAGAAGATAGTGAAATGATGGCTTTGAGAATGGATGTAAATCTGCAGGATACAAGCTAAAATTTTTAATAATAAAAAGGCTTAATCTTTCCCTTTACTGACCAAAAAATTTAAATAGCTCTGTGCTAGAGACTCAGTCAACCAGAGATACAATACCCCGTTGTCTCAGATCACAATTAAGTCCTATCCTCTACTTTTCCTTTAGAAACATATTAAGAATCCAGTTTGGTCTAAAAAAAATCTTTAGGGGAAATCTCCGTGTGGGGTGACAAAAATCTTACTCTAACTTCATCCTGGCTTCTCGTTTGGATTTTTTTTTTTCTGTGCAGACTGCCCTTTATGCATACAGTGGGCGCTAAAGTGGTGGGCATACTCTGACAAAAAGGTAATCAAGACAAAGCACAGTAGCATATTGCTTAGAAAACTTGCCTAGGAAGCGGAAGACACATATTCAAGTGGCTGCCTATCCAGTTTGGAGTTGTGATTAGAAGCCAACTCTACCATCTTCTCACTCACACAGAGGGGCTCAACTTCAGAAAGAGGTAATAAACGTGACATGCCACAGAATATTTTTCATCGGAAATAATCCCCTGGAAGACTGGAGACTTCTTTTTAAGTCTTCTAACTAAGTCTCGAGATTTGAATATCACAAACTAGTAGCATACAAAATTATCTTCACTTTACCAATAATGTTTTTTTCTGTGGGAAATCCCTGCAGGAGGGGTATTTTGTGAACTGACTATACAAATTGGTAGGAGGAATTATTTTGCAGCACAGAATCCAGTTAACCAGCTGGACTCTTAAAAACACATTGTTATGAACTTTCTTACTGAACAATCTTAGGGAAGCTTAAACTGATACTTGAATGTAGCCCTTAAGACCTTCTTCCACCCCACAAACAAACAGATCACACAGGTTAATCCTGGATTCTGCAGGCCTTAGTCAATGAGCTGCCTTAGAGAAGGATTTAAGCTTCTATTTCCTGCTCAGCTGCAGTTTTGACCTTAGACAAATAATGTCATATTATGGTGCCTCAGTTCCTCTTTTGTAAAACAGAGATTTCCAAAGAAGTTTGAGATTTACTCATAAAGAATGCTACAGAAAATATAGATTCTCCCCAAAATAGTATCCTTCAAAAATCTTACCCTAACTTCACTCTGGCCTCTCACTTGGATTTTTTTTTGGGGGGGGAGGGGGTAGAGAGCTGGGAGTGGTTTGGTTCTTTGCTTTAAAAAATCACAATGTCTACCTCTTCAATTGATGTCACAGGATTATTGTTATTGTGATTTTTTTTCCTATGTGCCAGCTTCTGGGTTCATTATGAGAAAAATAATCTAAAAGAAACAAAGAAATGAGCAAAATTCTACTCTTACTAGTTTCAGAGAAAAAATACACAAGCCAGAAGGCAATTAAAAATGTCACCTTACTGCTTGGAGGATGTGGCATTCAGTTTCCTTGTCTGCCAAACTGACCAGTGGATTTTGGACTATTTGGCAGACATCAAACCCAGGTCTTGCTCATACACAACTTGTTTGAGGATTTTGGGAAGAGAATGAGACTCAGTGTAAGAAGAACCTAATGTCACAGAGCACACCTAACAACCAGGACTATGTTTAATGGTTGTTCCCCTTCCAAAGAAATATCACCCCTGCCCTCATTGAGACAACTGGAACTGTATATAAAAAGACATAAAAAGCAGATGTATTGCTATTTTCTATAGTCAAATAAGGTCAATTCCATAGCCAAGTTAGTAGTTATCCAAAGCCTAAGCAGTTGCAAGAATACACAAGAGTAATTTACTATTATTCCTGCTAAATGCATTACACAAGATAAGAATATAGGTACCTGTCACAGCACATTGAGAATCTGCCCAAAGGAGACAAAGTCTGTGTCAGAAACACTGTGACAAACTGGTGCATAGTGTCTTCTTCTGAAGTGGCCGGAAAAATAAACCAAAAATTTCATACTGTTTGCTATATTATTAATACACATCATAATTTCTGTATCTTTAGTAATAGCATGGAAAGCAATTTATTTTAAGGACCTCATCTACTATTCTGTAAGTTTGGGTTATTTCTAGTTTTTATACTTTGTTAATTTGGTGCATTAACTGCTATACACAGACCTTTGTTTAGATATATTGATTCTAACTATTCTGTATTTAAAGAGTAAAATTTACTTCCACACAGAGAACTAGTGAAAGAACATTGCCTCATGTAAGCTCTTTTTTAGCAGTTTCAGTCATCACTAGTAGGATAGAGAAGTTACTACAGCTGCATGTCATAACAGCCAGAGATTTCAATCAAAGCCAGGATTATACAATCACTATAATAAGGGTCACTTGTCCTAAGAGGACTACAGTATAATTAAATAATAAAAAGAATAAGCAGGACATTCTTTGTGAAGCAATTTGCCTACTGTCTGAACAGATATAGGAGCAAAAATGGTGTTGGAGAGGAAGCTGCTTTAGAGGAAGACAGGAGTTACAAAGGTTTTGCTTTTAGTTTTTGCTTGTTTTTCTTTTTCTGAGGCCATACTTTGTATTTCACTGGTCAAGTCTCACTTTTTTGAAAGTTCAGAGTCAATGGCATCTCATTGCAATGAATTCCCAGTAAATTTTTTACAGAAATCCATTATTTTCCTTCAACAGTCTGAAATTTGCTGTCTTTCAATATGATTATATGCAATTAATTATTTCAAAAAATGGCATTTTTATTCACCTTGTCTCCCAAGCTTTCATGTCCCTCCTCATTTGTATCATGTTCAAAGTAGAAGCTCCTGGTTTCATCCAGAGATCTTTGATCGGCCTTCTGAACAGGGGTTCAGAAACAATAAAATCTCTATAAAGAATTATTAAATTGTGATAAAGCAGAGAAAGAGACCATTTGTTTTTACCTTGTAAAACAGTTCTATAGCAGTAAAAAAAAAGTGAACAAGCAAACAAAACCAGTTATTATTTTTCAAGACCTCACACTTTAAAATGATAACAAATAATATTAAAAATAAAATACCTAAGCACATTAAACTAGCCAACTTAGTTAAATACTAATTATTTTCCTGTAAAATGGAGCTTTTGCTTGAATTTCAAAGGAAAAAGCTTATCGGCAGAATGTGCTACAAATTATTTCCTAGCTGAAGTCCTAATCGAGTTCTGCGAACCATGAATATGACCTGAAAAACATCCTCATTCAAGCAAAAGAGGGCAGATCTTCACATGAGAAGGTGAAGAGCCATGGGGTTTCAGAATGTTTTAGCATGCTGTAGCGTTCTGAATCATGGGATGTTCTTGGAGGAGTTAGTTTGAAAATACGGTTTGTTTCAAAGCCCACAGAGTTCTTTTTCGCAGGCTGTTCTCTCACTTAATAAAGTTAGTTGAACTATTTAGTTAGGGATACGCTATATATTTTGCAGAAAATTTTAAAAATGGGATCCCTTTCCCTTCACTTATCTTCCCCTGTATTTTCAGTTCAATGCTTTGAGCTTATTCCCCATGAATAATAACATTTTGAAAGATTCAGTAGCAGCTCACTTAGCATTTTAGTAGCCCCGAAAACCTGGGGTATGGAGAAACTCAGTTTCAAACATTTTTGTTACCAGCAAAAAGTCATTTCTGTCTCAGCCTACACAACACAATTTCTATCAAGGGAAACTGCAGTGAAAAATAGGTATAAATTTGACTCTAGAAGGTGAAAATTGTATGTCAATATTAGCTCCAGACACTCATAAATGACAAGCATTTCATCATGTAATTCTAACATGGAAGCCAAACAAGTACATTCATAATTCTTCCTCAAGCGTGGTTACAAATGCAAACCATCTGGAACATGTTTTGCTTAGAAACAAATTACATTCTCGCATAGTGAACTGTCAAAAAGAAAGACTGATTTATAGCACAATTCAGATATTAGTTCAGAATTTGAGGCCTTGGGTCAAATCCCTTCTCTGCCATGGATTGCTTTTGTGATCTATAGCATATCATATAAGTCTAGGTATCAGAAAAAGACTAAGCTTGAAGTTCTGATCTTGAGGCCACTTCACTGTAGAAGCACTCATACTCCACAGATGCTATCATCTTTACCTTTAGAGTTCCTAAAAGTGCCAAAACTACCTATTGGCAGAAATCAATACATTCTGTATAGTTCACCTTATTGCTTAGGCTTGTTATATTTATGGCTATGAATGGTTATATTTAGCTTGGCAGGGATTCAGAAACTAGATGTCCCTCTCCCTAAATCCTCTATCTATCTGGTCAATGTCTTCCAAGCATTCCTAACACCTACTATAGGATTCAAATCCTTATATAAGCTAATGGGAGTCATTAATTTCTTTAGAAAATCCAGAAAATAAGACAATGGTGGTATATCTTGTACTCCAACAGCTGCACTCTTAACATGCTCATGTGCAGAGGCAGAATCACCTCATCTAGCTTTAGTGGTGTACCGTTATTTACCTACAGGAGATGAATCACCTTTTGGAAATGTCTAGCTCCTTCCTTTGACTACAGAGTCTACAGTGATTAGCTTAGACTTGCAAAACTGTCTTCTAGAGGCATAAAGCTAGGTGTGAAGTATTCTGCTTGGGCAATTCCCTGAGCAGCACATCAGCATATATTTGCATATATATATATATTTATATATTTTTATACACACACACACACTCTGCAGTGTCTCATTTCTCCAGGTGCAGAATGGAAAGCCTGCCTACCTCCTCAGGTGTCCAGCTGCAAAGCTAGAATGAATTGGCAGCCTATTGCAAAAACCCTTATGTCGGCCTGAGACCAAAAGCCCCAAATGTGCATGGGTGGTGCAGGATCTGATTCTCATGTGCTCTGAATAAAGTGTTATAGAAGCACAGAGATGAAGCATTAAATATTACAGCACAAATGTTTACTTAAGGATGTATTATCCTGGCTTATGTACTGTTAGCTTAGTGTAACATGCATGCATCTTCACTAAATTTTAGGAAAGAAGTATAATTGCTTTTAAACCTATAATATTTGGCTTTTTGGTCATTTAATTTACCAAACAAGCTGTTTGGGTGAACTAAAAACATTCCAGGAATCTTCTTTTCTTCTTTTTTGCAACCCAAGGACAAGTCTCAAGTGTCAAGACAGGTAACACCATTTTGTCCATAAAATATCCAAATGTGCTTATTCGAACTTTAAAAAGTAGTTTTTATAACCTACCTTGCTTTAATGTTCCATACTATTCTCTTTTATGTTATATTTTGACAGTTGCACATAACAGTTATCACGATTTGTGCTTTGTATAAAATATTTAATAGAATTCTTTAGTTTCAAATTGTAAATATTCCAAAACTGGCAGATGGTAAAAGTAAAAAACGATTGTTTAAAAGTCTAAACAGTCAACAAAGGAATAGATCACCTTTCTCCTGTGGAAGACACTAATTTGGCGCAGATATGTTTTTCATATCAAGAGGAAACAGCAAGAAACATCAGTGTATAATGCTTTATAAAAAAAAGTATGGATGTAATACAAAGGATCAAAGAGAAATGCAGAAGTGTCATTAGAGTCATAAACTGTGTTGTAAATCAGATCTTTTCTCTCTTGACTTTTTTAGAACGTGTCTCCCGAGAAGCTGCCAATTTTTTTTCACATTGAAACTATTGTCTTCTGTAAGTACCGAAGACTTCAAATTTTAATAAGGGCACTGTCTTTTGGAAAATGTTGGTTACTGCTTTCTAACGTGTTTCTACTTAAGGATACAAAATGCTTGAGATGAAATATTTGGTTGCCAATTTCTGTTGTTTTTAACATTTGGTGCCTAAACACTTTATTCGAATTCCTCATTTTCACTCAAAAATAAAAGAAATGTTCAAGTAATAAGATTATTGCAGATTATTTCTACTTCTGCAAATAACAATCCCTATTTTCCTAATTTCAGTGCAGAGGTCTGTAAATCCCTTTCAGAAGTAAAACCTTTGGAATATATTCACTTAGAGATGTTAAACTAACATTAGGAAGCCTAGAGCTACAGTACAGGAATTCCATGAACATCTTTTTTCCTCAATATAACACACTAACCCTGCAGTTTGTGATGACACTAATGGGAGTTGCCCAGTCTACCTTCTCTGGCTCAGGTTCATTGCTTGATTTGATTAAAACAATGAATTCCCTGGAATCCCTCTTTCCCGTAAACAGACTCTGAGGTGAACCAAATAAAACATTTCCCTCATACTTTTATAATGGAATTTGGAGATGAAATATTGTGGGTTTCACTTCATTTATTCGTTTATGGTTTACCAGTAGCAGAAATCAGCACTTTAAAGGGAAAAAAATGACATAAAACAAGTTCATGCTACTGAATTTTGAAATGCTCTTCAGCAGAGCAAAAGGTGTAAAAGCAGCCATATATGTCATTTGAGGTTAACGACAAAATAAGTTGTTTCACGATTTTTGGAGAAAGCTTTTGTGAAGAGATGTATTGCTGTAAGTTTGAAATCCATACCCTGTGACAGCTGCTGACTAGTAATGAGGTCTAATGAGCTGTCTCTTTACTAGAAAAAATAACACTTGCAACAACTCCTTTGCAAATTGTAAGAGCATGGGAACAGAGACAACTTCTCTTTCCTGGGCTGATATGTGCATGCTGATATCAATAGCATTTCAATTCAAAAGCAAACTTCCATTACTCAATTCAAATATGAAAAAGGAATGGGAGATTAGTGTTTGTATAGACGATCAAGATTTGCAGCTTTTCTTTGAGTTGTTGTGGTTCGGTAATGCTTTTGCTGTTTTAAATCTATTCATATCTAAATAAATATAATGCCCTAGGAAACACAGATTAATATAAACTAATTTAAATCTATTTAAACTATTTTAATATATTTTAATCTCTCTATATTGTAAAATAGATTCATATACACATTAAAGTGAATGAGGATTTCATATGCAAAGACAAAATGTGTCTACTCAAAGCTGATTCTGAGACTGTCCATCAGTTCCCTTACTGCTTCAGAAGAGAATGCAGTTGGTAGCTAAGGATGAAGGGCCTGATAGTAATCCTACTGACATCAGTGTTAATAGAGAGTAATTCTCTGCTGATTTGGTGGGTTAACACCCAAAAATGACTTAACAGACATCAATATCAGAACCAGAAAGTTTTAAGTTCGGCATTCCAGGCAGGTTTTTTAATTATATTTAAAAATGTTTAGCTTTTCCTAATGCTATTTTTTTTATCACAAGTGAACAGATTTGCTGATAGGCAATCATATATTTCATTCAGCAATCTGAATTATATATGTAAGTGTATATATATACATATATATGTTCCCTATTTTCTTTTAAATTCAGTACTGTGGGATCTGATAATAAGCATGCTTATTTTAGTGCTACAGGGGCTTGGAAAATTATTCCACTACCTTAGGTAACTTAATTTTCAAAACACGTAGTGCATTGTTTACCTACAATTCAGTCCCTCTGATGTATTGAGTAAATATGTATCCTGAAAAAGAATGTATATTATGTAAAGCAACTGGCAAACAGGAGGAGTTCCAAATGAAATGCTTTGATTTATTATTTATAGTTTTTTTTAATCTCTCTCTATGTATATATTAATGTATTTTTAACAGGTAGGTAGGAAGGTGGCCATTGCAATTGACACTTATTCACGTAATAAATAGGGATACTGTCAACTATCTTTGTCAAGATAAGAGAAATCTGTATTAGAAACGTTAAAGGTGTCCATTTGTGTATTTTCATTACTATTTTCAATTACCAGTATATACCGATACCAGTGATACACCAAGAGATATATCGCAGTATATATAAGAAATTAATTCATATAGGATTTTATTGCCCTCATGTTTTGAAGTTACTCCAGCAAGAAACTTTCCCTGCTAGTTTATACAGTCTTTGATTAATATCTAGTAGAACCTACAGGTGATGAATGAAACAAAAAAGGGAGTCCATCATGAAAAAGAAACATACAGAGAACTACAAAGAGATTAATCAAACTTTTTGTATAAAAGGCAGCTGAATGTAAAGTGCATTTCCCAGTGAATACATGTTTAAAAAAAAAAACAAACAAAAAAAACGTAATGAAAACCAACCATAATGTCCAATGGTACTACAGAAATGCCTGAAGGTACCTTCAATCTGCGTTGTTTTCTCCTTGTGTAGTCAGGTTCACTGATGCAAATTAGGTGTGAAAAGCTACAGTTTTCATTTCAAGGCATCTTAATGTATACTCACTTTTCATATGAATGAAACACTATATAAAACATATGGGAGGAAATCTCCAGAGCCCACCTAAGTTGCAGAAAATCACAATTTTAGAGAAACACCGCTCCTGTCTCTAGCATCTTGCAGACACAGTTATAAAAACTGTCCTCTGTGGATGTTCCCAAAGCACAGCACTAGAAAATATAATGGATGTTATCCACGCTATCCATATCTATGCTTAAGACTTCTCTAGTACTCATCTTTTCCTTTACCTACTCAGTCAGCTGAGTAAAAGCAATGATTTGTTTCCTTTGGTCTATTGTTAGCTTTTAATACACCAAGAGAAGACTCAAGTTAACTGGCTGAACCACTGCCTATTACAAAATTATATGTTATTTTTAAAGTAGACAATAAAATAAGGAGGTGTTATCACAAAAATAAGACTTCCATAAGTGCTTAGTTAACTCTATTTTTTAATCAGATCGTTGTTGCTCTATGAGTAACAGGAGCAAAGTCATTTTTTTAAACTCTGCGTGGCTCCTTCACATAGCTCTCCCTATCTAAAACACTGCACAGTGAAATGAGCAAAGAAAAAATCAGGCATAAAAGCATGCCTCATATACATTGCCTCTTTTATCAAGGAAAACTGAAATCTTGAGTTTCTAGGTAACTTACCCTATTCTAATAGTCTTCAGAAATGTTTCTACTCCCTGTCAAGTTGAAACAGAGACTTTCAATTCTATTGCAGGAAAAAGGAATAATTTGAGTAGCAGGGCATTTGGAAGGGAGTGGGGAACCTGGAGGATGAGGAAAGAAGAAACGAGGCCTTTCTAGAATGATGAGGCAGTTGGTAAATATATATATAGAGTTCTGTATGTAGCTATATATTTTTCAATAAGAGTTTCTGTAATTATATTGAATAAAAATGAAAGGAAAAAAGACTGAAGAAGAAGAATGAAATAAGAAATGAACTTTGCCATGACAAAAGGAAAATATGAACTACCGTCACACCCCAAAATTTCCATTTTCAATCCAAAAATCTCAAAGAAAAAAAACCCTCACCAAAACTGCAGATCTAATATAAATCTTTTGTTCTTTTACATCAATCTATCAAGTCTGTAGTGCTACAGCATGTTTGAAGAAGAGTTATGTATTAAGTATATTGTTACACGTTGAGGTGAGGATTTGAATGGCATGCAAGTCTGAACAAAATTTGAAGCATGTAATAAGGAACAGCAAGGGAAAAGGAACTACTAAAGAAATGAAAAAGGGATCATGCTTAAAGTCAAACCATGAGGATGAAAGAAGGCCATTCTTAGAATCTCTCATGTATTGGTCTTAAAAAAATCTAACTTTTGGATTAACAGCCTTGCTACATAAATTAAGGCTGATGTAAACATGGTACCTGCTATAGAGGAGCTAGCTGCCTTATGAGCATGAGCTTTATTATATAGCTATCTGAATGAGTGCTTGCTAGAAGAGATACATAGGTTGTTATTCCTTTTTATTCCTCTTGACTTAGTTTCTAGTCATAAGCACCTTTCCCATGTCTTCCCTAAACTAGGAATTTTTTAATTTAATATACCCTAAGATATAGCTACGTCATATGAATAGTAAGTCAGATAGATAAAGTTGGACAAAAGGTGGCCTCTCCAAAATGAAGATGTAGAGCCTTATGTGGTCTTTGTACCATCGTATTACAGTAATGGTGTCTTTATACGCAGGAATTTTTTGTTATGAAATGGGAATGATGACCCCCTCAACTGCATTCAATCTAGCTATGAAATTATTTTGATATTAGGAAGATTGCTTTAGGTCATTCTTATTTCACTGTGTGCTTTTTGCTAAATAATATGATTGCAATAAAATTTAAGCATATTATCTGAATAAAAATTCATTCATATCATTATAAAGAGAAAACCCAGCCAGACTGGATTTGTCTCAACAGAGATGTAGATCAGCTTAAGCATAGCTTGGAAAGCTTTATAGGTAATAATTAACTTTTATTCTTAAAATAATTTATTTAAGGTTTTGGGATTCATAATTCTACTGAGATCAAAAATGTATTCATCTGGTTCATTTTCAAGAAATTGAAGTCAAAACAAAGAAATATGAATAACATATCATCTGATGATAATTTATGATCAGAAATAAAGACAGCTTGATTATTTCTGCTTTGTTTTGATGTGTCCATTTTTTTTCTTTTTCCAAATTTCTATTCAGTGTTAATCACCAATAAAAAATATTAAAATTGATGTAGGCTAAGAACTGATTGCCTTTAGGACTCTGTTAGAAACATATGCACTTTAACATTAAGTTAGCCAGTGTCTAATCAAAGTAATAAGTGTCATGTTCTATTTTGTTTCACTTTTGCTTTGTTTTTTATTCTCATTTCCTAAAAATAATCAGAAGCCTTCTGAAATCAAAATATACAGGGAATTTATTATTACTAGCATCCACAGTTGTAATCTCATAAAAAAAAAAAAAAAAAAAAGGTAGCTGGTGCAATGTATTTTCCATAATCCCATGCTGATTGACATTAAAAACAATTTAAAGGTGGCTAATATTATCAGTTAATTCCTGAATTTTCAGTTTCATATTGTTTTGTCTAGTGTATATATTTCAAGCCCATAACATGCAGTCATTCTGTTTACAATTTTTAAGTACTGATAAAACACTAGCTTTTTTCTAATTCTCTAGAACTCCTCTTACTTCCAATACTTATTGAAATCAGCATTATTGGCCCATAAAACTCCTTGATCAGCTCTTCTAAAACTTTTAGATTTAAGTTATTAAGCCTGCTTCTTTGAAATATCTAACTTTAGTAGTTGCTATTAAACATTTCCTGAGTTATTGTTGGAATGGCAAGTATTTCATGTATTATTATATTAATAGACTGAAAAATAGTATTTATTAAACAGTTCTCTTTTGTGACTTTATTGTTGAAAAGTCTATTTCCACTTCAGAAGAAATGTTATAGGATTTGTCTCTTTCCTGGTATATTTATACATAGCTTTCCTCTAATTCAAGCTGCCACAGGTTTTGCTTTTTTTCTTTTGTGTCCCTCTTCAGTGTTCTACAAGTTTTAGCAGTCACTTTACTTACAGCTTTTAATTTTCCTCCTTTTCTCATTTCTGCCTTAATTGTAATGTTCCTTAATTATAATTTTTAGCTGATTTCACTACCTTAGTTATGCTGCTTTCAGTTATTTAATTTTTCTTTCTACTATAGTTTTAAATTTTGTCTTTCTCACTTTCTCACCTTCCATTTTCACTCACACTCTCCTCTTTCCATTGATCCCGAAAGCAAACTTTCTTTCTTTTCAAACTGTTCTGCCAATAAATTGCAGAAAAAGCAACCCTGAAGCAACAAAAAACAAGCACCATTCTCCTGCCAACCAGTAATCTGGTCTTAGCAAGAGCACATACCTCCTGATAATACTAAAACTTCTGGAGTAGTTAAAGAAACTTCAGCCTCTTTAACATCCTGTACCTTAGGCATTTTTACTTAGGCGTATTAACTCTCTCTGTCAGGCCAGGTAACTAAAAACTCCTACTAAACTTTACTATAGTAGAAGCTCTTTTGAGAGCCAGAGGATATAGTTAAAAATCATTATCTAAGTTTGTATTCTGCAGGAAGCTTCTGTCTCATTATCTCTTTTTACTTTATGCTGAGCCTGATGGTGTATCTATCATTCCCAGCAGCGGGAATTTACAGGCTGTAGCCTCCTGGGAGCCACAGAGCTTTGCTGTTCCTCTTCCGCTGGTGTGGCCATTTGATGCACACAGCTTGTTCCTTCCGTGAGGTCTCTGTATTGTTTCATACAGTCTCCCATGTAACTAGCTATAAACCACAGCTCTGTACCAGCAAAACGTGGCCCGGAGGGAGGTGCCGTACTTCACAGCCTTCCTAGCAGGGCAGGACAGCTCTGGAGATCTTTCTCTGCTGAAGGGGCACGTGACTGGTCAGGAAAGCAGAGGATCAGAGCTCACTGCCTACTAATACCAAAGCTGAAAAGAATGAAACATATGCAAGCTCTAAATGAGAATCGTACTATAAAAGATAGTCATGCAGATAAATGTAGTACCCACAGCTTGAAGTCAGATTCCTCTTCATTTTCTGGACATAAAAAGGAATGTTTCTGGCTATATCACAATGTCCAAATTTTAAAAGATGTAGAAGATATTTAAGCAGTGCCATTCTGTTTAATTCAATTTAAACTGTATTGATATACATTTGCTAAGGATCTGCTCAGTATATAATCAAATGTAAGAATTTATAGAACACAGATACAGAAGGAAAACATCCTTGAAAGAAAAGTTTTTTTATTTATCTTTTTCTCTATAGCTAAAACAGATATAACAACCATACTTTGAATAAATGTCAGGACATCAGGATACTGTGAAGAAAAATAAAAGCCCATTAGCAGATACCTCTCCTTGTTCTCTCTATGTGCATTCCAGAATGGCCAAAATGTTTTTGTCCAAAATTCTGCCAGATTGGGGCAGGGGGGAATGGTGCTGCAGAATGCCAACATACTTCTCCTACTGAATTTTCTGTGGTTTGTAATAACTCAATTGCAACATCAGAGTTGATCTGTAAGAAGCCTTGACATGAGTAAAAAGATAGTTAGCCAGTGGTGGGTCTCAAGGAGCCATTGTATCCTTCATTCTCTTCCTTCTAGGGTCTTTTGAAACAAAATACCATGCACTGTGTAAATGAGATATTAATACCCTGTCTTGAATATACAACTTTAACTCTCTAGAAGAGTCTCAGATTGCTTCAGTATTACATTTACTTTTTGCTACTCATAATTATGGGCAACATAGAAATTAAGTAAGTGTTAAGGGAAACCTAAACCAAAATGACTGATTGATACCCAGTTTTGATTCTGTCAAATAAGCACCTAATACTGCCACTTTTGTTCATGCCCATGGAACCAGTGGAACTGCTCATGGAACAAGGTCATGTTTAATGCACATCAGACAGGAAGAATCAGGCCTTTTCAAGGCTGGGATCATGTGAAATTAAATCACTCAGCTGACAGATGCAATCTATATTTTAAATATTTTTTTAATGTTATATGTGTACAGTACATATACAGTAAATTCAACGTAGAATGAAATGGACCTCAAGGTACAGAACCTGAGGGTTTTTTGTTTCCATTGCGTGATTTTTTTTTCCATTTCTTAGTCAGATTTCGTCTGTCATCCTCCTTTCAAACACTTGTACGTTGCTGCACTTACCACAGCTGTCCCCCGTATGTTTCAAATGCAATCTGCTGCTGCCCACATTGTCTGTATCGACAGATAAAATGTTATGCTGCTGCTGCCATGCAGTCTGTCACCTGGGCTTAAATACTTTCCTATCATGGCTCTCACCTCTGACTGCATCTTGGCAGCTGCCAAATCAGTCTTACAGGAACTATGACAAGAACTGTAATATTGAGCAAAATTCGTAAGGCATACCAAGGATAGAAACAGAAAAAGTTGCTCCTTTGTTTTTCAGGGGAAAAAAATGTGTGTGTCTGTGTGTGTGAGAGAGAGAGATTCACTGCTAACCTGACAAAAGTTGCCTTTAAGTGAGCTGCAGCTAAATGACCACATGAAATAAAGGGTGCGCCCGAAGTCACGCTGCACAGGAATTCATGAGGACAAATCCAATTTTCTATCCTTGTTTAGGTCCCACAACAATTTTAGCCCCTATTGGGGCAAGCATGGTTCATCCAATGGAACAAATAGGACAGGAATTGGTAGCCTAAAGTTTAGGAATATTATCCCTGGAAAAGAAATTTCTGGTTTCTTTTGCTATAACATCATGCTATTTTGTTTTGTTTTGTTCTGGTCTCAAAAGATATTAATTAGTAAATCAATGTGAAATTAATCACGTTTGGACAAAACATACGCATGTAGAGAACTGTAACAAATGTTAAGGCTGGTCTGAATGCAGCATAAATGGAAATACATATGAGTGAAAGCACTGAATATTGTGTTGTTTGCATCAAGACCAAAGGCCCAATAGTCTGATAAAGCCACAGCACAGATAACTCATCACCTGCAGACCTGCTCTCTGATAACAGGAGAATAGCAACAAGATTATATCATGTTGTACATGATGTTTGCCCTTCTGTTATCCCAACAAGATATCTCCTGCCTCAAAAGGGGAATGTAGCTACAATGATGCCTCAAAATAGGAAAAACAGAAAATTTTTCAGCCTAAGATTTATGGAGGAGGAAGTAAGCAAGATTACAAGGAAAAAGGATCATGCCCTAATACCTGTTTGACTCCTAAAGGGTGTAAAAGGCTATTGAAAAACCAATTCATTGCTGTCAACCAAGAAGAGCTCAAGAAAAGTGATGAGGACTCAATATCTAGCATTCTTTATCCCTTGTATTGCATACAAGAACACTTGAACATACATATATTGATGCTTGAAAGTGCTGGGAGAGTATAGGGGAGTAAAATCTGTGAGAAAGTCAGTGTGAGTGACAGGAAACCATTTCTTTAAAATATTCCTTCTCTTTTCCATATGATCTTTCACTGAATTTTGTTAAAATAATTCCCTACAAACACACCTTTATTCTTATTTGTTCCAGACCTGAAACAAACTCTTGTGCCTGGAATGAGCACAGTACTTTCATACCCTTATTCTACATCCCTGGCCACTTTCTTGCAGAGTTTTTCCCTTTATGAATGTTTATTTAAAGAAATGGGCTCAAATGAGCATTGAATTCATAATCCAGATTTTGTAAATGTTTCTTCTTTTTGAAACGGATAAAAAGAATAAAGAAAAGAAAAATAGAATACAGATATCCTTTACATTGTTTATAAAGAAACAACAAAAATGTGGCTCCCTCAGTAATAATATCCATCTAAAAATGTCTAAAAAAATCCCATGAAATTCTAAATTTTCCAAAACCTCACACATTCTCTTGAAAATTCTGGATCAGAATTTTCTTGTTTAGGCTTATGCTGCTCTAAAACCAAGGCAAAGACATTAAAGATAAGGCACTTGCTGAGCTTACTGGAATGCTAATTTCATATAGAAAATATTGAATGAGATGCAGTTCACCTTACTTAGACACTTTACTAATGCTTAAATTTAAGTTTCTAGGCCATCGGTTCTCATGGAAAATAATATATATTATTCCTGGACAGAAGCAGGTGACTTCTTTTGCAGGAACATTCAGTTCTCTTATATTAGGCATCTAGCTAATGAGTTCAAGGTAATATTCATCAGATTAAATGCTGATGCCTACAGTGTTGACATTTACATCTGAGCTTACGACCCTCCACTGCCTTTAACGGTGAAGAGATACTGGCCATTTCAGTCCTTGATTCATCTGGCCTATTTTAGATATCTGCTTTAAGATGCTATAGATTGTTTCCTTTTCTCTACATCTTTATTTAGGTGAGAAGAATCAGAGTGTCAGTGATGAAGTTTCTTGGGGTGGCTGGATCCTCCATCCTTCCTTCGTTATCATCCAGAAGATAGGCCTCCACAAAAGATTACACAACTTAATGGAGCAGAGATGATCTCTCTCTTAAAGCTTTCAAAGTCTGTTACTTCTTTCCACATAGCGAAGGTCTCCGCTTACTTTAGGAACATAAATTACAAAGTTTAGGTGCAAGTGAAATGTCTTGGTTGAATAAACTGACAGATTTTACTTGCAGTTCCTGTCTGAATAGAGGTTGCCAAATGTGACAGCTGAAATGGGAGTGATGAGTCAATGGGACCACCCTGCAGACAAAGGGGGGTTATTGCCTAGGGGCTTGGGACACATTATGGGATGCAGGGAAGAACATCCTGAGATTGCACAAAACTTATTATAGGATGTTTAGGGGAGGAACCAAAGGCGAGCAAAGGGAGGGATCAAGGTGGTATGAGGAGGAACAGGTGTGGGAAAATGGAGGGATAAGTGGATAAAAGGGGCTGGTCACATGTAAACAAGCTGCTGTAAGTATTCTTGGCTGGCCATGCCCCGAGCCGGATTGCCTCAATCTGTCCTGTCTTCTCATTAAACTCCATTTGTGACTATTTTCCTAGGTGAGGGTCTATTTTTCCTGTGTGAATGTGAGTGTATGGAAGTCTAAGGACCAGCAACTGAAGCTAGGGGCCACAGGTCATAGGGATCATGTGTCCATGGTGGAGGCAACTGGTGACTCAAGTGTGTGCATATCGTGTGGGTACATATGTCAGTGAGTGATTGCTAGCAAACATTAAGGTGTATTAGCTGGTGAGTAGGATAAAGGCTTGGGAGCCAGGTATTGGGGCAGCTATAATTCTGGGCTGCATACTGGAGAGACCGGAGGGTCTGAGAGTTGGCTATTAGAGGGACTGTGAGGTCAGAGCCAGCAACTGGGGAGACCACAAGCTCTGGGCATAAACTGAGAGATCTGTTTGCATGTGTGTCTCTCTGAGCATGAGGCAACTGGGATGCCAGGGGATCTAGGGACCAGCTATGGGGCAGACTGGGTATATGAGGCCAGGAACTGGGACAATCCATAGCGCATCTGTTTGCACGCCAGTGAGTGTGTGGGCATGAGAGGCACTGTAAGGCAAGAAGGTACAGGGCCAGTTACTGGATAGATAGGGCCAGATACTGGTAGAATCCATATTGTATGCATGTATAAATTGTCTGCTAACAGGGCTTCCTCCTGAACCCCCAGAGAAGGGGGAAGGATTAAGGCACCTGTATAATCTGTGTTTGCATAAGTGTTTCCATCTGTATTAACTTGTGTGGCTGGGTGTGTGTTTATGTGTACATGTATTGTGTATGTGTGCATATGTGCCTATCGTGGATACCTGCTCAGCCTCATGGCGGACTGGATGTGGGCACATGGAGCTATCTGTGGCAGACTCACCTTTGTCGGGCTACCAGAGCCAGCAGCTCCTAGCATATTGCAGTGAGTTCTCTATGTACTGGATTATTAAAAAGAATGTTATAAACAGTAGAGAGAAAGTAAGGGGCAATTTCAGATCTTTTGATTCAGAAAAGAATTTCTCTTGTACTAGAGGAAACTTTCTCCTATCAGCTAAACTCAGTGGGTTCCTTCTGTGTTTCATAATTCTTTTGTTAAAAAGCTACAATCTCTGCAAGACATAGTTTTGAAGTGTTGGAATGAATTTTGTACTCCATTTTCATCTAAATAGACTTTTAGTTTTGGATAAAGCTGTGGACAGCCACTTCTTTAATCTTTGCTATGCTGTTTGTAAGTGAGGAATATTTGTGTAAGTGATAACTGAGGCAAGGAATTTTCAGTTTTGAAATCCGGGGGGGGGGGGGGGGGGGGAGGGGGGGGGAGGAATGAGAATGGGAAAATTGTGCAAAGAATGGATTTTTACTACAAAGTTAAAAAAGATGTCTTTCTGCCATTTGAAATCACAACAAGCTGCATCCTAAGGTCTTTCTTAAATTGGAAGCTTTTATTTCTTTGACTGTATATCTTAGTTTTTATAATACACCCACTATAATTAGGATTTAACACAATATGTTGCTGAAGTTGGTTATTACAAGTCTTTCAGAAAAGAGTAAGCAATCAGAACAATCATTTCCATATCTTCTTCTAGAATACTGAAGGAATCAGCAGTCTACAATAGCTGTATTTTTTTGTGAGAGATTTTGTTTATTTTGTTCATTGCATGCTATATGATGAGTCTGATATGACCATTGGATTATCACAGTTATTTTGAAAGGTATAGCAGTTTGAAGTAACAGGTCACAGTCTTTTCTGTTAACCTATTCCCAGTTTTAAAAAAAAGTGTTTGAGAACTTCACTGCCTTGGTTATTCTATTCTCAGTCTGATTTCTTTCTCTTCTCTATTTAAAAATACATGTAATTAATTACTTTATTTTGTTGTGATGGGAAGGTTGTGAATGTATGAATTAGTCATTTAGTACTTAAGAACATCAAAATAGTCACACTGTGTTGAATCTGCAGTCCCTCTACCTTTCTTATAACAATGCCTAGCAGAGAAAGCACAGATGCATGTAACTACTTCTTTAAACAAATCCAGTTTTTAGAAACGTGCAGGGATTTCTAAGCCAAGGATATAACCTTTCTTCTTGATAGCTCCTGATGGATTTGTTTTTTCTATGAATGTGTTTAGTTGTCATCTGAATCTGTGCAAATATTTATCATACACAAAATCTGTCAGTGAATTCCACGGTTTTAACTTTGCATCATTGACTGGACAGGATGCCTGTCTTGTTAACCTTCCTTTGGAGAGCAGAAGATTGTGCAAAATGACGGTAACTCAAGAACTAATTGGTAGCAATTGGCTATGTGTTTTGCAAATGATCATCTAAGCATGGGCTTTGCACCGCCCTCTGTAATCACACCAAAGGCTGTCTTTGGAAGCATGTGATTGTGAAAGTTTGACTGACTTGAAATATATGATCCCACATCACTTTTCATATAGGAACCACAGAGCCATCCAGATAAGTAGACATCTTTCCCTTAAAGATGCCTCCATCTGGTTTAAGAATGAGCAGATCCTGTTCAGACAAATCAAGAATACAACTCAGCCTTCCTAAAGCTCAGTCCATGCTTTTGCTACAAAACAGCAATCTCTCTATTCAGTGTTACTTTTTTCACATTTTGTTGTCTAGTGTTCATTTTTATTAGATTTAGATATAAACGAGCAGAGTATTTATTACTCCAATTACTTTATTAGGTATTGCTAGGCAGAATAGTCCTTGAATGCAAGGACCTACCACACAGTTCCTGTATTATCTTTTTTTCTTTTAAGGGGGGAAAAATGGCTTTCATTTCTGGCTGATAGAATTTATCTATGAGATATGAAAAATGCAAACATATTCATCATGATCTTTCCTTTTCTGGTCATATTAATGGGTGCACATACTCACTGTGATTGCATCTTGTTTCTATCAATTTCTATATAGGAATGATATGTTCTTTTCTATTTAATATTTTGAAGAAAACATATTTTCAAATTCACAATCCTTTTCTTACCATAATGAATCTATTTTATTATAGTTGAATGTATGCTACAGAATGTCCATTTCTATTATATTGAAATTCAGTGCAAAATATCTATTATTAAAATATAGCATCTGCTTGTAATGCAATATGCACTCTTACAGGGAAAACAAGATGCAATGCACCAGTGACATTGATTTAGCATTTAGAGTGACAAAGAATTCCCTTAAGAGGAAAGAATAAAGTATTAAGGATTAAAAAAAGGTAAGGAGGAAAAAAAAATCACTCTTCCCACCTTTGCATTTACAGAAATAATTAGCAGCCTATAAATAATGGTACTTCACTGCATTTTAAATGTATGTTTGATTATGTCTTCATCCTCTGAATCAGAAGTGTTTCTGACATTAGCTAGCACTTTAAAAGCAAAAAGACATTGCTGTATTTGGCTTAGAAATCTGCTGGCCTGGAGTGGAAGTAAATTATATGTAATTACCTCTCTCACCTCCACCTCTTTGGACCCACTCCTGCCATCCACTGGCAATGCTATGCTTCATGGTGAGTAGCAAACATGCACTGTAAGCTGTTTGCCTTCCAATTGTATTTTGTGCCATTAGACTGCTGTTAATCAGCTGCTGCAGAGATGTACAAAAAATAAGATCTAAAATGTTGTGATATTTATATGAAGCAGACTTTTTTTATGAGATTATATTCTTTCACAGATGGTGGAAAATAATTTCTGTGGAACCAGTTCACTGAGGATTAACACATCAAAAAAAAAAATCCACTAAAGCTCAACCGTCCTCTTTCAGGTAGATGTTGCAGCGCTTAGGCAGTGTTCAGATGTGTTAGTGTGATGCACAATCACTTTCTCTTGACACTAGCCCAACAGAGTGATAGTGCTGTAGGGACTAACCTCTCTAAGCCATATTCCACTGTGCTCACAGGAGTCTGTATAAGAAGAAGATTAGGTAGCTGTGGACTGATGAAAATTACTGATAGATTCATCCTCTCAAATCTGAGAGGAAGAGCTGCAGCTGCCTGCCAAGCAAGAGGAGGGAGGCTATGCTGTTTGCTTCTACAGGACACATCAGAAGGAGTAAAAGGAAAAATTAACGGTGTAAACTGACTTGCTGCTGACTCCAGGCTTTTAGCAGTCTAGCAGGTGTGAACCTGAGCAGCACGCAGTGACAGTGGAAGAGTACAGACAAGTGGAATGAACCAGATGATAGTAAAAAATGGATGTAGACAGGGGTCTGAGAAAGGCCACAGATGCAAATTATTCCAGTGAAATGGGAGTCAAATGTGGCAGTAGGACAAAGCCATCCTCCTTTGCCTTACAGGCAGAGGGGATCTGGGAGAAGCAACAAGAGAAAGAGGCTTAGTGGTGGCAGCAGCTTGGACAAGCACAGAGGTCAATGAATGGCACGAAGGAGAATACCAGCATGAGATGTAAACAAGGAAGGGAAAAGAAGGAGGCGGAGTAAGAAAAGGAAGAGTTTTGAAAGTAAGGGTATAGAAAACAATAAAGGAGAAGATGTTTCAGGGGCTTGTGGCAGTTTGAATGTGCTTTCATAAGACTGGAGAAAACATAAACCATAGGCAAGAATTCTGTGAACTAGTAACAGGATATATGGAAAGATGTGGATTAGACACAAGAACAAATTAATCATCCATATTTTGTATCCATAAACTTTAAAATATTTTGGCCCACTCCCTCTCTACATCTCTGCGGATGTGCCTGTCCCTCTTTCCTCACCTCTTTCAACGCTAACCATAGATTCTTTATGACTAAGAGCTATGGATGAGAAGTCTTTATCTGATGAAGCTGAAAGACTATCTCTGTAACAGCAGTACAGTAGCACCCTCCCCATCTATATTGTCCCTTCCCTCCTCTCCTCTGGTCTGATAGCTTTCATAGGTACATAGTACGCCCTCCCTAACATATATGGAAACCAATGAATGCGTACAGTAAAAACATTGCTGGCTGAGCATGATGGCTATTAGATGATCAAATCTGTCTGCTTTATAGCTTATCCTGCATTAGTAACTGGGCAGCCACTCTTACTCAGATACAATCCCAATTTGTCCCTTTACAGATAAGACTGCAGATGCTTCATTGACCTCAGCTATATATGTCTCAATGCTCAAGAATGCTGCCCACAGTCAGTGAGTAGGGACATACAGTCACCCAGATGAAGGGAAACTAAATAGATGGTTTTTTCTGCATGACATAATAAAACATTCTTGAAGCTGTTTATAGCCCACTACTCCCACTTGCTTCATGCCACCCTTCCTGGTGTGAAAATGACCCAGGATGCTGCTCCTTACACCGTTGTTAGCCTTGCCCTCACTGCACCTGGTATTTCCTGGGGAAGGGGGAACTCTGCAGACATCCCTGAATATTCACACACACATGGCTTCATCAGAGATGAAGCTGATTGGGAAAGGGGGGAAGGGAGGTGAGAGAATCATCTCACACAGCAAGTTCACAGTGCAGATGTCTGCCTCCCAGCTGCTTGTGTGGTAAGAAAGGTCCAGAGATGCTCAAGATTAGCACATCACCACATGCATCCGGTACCTAGGGAATCGAAAGACAAACAAAAGGCCCCACGGGTGTTTCTCAGCTTTGTAGGCAGCCAGTTTGTTCTCATTCTCTCCCTATTCCCACACTACTCTCTGCTCTCCTGTCTGCTTTCCTGTGCTTCTTAAAGAAGTAGATGAGACATCTCACAGAGCCACTATTAGGGGACTTCCCACCCAGCCTGCCCTGCCTCAGGCTACCTTCCACTTTAAACTGCCCCCCTCTCCTGCAGGCTGGGCTGCCATGGAAGGCAAGGAGAAGCAAGTTCCTTTTTGTGCCTGGTTATTATGTGTCTTCCAGCAGAAGTTGATATAGATTTGAGAGTTATTCTTGGCCCTGAGAAGGATCTAGCATATTCTGCTTGGAATCAGCTAAGATGTAATGTGAGGCAATTGCTCACTGTGTTCAGAACTGACACTGTGAAAAGATTTTCAGAGATGGGCTTGGATAAAACAGCTTCTTCACAGGCCAAGTCCTCAAATGGCTAGGAGCTCAACTAAGAAAACATATATTGGACAAGAATGCATACTGTGGATAAGTCTGCATACCCAGAGAGAAGTCCTGGAGTTTTTCACTAAAGAGTTGTTCTGTGTTACTCTCTCTGTCAACTGCCTGAATTGCCTGAAGTTGGATAAAAAACTGATTTGGAGTTCAACCTGGCAAGCTAGAATGAGATATAATCTTCCTTGAGCCTCTTGCTGTTTAGGATTGAACAATGTTGGCACAAGAGCATAATTAAATTGATAGCCTAAATGAAGGACCACAGTGGTTGAGGACATTGCCTGTCTTTTTGTACCATGTACATCTCAGGGTCCAACCTCCCTGTGAGGTATCTGGTTTCAGAGTATTCCTGGAAGATGAGGGGACAGAGACCTCTTTCTTAAATACCTACCATAAGAGGTTTCTTCCCATTATTCTTTCCCCATATAGAGCTTTTGTTCTTTGACATCTAACCATTAGAGCCTGTTTTTAGTTATGTCTGTGGGCGTGGAAAGGAAAGCATTTTCAGCTTTCTAACAGTAAAGAAAGCAAATGCCCTTGATGGCACATGTCAGGTCTCTTGTCTTTCCCAAAAATCTAAACTTCCAGTTTCTACCTTCCAACGTAATGCAGACATGCACAGACCCAAGAAGGTTTTCTCAGGAATGAACTAACAAAGCTGTGGCAATAGAGCCAAGTGCTCTGTCAGAAAAGGCCCTTTATGCTAGACAGTGTCTATTAACTGGATTTAGGCCTTATTCCTATAAATACTACTGCAAGCATTTTAATTCCGCTCATCCACTTAAATTTATTCATACATGTAAGAGTTTGTAGGATCAAGACCTTGCACTCTAATGCCATTTATTTAAAGTAAAAAATAAAATAAAATATAAAATTACTAAAAGATCTTGGAAAAAAAATGCTAGATATAAAAAAGAACGTACATATACTTTATCAAATGAAGTTATTAGAAACATGAGGAAATTAACAAAGTAGTTAACCAAGGCAGTTCTCAGCTGCCATATAATCTTTTATTATCTCCTCTGCCCACACTTAACTCAAACTACTCATTAGTTGTCAACTTCAGCTCCTAAAATTTGCCAAAAATACCTCAGATTAGGCATTATTTTGCATAGAAACATTTCCTATTTCCCTATGAAGGAATCTATTTTCCAGTTACCTAGAACACAAGTATACGCTGAAATATCACTCATTTTCATTATCATATCATGTCATTAAAAACAAACAAACAAACAAAAAAAGAAGAAACAACGATGCTGTTGTTTCAAGTAGCTGTTTTATACAGATAACAGAGATTATATATTTAAGCTTTAAAACTAGTACATCATCATGTAAATTCATAACTATGCAATGGCTGCCTCCTACAATCACAGTTAAGGTTTCTTAACTTTAAGACACCACACAAGCAAGGGACACATTGGATTGCAGCTTCTATAATCAGCATATTAGGTAATACTAAATATGTAGTCATTCCAGTTCTATTTACAAAAAAAAACAAGTTACATTGGCATTATGAAAAAAAATACAGCACTTTGACTTCATATTTCTTGGGACTATATCCTTAATAAAATCTTTTCTACACATTTAGGAAACATTAATAGAAAGTCAATAATACTGCTCCACACACATACTCTCATTATAGAATGAGTAATGACACAAAGCGGTTGCTGTGGATGTCAGGTACAAAGAGTTATGGTGATTATATGGGGAGGAAGAATGTGTTGTATCTTTTAACTGTTCATTTTCATGTTCTTTATTAAGGAAAATAGCCAAGTTATTTATAATACTTTTTTTTTTATAGATTGCGAAGTGTGATGCATGGGAAGCAAGTATCATGCTCCCCTTTTTACAGATGGGGAAACTGCAGAAGAGTAAAGTAAAAGCTACATCTATACAGATAAACTAAATAGGACTCTGACCAGATACTAAAACTCCATCATCTATACCATTAAATTGTTAGAGGGACAGTGAAGGACAGACATTCTCACAAACTTTTCTCAGTCACAGTATAGGAATTAGCACAGGCTTTGGACCATTCCTCTGGAGAGTTTGCACGCCACTACAATGTTTTGACAGCTAAAAGAGTCAAATACTACAGACATAGGCTATTCTAGTTTGTTTCCTCGCCAGAAAATGGTCCTGGGAAGATTTGATTTACTATTAGACATGTAGCCAAAATGACTTGCCCAATATTATCATCAGACAGCCAGTACCAAAGCAATGAAAGGCAGCAGAGACATCTTCTGAATCCGTGGCTAATGTACTATGCATGAGAACATGACCTATTTTTGTCTTAAAATGCTTGAGTGTTCAATGTCAAATATTAGGTGAAGAACAAATTGTTAACTCTATTTTTTCCAGCCAAATTCTGTGATTATGGTATTGAAAAAATGTTCAATTTGTTCATGAAAAAGACTGTTTGGTAGTATTGAAGGCCTTAGCTTACTCAGAATAAATAGAAGAATCCCCAAAAAGAATGAAGAAAAAGCCCAAATAGACCGAAAAGAGAATAAAAAGCCATTAGGATTATTTGCCGAAAATTTTTATCGATAGGATTTGGATTAGAGTCCTAGATTACTACAGGTCCAATCACTGGCAAGCGTTGGCAGACTTACTGTGTTCAACATTTATGTTTATCACATAAATGGACCCTAAGTAGCCATAGATCTGGATGGGTTTAAACATAAAGTGTGGAAAGAATACAGAATAGGCTCATTCCCACATTCTTTACAAATATGTGTAACTCCATGCAATTACACCGAGCTGATTACAACAGCTGCAGAATTATTGCTTGTTTAGACTAATAAATTGTACTGTGGAAATTTTTGATATGTTAAAATGTTTCAGTCACTTTCCAGACAAATAAAAAATATTTACAGTAGTATTTGCAGTGAGGCATGTCTACTGATTTTGTTGTTCATGAATACAAAGCTGATCAAAAAAAGGATTTAGGGTTTTTTTCTCCTTTCGATTGTTAATGATAAGTGCTTATGACATAATTTTCTTCTGGTGGTTGTATTACTCTTTTAGCATTCAGGGCACTATAATTTTCATGCATAATGCAAGATATGATATTTATTGTTTGTATTTATAGAGTTAACAGCAGCTGACTCTGTCACATATATTTTTCTAAGCTTCTCAGGTCTCGAGTCATCAAAATCACCCAGGGAGAAATTTACAGTAAATCACAGCAGGCATTCTCTGTATTTGCACTTTCCTTCTAACTATATTGTGTAAGTCATTCTTGAATGTGTTTCTGGAGGTAACTTTAGTGTGGGTGTATTTAGTTCCCTTTATATTTTCGGCAGTCTTGATAAAATAAAAGATCCCCCATGCAAAATAAACCTGTATTTCCTGCACTCACAAGTGAAGTGTACTGCTTAAAGATGCCCCAATTGCATTGGCTGGAAGGATATTATATGTTATTTTGTGACTCAAGACCAGAGAGAGCCCTGGCCAATCTACTAAGGCTATAAATTTAAAAATGCTTTTGGCCAAATTCTGCTTTCATTTCCACTAATGTAAATCAGGACTTACACCTTTAACTTCAGCGAAATTACTCCAGATTCACACTAGCAAAAAGAAGACCAGGTTTTGGCTCCCTAACTCAGTATTCTGTCTTACCTGAGTATGTTACAGCTGTAGTTAAGGCTTTAAGTATTTTCGCATGGGTTGGATGTGTGACAGGCAAGTTCAAGATGAATTTACAGCAGTGACATGTTTTCTTACCCTGTGTTTGGCTGAGCAGATGGGAAGAGCTTGAGCAGGGCATGAAGTTCAGTCATGTCTGGATAAAAACATTAACTGCAAAATTGTTACAGATCTCCAGCCTGTTTTGCAGGTGGTCTTTCCTTCCATATTTGGTTTTGAAATGGAAGGAAACAGAAATTGGGGCCTACATTACACTTACATGTGTAAGCAGAGTTAAAGCAATGTGCCTATGCGAAAAAACAATCTTTTTTTTTTCTTTTTTCCTTACAGTTGTGAATTCATGTGTAACTCCAGAAAGGGCTGTAGTTCCTCAAGCAGAAGTCAGGTGGAATTTGTGCACTGTAAGTCAGCCTTACCATCTTTAAAACCTCAGCTCTGCTGTGTTTTTACCCTTGCAGCACTTAAACGCTGAAAGTGAGTCAGTTTTCATCACAAGAGTTCCTCAGGTACCTAAAGTCTTGTCTGTCTAGACAATTTTGGCAAGGCTGGACAGCTTTGTACTGGTTTGGTCTGGCTGAGATCTGTAAATTAGAAGTGACTCTACCAGTGGCCCTGGAAGAGCTCAATCCAGCAGGCATTTGGTGAGCAGCACACTTACAACACTTACACAAAATTCGGTCACATTTGCCTTTTTTTTAAGATAATCTGTCTCAGTGATCTCTTTTTATACACAGGGTCAGTGGTTAGAACACTAATTTCAGATTCAGGGAACGTGGACTTCAGTCCCCCTCTCTGCATGAAAGAACTCAAAGCCACATCTCCTACAATTTGCCCTCACTAGCAAACACTTGGGGATGTGGAGGCTGGCACTGTCAAAGTCTACTGTAAATCCTATTTTAAAACCTATTTTAAAGACAACTTGAACTCATGTTAAAGCAATTCCACTTTGAAAAAAAAGTGGAAATAGAGATTGTACTATAGAAAAAAGAAAAGAGAGAGGGAGGGAGAGAGAGATGACTCACCAGCTTTATGGCTTGAGTGCTCGTTCCATAGCCAGCAGTGGGAATCGCTGGGTTCCAGTTCTTGCTCTAAGCCCTACATATTGGCAGTGACTGGAAAAAATAAATCAAACAGCTTCATTTATCTGTGAGATTTAAACACAACTTCAGGTTTTCTCTTTTTCTTTGCTTTTATTACGTATTAACATTATTACTGCCTTATTACCATCATGCCTGTATGTAATGCAATGTAATGTAATACTACTGTTACAGAATATTGCATTAATATCACATATTAACATTATGACTGCCAGCTCAGCATGATGGCTATTACCGATCATCTTGTAAGGGTCTTACCTATCTCCAACAGCTAGCTACAGCAGTGTGTATAAGTTATGGTAATCAGTTTTGTGGCATCCTGATGCTTTGACAATTTTTTTCCCCACCAGCCTGGCTTCAGTACCTGTAATCATGAAGAATCAGTCTCACCATATTTCTCTAGGCATAGTGTCAGCAAACATTCAGCTTTTATGCATTCACAGTTTTATTAAAAAATGGCACCTTATATTAGCCTGAAGCATCTTTTATATTTTAGTTTCTCTGTCTATCTCAACTAATTTATGTGATGATTTTATAAAAGAAAGAACATTTATTGCATACTAGTACAAAGACAGTAAACTCAGTTCTATTTGTACTCTGAATAAGATTTGAATACAGCTAAGAGGTGAAATATATACTTTTTTCTGATCATGAAAAATAATGGACTAGCCAAACCAAGAAGTTCTTTTTACCTCCTTTTTTACCTCACCACTTATGGGAGCAGTAGTTAACACAGGTTTGACTGTAAACATGAAGTAGGAAATAGCTTCTGTTAGGGAAGTTCTTGCACTTTCTTTTATGTAACTTTCCAGAAAATCTAAGTGTGTCATGAGATTTAAATGCAATCAGTCAGGGCATCTATTGAACCTACTGCTACAGATCATCAGTGTTCACACGTGCTTTCAGTGAAAGATGCTATGATTCTGGAGTGGACAGATGGCAAAAAAAAAAAAAAAAAAAAAAAAAAAAATCCTTCCAGATAATGATAAACATTAGCCTGCAAAATATGTGGAGATATAGATTTCCTAAGAAAGCTACTAAGCCAAAAAGTATCACTTGTTTAGCAAAAATGGACACCTTGTAGCCATCGTCATGGAACATAAGCTACAGTTTTGGAAGACACAAATGTGTCTAACACAAGACATAGACCTTGTGTAAACTGTAGGACTTTGGCCTAGTTAATCTAATTGAATTTCATGGGAGTAGCTCTGTTTATTTGATAGACTGGGCTTACAAGGGAGCCCAGCTACTTGTCTGAATTGAGAATATTTTGGGCTGGCAACGTGATGTTGTTTAACAGAAAGAAAAAAATTGTACAAATCCCTTACCAGACGCATCAAGCAAGCAAGGCTACCATTCTGCTGAAAGTGTGTATGCAGAAACAGGACAGCTATCTGGGTGTATCTATCAAAGTTTAGGTCACTCCTCACTCAAAATGGATTTGCAATCTGTTTGCAAGTGAGAACAGAGAGTTTGCACTTGACTAACTCACCATCCACCCACCTAATTCACTAATTACTCCTAAATAAGTTACACACTGACTAAAAAATGTAGTATAGCAGTAGTGGTAGCAGGCAAAAGACCTTGAACCTTTTTTAGAGAAATTTATAGAAAATTTCTGCCTAGTAGCAGTGTCTGAGCATGACACTGGTTTCTCTTGCACACTCGCTGTTCTACTGGGCTGGAAAACATCTTTCATCCATGGACCTTTTTGCACCTTTTCACACCATGCTTTTTATAAAGTCCATTGTATTTGTTTAGTTAAGTTTCACACTAAGCACAGCATGTTTGTTTGAGAGGAGTGAGCAAATGAATCAATATGGTGGCAGCTAGAGGCATCATGAAGGCAGGGATATATTCTGAGAGGATGAGAGGGACTGATAGATACAGAGATGTTTGAGTCAGAGAAAGGTACTCATTTTTTGAACTCTCCTGCCTCCTCAGCACTTCATCTCCTTATGGGATGAAGGAGAAAGATGAGGCAGAGCAAAAAGCTGTTAATATCATACACTGTCAAGCAGATAACGGTTTGGAGGGAAAATCCTATCAAATTTACTGGGTGAGAAAGTGTCTTGCATTTTTAGTACCTGGGAGCATAGCCCTTCTAGTCCACCATTGTACAACTGGTAGCAGAAACATGAGAGCAAAAGCAGGCAAATGTTCAAGTCTAACAGAAGTGGAGAATGGAGGGAAGGGAGGAACAAGGTCCGGATGGATAAGAGGTGCTTAGCTACCTGGGCCAACAGTAGGGAAAAGCAGAGGATAATACTTTGCAAGAGGCCTGCTGCAAATTTGTTAGCTGTGCCTCTGTAGTGGGGGGTCAGAGGAACTGAAGTGTTTCCTCTTGCTTTTTTCTGAGGTACTGAGCTTCTCTCCCTTTTTGCACACTGTTTTCTGAGGCAGCCTGAAGGCAAACCCTTTGTTTCAGTGTCACTACATAGATCCCAGGATCCTACCACCTTTGTGCTGTTGTACTAATCCAACACATACTGTTGGCTTGAGTGCACATACAGTCGTCTTGCAAGAAACCTCCAGTTTAAAGGAAGAAAAAAAGGAAGAAACAAAAAATGCACCAAATTCAATAATTATATTCCAGCCACTGAGCTTCTAGTAAAACTCCCTTCACATGTGTTTGTGTTTTTCTGTGTGTATCAGAATATACTGCAAAGAGGGGATATAACCTGAGTGAATGTGGATGAAATTCCATTTTTTCTAATAAGTTACATATGTTTATGTGAGTGCTTAAACTGCCCTATGCCATGATATGGTCAGGTCAACAGGAAGAAAACAGGTAGATAGATATCTCTCTTGTTAGTTACAATGTGATTTCTCTTTTCACAGTCCTGTTTTATCCTGTGATATATTAAAAGGAAGATAAATACAAAGCGGGCATGTCTGACCTGTGTCCGGTGCTGGTCTTTATTAATAATCAGATCATTGACTTAAGTTACTTTGAGGCTCTTCATGTTAATGAAAGAAGCAATACAGACATACACTGACATGAATTGCTCCCAAGGTGTTTCCTGAACTGGTGAACTTGTCCAAAGGAAGAGCAGCAGAAGGTATTTAACCTGTATTCCCAGCTCATCTATTTTCAGCTGACAACTGAGAGACTTTGGATGAATTTCCTTGGTTCTGTCTCTAAGGAAATGGAATAAGCAGAGTAGAAGAGAATCTTTTACTCAGAATTGAACAGCATTTTCTAGAGTAGTGTGCAGTAAGATATATTCCACTTTGAACAGATTTCCAATAAATCTGGAACAGCGCAGGGGGTAGAAGAGATCAATGAACCATGCTGAGTAACAGAATGACCTTACAGCGCACAGGAAGAACATCTCATTGGTGTTTATTTTTAGATGACAACTGTGTTGGACTGACTTTTATTTTTTGGCAAAGATAGTAAGAACAGAAGTAGCATAAATAACACCTATGGTGACTTTGAATATACCAGAAAGGAATTCAGTTAGGCCTCCAGACTCCTGTTAATATACACAGTTAATATCACTGTAAATTTAACCATGTGCAGCGGTTATAGAAAGAATTCCATGGTGAATAAATCACACCACTGGCTATTTTGCATAAAGTTGGAAAGGAACAGTTGCCTCATGAACAAGCTCAGGTTTTAGACTGAACAAATTTGGAGGGAGCTGAGGAAATAAAACATCAGGTGCAGTAGAAGTTGGCAGTGACACAGGTTTTCGCTGAGCCTTTAGAGAGGAGATGGAAAGCAGAGGTAGCTTCAGAATAATCGTTAAATGAATGGAAAGGAATGAGAGGAAAGATCAAGCAAGGAGTAAGTGCTGCAGTCACATTTTAACAGCACTTATTTCCTGTTTTATTTAGGGAATTCACTTTTGAGAAAAAGACAGGGAATTATAAAGGCATGCTGTGTTATAAGACAGTAAATTTTATGTGTGTTGCAGAAGGGATCAAAGCAAAATGTCCACCCTAATTTTGGCTAAAGAAGGAGTAGCATTTCAACAGTACACTTTCCATGGTGCTGTTTTTTATGATTTTGTTATAAATGACACAATATTATTCTTTTCTTAAGATCTCAGCTTGGAGTAACATTTTCGTTGTTGTTCTTCTTCTTACTTGGAATGTTAGTTTTTATTGCCTGTTAAAAATGTGGCCTGAGTTTTCCTCTTGTTTTTAGACAAAAAAGGCAAATAAAAATAAATCTTAACACATTCTTTTTTTCATTATTACCATTGCTTATCATTTATTTGTTATCTATAATGTATATAAAATCAGTAAAATATATGTTATTATATATGTCTGCTTATCTGCCAGGAATTACTAATGCTTTCAGTTGCAGTAATGCACTTTTCCCTGTTTAGCATGTTCCATTACAACGGGCACAGCAAAATTAGAGTGCTTTTGTTATGTGTTGAGTGTTGTTGTGACGGAAATGAGGAAAGGAGGAATAGCCGCTTATGTGAATGCAGATATCTGAGCAGAGACTCAGCACAGACATTAATATTGTACTCCTTAAGGGGCAGTAAAGAGGACTCGGACGCAGCAGGAACAGCTGCTGTCAACATGGCTGCTAAAAGCTGGTTGTTGGGAGGGGGGGAATGGAACGGCTTTCTGTATTTTCAGCCTGGTATATTTTGATTTAGGCACCGATTTTCCATGATTAGCATATGTGATCCCAGGTGCATTTTCAAACCTTTTCTGACTGAAGTGAGCATCCACTGGAGCCCTGGGAGCTTTACTTCGCAGGCTTTCTTTGCATGTTTCCCATTTCAGCAACTTATCCCACAAGGGAACAATTAACTTTGTAAGAGAGATATGGGGAACTTCCTTCCCTCTTTTGGGAAATTCATCTAAGAAACAGCAGAAGAGGAGAGGAATAGTTCTTAAAGTGCTACACAGTTTTTAAAGTCTTTAAGAACAGGAAATACAAAGTGATAGAGTAAAATCATATATTTTTCTATATATATTTTAGTTAAAAATCTACTAACTTGGGACAGCCATTCTCTGAAGACCTAAAAAAATGTGATCCAATTAAAACCAGATGACAGAGGAAAAAAATCATTCTGAGTCTAGACTTAAGCTTAATGACTCAAATTCATATAAACTCAAAATCAAATATGCTGACATGTAAGGATTTTTTCTTTAATTCAAGGGTAAACATTCTGTTGATGCTTGAAAGGAGAGCTGGATGTGTTATGCTTTGCATTATTTTTCTGCTTTTTATTAAAAAGTAAAGTAAGAAAAAAATGAAAAAATCTCTTAAGGAGAAAGGGTGCAAAAAAATAGGGTATGTGTTCTCTGCAGTGGACAATATTAAATCTCATAGATGAAAATGTAATATATAATTTAATAATAAAGCAAAAAAGACAAAATATTCTTTTTATGCCTCTCGTAACATGCTGACTATGATTTAGAATTAATTTATTCTATGATATGATCCTTAGCCTAAGGAGAAACTATCATTCTCTAGTAAGTTCTGTAGGATCTTAACATGTATTCATACACAATTCAATTGATTTCAGCCCTGTTTTGTTCAATGGAACTTTTCCAAAAGTTTCATGTCGCAAAACAACAGCTGTTCTAATGGAGTAGAAGAAGCCCTAACACAAACTGTAGAACTGTGCCTAAAAGTTTAATTGACATAAGTACTCATAAGGCTACATGTGAGTAGTAAGTAAAAAAACCCAGGTTTTGTCCTCTGCTCCTGAAGCCAGCAGACATGGTGCAGTTCATGATCATACAGTTAAAATCCCTTCCAGCCAAAACATGGTGACCACATCCAAACTGCCAATGGGGATGGTTTTTGTTTTATCCTCCAAAACATACCCAGGCATTTTTGGTAGTTAGCATGATGATTTATTAGTTTTGCTAGTTCTCCTGGAGCAGATGTGCCAGGAACCAGGCTAACAGTTTAGCAATATGAACAATCACCATGTAATTTATTTGTTTAGATGTAACAGTAAAAATTAGATAGCTTATACAAACCAACTCCTGTAGCAAGCAGGAATACGATCAAGGGGATGTACAATGGTGTTATCCAGCAAAGAAAGAGACTAGCTATACAGGAGGTATATATATAATGATTTTAATAGTTTGTGTTTACTAGTAGCTTATGCAAATTCCACTGTATAAAGGCAAGCACAGCAACAACAAATACACCTACAAGTCGGTAATATTTAACTGTGAAACAACCAAAAACGATTAATGACCATGGGCAATTATAGCAACAAGATAATTATAAACTAAACATGGCAGTGAATTGTGGTAATTCTATAAGATAATGAATGAGATTATGTAAACAATAGTGGATAATTATGATAAACTCAGTAGCATACAGCTGTTAGCAGCATAAAGTTGTTATGACAGACACTCTTCCACTCAGATCTCTAAGTTTAGTGGGGACCCAGTGCACTAAGGTCTGCAAGACTCCTCCGTCGGCTCTTAGCCAGCCTTGCTTACCTTAGCCCTGCCCACAGCACAGGGGATTCCAGGGCAGCCTGCCCAGAGTGGTTTGGGGAAGGTGCTTACTTTTGCCAACATACAGTTCTCCACCACCGGTGCCTGCAATACTGATCCTCGACTGCTGATCCCAGTTGTCTTTTATTTTCTTAAAATACTATGACAAACTGGTCACTTATGCTCTCAGTTGTCCAGGCTGTCTCCTGTTGTTTTGCTGAATCGGTTCCAGTCTGAAGATGAGGGACTGGGGAGCCCCTTCTTTGAAACTGGCTTAAAGATGTCAGGGCCTTTTGTTTCTTTTACAGCCATCTTAGCCATGTTGTTATCACATTAGTTTTTGTATGTTCTATTCATTATGCTGTTGCAGCAGCTTGTTAGTTCAGCAATCTTGTTACAGTCCACAGAAATCTTAAGGCCTAGTAGTTACACCTACTCAGCAACCGCATTAGCCCCTTCTTACCCCAGGCAATGTCAGATGCAGTTTTGCAGGGTTTAGCAAGAATTGTACCATTAAGCACTCCCCCACACACACCCCTATTAGAGTGATTAGTGATATGTTAGGGCCTGTCTCTGCTCAGCAGTCCTCTGCCCAGCAAAAGCAAGCTATGCTAATGCCTTTTAGCCTGGTTAAGTTTAGTGGTTACTGCTACCTTCCTCTGTCACAAAATCTAGATCGCCTCTGGCATTTTGGATTTCCTCTTACAGCTTCCCGGCCTTATTGTTTGGGTATCAAGTCTGTTCACATGCCGTCAAGAAAGTGATTCTCAGTCAACATCTTCCAGGGGCATCTGAACTTCTTGTCAGCAAGTATTTTGCAGGTAGGACTGTGGGAAAGTCAGCGTAATATAAAACTGTCCTTTCTGTCTTCCTGGATAAGATTGGTCTTTGCCACTGAGAGACACTAGATGTCCACTTGATAACCTTATTTCAAAACCATGAGCAAATTATTTTGCCACTTCCAGACATAGGTGAGAATGATTGATTTTTACACTGAGACATCTCCAATCTTCAAGCAAAGATGCTGGGAAGGCACATTACCTCCCAGTGATCACAGTGTTGCATAGGGCTCCACGCAATGACCAAATATGTTGCTGTGTGGCTGGCATCCAGGAAATCCTCCCCTATCTTAACGAATTTGCTTACTTTTTGATCAAAAGCCTGAGTAGGGCAAAGAGCAGATGGTGGCTTTGGTGGCTACAGAGTGACAGCACCAGGATTAGTCCCAGTGTGAACAAGCAGAGTGACAAGCCAAGAAGAGGAGGATATGATTGACAAAAAGCATTTCCACAGGTGATCTGCTGTAGAAATAGCATATGGTTAAGGAGATTGCAGACTGGTGTATCGATTTAACATGGTCTATGCTACTTGGCATCAAACGTAGAGCAAAAGAATTAGAAAAAACGGTGCTTAAATAAGAATATTCTGTGTGCATTTCCAAAGGAAACCAAAAAATAAAAATAAAAATAGGAAATAACTGAAGAAAGAAAACTCCTAACCCCAGGAAGCTGGGCTCCCCCACATGATTTAAACTCTGTACAAGTGCTTGAGAAACCTCAAATATTGAAAATGGCTTCAAACATTAATAAATAAAGTACTGTATTTATTCTACACTAGAGGAATGATGTGATACCTGATATGGTCAAAATATCCCCCCTGCCAATATTTGAATACCAGATATAAATTTGTGTGCACCTTAAGCCTCTTTTCAGTCCTGCGTGTGCAGATGGAAGTCATAAGTCTGTGTTTTAATTAAATATAGAATGTGCACCCACTCTTTGCACATTAAACATTAATGACAAGAGTGTGACATAAGTGCATATTTATTTGTTTAATAAATGCAGTCCATGGATTTGAAGATTGTGTTGACATCATAGACTATTTTCCTCCCAAATTTTATTAATGTTTTTCCAACCTGTTTCATATTTCTCTAAAATGAGGCCACTGCCACTCCCAAAAACACTTTTTGCTGATGGTTACAATCAAGTGAGTAGTTGACAGTAGACAGAATGAAGCAAACAGAGAAGAACATTTGCCATACAAAACGTCATTGTTGCTGAAGTTTAAGTCTTAATTTCACAGTCTGTGAAATTAAGAAAGTACGTGCGTCAAAGACTTGACAGGACCCTCTGTCTCAGCAAAACTCTTTTGTATCACTTAATGATTTCGTTGTGGGTATCATCTGAACAGGAATGAAGGGAAAAGATATTTAAGCACTTCAAGATTTGACCAAAACATTCCTAAATTTGTACTCTTTGACATAAAGTTTTATTTGTTGGCTTGTTTGAGTTAGTTTGTAGCTCACTCTCACTTAACATGATTCTAACAGAATTGTGAAGCTTTTAAAGAGAGCTTTAGAGTTTAAAAATTATCTGGTTTATCCTTATACCATCGATATAAGATTCTTCAGGCAAATAAGTGAAATGGTTTAAATTCAATACCCTTAAAAAGGGCTTTCACTGAATATAAGGCATTTTTTACATAAGTATTGCTGGGAAAAAAGTGAATTAAGTGGTCCTCAGATGTTTAATGAATTACTCATAGTGCTCTAAAGTTGTTTTCTGATGAAAAAAAATCTTATTTGTAAGAGCTGAAGTATGGTAAAAGACTTCAGCAGTTTTGAACAGGAAATCAGAATCAGAATTTGAATCAGAAAAATCAGAAAATCAAACAGAACTAAGACAGATATCTTGTTGTTTGCTGGGGTTGTTTTCATTTTAAGGAGGGCTTCAGAGTATGAAGAGTAAAAGGCCAGAGGGAAGTACAAGGTCAATGGGAAGGATGGTAGAAGAAAGCAGAAAGAGCAGGTGGAGGAAGGGCAGAGGTCAGTGGAGGAGTCAGGGTTGTAGAGGAGTGATCAGAAGAGTGAACAGCCTTTTTTCCGAGAAAGAGAGTTGAGCACAGGGTGCAGACTGAATGGAGGAAAAGCAGAAGTGAGAAGATAAGCAGTCTCAATAGTGGTATTAACAGGAACCACAGACCACAGATTCTACTGGAAACAATTACTATTATTGGTAACAATAATAAATATTCCATTTTTGGCTATCTTCTCAAAAGGATGTCATTTGATGTGAGACACAGCTTTATACTGTGGATATGTATCTACACTTTGGGAGTTTTAAATGGCTCATTCAGTCTGCACAGATTTGTGAGCTAGTCAGTAGCCGTTAGCAACACTTAGGACAAAATTTGTCTGTGGGCTGACTTCATTGTCTTTCCTAGAATTATGCCAGAGTTAACATTTGGTCTCTGGTGCACACCAACCTGGGTAAAATTTGAAAGGGCATCTTTGGCATGAAAGACTTTCTTTTCAGAGTGAGTTCAGAGTGAGTTATCATGCCCCTTTTTCAATCTTTTTGTTGTTTTTAATTTACATGCATTAAACATTCAGCCTAATCTTTCCTCACCTCTGTTCCTTGTCCTGTTCTGCTGCATCTCTTTTACAAGAACCATATGCTTATGTTTTCAACCATTTTAAAAGTCAAAAGACATACAAAATCCATGCAAAGCTGCATTCTTTTACTCATTCCAATCCTGCTTCTCTTGCCACAGAACATCTACATCTGAAAATAAGTTATTACTTTATGAAACAGCATAATGCTCTAATTACAACCTAATTAATTACTAGCACCTACAAATAAAATGCATTAAGGCTGCCAAAATTTTCAGCCTTTATCAAGGTACTATGGAAAAAAAGCATTGAGAACTATGTAGGTTATTTTAGTGGATTTATATGTTTTAAAAGTTTTACCACTGATTTTTAGTATAGTGCTGAAAATTTTAATATCCTCAAAGAAGGAAATTAGGTGCTACTATTTCCATTCTTTAGAAAATGATCATCATTTTCAGAAAAGTCATATTTCTCCAATAGATTTATTTAGTTTTAATGAATCTGAAAATATTTCTCTCCTATATTCTACTTTCAGAGCTGAAGCACAGAATTTAAATGATTCTCTCTGACTTAATGTGTCAGTGTCAGGTAATATTCTTCCTGAGACACTGACTGATGCTTAGCAAAATGCTACAGCTGACATTTGTGGCACTGCTTCACAGTTAGTTCCAAAAGTTCCAAAATAATCAATGGGAAGAAAAAAAGGGAGCTACTAAAACGTGTAACACTTCCACTTGAAGTGTGCTCCAGGGTTTGATTCTGCTGATGTCTGTATCTTCAAGTCCAAGTATAAAGTACATGTGGACAAGTATGACACGTTGCAGCTAAATGGAGAATGGTTCATTATTCATATCTTTTTTTACTGCTTCATAACTTTCTGGGTGCAAATCTATCATGCTGCAAATATCATTTAAAAATTGGATCAGATCACATAAGCCCATAGACATGCATACCAGAGAATGCTGTTGGAAAGAGAAGAAACTCTGTGTTGTCACCTTGTGTTGAGGCTGGAGCTGTAAGAATTAAAGTATGTATGTGCTGAATTGTTAGTATGAGACCTAAACATTGTTAAATTTGGGATATCTCTGATAGTACTACTGCATACTGCATAACCAGTCAGTCAATAGATTAATCGGGCACAAATGGTTGCATTGTCACCCAGTGCTCACTAAATGTAGTCAGATTTGGGCCTTACTGAATGAAAATACTTGCGCAGAAAAAAATAGAAATATTTGAGTTTATTCTTTGCCTGGCTAAGATTCAAGAAGAGGGGAAAACATCTCTCAGTTGTTTTAAAGGTTATTACTTCAAAATGCATCAGAAACTGAGTGTGTAGAGGTGACCAAATGTTACAAAGTGCAGGTTTCAAGTGAAACTTTCTCTGTAATATTCTGTGAGGTAAAATATAGTGTTTCGACCAGATCTAATCCATGGCAGTGAAATGCATTGCAAATAAGAAGTATTAATTTAGAACAGCTCACCAGTCCAAAATTCATGACAGTAAACAGTCTAGTAAGAGACTAGCACTTGAAACAAATGTAGGTCTTGCCACTAACTTCAACAGGATTTAGATTGGTTACAGTGGGTCACAAATATACACGCTATGTCTTGTATTATAATAAGGAGTGCCACACAGAGAACAAAAAAAAGATGTTTTGCAGATTTTCAAAGCACAGACTAATAAGATTTTGCAGTTTTGCCACAAACAGGACCAGTGTGAGTATGACATGTGCCCATGGAGAATACTAGAATATCAAAAAATGGTATTCAATATTGCCTAGGACAGAACTAGTGGAATTGTTTCCTCATCCTCAGAACAAGCAAGTAGTCAAATCTAATCAGCCTGGCCTGGATCTCCTACGATTAATATAAATAGCTGAAAATGCCATGGATTGGTCTTGGACACTTGATCACTGTTGTTTGAACGCATTTGAAAGTAATTGGAAAAAGTGGAAATCCTCATATATCTTAATGTCACAAGTGCTATAATGTCTATCCATTAACTTTGCTTTAATACACACTATCTCTTGTGCTTTGCTTGTAGGTATGTTGATAGCATCATTATGTCTTTTTTTTTCCCTTTCTCTTGTTATAAGGTTTTCCTACAATCTCCAAGGGCATCAGATATAGTAATGGAATAGTACAAAAGGTCTGTAAACATTTTCTTCCCAATTTCTATGCCTACATTTTCTGAAAGAGGGATATAAACTGAATGCTGGTCTAAAGATATGCTTTCCCTTTAAAGAAGCAATGGCTTCTTTAAAGCTTGATGTTAAATGTTTAATTTGGATTTTTTAATGTGTGATTGATTTTAACCCAAAATCAACTGTCTCCATCTTTGTTGCTATAACTTTTAAGAAGGCAGTGATTCTCCAAGTGTTGTAGGAACCAAAATTATTTGTTTCCTTATTTAAATATATGGCATTAGGTTAGAAAGACCTGCAATTTTATAGCTGTATCCTTTGGAAAGTCACTAGCCTGAGATTTTTTTTTTTCTCTCCCACTTATTCTGCCTATCTAATCAGACATTAAAAATCCAAAACATGTAAGATGTTAATACAAAATAAGGGACAATACTGTCTGTATGTCTGTGGGTAAAGCAGATTCTGGTAGCCCAGTCCATAGATGTGGTAAGGCACTGATGAGTGATAAGGTCAGTCACTTTTACTTACATAGTCATTGTACTAATAATAACACCTATTCTCGATTTACTATAGATTTAAAAAGCACTTTACAAAGGAGATCAGGATCACTGAGACAGATGGAAGCAGAGACGGCAAGTGACTTGTCTGAGGTCATTCATCGATGACACGAGTGGAAAAGGGTCTCAGGGATTCCAATTTAATGCCTAAACTCAGCTGACACTTCCTAGATTTACTCTTACAGCTCAGCGTTACCACAAACGTGTATTCACATTTATTCCCCATTTGAAATATATTTATTTGATCTGTGTTCACAGCCCTTTGTATTTGTTTCCTAAGAATACTGTAGTGAACAAACTTGCTGACTGAAGTGGCTGCCAAAGGCAGCAGATTTTGCAGTCACTGCAGCAGATTGAAATTGATAATTGTGAAAACTGGAAACTGCAAAGTAAAAGGAGGATTCATCCAGTCAGCAGACGGACAAATGTTACATGCCTTATGTAGCTTATTAAATAGCTGCTATTGATTACTTGAAGCAGTATCCACAGCAGCTCGTGATCAATTTTTTGGCTTGAGTAGGTCCTCATGAGGCCTTTGTTCAGCAATGTCAAATCATGAACAAATTTGTGAAAACTGCAATCTGTTTGCATTTGATTCACAAACATAATATAAAAGCAATGAGGGTGAATAAACTGTACACAGTAATTGAGATTCACATTATTACAAAATCCTTTGACATTTCATATGTCTAAAAACACTGATGTAAAATTGTAATCTTTTTTTTTCCTATTTTCCTTTTATTTTATTTTATTTTTTTTTTGCTCTTAGTGCACTTAAAAATCCATAAGTCATAGAATCCATATCGGTGCTGGAGATTTGAAGACATAAAAGACACAAGAGAAGGAAATGAACAAGCTGTGTTTGTAATGATGCTGTGCATGTGGAATAACATTTATTGGTCCTTCTATGAAGGAAGTTTATTCACAAGGAAAGTGGTTAATATTTGATTTATTGAGATAGTTACATTTTTCACTTATACAGAATAGTAAATCATTTGGGGGATTAACTTTAAGTCTCCTGGTACCATGAATTAAAGGGTTCTTTAAATCTAATCCTAAAAGGATTCTACAAAAGCACGTTAGAAAACAGGGCACACCTCATGCTATAGGAGTTTTCCAACACTTCAGTATTTACATATGTGTAGGCAGCAAATTACAGCATTCAGGTGTTTGGAGTGTTTGCAGATAATCAAAAGTTATCCTCTGCCTGCATACATCCACTTGGCAAAAAAGTTATATTTGGTTGTCAGCTTTTATATGCCTTAGTACTGAGAAAATATTACTTCTCAATAAAATGTAAAGAAACATATATAAAAATACACTGGAGACAAGGAGTAAAAACCAAATCATTGTGGATCTTGAAATGAAATTAATAATGATACATACTATATAAAATATATCAGCATCAAATTTATGTACATACTACACTTTAGAGCAACAATAAATAAAATTCATGAAACTAAAAAAATAAAATTTCTAAACATAATACCTCATAATATATGCAGAATTTATCAAACATAGCTTTTGATTTTAGGTAAAAAATTAAGTATCTCAATTGTTCTCTTGATAGGCAAAAAAACAAAATGAAGGTGGTCAGAAAATAAATCAATGACTTTTGTGTAAATATGGAGGTAAACTCCAGATTTTTTAACTGGACAAGCCATTCTAATATTTCATGGAATTTATAGGTGTCCCCCATAAGCTCCCTGACCAGCCTGTACGAAAGCATACAAATTATGGCTGACAACAGCCTCAAGAAGTCATCCGAAACTGTCCAAATCAGAATAAACTATAAACAAATCATTCCTGAAGACTGTTTGCCTAACCATCTTCCTAAAAGCTTTCAGTTCTTACTTTCCTTTGGCAATCTATTTGAATGCCTTACCATTTATCCTTCCTGGCCTAGCCTTTACATTTATCATTTTTCCCTTAATATTGAAGCTATATTTGCCTTGTTTTAGCTCAAAACCTTTTCTTATCTTAGGCACAGTGGACATGGTAATCAATGTGCTCCTTTTCTGCTGCTTCATCGGATGTATTGAAGACTATTACTAAGTTTCCCTCACCTTTTTTTCTCTCAATTAAGCCACCCCATGTCTTCCGTTCTTTTTTTTTTTTCTCTCTCTCCCCACTTAGGACATGTTTTCTCTCCTCTGACCATTGCTATTACTCTTCTCCAGTCTCAGATGGGCACACATCGTTGTTGAAGTGCCTTGTCAAATTTCAATCCCAGGTGGGACTTCCCAGTAGTTAAGCAGAAAAACAAAATTATCCCATGTCCCTTCCCATGTTCCCTACCATATGCAACTGCTATCTCTCCACAGAGCTTGTAGGTCAGATATGGGGGGTTTTTGCAATGGTTTGACAAATGTGACTAACACTTGATTTTGACCTCTATCTGATATCTTTTACCCCAGTGTTCCCAATTTGCTAAGTGAATAAATCAAGGATGGGCACATTTCCTAAGTGTTGACATTTGGACTTGAGCTATATCTTTCTATCTGTACCAAAATTCTTATCACATTTTTAACTGTACTTTTCATGGATGAGAGGATGTTAAATATATGCCAAATTTCATACAGCAGTTGACATTCTGAATGGCTTCCAATAAATGTACAGCTATTTCAGTTTTATTGTGTTAAGCAATGTTTCTTTTTGTATATTTTCATTGTCATTTTTCACAGGGTGCCCTGTAGGGCAAGAATTCTCTGTTTATTATATCTGAATCTACTCAATACATTGCTTAGCACAGAGGGCCGCAATAGTTTGGGAGCTGGTCTGGTAGGTACTATCAAAACACAAACAATGGCAAGAACAAAGTAAGATATTCAAGCGATCTACTTATTTAAAGAATAAAAGATCATCTTTATGGCACTATTTAAATTTTATTTTGACTAAATTTTATAATATGTGATTAAATAGAGAAGAATACATGAATTAATGAAGAGTATACAACCTATAACCAAAATAGGTAAAAAATACGCCTTGAAATCTTCATGTTACCTTAAAACATCTCTGAGCAGAGGAAATATTTATTTTTTCAAATATATATAGCACTGTTTTTACCATTTCAAAGCTACATTTGCAGCTTTAACCTTTACTTATACCCTGTTGCTTTTCTGCCATCCGGAAAGGGATGCAAATACATCTGGTAGCCATCTGCCAGTAGTCTCCTAAATCAGACTAGTGTCATGGTTCCTAAATCCTAAGATCATCTTTGAAATCAGGTCTTCAGTGTAACAGCATTGCTGCTGTCTCACCACTAGGAAAAAAAATTAAAAAATACAATTTACTTTCCTCTTTAGATCTGCACAGAGAATGAGTCTACATCAAATTGTTATGATCAGGGAAGATATTGCTTGCAGCAGTCTCTCACAAGTCTCAAAATGACTCACACAGATTGAAAAGCTGTATGTTCATCAGCAATGAGGCAAAAGGGAAGAAACATAAAAAGAGGAGAAATGGATGATCTGGGACTTTGGTTATAATGGATAGAAGTAAGTTTACAAACAAAAAAAGACAAATGGGAAATATATAAATAGAGTGCTTATTTCTTAGGTAGAGATAAACATTTTGAAATATAACTACCGATAGTACAAATGCATCTTCAGAAATCTCTCTGTTCAAAATGATACCCCTATTTACAGGCTAACTTCTTTGATACATTTTTTAATGATGGTGGGGAAATGTTACCGAGAGTTCTAATGAGGTGAAAAATCTCATGATTTTAACTGAATTTTAGCACACTTTTCGTAACAGTCTGTGAGAATCCAATTACAGTTCGTTGCAATTTTCTAAGATTAATAAACTTCCCTCCTTTTAAAAAAGTAATTCAGAAATATCAATGACCAGAGAATTTAGCCAGTTTATTGCAACAAAACCTTTCCACAAGAACTTGAATAAAGTAGCATTCCTTTTCCCCAAAGTACCACATACACACCATTTCTGCATTACTTTTTAACTAAAGTGGATAGTTAAGCCAGTTTTAAAGAACATTTTCTCATTTCGACACATGCAGAGTTGTGCATATGTTGTGTCAAGGTGAGTTTATATCCTCAAGATCTTCTTTGCTTTGCAGGAAACTTACCAGAATTCTTCTACCTTTTCTAAATGAAGTCAGAGCAAGCACCCTATGCGTCACTGCTAATGCAGGGATGAGATTATTTTTTGTTTTATTGTCAAATGCAACATATTTTTGTATGTATTGTATATATGAAAATATGGTAATTAAAAAGCTTAGCGCATTGCTATGATTGACATTTTAGGAGTAACATTTGGTATGTGTGGTATTGCACTAGCACAGACAGCTTTGCTTAAATATTGTACTGCTACTATGCAACTAAAACTCCTTTATTAATTCCTCTTTTTCTCCTACATCACCACCTTACTGGAGTTTAAAAATTATGGTCATCAAACACGAGCAGTCAATACTCAATCTCAGTACTGCTGGAGTTCCCCTATATGATGCTCCTACACAAGATCAGCTAAATCTACATTGTGGAGAAGTCTTCACAAGGTTTCTGTGGGACAAAAACTGCTCTCGTGTAAGAGCGTTGTTACAGAACCAGACACCTAAGGTACTCAGTGGTCACTGTCACAGACCGATTTCTGAAACAGAGGACTATGTTCACCAGTGCTATACAATGAAAGATATGACCATCAGGGAAAATACATGTTTTATTCCACCATCTTAAATAGCTGATTCGGTTGATAGAGCCTATACGATCTATTAGAGGAAGTTAAGGTAGGCCTCAGGGTTTTCCCAGAAATGTGGCATTCGCTTTGCAGGTGCAGCAGTGACTCATGGTTGTCAGACAGGTGTCCTCCTAAGATTGTTTCACCAGGTATCCCACAGTTTCTCACAACATGACAGCTACAGCTCCCACATGCTTTGGGTGCCCTAACGTTTGCTCAAAATGAAGATGCTCCAGGAAAAAGCCTGTGTACATCATTTTACTTGGATCCACTACTTCCAGAGGTATAACCCAGCAACTTCCTCAGATTCACACAGACTCACCTGGAGCAGTAGACTAGACAGAAGGCAGGAAACAATTATGAAAAACAAAACATAATTCATCGTTCTATATTATATCCAGAACAAATTCTTTCCCAGGTTCTTCAGCATCCCTGTTAGAAACCACCTTTTAGAGGCACTTTTAGTGGCTGCCAGCTAATTTCCTCAGGACAGGACTTCAAGCTAGTTTGCAGCGGCAATGACTGGCAATCCAATCATGCCCATGGGGCTGTCCTGGTCTGAGACAATTCTGCCTCAAGTTGCTTGCTTTGTATGATCTCTCAAGAAGCCATCTTAAAAGTCAGCTTAGAGACGTCATGTCTGAGCTTGTACAGAGTAAGTGTGCCATAGGCACTTTCGCCATTCTAGTGGTAACTTCCTCTCTCTCTCTCTCATGCTATCACCTATTATGTTTATAGTGCTTTTCCAATGCACATGTAGATTGCGGGCCTTTCCTCTTATCTTCAAGAAACAGACTTTTTGTCTAGCACACATTCATTTGCCTTAATATTATATTTTACATTTCTACCTTCTAACTTTCATCCCAGCTTGAATGATTTAATCATGCACTTACAGTGTTTTCATTCCTACAGTGTTACTAATCATTTTTCATGAATGCCCACTACTGATATGTTCAACAAGGTTGACAATATTTAGCAAGTTCTTAGCTTCTGACATAATCCACAGAAGTTATCAATGGGCACAGTGTGAGCCCTGTGGGAAGGTTAAAGTTTTGTTCACTCTCCTCCCCACTACTTCTAACTCCTGTTTAAGGGCTCTGATTGTCATAACATTGGAAACTGAAAACATTGTTTGGTCATAACATGTACCACTTGCCTCTCCTAAACGGCTATTTTTTGTAGAGCTATGCTGCAAGAACTGCATGCTGCAACTTTTTGAAAGACCTGTAGAAAATGTTCCTGGTGGTCACATTTCCACCAGTACCTAAAAGATATTATGTCTGCTCTCCTCTGTCTTAGCGTAATATTTCCAGCACTTTTGTCACATAAGCTGCTAGCACTCCAGTGCACCACTGACTCAGAGAGCCATAACTTTAAATATGTGATATAAAAAATCTTTCTGTTACAGTACATGAATAAACTGCAAGGTTATGTATTACAATTTATGAGGGTGAGTTTTATAAAATTTGTTTCCCTTTACTTTCTTAGCTGCATAGATCATTCCATTGAATGATCTATCTTTTCATTCAATCTTCGCTTCTTTTAACAGTATTTGTTCCTAAAATTAAAATTGATTTTGAACAATTCATCAGTGTACTAGGAGCTTTTCTGATATTATTCCCACTTTTTTTTTTCTGTTCTACAATCAACTAGCTCTCTGCAGCTCTTTTCAAAGTGCTTTGTTGTTCCAATTTTTCCTCTTAGAAAGGGTATTAAGCACTAAGTAATTATTCTTTGAAAGTATATAGGCAGGCTGGTTTTATAAGGCTGAAATACAAAATACTAAAGAGGCATTGACCTCAGGTATTTCAACTATATATCAAATACAAAGAATATGCCAGTTCCATGTTTGAATTTTTAGCTATTACAATTTATAAATAAAATATGGTTTTATACTGAATATAACAACATAAGTATTATTTTGTTTTATTATTTTATATGAGTATTCTTTATTTCTTTGCATATTTTAATCTGTTCAATCTTTAAAAGTTAAAAGGGAATATTTAATACATATATATACATTTTCCTCATCAAAGACCATTAAAGTAGTTGATAGGTAAAAAGTACAAATTTAAACTAGTAAATATATTGTTAGTTTCACAGAATGGCTTGCAGTATAATTTGTAAAGCTTAGATTTCCAAATTAAAAAATAAAATATTTGTTTTCAAGAAATGACAAATTAATTTAAAAAAAGGAATTTCAACCACAATTCCATTTCTGTGGCATAAGATGTTCAATTAGATAAAGTGATGTGAAATACCAAAGTAGTTAAAAGTCTCTATCAGCAAAGGAAACCTCTACTTTTAAGAAAGAAAAAAAAAAAAAGGAGAAAACAGAAAAACCTTTCACAGGTAAAGGTCTTGAAGAAAAAAATGCTAATATATTTAATAAACACTATTGTAAATTATGAAGAAATTTGGATATTTAGAATCTATTGAAATACAGTATACTACCATGAGTTTTATTACAGACTTTGCTTACTTCTAATGATTGATTAATCCTAAGTAAAATAAAATCTAATGTATATGGGATTTTGTAAAATAATAGATGCATCCAGGATTTCAAACAGTTAATGCTTGACTATTATTATTTTGTATTTTATTTCAAGTCTCATATACACAGCTTAAGAATGAAAAATGGAAAAATTCTATTTGTATAACAAACATTTCAAATGTTTAGTTTTAATGCTCAGTGTAAGATATTAATTTGATAGAAATTCTGTATTTTTCTCCCAGTACTGAGACTGAAGTTTATTAAATGCAATTCAGCAACTTAAATTCATTTAAGCAGTATTTTATCCCTATGACTAGAACTGATACCACATTGATTTTAAAATACAGCCTTTTTCATCATATCATGATATATCATTTACACCAGGTAATTTAAAATGTATTTCTCTTTTTCAAAGAGGAGAAATAAAGACTATATTTGTGCCTAAAGTGTTTATATAAGTTTCCTTTTTCAGCGCATATTGTTGTAAAGGAAATGGCCATTCTTTTCATGCAATTTCTGCATAGTGACATATTTCTTGTTGAAAGCACAAGCATGAAAATTAATTTTCTACAATGTGTTAGCTTGGCAATGTGCCTAAGAGGGCTTTTCTTTGTCTTTACAAGTATTTTGTGTTTGGGGTAACCCATTTTTCTTAGAAGCATTACAAGATCTTCAAGTTACTATTGCAATTATATATAGATTCATGGATTTTAAGGTCAGGGGGGACCATTAGATTTCTAGACTAACACCCTGTGTAACACTTATGTCCAGATTTACTAGGTTACCACCGATATGAAACCAGTCACTAAAGCACATCCACTTTCCTTGCAGTTTCTCCAAAATATAGCACATTCTACAAGCAGGTCCTGGCCTCAGAAAAGCCCCATTATACCAGATTCCTGAAGCTAGTAGATTATGATGTTAACTGCAGTTTCCCAGCATGACAACTCTTATGCACCCGTCATAGTAGAGTGAGGTAGTATTGCCTTGCAGAAGCTAATGGAAAAACAGTGCTGTGCCACAGACCTGTGCTTACCACCTGTGCCATTCCTTCTCTGCTTCACAATAGTGTTCGAGTTTTATCTGAAACAGTTTAAAGTAATAAGCATAATTTATTGGCAATTTTCTGACTTTTACAACTGCCAAAAAGCTTTTTAGGTTGCAGTATTCTGATGCATTGCCAAAAAAGAAACAGAGAACTCAACGATAGGCATGTGAAAAACTAGCAGTATCATAACATGGCAACACGCATGGATCATGTGTTTTTATTTCTCATAAAGAAGGTATTATATGAATATTATGTTATCGGATGTTTATATTTAATCAATAGAATGTTCTTAATAGCTTAAATAAATTTACCCCACTCTATATATATATTTTAAATGAGCTACTGATGGTAATAATTACATTATTAGACACAGTTTTCTGTACCACCACCAGCAGGGTGGGCTAAAACTGCACCAGAGTGTAGGGTTCATCAGCCTAGCTTTAAAAATGTAGAAGTTTAACAAATCATGTGGACTACTTATTTAGGGGCTTGCTAAAATTATTAGAAAGCTAGAAGCAGGAGGCTGGACTCAGTGACCTCCTGAGGTCCCTTCTTTCTGACATGCATTATTCTGTGATTCTAGAAGTATCTCCAGAAGATGATAAATCCCATCATGTGAGACATCCTGGCCTCAAATTCTGCTTGGTTGCATAACATCAGGTCAGCCATTTAACTTTTACGTAGCATAAGCAGGTTAAGACAACGGAAAGCACAGCACACGGGCCATTTTTTCACAAAAGCAATACTCTCAGCCTTACATGTTGTTTTATTTGATTTCACATTCATTTCAGTCACAGAAGTAAAAGATCCAACGTAATGAGCAGAAAAACAGAATCATAGAATATTTCTTCTGCTTCTTCAATTCATGTAGGATTGCTTGTTAATTTATAGTTTGTATATATTATTCATCAAAGTGCTCTGTTACTTAAAGCTCTATTTGAAGAAGCATAGTGAGGCTAAAAATAAATTCTTCAAAGTGGAACTTTTGATGTGTTTTGCAAATAGCTATTTATAGCTGTTTCCACTAATTCATTCAGGAATTTAGTTTCCAGGTTATATATGTCTTGTTTGATTAAATAGGTGAGAATATTCCCCATTTAATCTGGTTTTCTTTTCAAAGCTCTCCATATTAATGATATTTCTATCTATTAGATTTTCTAAAATCAATAATAAGGTGTTGTTCATATGCAATCAACAACAAAAAATGTATGAGTATAGTCACTTAGAAGAAATGGATTCCCAGTATTCAGTATTCATTATTACACACTGTTATTTAAAATAGGAAAAATAACAGGAATTAGAATTTAAAATCTTTCTCTGAAAGTCTTTATTTACATGAGGGAGTAAAGTCTGCTATACACAAACTCTGAGCATATCTGACCTCACAGAATTTTTGCAAATGCAAAGCAAGAAAGGTATGTGAATTTTGTGAATCCTGTAAGATTAAAATTAATGGAAGATTTAAATTCAAGCAGAATAAAACCCCTACTTTAATCACAGAATCAAATAGCTGAGGCTACACGACAATACAAATCTTGCATATAATCCCTCCACGTAAGGACAGCATCTGGTATGAAAGAAAAGTTTGGTGGCTTCCTCTGAAGTTCACAGTAATAACTTTATTTATGAACATCGCAGGGCTAAAGAGTAGCTCCTTAAGAATGAAAAAGACAGTATCAGCACTTTTCATATAGCTATGACAATTGCTATGGAAAAGTAACAACCTTATATCCAAACTACAAACACTTATTCACCTGCTTGATTTTACTCAGGCCAGTGGTCACACCAAAGCACCCAGCTCTGCAGCACTTTTGACCAGGAACCAATTGCAACTGCTGCTCTAAAGGCTGTTGATTGCAGCAACCATCCTCTAATCATGACAGCCTCTTCAGCTCTATAATGTCACACCAAGTCTTATCTGTATTTACAAGAGGTGACTTTCCTTTTTCATACTAGTATTTTTAAAATGAAATACATCTTTTCATGCAAGCAGTTGAGACTTGACAGGAGGTAGCAAATGCTAACGACTTTGTGTTCAATCCACTCTGTAAGACTTATTAGCTGTAGTGGTGCGTGAAGGCCCAGTAGGCATAGTTTGGTCTATGTTCAGTCTAATACAACCTAATAGGGTTAACGAAGTGAAAATTTGGACTTGCTTTGAGAGCAACTGTTTCTGAATCTGCTTTCACTACTTTCCAACTCAGTTTCCAGTCCCTGTTTTGCGAAGTTAATCTTGCAAAATCCTTAGTGTCCTGTTGAAAAGCATTGAAAAAACACTTTTTTTTTCTTTTACCCTTTCAAATTAAACAATTAACTCACATTAAGGACCTTGACTCTACACTATCCATTTTAAAATACAAAGCCGTTACCAGGCCAGAGCAGCAGCTCAAAGTAAATAGAAGCACCTGAAATCATTAATTTCTCTGTACTTCTGGTGCTCACTCACAAAGCTCTTAACACTGGAACAGTGTGTGTCATCTCAGCCAATTGCAGATTTTGTTACCATTAAGCTGTAAACCCTTGAAAGTAAGGATTTGTCATGGAAATGCTGATACAACCTTAACTGAAGCAGGGTGAATGGTGTGGCAAGGTTCTCTGTTCCAAAGCAGCACAGCCTCAATTGGCACCAATCTCTGCATACACAGTCATGACAAAAGGGAAGCCGCAAGCCTGAATATTCTCCCAAAGCACTTAAAAGGCCAGCATGAATTGTGAGGGTCCTGCATGCTTTTTGTTTGTATGCAGCTAGCACAGTGTGCTGTACTAGTCATTCTAGGTTAAGCTTTCTGTGCTGTCTAATAAGTGGCCCTTGTACAAAAACGTGATCTGTGCTTTTCCAGATATTTGTATGTCAGGCAGCTACACAGCAGCAACTTCTGTAATCCCTTCTCCTGCAGTTAGAGCTACTAGAAAGGCTTAATAATATCCCAGAGGCAAAGATGAAACGGTATCTCCACAGCTACTGTTTGCTGTAGAGAGCTTTTGAAGTCAAGCTTAAGATGTCTTTATTTCCCTACCAGAAAGAAATTTTTTTTGCCCGTCTTTCTCCAGTGTTGTCATGATGATGATTTTCTGCTTGAAAAATATTCCAAGAGGTTGCAATGTTCCCATAAAGCATTAGGGAATGAGAAAAGCTTTTCATCAGGGGCTTCTGGAATCTGCAAGTACAGTTTGTCATTACAGAAACCCACAGCCACCCTACCACAAATCTCAGTTTAAAACCCCACACTCTCTTCCTTATCAGGTTGATAGCAGCCTCAACTTTCACTAGCAGCTTACTCCTGGCTGTCTCTTGGCTTTTAACTTCCTCTTCTAATTAAATCTAAACTGAGTTCATCACAGCTTCCCATTTATAGCTCATTTTTTTTCTGATGTAAAAAAGCAGAAAGTGATAAAGCAGCTTAATCTGTGGATAACCTCATGGAGTGCTGGCCCAGCTTGATAAACGGAAGGGGACAGCATTATATTAATGCAAAGTTATCACAATTATAGTTAGCACTCAGGACCCCTAGTCTTTTTCCACACCTTATTATGTCAGGTGCTGTACATGAATAGAATAAAACAGGGGTCCCCAAATAACTTATGATTTAAATATAAGACAAAAGAATGAGAAGAAAACAGATTCAAACAGATGGGAGCTATAACAAAACAATGGGAAAACACCGACTACCACAACTTTTATCACTGGATTAACTCTATTAAATCTCTCATGATATCAGATCAAGCAAGAGTTCTTAGGAAGGTAAAAAATGGGAGCAACATAATTTTGCAGAAACTTTTTCCCTTCTCAAACTGGAGAAGCAACAGGGATGCAAGTATCTGGTTTGCTTTGAAAATGTAACAGCTGAGGTGGGACGTAGCATTGTGTGTTTGAGGTAAATTTCAATTTCTCAATGGCAAATAAAACAGGAAAGGTAGAGCCTGGTCATTCTTAAAAACAAAGATGACCAGATTGTTATAGTGTATCCTGCAGAAAGACAGGAGTTAGTGCAGGGGACTCTAAAGGAAGCAGGGATAGGAAAATAATATTTGCAAGCCTCATACTAATAGATAATGAAATTGCACTGCCAGAGAAGAGGGAGTGAATATCATCCAAACTGACACCAGTGAGCTTCAGGAATATTAGTTGTAGGGAAAAGTGCAAAAGACTATGTCCTTGCACATACAAAAACACTTAGAAAAAATCCATAAGACACAAGGGTCTCAAAGTATTCATATTGAAGCTGTCTTTTAGGTTCCAGAGAAACTGATGGTCTTGTCAATAGTAATGCAGGAAGGAAGATTCAAAGAAATTTTGTTTTAATGAGACTGTACTATGCCACAAAGATGACTATCCTGCCAAGAAGAGACTTACATCTATAAGTTAAAAAAAAAAAAATCAGAGGATCAGAAAAGAATAATGGGAGTGGAGGAAAAAGATGGATATTGCAGAACATTTGGCATCCCCTCTGATATTTCAGCACCATTCCCACTTACACCAGACTATGTTTTCAGTAACTTTATGAAAGGAGAAGATGCACCACTGGAAAAATCAGAAATATATCAGAATATGTAGTGATATTTGCAGGAGTTTACCCAAATTCTTCAGAATAACTTAACATTTATTTGCAAGTAGCAATATGTGGAAAAATAGAGCCAGGTAATTATAGGTTTGCCAGACATAAGAGTTTACCAGTACAGAACAACTGTAATGAAAAAATTAAAGCTAAAAGTCTGCACGAACAAATTTTGCATGTTGATGCAAGTCTTTTATCAGAATTCAGAGCAAAAGTTGAGATTGGAAGGGCAGGTGGTAAAATGAATGCTGCTCTGATCGCACACTAGTTTTTATTTATTAACTTCTGAATTCATCTCTTATATAACAAGTAAGTCATCCCTGAAAGCTAGACAATATGCATCATGAAATAAACATTATTGTTACTGTCTTGATCCTACGAATCAGTTAGCTAGTTGTGATAGTTTATGTTGGTGGAGTCTCTTAGTAAAATAAATAAATAAATAAATAAATTTGATTTCTACAAACTCGATTTTCATTTGATGTACACATTGAAGTCAGTGCTTTGCCTGAGAATTTAAAAAGGATCATTGTGTACAAGGTGTGAGATCCTGCTTTCATATGTTCTCCCCCTCTCTCCCTCCATATCAAAAGAAAGCTTTGTCATTAGAGGCATTTTTCCTCAGTTATTTTCTTCTATCATTTACAGATATGGAAAGCAAGAACCAAAACAGAAAGGGAGTAGGATTATGCTGAATAGAGTTCCTACCATGACTGTAGCTTCAGTGCAAATGAGGCCAGATTCATTGGTGAGTGAGTAGTGCAGAGAACCTCTCTGGCCCTTAGATCTGAAACCCCATTAGGATGATGTTTTATACGCAGCAGAAAACTGGATAGCCCATAGCTTCTGTCATCAAGCAGAGCTATGCCTCAACAGTTAGAGTCCATGCCAAAACATGGGCATGGGGCTTCAAAATGATTCATTATGAACAGTCATACAATCCCAGATCTCTAGGCTTTACAGGCTGGATTTCTACTATACCTAGGAGAAATTAGGCAAAAACTGAATGTAGAACACACTCAAAGGGAGAATATCATCGTGTTTCCTGGGTGTACTATTTCCACAGGAACGTAAGGTGGTCTCCATGCTTTGTCATCCATGTAGAACAGACATTAGAGTAGGTGATTATAAGGACACTTGGCCCTTTTTATCAACAACAGGGGCAATGCTTTCAGTCCCCAGAAGCGGGGAGAGAAGACAGAGGGAAGTTTCTTCCAGTCTGACATTTTCAAATGAAACTTTAAAACATTTCATTCCATGATAGCCTTTTTCACTAACAACAGTGAGGAGGGAAACACAAAGGTAGATGCTAGTGGACTGCATATTTTAAGTCCACCTTCTTGCTGTATAAACTATGCTCATAGCTGCTAATCCTTTCTCTGTAGGGCTCCTAATCTATCCCAAATGGATTCTAACAACCTTGCCAACTATGTATAGTATCCTGATGGATTGTCCTGCTGCTGTGATCTGCTTGCTATAGGGCTTTAGGCTTTCATGATCCCATTCTGACAGCAGCCCTTCATTGTTCCTGTCTCTTTGATGCTCTTTTTCTAGGCTTTGCTTCAATAATGCTTTGCTTGTCTCTCTTTCTCTCATTCACAGCAGGCAGCTTAGCAATACCCATGGCATGAATGCCCCTTTCATAACTACCCTGCCAGTTGGCCCACCTCATGGCTTCGAATTGGAAGGCTCTCAGCATTGTGGCTGCTAATCTGCCAGAAGCTTTTTTATAGAGCAAGACACCACCACACTGCTCTATCAGTACATAAACATAATGCAGAAATATTCAGCATTCAGAGTCACATCTTTGTCACAGCACATGGCAATGAAGTTTGGGGCTGCATAAGAAAGTAAAAGAAATAATGCTTCCATTTACAAATATCTCTCTGGCTGACAATAGCAGATCACAGAATCACAAAACAGTTGAGGTTTGAAGGGACCTCTGGAGATCAGCTAGTCCAGTCCTCCTGCCCCAGCAGGGTCAACTAGAGTTGGTTGCCCAAGACCATGGTTTACCAGATGGCTTTTGAATATCTCCAAGAAAGGAGACTCCACAACCCCTCTGGGCAGCCTGTTCCAGTGCTCTGTCACCCTCACAGTAAAAGTTTTTTTCCTTATGTTGAGACAGAACTTCCCATGTTTCAGTTTGTGCCCGCTGCCTCTCATCCTACCACTGTGCACCACTGAAGTGTCTGGCCCCATCCTCTTTACACCTTCACTTCAGATATTTATATGGATTGATAAGATATCCCCTCTTCTCCAGGCTGAACACGCCCAGCTCTCTCAGCTTTTCCTCATATGAGAGATGCTTCAGTCCCTTAATCATCTTTGTGGCCCTTCACTCTTCCAGTAGCTCTGTACCTCTCTTTTACTGGGGAAACCAGAACTGGAAACAGTACTCCTGATGTGGCTTCACCAGGGCTGAGGAGAGAGTAAGGATCACCTCCCTTGACCTGCTGGCAACCCTTTGCCTAATGCAACCCACAACACCACTGGCCTTCATTGTCACAAAGAACCACCACAAAAAGTCCACCAGGACTCCCAAGTCCTTCTCTGCAGAGCTGCTTTCCAGCAAGCCAGCCCCCAGCCTGTACTGGTACATGGGGTTATTCCTCCCTAGGGGCAAGACTCTGCATTTCCCTTTGTTGAACTTCATGATATTCCTCTCTGCCCATCTCTCCAGCCTGTTAGGGTCCCTCTGAATGGCAGCACAGCCCTCTGGTGTATCAGCCACTCCTCTCAGTTTTGTATCATCAGAAAACTTGCTGAGGGTACACTCTGTCCCATCATCCAGGTCACTGATGAATAAGCATAACAGGATTGGACCCAGTATTGGCCCCTGGGAAACACTGCCTCCAACTAGACTTTGCACTACTGATCAAAACACTCTGAGCTTTGCCATTTGGCCAGTTCACTGGCCAGCTCTGCCATTTTAAGTTCACTTCACTGCCTGTTCATCTTGCAGGTATTTCAGCAGCTTGCTTATAAGGATGTTATGGCAGTCAGTGTCAAAAGCCTTACTGAAGTCAGGGTAGACAACATCCACTGTTCTCCCCTCATCTACCCAACCAGTCATTCTGTCGTAGAAGACTGCCAGGTTGGTTAAGCATGATTTCCCCTTGGTGAATCCATGCTGACTACTCCCGTTCACCTTCTTGTCTTTCATGTGTCTCAAAATGGTACCCAGGGTTAGCTGCTCTATCACCTTTCCAGGGATCAAAGTGAGGCTGACTGGCCTGTAGCTCCCTGGGTCCTCCTTCTTGCCCCTTTTGAAGATTGGAGTGACATTTGTTTTCTTCCAGTCCTCAGGCCCCTCTTCTGATCACCACGACCTTTCAAAGATGATTGAGAGTGGCCTTGCAATGACATCAGCCAGCTGCTTCAGCACTTGTGTGTACATCCCATCAGGGTCCATGGACTTATGGGTGTCAGGTTTTCCTAAATGATCTCTAACCTGATCCTCCTCAACCAAGAGAAACTCTTCCTTTCTCCAGACTTTCTCCCTGGTCTCCAGGTCCTGGGATTCCTGAGGGCAGGTCTTAGCAGTAAAGACTGAGGCAAAAAAGGCACTCAGTACCTCAGCCTTTTTTGTGTCCTTTGTCACCAGAGCCCCCACCCCATTCAGCAGTGGGCTCACATTTTCTCTAGTCTTCCTTTTGTTACTGATGTATTTAAAGAAGCCCTTCTTGCTGTCCTTGACAGCACTTGCCAGATTAAACTCCAAGTGTGCCTTGGCCTTCCTAGTTCCATCCCTGCATACTTGGACAACACCCCTATATTCCTTACAGGTTGCCTCTCCCTGTTTCCACCTTCTGTACACTTCCTTCTTACATTTGAGTTTTGCCAGGGGCTACTTGTTCGTCCATGCAGGTCTCGTGCTCCCTTTGCTTGACTTCTTGCTCATGGGAATGGACCATTCTTGAGTTCAGAGGAGGAGATCTCAAGAACTGTCCATCAAAGATACCTGTTTAGATATTCAAATGCTTTTGTTTGTTTGTTTCTTTTTGACTGTAGCCTCCTAATAGGAATTGTTTAATAATAATTGTATTCACCGAATGCATTTTTGGGGACTGAGAGAAAGAAGAAAAAGCGTAAGTGCAGAGTTTGGGTGCCACTGAAAAGTCATTGCTTTGCTGGCAGATGCAGTGATTATTTTAACAGATGATACAAAACTCTTAAAGTGCAATAGTATTTGCATCTGTGTGAATGTGTCTTTCACTTAAACTTCAGCAAACCCAAAGGCCTATTTCCTTTTGGTTTCATTACCCATGTTCCTACTTAAAAAATCTCACTGATTGAGATATTACATATCATTTGAGCAGTGTTAACGTAATTATTTCTTATCTGTGGAGGATTTAAACATTCTGGTGTAGCTGACATTAATTATTAAATAAAAGAGAAAATGATCTGTAGATCAGATGTACTCTTAGCTTGAAATCATCTTTTTTTTAATGTATAATCTTGCCCGAAACTTCCTCTCCTTTTTTTCTTTCTATAGACTTTTAAAGGAAGTGCTTCTTACCTGAAAATTACTTTTAGACAAAACAGGGATCAAAACAAAGGACACAAACTTTATAATTAATACCATGCTTCACTAACGAATGTTTTGCTTGTCAACACCTGTCAGACTTGTAATATTTTCTTCTCAGGCATGGAAGGTATTATAGAAATGTCAAAGCCTCATGGGAATTCAGAACAAAATGCCTGGCAATAAACAGAAGACTTTATTCTTTGAGATGCTATGAAAACATAATGATCAAATATAGATATGGAAAATGCATGTTTTTTTTTCTTGATAAGTATTCCAAGTTTATATGGTTTTAACAAATAGTTCCTCATGCTTTGTAAAAGCTTAATAGAACCCAAAGTGAAGATATATATATATATATATGTACACACACACACACACACACACACGGTGTTCAGGCCAAAAACTTTGCATTTTGTAGGTCTCTCTGATTTACTACAGAGTGACCTTCCAGCAGGTAGGGTTCCCAGAATGGCTACATAGTGCAGTGTGCTATTACTCCCACTAGGTACTGCTACTATCTGCAGCATCAATAAACTCTTGAACAGATGTTCAGTATCCAAACATAATGACCACCAGGGAGTCATGATAACTGTCTACAAATACATGAAGGAATGTTATAAGAGGATGGAGACCAATCATTCTCATCAACCAACAAGGGCAGAATAATAAGGAATGAGCATTATTTCAAACCAGGAAATTTTAGCCTGATTTAAGAAAATCTTTAGATAGTAAATGAAGATTAAGAACTGATAAAAGCTGCCACAGGAATGGATAAAATTGTCATTATTTAAGATATTTAATGCAGCCTCCTTGTACGCCTATTTCAGATAGGCATACTAATGGTATAAAATAAATTTAGCTAGATCTTTGAGGAATCATGTGCCTTATTAATGAAAGCTAGTTTGAGACTGATCTTATTGTGACTGATGAGAACTGATACTTTTTTCAGTTCCCTAGGACCAGAGCTAAACAAGAAAAATCATTTATGTATAGATTGAAACAAAATTTTAAAATACCGTCAAGAGTTCTGTTTGTTTATGTATGGATATTTGCAATGACCTTCTGTGTTGTTTTTTTTTTAATTATTCTGTATAGAAGGAGTCCAAACTTACATGGAAGAAAGTGATGTTTATATCTCTTATATCTTATCTCTAATATCTTTCTTTTTAAACTTTTTTTTTCTCAGCTAGTAAGACTATCATAGAAAGTAAAAATCACCAAAACAGATGATCAGTCTTACAGGACAATAAGAAGCGGCATTTGATAGTAACTTCAGCAGGATGAAAATTTTGTCTTGACATATCAAAAAAAATAATTTTTAAAAGATTACTAAGTGGCATAATGGAGATGTTCATATAGGGGCTCCTGTTTGACCATTTCAAAGTACACAGTATCTTTAATATGTCCTTTATTATCAAATAACATTTTAGGGCATCATATTTCCAAAATCGAAAATAGCTTTCTTTTAATTCCCTCTTTTGCATCCATTGACTCTCAGAACATTTGCCATCAGAAATATTATCAAAATTGATACAATTCTATGATGTTTCAGTGAAAAATCACAAGTTAATTTAAAAAATTATTGATACAGGCTCTGACTACAGTAACATCATGAAAGAGAGAAGGGAATAGCCTTCATTTTTCAGCTAGTAAAATGTTTATTCTTTGTTTAGAAATAGTTCTGGTTGATTCCTAAAAAATGTATTAATTAGCTTCCTAGTCAATAGCAATAAAAGATAAAATGGTGTCTGATCACTTTTATGAGTTAAATACATGATAGAAGAAATGATGGCTTTTATTTACTGATAATACTTCCAGTGGGCCTGAATAATACAGTACATGTATAGCTATGCATTGCAATCTTGTATTATCTGGAAGTTCTGTTGCATTATTTATCAGATAATTATGAAGTTTTCATTTTGTAATAAGGTGTATTGTTCTATTCTTAAGGTGAGCATCTATGCTTTTTGCTTGAGTAGATTAAGTTGAAATAGTACTTGCATTTCTGTCATTTATAATCATCATTACATATGGTTATCAGATAAGTTTGCAATTGACTAGTAACATGTAGAATAATTTCCTTTGAGAAACCTGATCAGCAACTTAATTGCATAAATAGTATTCACCTGAGCTGCTTCTGAAGCATATAGATCTGGCAGGACTTGAAATGTGCTTGCCAAACTAGATTCCTCATTGCCTTGATTTGGTACAAGGACTACAGGTTAACTGTAATAGGGCAACTGAAATCAAATATAATGATTTTCAGTGATGCTGGAAAATTCCTTTAACCTAAAGATTTTAAGGATTACAAATAATAGGAATAAGCATGATTTCTAGAAATCTGTGAAATATTAATTTTATGGCCATTTTAGTGTTGATAAATTGAGATTCAAAAGGATTATGTGCTTCATCTACTACCATGTGATAGAGATCTAGAATTTTCAATTTACAGACCTTTGCTGACCAAGTATTAAAAATTTCCTGCAAAGTACTGAACTCAATCAATATAATGATAGGTGTGATAAATATAAGTTCTTCACAGTAAAATGAAAAATATTTCTAATGTTTCAGTGATACTTCCTTAGATTGAGATAATATACGTGGGTATGTTCCGCCGCCTTCCTTCATATCTTTTTTTTTCTACCATATTTTATCATGGATTCTATAACGACAGTACTTATATCTGTTCAGAAACTTGTGGTCTGAAAACGATGTATTTCTTTGTAGAAAGAAACCATTAGACATTTAGGCTATTTCTATACTAGCAAATTTAACCTGCCCAAGAATATATCTAAGCACTGAAGCTAGCTGGCACATGAAAAAACCTGCGAGCATGCCTGTAAACTCTCATTGCCTCAAAAACAAGTTGTCTACAGGCAAATTATCCATTGGTAATGGTTTCTGGAGGGTTCTGACTCCTAAACCATGACCGGGAATTGCTGGGGAAATCCTAGTCAGCATGTGCCAAAATTGCGCTTGAGCGGATTCTAAGATTTAGTAGTATAGATGATCACTTTCAAATGTCTGCAAACATTCCCAGCCACTATTTAATTTATTAATAGAACCATACTAACATAGATGTACCTAAAATGATTTATTCTGGAAAAGATTATAATGAGGTGTGTGTGTGCATGCCTCAATATATGCACGAAAGAGGACAAGTATGCTATCAAAAAGATTTGTAGTTCTGCTAACCCAGTAGATTTTATCCCAGCAGACAACTTCAGTCATATCTTCAGGGGAGACTTCTTTATGCTGAATTTATGCTGAGGAATGCAGACACAGAGGCTTCTATTTGTAGTATCTTGGGTAGATTTTTAATTGAAGAAAGTTCATTCAACAGTAACTTATAAACAATTATTCAGGTATTGCCTACAACATGATGTTTATTCTTTGTGGGGAAAACATAGGAGTAAGAATCAGCATAAGTTGTTTCTGGCATTTCCCTGGAGGGCTAAGCATAATAAAAATATCGTAGATAGTTTTTCAGATGCTATATTTACAATCATTTTTTTCTATCATAGTTACTGTCTATAGAATTGAGATGATTGAACTGCTACACTTAGCACAAAGACCTAGAAACAGATCTTCATTTTGGTATCCTTATGGAGATTCAATATGCAAAAAATAAAAAGTGATTTGAACATCTGCTACTTGAATTCCTTACTAATCTGCCAAAGGGAATGCTTGGGATTGTTTTTAGCAATAAGAAGAATACACAGTGAGTTGGAAGACATTGATAACACTTGAGCAGAACAGCTCTTCAGCACTCTGATGAGATGAGTTACTGTACAGATGGCTTCCATCATGCAAGTCTTTTCTGTTTATAGGGCTGCAGGTGGTAGAGTGGGAAACAGAGTAAGTGGAGGAAAGGTTAGGACTCCAAATCAATTGTAGCAGTTCCCCAAGTAAAATCTGTCCCTGTTGAATGTACCAGTTGTTTATCAGCACTGCCATCTAGAGCTGTGTGAAAAAAATTCATCATAGAGAGTGGCAATGGTGAAATTAGATCTTTCATTGTTTAACAAGATTATACGTAAAGGGAAATATAAACATCTTACACTTTTTATTATCTTAAAGCAAGGCATCCAGGAACTGCATTAAGGGAGCAAGAGAAGCAAGAGAAAAAGATAATAAAAATAATCCCTAAAGTACTCAGAGACCCTTGACTGATTTTTGATGCATGGCAAACAGACTTCATAAGAATTACTATAGTACACAGGTTAGCTTCCCTTTTGCAGCACAACTGAAATTTGCATTCTCCTGAGTTAGGACAATTTTGCTACAGCTGTGGGCTAGTTATTTCATCTGTTATGCATCCAATTTAAAATACTTTGAACTACACAGTAATCACACATAGTTCCAGTTCTTTCACTGTAGCTTTAACTCCCCTGGGATGCTTTTAATCATTCAGGAAGTTAAGAGAACCGAAGAGATATCACAAGGTCTAGAGGCAGCCAGAGATCCATTGAAATCATTTTATAATTGGCAGAGTTACTGTGAGGGTAGGAAGGAGCTGAGTGGAAGTTCTGTGGAAGTAGAAAGTGTTTCTGTGCAGTAGAAAGCCCAGATGCTTGATTTCTTTGCTATCACACACACAAATGCAAATATCTTGTGCTCTATGTATCCCTTCTTTTCCTGCAAGCTTGGGTAATGAGGATTTCGCCCTCCCCCCTTCCAATTCCATTACTTTATTCCTCTAAACAAGGATTTTAGGTTTTTTTCATAGGAATGAAAACAAACTATTTTTCAGGCTGGGATAGCCTTTCAAGATAAAGGAGAGCAGAAAAATCAGTTCTTCTCTAATGTGGAACATATTCTGTTCTGCATAATCTGTGAAATATGATTTAGTATAACCATCAGCTATGAGGCTCTTACATATCTATAATTTAGCCAGAACACATGAAAGAATTGAACAATATTTTCAAATCTATCTAGGTGCCTAATTCTGAGTTCTAAGGGAACAATAGCTACCTAAGTGCCCTTAAAAACATGGCCTCTTAGTTGCAACTACTCTGCTATTTAAAAGCACTTGTAAGAGTGCTTTTAGGTATTCAGGCTGGATTACACACAGGTGTTTATGTCTGAGGTTTCCCACACAACACATCATAGTGCCGGAGTCACTTGCAGTGAGGCATGGCCAGCCTGTCTCAGCACACACTGCAGCAGATTTACCTGCATCACACCAACTCTATGACTACAGGTGGCTGGAAGAAGGTCATAAAGGGATAGGGAGCCTTGCTAAACCCAGTATATACTCTTTGTAATGGCTGGAGACACCTTGAATAACTTGCACTCAGACACGAGTACTGCTTGATCTCATCTTTAAAGCCCTGGCACTACAACTTGCAGGAGCCAGTGCACCACATGGATTGCTCATCACTGTACAAGAACATGACAGTATTTTGGGGGGGGGGCAGTACCTGTTACATATGAGCTTGTTGTCTCCCTCTGCTTCTGGGCACAATCCGCATATGCCCAGGATCCTGGAGCCTTCAAGGTATGGCACGACCAGCAAAGGTTAGCCAGCTCTCTTCTGGGCAAGACCGTGCTCATGTTCTCTGTAGTAAGCTCTCCGAGGCAGAGTGTACGAGCACATCTCCCTCAGGAAATCTAATCCCAGTGTGAGGTGAAGCTGGCTACATAGGACTCAATCCACTATCTATTTCATCAGTGTGGGCAAATTCAGTGTGGTTATGAGTGTCTGTGAAGCTACCTGCTCCGTGCCCACCACTGACTGGCTACTATCTGCAATGCTCCAGGGGTCATTATAGACTTCAAATAGAATAGCATTCTGTGCAATAATCATTGACAGAACACAGCCTTGTCCAGTTACCCCAGAGGATGCCAAGAATATGCCAGGATCATGAGATTTTAATGCACAAAAATGTTATCCAGTGACACTTGTGCTAAGAAGCCCAGTCATTTTCACCTTAAATAAGGTCAACACTTTCTTTCTTGCCTAATGACATGAGGACCAGCACTGTGTGAACAAACATCAGCTGGCAACAGTGCCAATAGTGCCCTGAGGAATGTGGGTGTACTAAATGCAGCATGACACCCACATAAAATTCATTTTAGCTCTCAACTTCTACCAGATCTTATGTAAGCTTTAGATGAAGTAAGGCACATTGACTATTGTCAGAATAAGATCTGAAACCCCAGCCCATTATACTATCATCCATTCTTTTGACCTTAGAATATAATATATCCTCTTTTCATCTCTAAGATATATGTTGAATCCCTTACTGCTAGGAGACACATGAACAGAATCACCAAGCATTGCCTCCAGCTCCTTGATATCTCAGGAGATAGCTTGGGACTCCCATGAACTGTGGACTACAGATAGTGGATCTTGGTAGGGAACCAAAATAGGTGGCAGGCCTGGCTAGTGAGAAGAGAATCATCGCATTGGTGGAATGCCTTCAGCATGAGGGGCCTGCAGCTCCCAGCTGACTTTGAATTATTATATTAAATAAAGTACCTCACTTCTATTTTCCCTTCTCTGTTTAATGGTATTTTTGAGGCCAGAGGCATGGCTGGTTTCTGATCTGGTGGTAATCGTATCAGCCTTCCAGATGGTGAGGTCATAGGAAAAGCAAGGTCATGGTCATGATTAAAAAATAATGCAAAAGGGAATAAATGCCATAAGAATAAACTGAAGAATGGTAAGTGTACCTCTGTAAAGCCGTTTAAAAGAGGAGAAAGTGAATAATTCTTACACGCATATCAGCACAGGTCCAGGGGCAGGATGTATAGATTCAGGCACATAATTGACTTACCACATGTTAGACAGCTGCTATAATTGACTTCATGTGGACACATAACCCATTACAAACGAGAAGTAAAACATGTAATGAAAGTGATATGAGAGAGGTTTATTTTGATATGTTTTGCTTTGCATTTGCCATGAGATGAGAGTACACAATGGGACTGTTACACTGGCTTAGCTCAAACACAGCACCTCAACAGACTGCAGTAATTTAATGAAATGTCGGGGGCTTTTCAGTGTTTGGAATTCTTTTCTTCTAATCAAAGTGTCTTCTAATCAGTAGGAATCCTCCTATTATGTTTAATACCTGGTTAGATAAAGCTCTCAGTTCCAAGCGCAAAAAACAAACATACTCATGTTTACCTAAAACGCAGTTTCTTTACACACCTAAAATGTCCTTCTTTCTGTCTGCTTATGTATTTCTAATATTCAGATGGTGTAAGGATGTTGTTTTGGGAAAATTATATTAAGAGGTCTGCCATAAATATTTCTGGTACTGTAGAACAATTTTTATGAAGTGTCAAATGCTTTCTTTTTTGTCCTTTTACTGAATCAGAATGGATGCCTGTATGGATGATTTTGAACCAAATATATTTAAATATTGTTTATGGCTTTGCACAGTATTGCATGTACATTCTAAAAACAGTATAGGCACTAACAGATGGAATTGGAAGGATGTTTTTTTGCTCTGTTGCACACAGATATTTCACAGATTAGGAGAGTAGAAGTCTGAACTTCAGCCTCTAAAATGATATGCTTGACAGTAAGGTGTATCATGTGCTTTCAGTCTGGTCAACACAGTGGCTTAACATAACAACAATATTATCAGGGAGCCACAACATCTAAGGCTCAGATTTTTCATTCCTTTGGCTATTCATATTCTTTTGTATTGGGGTTAAGGCAGTTCTTGCTCTTTGACTAGTTAGTTATTTATACTAAGTTGAAAAGGAAAAAGATGAGAGCAAACTTTTGTTGTTTACATTTGAAATAATAAAAGTGCCTTTTCCTCGTTGGACAATATTGCTTGCAGAGTGATGGAACATTCAAAGAGAGGCAAATGCACATACAGCAATTTAAACTCACTGTCACTGACAGACTCTGAAAAGGTTGTGCTTTTTTGAATAGCTGAACCTGATAAAAATATGGTTCCCCACCGACATCTAGGAGGCCATTAAAATTTCTCGAGCTGCTCCAAAATGCCTAGTTCCAATTAAAGAGAGTTCTCTGCATTCTCCTTCCCAGGGGTGAGCTAATAAACCAACAATAAATAAACCATCACCATAGTGGGACACAGTCATGGGGACAGAGCCCAGGAAAGTCACAATTTCCCCTGATGAGAGCATAGATAGCACAACACCAAGGCGCAACACCGGTGGGGAGTAGGGTTCACTTCAGTCTCTTTGGCCCCTGGCTACAATTTTAACAGCTAGCTTTACCAGACCAAACCTAGCTGCCCCTGGTACTATGATGCTTACTAGAATTGAGTAAATTTCTTCATCATGATTTTGTGATACTTTAATTATTGCTGCTTTCTTTAGTGGTTGTTTAAATGTTTCATATCATGAGTACATCTTGTAGCAAAAAAGAATGGGTATATTGCTCTGTCACAGTTCCTTCTCTGGCACAAGCACAACAGCTGAGACCAAGAGCCATGTTTAGTTATATTGTCATTTTCAGTATGTACTTACAAAAAAAGAATAATTGCATAAAGGTTTCTTCTTTTTTCATTATTTATTTACCTATTAACCAAGGACAACAGTGAATATGAGATAAATAGCACAAACATGTGGGAAGTCATTTCTGATAAAGTCTGGACAATTTGAAGTTCAGCCATTGTCCTCTTACTAACTTCAGCAAGCTTTAGTAAAATTCCAGTTTTAGAAGTCTTCTGGCTCATTCATGTGCCCTATTCAATGATCCTCATTTAACAGCCTTGCTGGATATTTTTGTCTAAGTTATATGTGTCCCAGAATGCATTTCTCCCTGCTCCCAACAGTCTTTATCTCCTCTGATTCAAATAGGAGAGATGTCCCAGAAGAGATTAACAGACCTCCTGAGACATATTTCATAAAAAACTGTGAGGTCTGTTATAGTTCAATAGTTATGTGATCTTTATTCTAAAAATGATATAACAGTTATGACTGGAACAGCTTGGACATTTCAAATTTTATTACCAATTAACCTACAAAATCATATAATAATTACAGACATAATAGCTGGCATTTATTCATTTAGTATATAACACAGGATAATTGTAATGGTCTAAAATTAAATGATACAGTTAAAAAAAATCTTCCTTTCTATTTCTGATTATACTCACAACCTGTCAGAGTTATTTATCTGTGTTATTAATTTAAAGATCATATACATTCAGTTACCATTGCTACAATCAGGACACTGCTTCAAGTCGCTGTGCCTATGGCATGCTAGAGGTGAACAAATGACATGTTTTAACTTCAGGATTCCCATCCTGTGAAATGATATACCAATAAACAATAAATTCATAAACATGTTCTGTGTTTCACATCTAAGCACTGGTAAAACCAAATCGTGAAAAAATAGTTTCCTGGTAGTTTTTTGTTTGTTTGTTTGTTTGTTTTAATTAAGTGTGTGGAGTAAGATGTGTCATATTTTCACTATACCTCTTTGTTTTTTCAGAAACAGAAAAAGGAAAGACAAGGAAAGATCATAAATTAATATTTGCCATAGGAATGGCTAGTCGGCTAATAAAACACTGGTTCCCCTCGAACAGATATAGAGAGGATTAGAAAGCTAACAACAGCAAATTAGAAATGGAAACTTCTAAAATTGTGCTTGTTTTCAAAAACTGCATTCAACCATGTCTCAGAATGAGTAATAAAGCAATAGTCCAACAAGAAAGAGGAACAGGGACTATTCGGTCATACTACAAGGTGAGTCCTTGCACCATCACAGTATCACTGAAATGGGAAAAAGCGGAGGAGAAATAATACAGCAGGGATGATTTTTTGTTACGTCAGACCAGGCACTGCTTCCCAAGTATAGTAGTTGGTGGGGAGATAGTTCTCATCCCTGTTTAAGATTTGGAGTAATGGAATTCCCCCAAGTGCTAATAATACTGTACATATCAGCCTATACAGGGATCATATAATAACTATCGGCATTTTTTAAACCTCGCTTGTTTGTGTCTGGTTTGAGCAAGGTGAGACGACATGATGTTAAAGAACCTGACATTCAACTTGTCTATTATTTTCAATCTAATCACTCAGATGAGGTGGCCATTATCCATAAATACATGAAACCATCTTCATGGAACATTTTGGCTTCTTGCAATCTGTTTTCATTGCTGAAGAGTACAAAACCAGATGGATTTTAGGAATTTAACTCCCTCAATAATGAAATATATTTAAGAGAAGAAAGGAACAACATTTCATGTCTGGAGTTTTTTCCTCCATCTTTGCACCCTTCCGCTCTGTGTGTTTATGTATACGTGAACTGCACACATTATGTTTTGCTATTATTAACATATAAGTTACTCCATTTCCAGATAAATACATTTCATCTCTAGAAAACAAGATGCTTCAATAATTATTAAAGGACAATTTTTATTAAATCTTAAAAATAACATTGATTTTTTCTATAACAGTAACCATATAAAAAGTTAGGAGAGGGTACAAATACAATTAAAGGAACTCTACTGTTCACCCAATTAAAAAGGAAATCAAAATGAATTTTTTTTTTTATTTTCTTGCCTTGGCAAACTTTATTAATATTAATACAGCTCCACAGAAAATAATAATTTTGTCAGTGTAACTTTTATTGATGATAGATTTTTGACATTTTCTCTAAGCATAGTATACTTTTATGAGATAGAGGTGTATCTGAATATGTGGGTTCCTGTATTAGACATGAATAGTTTTAACTCCTATTTCTGCTTCTGATGAGTTTTTATCTGTGCAAATTAAATGTAAAATTCTGACGGGGGAAATAACTTTTCAAGCTTTTATAGAATCAAAAAATCAATGCACCTCTTTCAGTTTCAAGATTGGGAGTTTAATAACAAAGAAAATGAATCTAGAATTTGGCATTTGGAATGCAGTCCACTTATTTCAGATGCCTAAGCTTAAGTATTACCTGAATAACATTTTAGATTATTACATCTAGAAGGGAGAAGGCCAACAATCCAGGTCACCTAAAAGAACATTCTCAGGCAATAGAGTAAAGCAGCTACCTAACATCTGCAGAGAAACATCCAGCTTAAGTCTCTCCCTTTCTTGACTGCCCTTAAAGGATAACCAGCTGTGCTAATTTATCCCAGATAAGTTCCCTAACCACCAGGCTTCAGTCAGGTGCCCTTTTGCCTTTTTTATTGCAGAGCAGGTTAGCTTCAGTGGGATAAGCAAGAAACAGTCTTACCAAGGTAAAATGACCTTACCAAGGTAAAATGGGAGATGGATTTAAGCTTCCCCTCATGAGGATAGTCTAGAAGTCAAGTCATCTTCCTGAAGGAATGCTTTAATGTTAGACTGAGGTTAGCTGTTAGACATGAGACTTCCTTTTGGTCCTGCCTAGATTTAACTTTTGGGTTTTTTTCAGGATTTTCATCCCAAATTGAATCACAATAACACTCAAGAAGCAGGATAAATTGTACTGTGCATGTACTTCTGACTACTCACAGCTTATTAAACCCTTGGGGATCTTTAAAACTTCAATAGTGTTATACTGAATAGCACTATCCTGACTAGGGAATGGCTAAAAGAGCACATTTCATCACCTGATAGGTTAAGGAGGAAAATTCTGGAAAGCAGGTGAATTGGATCATTGGTTAAGACTTAGATAGGCTTTAAGCAGTCTGAATCAGATAGGAAAAACTCCAGGAACAGAAAACAAAAGGTTCTTTTTTTCCAAGTGTTACTCCTACCTGGTACACACAAGTAATTTTGCCAGTTTGTGAAACATTCTTTTGTCCGATGAGGCAACTGATTCTGGTAATTTGGTTGGGTCTTTCATCATGCTGATCACTGCTGAATTTAGCTGCCTGCACAAAACAGAACAAAATAATATATGCAAGTAGATATTCAACCAAAGTTCTGCCTGAGAAGATTTGAATTGAAACTCAGGATTGGAAAGGAGGCAGGTTGTGGTGGGGTGAAGGAGGGGGAGTTGTGCTGACATTTTAAGTAAGAATTTTGAGAGCCAAAACCTAACAATTTTCTAATGTCATGTGGATTAATAGTAGTTATTCAGGGACCATTGTATCTCTTTACAGCCATCAGTGAATGGAGTGCGTTAAGGTGGTGTTTCTATAGCAACTCCTTCCCTCTGCAGTCTACCAAGAGCTCCTAATGCAAGTACACAAGGAGATTTTTAAAAACTTGTAACCGATCATTTGGGCACATTACTAGCGCCTTAAAGATTAAACGGTCAGAGACTTCAGTCACTAAAGCAATTAAAGGGTAGGTGGTAGCTGAAAACAAATTTCCTCCAGCATTTCTCCTTGGTTCCCCTTAGCACTTTTTATTCAGCTACAGTGGAATCCATTCCTTGTACTCAGGAAAGCGTTATGTAATTTCGGATCTGTGTGAAACAATTGTGAAGAGTCAGACAAGGGATCTCTGCCCATTATAACCTGCTGATAGAAGTATTCCAGTGCCCCATTGTGAGTTATTTAGCTGAAAAAACCCACAGCCTCACTCCACTCAGGAGGATAATTAAACACATATATCCTTTTCAGATTTTTTTTTTAACTTCTTGGACTTGTGGGTGAATATGTACCTAAATCTTTCCAATGAGCTCATCTTGATTCTCTTAAGATGCCATACTAAAGAAAATGGGGAGTTGCTGGAATACATGAGTCCATATGTGTGTATACGGAAACTTTCATTTTACCTCAACCCACTTTCATTATGAATGAGTGATGAAGAGAAAAACTCCCTAACAATAGGATATGTTTGAAAGAATACTTCCCCCCCCCCCCCCCCCCCCAATATTGGTTTAGTTGTATGTTCCTCTCTAGTGCTCAGTATTGGCTGTCTGTCAAGGTCATATGCACCGAAGTTCAAATATTACTCATATCCTTTCCTAAATGGCTCATTAGAGGATTTTAAATAAAAGCTTTTATTACTACAAGGACTGCAACAATATCTGCATCTGTATGTGAGCAGATGATCACAACTTCACAGAATCTCAATAAGACGAGATATCACTGCCATCCTTGTCAAGAGACCAAAAAACCCCCCTCACAAAAACAAAAAAACCCTACAAAACATAGAAAATCAGGAGGAATACAGTTAGAAATGTTCCTGTGGGAAGGATTACAAATGTATGTTAAATATTTTATCAGTAATATATATCACATATCAAAAATCATAATGTCCTGCTTTTGCATGGTAACTGTTAAACTGGTACTACAAGTCAAAGAAACTCGTTTGTGATGAACAAGTTAGAATTGATCAGTTGATACAGAAGAACATTTGTTATTATTTTGACTGTGAAATTGTAATGAGAACCCCAGGCTGGTATTTTAAGTCACAGAACTATATAAATCAAACAGGTTTTTGTGCATTTATTTTTCCCCTCTGGGTCCTCTGCTGTATCCAAATATACTACTTTTACCCAGAAGAAGTCCAGTCATGGCTATTATTTAAGACTGTCTATCCTGTTCGGAACTAATAATTGTTATTGTTATCTGGGTGAGTCAGCAGTAATTTCTTGTCCAGGTTTCACATTTCAATATTTCTCTGCTAAAAATATTAGCTGTATGTAGATCACATGAATAATGAGACTGACAGTATGATTTATCCTAAGACATACTTTCCTGAGTACAGAGACAGCATATAAATAAATTTTGCTTTTGTGCTTTCAGTGTATGTTCTAATTATTATTTTTTTTAATGTACATTTTGGAAGCATTTCCATTTGTGCCTTTGTTTAGATTTAGCTAAATGGAAGAAAATACGCCACAGTATAAAGGAACAAATGTCAAAGGACTGTTTCAAATGAGTTTTCAGCAGGTGTTTATGTAAAGTGAGACATAGCTATTATTTAGAAGTGACTCTTATTTATAATTAGAAATTAATCTAAGGCCCTATATAAAACTGTAGTAGAACAAACAGACTCCATTTGTCATTCCACTTTGATCTTCTGTTATGATTTCTATTCATAGAACAAGGGGAGCAAAAAAAATGTGAAACAGATTGCCCTCTGAGGTTTCAGGAAATGAGAACTACTATAGGTTAAAATTCCCTTTCAGTTTTTCTTTAGATATAGAATACAGAAGAAGCAGCAAGAAGTGACACCTTTATGAAGATATAATAAAGATTTTCATGAAAAGGAATTTTAATAGAATTTCTGGTCCTGCTATGTATACATATGATTAATTTTATAATTACTTTCATTGAAACTATAGCTACCAATGTTCAATTAATTAATTCTTCATCTTTAGGCTTGCAAGTTTTTATAATATTAGGATCAGTACTGTATATACCGTATAGTGATTCCTAAAACCAAAAATTTCCTTTACTAAAGCAGAATATTTCTGCAAATGTTATATGTATATTTAAAGACCTAGATTCACCAGAAGTAACAGTTATTTTATTTAATCAATTTGAAATAAAAAGCATTCTAAAATGACATTGATGATCTGGAATTATCTCATTCATTTTTTAAAGAAATACAGTGAAGTAGAGAATAAATTACTGGAATGTGTCTCCAAGTTATCTATCTAGCACAGACTAGACACTCTAGAAAAACAGTGGAGCTGCTTCTTTTAAAGTCAAAGGAGGGTTGGCAGCTGTGTCAGAAAGGTGATTGTTTAAGTGATCTTGGAGGCCTTGAGAACTTCCTGCATATTGTATTTAAGGGAAAGAATTTACTATCTTTACAGGAAATAGAACATTGATGCTTTTCCATTTGACTAAAAACACATTTCCTCTTATCTAGCATAAACATGCATGATAAAAGTGCAGATGATACTTTAAAAGTGAAACTTTTTTCATAAATATTTAACTTTTCATAGATTGCTGTTAAGCTTAAGGCCACATGCATTTACTAAGAAGCAGGGGAATAAATGTACAGTGGGATGTTAAACGTGTTGCTCTTATGGCTACAGCTCTGCTTGATCTTATCTTTGCATGTAAAAAATAAAAATGGAAACTTTCACCTCCACCCCCAAGATCAGAGGGATAAAACTTTCTTAGTTCAATGACTGGCATGTTCACCTAAATGCTTTTTTTGTCCATCTTATGAAAGAACTGCTATCATCTACATATAAGAGAGAGATGGACCTTGCTGTTCTGGAGCCACAGAGTATTCACGCAGCTACCTTTCTGCCCTTTACAAAGATGTCATGTTATGGATGGTCTTTATCCTTCCTCTCAAGATACATAGATCTCTGTTATAATCTTTGCTGTGTATTACAGCAGTGGATGATAATCATGCAATCCTGGTGCCTGGCTCTCCTCTCAAGCAACAGAGATTTTCCAGACAAGGACATCCAAATTTAACACGTTAATAAGTTCCTTCTCTCTGAAAAGAAAAAAAGGTTTCAGAGGCTATATACCAGAAGAATTAGGAGAAGGAAAAAAAAAAAAAAAAAAAAAAAAAGCAGGAAAACAGACACCTTATCCAAATCAGATAGTGATCCAAATAATCCAATACATAGGTGGTATGCTTAGACCTTACTTTCACATGTTATCACTTATGTCTATTTCTGCACAAACTGTGGTTCTCCTCCCTTGACAAACTAAAACTAAGGTCAGACAGATCTTAGTTTTCCTGTCAAGATGCCCTAGAAGATGTTTTTGTTATTTTCAAATCAATCAAGAAATTATAACGGGTGAGTGATGAGACATTTGTTTTGTCTTGCCATCATTCCCAATGGTGAATGTACACTTAGATTTGTCAAATACTGCTTTTGTAAATTTAGCTCCAGCTCTTCTGTCGGTATAAGTAAACAAGGCTAATCTTGCATAGATGGTGAAAAATCAGGACCTCAGACTGAAAAACTGTTTGAAGATGTTTAGACAAACAGCATGAAAGGAAGCCACATTAGTGAGACAGACTCAGAAAACCAGCTTAGTAGAGTGATAGGAGATTGAGACACTAACCAGACACCAAGGAGATCCCAGTTCGCTTCTCAACTTTTCTACAAACTTTCTTGGACATGGTCAATAATTTCCCTGCTGCAGTCCCCCACGGGGGGGGGGGGGGGGGGGGGGGGGGCGGGGGGGGGGGGAAGCCTTCTATTTCTTCCTTTATTCAAGCTGTAATCCTCACAGCACAGGATCCCCTCACACTCTGTGAATAGTCAGTGCTTAGCACACTGACCTCTTCGCGACACACTAATTCCATTTGTGGCACCTAAGTTTATTTGGCTACATTGCTGGGCTGCAAACAGCTAACTGTACTTCAAAGCCAATATCACACACAAAAATGAACAAAGTTTGAAGGATACTTAAGTTATCCAGTTTGGGCATTTTATTTTGACAGCACTTCTGTTTTCTTATTTTTCACCAATCTATAATTAGCTTTGTACAAAATTCACTGGGGACTACATTTCAGAGTAGAAGATCTTTTCCTCATGCAAAATTGCTCTCAGCATGGAAAGAAATGGCTTAGTTTAAGGTTTACTATCATGAAACAGAAAACTTGGTGTTCTTACTTGTCCTTGTACAATAGAAGCTTCTTATTTGGCCTATCTTGGTGGAACGACAAACGTACGATAAGAGTTAGTAGTAGTTTTGGAGGAATTAATTCTAAACTCTCTGACTCTATCTGACATTTTCTCCTTTTCAAAATTCAGCCCTTTTAGCTTGTATACTGATCATCTGCTTACCTACTCAGGATAATTTTATGACTCTACAAAAAATATTCAAACCCATGCCACATTTTGTTAGTCCATAGTGACCTTGCAGTTAATCCTTCTTTCTTCAAATTCTGCTGCTATCCCTTGCTGCAATCCTGGCCTTTATCAAGGCCCTTACTCTATCTAGGTGAACTTTTGCAATGCTTAATTTTCCCTCAAGGGTGGGATTCATCTTCCATAGATTAGGCACCTGCACATCCAATGATGCCTCAGTTTCCTCAGTAGCCGTTAGAGAGAAATAGTCACCTCTGGAGAGTAACAGATCCCATTCCAGGGCAATATTTTTCCCTATTATTCACTTTGAAAGGATGACTTACAATGAATATGGTTACTTGCTTGCAGCTGTCCATAGGAAATGTTAATACAGGGCTATGCATTTGTTCCATGATGGGCATTGCACATTAACAGAGCTACAGAAATAATGAAACAAGTCACGTATTTTAGTTTGTTTTTTAATGACAGACCATGACTTCCCATGTATAACCCTGAAGATAATCTGCTTTTTATAGATCTGCTTTTTAAGCTTTTTACAAGTCCTGCAAGCCATTCATTTACTGATTTGTCAGTGCCTTAAATGGCTTTCTAACAAGCTTGGGAAACTGAACAAAGCTTTACTGAATACTATTAAAAATAGTCCTGGAGGCCATTCCAAAATTCTGCTGAAAATATCAGAATGGCCAGCAATTGCAAAAAGAAGGTGTATTTGAACATGCACATTGAAGGATGATACGTCCACATCACATTCCATATATGATAAGAGTAAAGTCTCAGTTGAGATTACAGTTCTGGTCAGTTAGTTCATGGTCTGATCTGTTAGGCATATTAAAAATCATGAAGCATAGAGTGGCACATTTAAAATATGCTAGAAAACAGAGGGGAATTTTCCTGCAAAGAACAGATTTCAGTGACATTTTCTGTCACAATGCAAAGTTTTGGCTCCTGTTAATACAGAATTTTTACATTGTTTCAACATAATACCTTAGGAGAGCTATTTCTTCAGGCTTTTAGTGCCCAGATCTTTCTAATAGGCAAAAGGTCCCAGGCAGTGTTTAAACGTGTCTGCAAGCATCAGGGCTTCAAACTTGCTGCACACAAACAGAGCAACTGCCTTACGTGCACAGAGCTGGCTTGACACCTTCAGTGCCAGAAAAACTGTGCAGTGTCAATGTCTTGTGGGGAAAAAATATCAGACTGGAGGCTAATTGCACTTGCCTGGCCCAGGGCCCATGCCTGACCTTCTGAGCCCATATTTTAGACTGCACTGCCCTTGCCAACCTGTCTGCATGGCTAGATTACATCACCTGTGGATTTGCTCGTGGCTGCAAAGATGCCTTCATGTCTTGGAAAGGATTTTTGTGTTCTCTTTGGATAAACCAAGTCATGCAAGATATTTTAGGTTAGAAATAATTTGATCAAATTCTTCCATGACTTTATTTTTTAACCTGATTCAGTGTAAAGAAAGGAGAAAATGACACTTTCCACAAGTATATCAGTTTTGATCGGATATACTTAGTTTAACACAAGGTACCAGTCTTTGTTAACTGGTTACTTAGTTAAGTAAAATCAACATGTAGCTTTTTTCATCTGATTGTCCATGCCACATAAGGGCAAGACTGTGGGCAGATATATGGATATTCGGTTTAAATGATTCAGTGATTGCTGAAAAGGAGCTAAGCCCGGCGGGGGGGGGGGGGGGGGGGGGGGGGGGAAGGAAGAGGAAGACCAATATAAACACATATATCACACTGAAATTTTTTTTAGGTGGGAAAAAATGAACTTTTTATTATGGTATTTTAACACTTCCTTACTTGGCAATGGGGAATTGAAGTTTAAACCAGACTTACCTCACTTTCTCATCAAAGTTTGCTCAAATTTGGACAAATGTTGGGGGAGGGGGAATCCAACTTTGTACTTGTTCATCGTTAGTTAATGAACCTGCTAAGTAAATCATCATATGACAGAAAAAAACACCACACGTATTACACACACACACACTACAAATACATATTCCTAGCAACATTTTGATATTGTGCATTAAAAATGGCACTGGTTAATGTACTGAAAGATGAAGTTGCACAATATTGTATAACTGCCCATTCTTCTCAGTGGGAACCTGCAAATCAACTGAGGGCAAATCCAGTCAAAATAGTACTGAGTGCTAATGTAAAGAAAGGCTACAATAATACCTATGCACTTGGGAAGCAAAGTAGAGGTCTGGCATTTCTTAAATTCTGACATGTGGCAAACTTTGTTATATGGTTATATATACTTAAATTAGTAAATTATTTCTATGATTAGTATTTAAAGGCTATAACTGGATATCTTTAATAGATATAAAAGTACAGTACATATCTATTTTATTATCAACAGAAATGTTTTAGTGTTCACTTTTGCTGAAGAAGTTGTGTTTCTGAACATTATTTGCTCGCTGCGATTTCAAGTGCAAGCACAGACAGATTGCAGATGGTACAGTCTACAATGCTACATTAACAGAGGCAAAGAAGACTTGCCTATACACTGAAAGAAGTCAATAAACTATATAATACCCAATATTTAAACAATATGTGGGATGAATGTTAGAACTGGTAAGGAAGGAAAAGTCCACAGATCCTTTAGCTCTTCTTATCCTTCTGTTGGATCTGGTTTTGTCCTAATCCCTGGGGCAATTTTTGTTTTTGAGCTACAATTTGTAAAATTCCTATTCCTGCCAATGTTGTTGAAGTCCAGACAAAAGAAAAATAGTCAGAATCACTCCTTTTCAGGTTGTCAGGGGAGGTATATGAGTAAAGCCTCTTGGCAGCAGTCCAGTGGGTCTTCCCAGAAGACCTTCCCTTTTAGAGTACTCTCTATGATCAATGATTTATGCAAGGAAAAACATGTAACCCACTTCATGTCCCTGAACGTCGTGCAGGGAAAACATTCTTCATACCACTAGCTTCAGTACCTTTGCTGAGCGACAGAAAGAATCTCAGTTAAAATTTCAGAGATGCCAAGTTTCAATATCTGGAGTATTATGGGATCATCAAAACATTATTGCTGGACCTTATCTTCCTTTTCCCAGTAGTCTCTTCCACAGAACTGAACAGAGAGAAAACTCCTGCCTGGACACAGTATCTTGTCATGAATTTTACAGCTCTATTCTTTTGGTGAGTTAGGCTTGATTTCAAGCATTTATATGCACTATTAAGGTATAATAATTTCATTGTATGCGTATAAGGAAGAATTTGGCTAAACAACAGACTTTAACACATATTTGGAGAATAGCACTTCAGACGACCAGTGATATTGCAATAAGCCTTGTGTTGGGTAGTAGGTACTTCAAAGAAAATAAGATCATCCACAGAAAGAATTTCCTGAAATTTCCTTTGCTTCCAGCTCTTGTTGACAGTAAAAATAGCAGGGCATCTGAACTCTTTGAAGATTTTTCAGTGTAAGTGATCTAGGGTTCTGTTCCACACAGAGATACTTTCTAGCAGTACTTGACTTTTCTACCTACAGTTCTAACAGTTGCAAAGCCAATGTAAAAATATAGCTCTAAAATAAACAAATTTATCCAGGTGTTTTGATATCTTGAAAGGGTTTGCTTACACAAACACTCTCACTCACTCACACACACACACTCTTGAACATATTCCATATTTCATGTTGTTACATGCTAAAAGGCTCACTAGTAAAATTTCAGTAAAAAGATGAATCAGAAAAGAAGCCCAATTTTAATACAGTACATTTGTTACTAAGAAAGTATATCCTTGGATAAAATTTTCCTAAAAATAAAGGCACTGTAGCAAACTTGCATGTCACTCTTTTGCATACCTTCCTGTTAAACAAGAGAGACAATGATTTTTCCCCGCAGTAAGTGCTTATACCGTGTTTCCTTCTAACAAGATAATCACTTTAAACCTTAAAAACTGAAAAGTTTTCTTCCACAAGGAAAACACTTTAGAAAGGTCTGAGTGTCTGAAAATAAGTGTCTAAGCAGAATTCTGTAAGAAATCCTATTTGGCACTATTGTGTGTGCTACAGTTATCATATTGTAGCATACTACAAGACTAAGCAATATTATGATGTATCCAGTTAATCCATTGAGAAATGTATTACTTTTCAGTACACAGCTATTTTCTCATGTATAGAGAACGAAACATTAAGAATCCTGCTCTCTGCTTATGAGGAATCTAGTTGCTTTTCAGCTCTTCTGAACTCACTATTTCTTGCTAAGAATTGACTATCATTTTAGGCTTTTAATGCTCTGTGCAGGAAGTGTATATTAGCTGAGATAAAGAAGTTACCTTAAAGCCATCTCAGTAGTATAACTTACAGTCCAAAAAGTTAAAGAAATTGACCACTTCAGCAGTCATTGTGAAGAAAGGCTGAGCTTTGCCTTGCACGTCTCTGTGTTCTGTTATTTTGCAAGGCAAAATGCAAGCTTTGAAAACCCATAGGTAATAAATCCATAATTGCCACTATTATTTTTTCTTTCAAAGGATTAAAAAAAGAGAGTGAAAAATAAGTCCCCTGTGATAAACAGAAATGTACAGAATAATCTGCCTAATTGGACTGGTGTAGGCTTGTAGGCTGCAGTAGACCAAAGAAAAACTAATACTAGTGCAGCTTATAATAGCTAGCTGAAAATGGTGATTACTAAGTGCTTAGCCACTTACTAATACTAGAGCAGATATTTTGTAAAAGATTGTTACCTGATATCATTTCTACTTTTTCAAAGCCTCGAGGCAAAAATGGAGTACAAAAGCATTCATAGAATCACCATTTAAATAAAAAGAAAACAAAAAAATGCCACAATACCTAGAATCATAATAAGAGTTGTTCATGAAAGTCCTATCCCAGAGCCAGGAGAAGAGTATGACACAATGACACAATTTGTTCATAAATATGTTATTCAAAATGGAGGGGGGAGTAACAATCAAAAAAGAGAATGGGTGTGGGAATCTGAACTATTACATCTTATCAGCAATGTGTTATCATGACTCCTAGTGAAAGAATATATAATCAAAAGTGTGAAGACACCTAATACAAGACTTGCTAAAAATCTGATAGTAAAAAAGTATTTTTTCACAAAAATAATGGTGTTTTTCTTTTGAAAATCAATATAAAAAAAGAAAAAAAAAAGAAAAGCTCCTTTGCATGACTAGTAGAATACTTTTTAATTTACTTTTTATATTCAGGTCTGGCATTTGTTCCTTTGGGTAACCTGTCTCCAAAAGTACAGTGAGTATTTAGTTTATTTGTTGCACAAAGACAGAAGCTGCTTTAGGTCCATTCCCCCATCAGTTTTCTTACCTAAGTGAAAAGTCTACTAGAGAAACAAGTTTTCTTCTTTGTCCAGTTCTTCCTAAACTCAGTGTCTTTTCCCCCAAGGAGTATATTTTTCCCATCACTAAAATCTTGTCCTTCCTGGATAAGAACCCTTTAACACTTTTTTCTGGAGGGATGTGTTTGTGTCTCCTTCAGAGCAGCAACCCAGCAGGAGAGCTAACGGCTAGCTGGAGGTATTCACCCTGAGTTTTTCCTTCACTAACATTTTCAGCTGTCACAATTGCCGAACGAGAGTTTGATAAAACCCTGCTAAAATGAGTTTCAACACCTAAGATATGTTATCTAAATTTCTGAAGTAAAGTGAATATCCAGCTATTCGGAATATGATTCTCAAATGCGGATCCAAATTCAAGAAATTGGTTAAGATCACCGTGACACCCTAAACACTAGTGAAAAATTCACTGTTGGATTGAAACAGCACCATGTAGTAGGGCTGCATGTCATACCAATTAAAGTAAACTTCAGAAAGAAGACATACAGATGACGAACTAAACAAGTTATTTGCCTTAATAGTTTTCCTACGCTAAAGCCCTTACTTACTTCATGAGCCAACTTTTGTTTGGCTCTTTTTCTCACAAGAAATAAACTGACAAATAACCTAGTAAAGTAACTGGATACCATAGACAAAGAGTCTAGAAGGAAAAATGCAGTAAATCTTTGGGGGTTTCTGAAGGCTTTTGTTCATCTGATATCACAAGCGAGTGCCCAGATTCAGAAAAATTAAAAAGTTTACCTTTTTTGTTTTTGTTTGTGTCATTAACAGGCTGCCTTGAAGTGGGCACTCAAAAAATTCAGCTCTGTTACCGCTATGGTTATGTTTATCTTAACTGTACTTTCTCAGTACAGTTACACAGTTATACTCTGTCAGTAAAGATCTCTTACTGTGGTTACGTATCTTTATGTCTGGCAAAGCATATCTTTTTACACAGAAAACTGACAAAAGTACAGTTTTGCCACTATAGTCTACATTATGGGTTTTTGCCAGTACAGTTATATCAGTCTCAGATCACACCTCATCTACCCCAACTGACATAGCTATTCTGGCAGAAGTCTGCAGTGTAATATACCATCAAGCAAGGGAATACCGTTTTCCATTACACTTCCAAATGGGCAAATACATAAAGATAAATTAATGGATGCATGAACAGTCCTACACAATGTTGATCATTACTCTCAACTTGTTAAGCCTCAAAGATGGAAAATAATTTGGCCTGAGAGACAAAATAAGAAATGCAGGTTAACCACTCATTTAGTTAACTCAGATGAAGTTCCCTGTAATATCCACATGTACGATTCAGCATATTTCCTCAGGAAGAATTAACTATTATTATAAAATATGAGTTTTCATGTTTGGTGGAGATATAGCTGAAACTCTACCTGAAGGAGATTTTCATAAAGTGAGATTATTTTTAACTAAAAACAGAAATAAAGTAATATAACACAAAGGAAGACAATTAATCAGAGGAAAATAAGCATATCCTTCTTAGAGAACATAATGTAACAGTCACAGCACAACCTTCACATTTGTAACATCAGAGGTGTCATTTCTGCAAAGTGAGTTTTCTAAGTAAAGGGCACTTTGAAGGCACACATCCAACCTCCCTGTCTGTTATAAGCAGTTGTACTCAGCAGTCCGAAATCAATGATCTGCATTAAAACCACAAATCATGGTCATGAGAATGAAAATATAAACTCTGGTGCAAAAGCTCACACATAGTTTTAGGAATAGCAATCTTTATCAAATGGAAAAAATGAACTCTAGGGGATTTTTTTAGTAGAAAGAGAAGTTGGGGCCGCATATGTATTCTGTTTCACTTCTGCCTGAAATTTGTATATAACTTTAGATTACATGGGTCCTGTTTGCAGGAGTAATGTAGATGGATATTCCAAGTAGATATTGCCAAGTATTAAATTGCTTTAGCATCTGTAACAATGCAATAAGGTCCAAATGTTTTTAACTGTCCATGTGTTTAAATGCCAAATGCCTGATGTGCAGAGAGAAGTCAGAATTATGTGTGCACAGATTCCTGAGTTGCGTGGGTCTGCTTGGCATTTCATGCACACGTATTGGGAGAAAGTACTTTACACAAGTACTTTAAAACATTTGTTATATATGCTTTATTTCCTGTGCTTTCTATTATTTCTCTTTTGTGACTCTTAAAAATATAATCATGAATTACTATGGCTAAAGTTCTTAGCATCAGACGTTGGTGAGAGGAGAAAAAATGTTTAGGAAACTCTCTTAGGATGGAGAGACCCAAGAGCCATAATTCCTTCCTGCTGCCTGTGATCTTCACCCACTGTATTTACCTCAGCCCCGGGACTCCTCTAGCCCAAGTTACCTTCTATCACGTAGCACAGTCAACCCTGGGAAAGAGTTCAAAGCAACCTGTCTGTCCCACATTGACCATGTCACACAGAAATGAGGCACTGAACTGGCAGGCTCAGGCTGAGAAGCCATAATAAATATAAAAAAACATCCTATCCTCACTGCCAGCTGGAGATGTAACGTTTGGGACAAAATTCAAGGGTTGAGCTCAAGCTCTTTCTGCAGCTTGTTTAATGGTTTGGATACTAGCTAAGTAAGTGCAGATCAAGGCAGCTTTCATATTAGCCTTTGTGTGCCCAGAGGCACAAGACTTTCCCAGGCCACCACTCTCTTTGTCACAGAAGAAACTACGTAGTGACCAGGAAGCAGATCAGATCTAGACTCATGATTCAGATAGGTGAAGCAGATGGATGGGGAGCAAGATGACGAAAAAAAGTGCTGTTTGTTCCCTGTTTATTCTTCTATTCCCTTAGGTAACTAAGACAGGTGTATAGTCTACCCTTAAAAATATCCCTTCTTTATATCTGATTTTATTTCAACAGACTCTGTATCTTTTTCTCGTCAGTGATTCTTGGAAACAAGCATTTCCTTCAGCAGATAATAAGAGGTAATAATAAGGGAATACTGAGTCCTGATCATGAGCTCTCATCATCCATGCTGCTTAATTATTAACTGAGTCTCTGTCTTTGATTTGGACCTTCCAAATACCACTTTCCAAGCCTGAGCCTTATACACAGAGTGCTAGCTCTAAACTTTTTGGACACAAACTAGCTGATACATTTTGGGCATTGGAGCCAAGGGTCAGTATCTGGTTTCCCTCCGTTTAGCAGGATAAACTACTTTGATTTCATATAGTTACATTTATATCAGAGGAAGAGTTAATAATTTGGCATTTAAAATTCTTTACTACTTTCTTCCTTTCACTCAACATCTGACTATATAAAAACAAAAAGCTGAAGCCCCGTTCAGCTAAAATTGCTTGCTCAGAAAAATCTTATATGAAATTCTGCTTCTAGTAAAGCCAAAAGAATTTTGATTTTACCGTAAGAGGGTTATACACTCACCTAGAGCTCCTAAGGCTATTTCAGGTAGACTTTGCATCAGTTAGCGATATGTCAGTTGAGGAATCCCCCCATTAAGGTCATAGGTCTCAAATTAGTTCATTCAAGGTCAGTACGGTATAAAACAGCTGAATTAGGATGACCTCAGTCACAGCTTTCTGTGTTAAAGCTGCCTCAAGTTAAAGCTCCCAGGGTCTTATTCTTCCCTGTGGGACACAAACTGCCTCTATTAAAGTCAGAGGAAGTTACTGATATTCTGCAGGGAAGAATAAGGCTTCGACATTAAGAATCCTGCATTAACACCACCTCAGTTAAGATGTTTTTCTTTCAGAAGTGTCTGTTAAAAGCAGCTGCTGAAGTGATTTAGGAGCACTCAGGTGCCAGTTCACACAGCTGTTCTAAGATGTAGGCAAAGCACTTCAACAATTGTGAGGCAGTTTTAAAGTGCTTTGACAATGAGGAGATTTTTCTTGTTTTCATTTTTTTTCCTTCTTTTCTTAACATTGATGCTGGTGCTTTATAAGTTAAAAGACAAAGGATGTAACTAAAGTAGTCATAAATTTATAATATTCAATGATAGATTGTGCCTAACAGCATACCATTGACTGAGATCACCAGACACAAAGTCTCAGAATGATGTCAAAGGGACATTATGTTCACAAGATCGATCTGTCTGGCTCTGTTTCTCCCCTCTCTACTCTTTGATCCACATAGCTTTAATTAGCTGATGGTCCATTTCAGTTGTATACTAGAGCTGTGACCCTGGATGAGCTCAGCTGTTCTAGCAGGTGAACGAGAAGTATAAATGGTGTTGAAGTTTCCTGAAAGTGCTGGGCAGAGTTTTGGTGGAAGTTGTGTGTTGTCACTTAACTCTGCTTCACCCTAATGCTAAAACACAGGCAGTTTGTGCAAGAGGCAAAAATACTAGAGATTAATCACTTTTCTGAATGCATGGGTTAAGCCTACATTAAGCCCTTAGCCTTTTAATGTTATTGTTGCTTTCAGGCTTCCAGATTCTAAGTTACATTCTCAAGTATGAAAAAAAAAATTCTTCTAACAAATTTCTAAAAAAGCTGTCAATATTATTTTTCATTCTGAATAAATTTAAACTGAGTTTGCTACAATTTAAGGAAATTCTTAGGCTTTCATTTACCAAGAACCACTGAAAGGCAAATGCAGATAAAGAAAATTCCATGGCTAGTTTATTAGACTTGCATTTTAATAGTTTGTGAGTTTGGCCTAATTGACTGAACACTTTATTAAGGAATTATTGTAAGGCAGCAACTGCATTGGTTAAGGATGAGCATGTAAGAACCATTAACTATGAAAAACTCATTCAGGTGAGTTTTTCTTATATGTCAGGTTGATAACTGGTAGGCACAATATTCGCTGTTCTTAAACAGTAGAAACAGTATGTGTATGAGTCTTTCATTTCAGTTGGTCAGTCAGGCCCTGCCTACATGAAGAAAATAGGTCATGTTTTAGACTTTTTTTTTTTTCCTAATCACTTTGCATTTGCTATGAAGACAACTTTGACTCACTAAAGGCATCTTTAGGATAAAAAAGCCTGTTTGGAATCATGTCAGTGAAAAACCTGGTAGAAATGAGGGTCTTTCTCCATAGTTTCTGCTACTCTTATTAAAGCACAGAGATTCATCCTGTCTGGCTTTTAATTGTGGCAAGAACCTAAGTATAAAAATAAGTATGAAATTCAAATTCATCCTACAGCGTAAACTGTGGTGTAGCTGGGTATCAGGCCTGTGCCCATGTGCACACCTAGTGCACTTAAGTCATTAACTCCTTGGGTGGTCCAGGAACTCCCTATGTAAACATGTGGGTATATGAGCTAATGGGCCAATTTAGACAAGAGACTGACTTGAGAGAAGGTGATTGACTGAACTCCCAGCCACCTTCTCAATTAAGTATTTGACTAATTGGTGCTGGAGCTCTCCAGGTGGAAAATTCGGACTGTCCTGAAGATTTCCCCCAGGAAACCCTGCAGTGCCTAGACCAATTTGTATGCTTAAATATATTCATTAACATCTTGGGTGGAGAAACATGCTGCCCCGGAGAGTCTCAGGCAGTTCCTACTACAAAATTGATCAAATTGTACACTTGATTTGATTGTAAGCCATGTAGGACAGTCTTTTGTACATACATAAGAGAGTTAGCTGTTTTGTCCACAGTTTAAAATAATGAAAAGCAGTGGTATGTGCATGCAGTGGAGCCAGATGAATTAGAAAAACTGAGCAGAACAGAGGTTCAGGGAGTCTCACCCGATTCAGCAGAAGACTCTGCTGCAAGGGTCCTTGCAAATGGAGATACTGTGGCTACCCGCACAGCGACTGACGGTCCCATTCGAGAGGTTTGGTTCCCCACACAAGAGAAAACCTCTGCCAAGATCCCAATGAATTAGTTTTTAGCAAATGCTATCACCCTGAATGTCTGTGCAACATAATCACCAAAAAGTTAGCTATCTGGTCTAAATTCAGAGGAAGTAGTGTCACCTCTGCAGCATGATTTATATCACCTGTCTCTCTGTCCCTCTCCATCGAGTATGGAGAGAGCTAGTCCACTACCTTAGTACACCCCTACTGTTTAGACAGTTAAAAATAAGTGTAATTGTTCTCTAAAAGTATGAGTACACTACTAATTATACTGAGGTGCAGGTGTGCTAAGGGCACCCAGGTTCACCACTCATATTTGACAGCAGTGCTGTCTCCCTTGTATATAATACACTTGTATCCCTTGTATATAACCACACACAGCTGCACTGCCTCTTCCTCCCACTGCCAATCTTCTCCCCTGCTTTCACCTTCATCTCCATCAGGGGTGGAAACTTGTCCTTGATTTTACCCAGATTTCAGCAAAGTACTTACCCTGTAACTTTTCCTCCAAACATAGTTCGTTTACAGCAAATACACAACTTTCAGAGTAATCTACAGTGGAAAACTATGGGAACTTTATTGTACCACAGCAGCTGACTAATCCTGCAAAATAAACCAGGGAATGCATGCAAAAAAAAAGTCACTACCCAGTGAAAAGGAGAGGTTTCAACTGCAGTTTGATGTAGCTTTTTAAGCTGTTACTGCCACTAGTAACATCCTCAGTCATTCACTCCCGTCTCCATGCCACAGCCTGCCCTGCGCCAGCACAATTTCTGTAGTGGTGAAAAAGATTAAGAAAATGATCCTGCTCAAAACTCACATAGCAGAAAGAAATGGTTATTTTTCAGCTCCATCAGTTCTCCAGTGTGGTTCACTGCACAGTGGTGGAGTGAAGCAGGAATGAGTGGTAAGCGCCTTTTGTGGCAATGCTAGTTAATGACAGCTCCAAGTGTTTATAAACCTCCAGCCCCTCATGACGCACAGCGATGCGTTACAGATAAAACAAGAAATCTTTCCAGGGCCTTTGTAGGCTTATCTAATATTATAGAAAAAGGGAGTTATCTGGCAGTGTTGGACTATGTGACTTTTGTGGTAAATTACAATATGTAAAGGGGGGCTTTGTTTTATTGTGAAGGCTCTAGCAATTAACAGAAACAAAACAAACATTGGTGACATAGTCATCCTGAACTACACACAAATGACTGTGGGACCTAACTAGGAGATAAACCATGAGTTCTTCAATGAAGAAGTATCAGTTTTTAATCAAAGCATGAATATTCATAAAAATAGAACGGAAACAAAATAAAAGACTATTTAGAAGCTATCCAGGAAAAGGCTATATTTATTACTTTGTTGCAGGACACTTGGAAATCCTATGGTAGGCTACTCATTTGTTTTTCAACATGCTGAAAAAGTAAGTCAAGCTAAATCAAACTATTACTGATTTAAGAGAAAAAAATTGCTCAGCTTTGTCCCAATTTTTAAATAGTAAGAAAGTCTGGATTTTCAAAAGTCCATTATGATGCTGTGGCAATAAATAAGGTAATACTTTAGCTTACTCTTCTCTACTTACAATGGACCAGGTCCAAATTAAAAAAAAAGTCTGTAAGGAAAATTGCAGTTAAGTTCAAGTCTTAAATCTATCATTATAAACAAAGAGAAACATTTAGTAAAGAAACTAGAAAAGGTAAAGTCTTCCTCACCATTAGGTGCAGCATACATAAATCTATTAGTTCTATTTTAAGTTCTCTTCATTCTGTAAAACTTAAAAAAAAAGAAACCAAAAAAATCCAGACAAATTTCATAAAAAAAGTAAAGAAAGAGTAAGGTAATAATCAGAAACTCATTTGAATGAGGATAAAAAATAAATTGGTGTACCTTCTAAATTATGCTCAGAATTGATAAAAGTCTTGCAAAGTGTTGGAATAAATAATAGAAAAATATAATAATAAATATCTTAATTTAACAGATAAATTACTAATATCAATTTAAAATGAATAAGCAAACACCCCAAAACCCAAACAAAAATAGGAAGCCTTTATACCAAATGATCCAAAAGTAGATTTCTATAAGGCTGTGGAAAGTACATTAGTATGGGCCTACGCTAAGTAGTCAAAACTTACTGAAAAGAAGCTTTCTAATCACATCTTTGAGCATCAGTTTTCTGTTTTAGAATGACAGAATTTTGGTTAAAAATTCTTACAAAACATTATCAGATATAGAGAAAGAGCCTTCAGATGCAATGTATCTTTCATAAAAAACTCAACAGATGTCATATTCACAAGCAGCCCACAGAAGCTCAAAGCAGAAGTCCGCGAATGATTATCATCAGCCTCAACTCTGTTCTCTAAGATTCAAACTGATGATAAATGAATTATGATCTGTTTAAAGTAACTCATCCTCACTCGCTGTCTCCAAATCTTTATTACAATAACAGGTCAATGTGTTTTCTTGTCTAGCTATAAGTTGGAGAAGTTACTTCCATTGGAATCCTTACAGCTGGCACTGGGAATGAGATTATAGCAAGGTCCATAGTTAAAAGATACCAATGTTAAGAAACTGTCAGGAAATTTATTATTGTCTTACATTATCTGGGATTTATTACTAAATAATACATATCTCAAGATTAAGGCGAAGGAGAGAATGCAAAAACATCATTATGCCCTTTATTACAATTTTATTCACCCATTTTTTGCCTACTCGTAATTTGACAATGCAATACATTTATTTTCTACATGCAGTTACTGAGTTTAAATTTCCAGCTATATCACCTTGGACTGAAATCTTATTAAATTTAGCACACTAAATAAAGTTAGCAGCAGATTTTTGAACATGGATAAGAAGTTTCTCAGAACTATCTAGAGGTGAAATCCAAGTGAAGTCAATAACAAAACTTCTATTTACTTCACTGTATAATAGTATTAAAAGGATGATACTATTGATTCTGTAGGTAATGCTTTTCCCTGTAAATCAGAACTCATCCAGTGTCATATTTGGGACTTTAATTTTAGTGTTTTCAGCAATAGTAGTATTGCTTTGGCTGTTATTATGTCTTTAGACTAAGAGATTGCAGGAAGATCTGCAGGAAGAGCTACTATCAGATAAGCTTCCAGGAACATAAACTTGTCTTCAGTCTAAATAAAATTTAAATCCAGAAATCTGACCATTTATATGCATTTATATGCATCAAAATGCAAAGATGCTTCTTCTAATAGAAGGGCTTGTTTAAATCCTAGAATGTTAGCCAGTTCCAAGTAGGGTAATTGTACTGTCTACCTAAATTACCTGTGTGTTTTTTATATATAAAATATTCTCTGCTTTCTGATCTCTTTTAATCTCCTTTAATCTGTATTATTTTATAGGAGGGAGAACAGAGAAGGTCCTCACACAGAACAGCTGATTAGGAAGGAAAGGTAGGAAACAAAGACGAAAGATACTAAAGGTCGGATTTTGAAGAATAGGACAGTCACCAATGGAATCTAGTGAAATCTGCATTTGGGCCAATGTTAACAAAAGATCCAGAAAGAAAGCTTAACAGTAAGGTAACAAAGTTTGTGGGGAAAAGAAGTTATTTTGGAAAGTAAAGATGAGAACTAACTGTGAAGACTGAAGAAGACTCTCACACTGTAGGGTACCCAAGACACCAATGACAGCCAAAAGTCAGTGAAGGTAAATGTAAAGAGAAGCACACTAGAAAAAAACAATCTTAAATTTTCATAGATGGATGATGAGCAGCCTGTTAATGCAGTGGAATGAGGCTTTGGGATTACATAGATAGTTCTATGAATACTTTATCTCAGTGATAGTCAAAAAAGTAAATAGAGTGTTAGAAAAGGAATAGTGATCAAAACAGAAAATTATTATGCCACCTTCCCTCCAGATCTGGAATCGTGGGTTGATTTGTTGAATATTTCTTTGGTCTTATGCTTTCAGAAATAATATATTAGAATGGGAGAAAAGCAAATATTGCACCTATCCTCAAAAAAGCAAGAAGCACAACTAGGGGACCTAAAGGCCAGTCAGCCTCACTTTGGTTCTTAAGAAAATTGTGGAGCAAGTCCTCTTAGAAGCCAGTTGTGAATGGGTTTGGCCAACAGATATTTACCAATGGTGACTCATGCTTGGCCAACCTGATTGACTTCTGTGATGAAGTCACTAGATCTGTGGATGTGGTGGATGCAGCCTACTTTGACTTTAGCAAGACTTTGAATCCCATCTCCCACAGCATCCTTGTTGCAACAGTTTGGACTAGATGGATGGACACTAGGTAGCTGAAAAATTGGTTGGATCGTCACTCTCAAAAGGTAGTGGCTAACGATTCATATTCTGCCTGGCTACAAGTGGAGTACCTCAGAGTTTAATCCTGGGACATGCCCTTTTAATATTTTTGTCAATGACCTGATGAAGGGCACGTTCATCAAGTTTGTGAGTGACTCTGACCTGGGGGGTGCTCAAAGGCAGGGCTGCCATTCAGATGATCTAGACAGGCTGGGGGAATGGGCTAACAAGCTCCTTATGAAATCCACAATGACATCTGCAAAATCCTGTGCCTGAGACAGACTCTGCAGCAGTGTAGACTGGTGACTAGCTAGAAAGCTGCTGTGCTGAAAAGGACATGGTGGGCAGTGGACCAAACATGAGTCAGCTGTGTGCCCTGGCAGAAAAGCTCACAGCATACGAGGCTAGCCATAGATCAGAAGAAGACATTATTGCCCTTTACTCAGCACACCACAGCAAGAAATCTGCATTCAGTTTTCAGACCCCCAGTACAAGGAGTATTCATAAAGCTGAGCCTATGAGCGCATATAGTCCTGTTTGTGTCATAGCTGCTTACTTCCACCTAGAAATGGAGGCAAGCCACCACTGCAAAGGATGCAGTCTGTCAGTAATGCCTGTGGTGTTCATAAACTCTGAAACTTCTCAGCAGACTTCTTTGTTGATGCTCTACTATGGATACTGATGCTTCAGAATGAACTTCGGAATCATCCATATGCCAGCATTTAAATAATTTTGGAAATGGGACAGTTAGGAGGCAGGAAGATTATGTAGTACACTAGAATTTAGTTACAATTTGCACCCCAGTTCAAACAATGCTTTTGTAAACATAAGAAACATAAGAAAAGTCTCCAAACTCCCTTTTCTTTGTGATAAAATTAGTGGGTTGTGATGGTTCTCCATACCAGACTTACCATAGTAATTATTAGACAGCAGCTAAGATTTAAAAGCTAGATCCTCTGCTCATGACAATTAGTAAAATTACATTGATTTCAGTGGAACTCTGACAATTTACTTCAGCTCAGTATCAGATCAAAAATGTCTCAGCTCCAAAACATGCATCTAATTTTAATTTTGGAAGGGAAAGTGACCATAGGCTTTTATTTTTCTAAATTGCTTAGAAATATGATTTTAATATTAATTGTTGATTATTAATTATTAGCGAGATTAAATATAAGAGGCTTTTTAAGCCACCCTATCAAAAAAAGTTAGTTGTCTTCTCAACAGGCCTTCTTTCTAGGCAAATTCATGCTAGAAATGCTACATCAGGACAATTTAAATGTTGAAATGGTAGCTATTGTTTAAACTAGTGAGATGATTCAGAAAAGCTTAAGGCTTTTTTTAAGGTTTAAGGAGTGGTATACAGGAAACTTAATTATTCTGCCTTAGAAAGGAGGGGCCATAACTGATTGTTCTTTCCATGAGAAAGTGGGAAGAAGTGGGAGAAGAGTCTGGAGCCCAGGGCATATTGAGCAATGCTGATAATGAGCAATATCCCCTACTGCTGGGAGACAGGAGCGATAGAGGCTATAGCTGTTACTTCAAGGTAGTAACCACTTTCTCACAGTCTTTGATTATTCCATTAATAAGAGTAATGAGATTGATTTGCTGAAGTTCAGGCATAGGCAAAAATAGGTAGCTGGGGTCTTGATGATTTTATCAAACTGATGCCCAGGACCTAGGACTCCCTGCAGGCATAGGCTTGTTTAGAGCCAAAGAAACCATTTTTCTCTTAGAGTCTTGGCCCAAGGGTTTTAATCAGGGCATTACGATTATTGGTATTACAAACCCTAATCCATAAAAATTTATCACTTACAAAATAATCTGCACAAAACATCAGAGGGATTGCACCTGTGCACAGTTGTGCATTACAGCTTACAAGATGAGACCTCGAGCTAGTATTTCAAAATTATCTCAAGAAATTAGGAGCTGTCCTTTCAAGTGTCCTTGAAAATGATAGTTTCAGCCTAGACCCCTGTAGTCATGGTAGTTTGTTCAGTCTTTCTATTTCCTTGTAAATGCCAAACAGGCAATTTAGAAGTCTAATTTTTACCCTCCCTTTACTGTCAAAAAGGAATTAGACCATATGAAGTCATCAAGGACTACCTGAGGATTCTCTGTAACACCCATCACCATGGTATCTATGTATTTCCTGAAAAGACCTAATAATCACCATGACTAAATGTTCCCTCCTACCTGATCTGTCAACTGAGTGACTGCTCCTTCAGTTTCTGATTTATGTTCTCATGATTTAGTTTAAAAAACATCTACAAGTATCGACTAGGACAGTGGATGAGCTTTTCTTTTTTTCTTTTTTTTTCTTTTTTGAAATCATTGCAGGAAAAGATCAAATTTAAAATATGAATATTGTTTTGCTAGGGTGATGTGATAAGCTTAGATGTATAGATTTTCTCCCCAAAATGAGGAATTTCAAAAAAAGACTAGAGTTAACCAAGTCACTAGGACATTTTCTAAAAAAAAAAAAGAAAAAAGAAAAAAAGTTTTCATCAACTAATATTCTAATATTAGGATTTGTAGAAACCTAAATATATTTATTTGACAGCAGTTTCTCAAATGCAGGATGATTTTTGTTGTTGTTGTTGTTGTAAATTCTATCACACTACCTTAACAATCAAGCTGTTGGGATACAGACAGTAGTGGGATATCTAGCCTTACCACACGCATCTCAGATACAGAATCAGACACTCTTGCTTTGATCAAAACCCTTTGCCTAAGATTCATGAAACTTGCACAATTTCTGAGCTAGCACAATACCATAAGAGAAAAGGTTTTGATATTGACAAATTGGCATTTTCCAATGGGAAATAGTAAAATAAACATTTGAAGGGAAAACTCTTAACTTTTATTTTGGTTATTTTTTATCTGATTCCTCTGTGAACTTAGCCAATAACTTCAGCCATTTCAGTTCACGAATTCAAGGAAATAAGCAAAGTTAGCCATGCTTGTTTAAAATTAACCTCATAGAGTTACTAATATTAGCTTCTTTGCCCTTTTTGGATGCTATTTCTACCTGAATTTTACATTCCCTCACTGTCCTTGAGAAATAACATTTGCTGTCACCCCATCATAACCAAACCTTGCAGTTTCTAGCAGCTACTGCTTCCATTAAGGATAGCATAGATCATGTTTATTTATTTTTCCTGCTTCTGAACTTTATTATGAGTCTTGCACTCCGTGATGTACTCAACTTAATCCATGCAGTTTTGTTACTTTCCCTTCTCCTTTACATAAATTTGGTTCTTAATTACAGAATTTAGTTTTATGAATCTTATTTTATATTTTGATTCTATGACAACAGTGCTTTTTCTAACAAGAGTTGGTTGTTTGATTACTTTTAAAGCTATTTTTAATGTAATGTTTGCGTGAGCCGTATTATAATTTCAGTAGCGCACCTGGCAGTATGATCTTTCTTGACACTTTTAAGTCAGCATTTTCCTAAAGAAAAGCTTGAGGTTGCTCAGTCCTTCCCCCTTGCTTTCTCTTCTCTTCTCCTTCCCCTCCTGCCCCCCACACCTCATTTTTTCCTTGGAACTACAATGTTACACTTCTCCGTAGAATTTTATCAATATATTCAAAATGTTTTAGCAACATACTAGAACAAAAGACTTAATAGGACATACTGTTTTACTCTGACTTAAGTCAAAACAGCCTCCACTTTTAGAAACATGGTTAAGTGCCTTATGCATTCAAGTCAAACACTAATTCAGGTCTAAATATATTCTATACATTTACAGAAGATCTGCAGGTACCTGCACATGGTGGTACAAATCTACAGGATGATTTGGAAAAGAATCATTATGTTTTCCCCAATGCCACTTTTATACACTTTAAGGAACTTAGGAATTTCATATGTTGAAGGCATGAAAAAAATGCATAAGGAGTTCATCAAAGCATTAAAATTTTGGACAAACCTTTTCATCAAGTCTGTGAGTGCAGCAATCAAAATCTTTTCAGTCTTTCCTCTTAAAAGAAATTTTGCATCTCCTTCATGATTCTCATCTCCTGCCTCTGAATCTTTCCTGATTTTTGCAATAATTCGAACATACCACTTTATTTTGTTGATTTAAATGACAAAACAGAGGTGACTACAAATGTTCTAGGCAGCCTAAAAGTCAGTAGTATATCATATCCCAGAAAAATCTAACCACAACTATTTTGTCCAGGGTAGTAAAATTCAGTTTGGCCAACTCAAGCCAGCCAGTTAACTACAAAAAAAGTCCTGTCTTTTTCTTGCCAATTTCTCTCCAAACCTACTGTAGAAACTCCATAGAACAGATGATGGTTTTTGCAGTGACCTCCCAGTCATTAGGATGATCTCATGTAACATTTTTACTAGCTTTGTCTACATTCTTTTTCTTTTCCAAATTCCTTTTTTTTAGAACATCATTGTTATTGATTAGACCCTTATAGCTTTCTCTCTAGCTGATGCCTTTCTAAAGTCACTCAGCTTTAACTCATTTCTCTTCACAAATTTAGTTTAAAATTGCCTCCTATGGATGCCTTACTGCATTCTTTAAACTTCAGCCAAGGGTCTTGAAATGAATTCATGATAGATCTTCCAGTGGCTCTTATACCTCACTAGCATAAAACTATAAGCCATCATCTTTCCATTGTATACCTTCTCATGATCTTTCGTAATCTCTCCTCTCTATTATATTTATGCATTACAAAGTATTTCCTAGCACTGAAAAATGCACATCTTTAATTTTGTATTCTTCAGGGGAAAGAACAGAAAGAAATGCATTATCTCACTAACCCTGAGAAGTCTTTTTTCCATATTATCTCTTTCAGTTTAACTTCCTGTATTTGTTATTTGTTTTTCTATGTATGTATTAACATACATCAAGTAAAATCCTATAGCATTTCCTTACAGCTATGAAAACCTTATTTCATTTCCAAAACATTGAGGGAATAGTAAGTTGCAGAGAAAAGCACATGAGTAACTGAAAGCTACATTATTTGCATGCACACAAGGATAGATAGCCAGAACTGGATCTTAAAAAAAAAAAAAAAAAAAAAAAAAAAAAAAAAAAAAACCAACTTTAGTGATCACCTGCGCTAATCAGCCAAAATCTGCCTCAGTTTACTCCTTGTGTGACAAGGCTTTCTGTGTTACAAGAGCATGTGTTACAAGAGAATTTGTGAGTGCTGTGTAAGCCCAGTTTTGACTGTGTAAGTTCACTGGTGTCTCATACCTGCTGGGAGGGAGAAATGACTGTGAACATCTCGAGAAGTCTCTCTTAAACCCGGAGCAAATACCCTAAGCTTCTGCTTTCTCCAAGGATTGTTAGTAAATATGCTTCAAACATAGTCAGAGGTAGAAATAAGGATTATTGTTTGAAAGTAGTTAATTTGTAATGGGCAGATAAGGTTTAAAGTTTTGCAGAATTTTCTTCCGAACAGTTCTGTTTCTATTGGGATCAGCAACGAATAAGCTTGGTGCAATACATTGCAGAGCTTATACCAAGCCAAGCTGGTATTGCCAAGTTACAGGAAATAGAAAGGGGTTGAATTTTCAGCTTGACATGCTGTCAGTCTTGCATTAAGTCACCTTTTAAAAATTGGCTGCTCCTAACTTTCTTTCTAGCCGAATGTAGAGATATAACTATTCTTCTAGTGTCAGTGTGCAACTTGACTGGCTGTATCACTGACTGTCCAGGATCATTCCAGGATCATTTAGCATTCTTTGACACTGGTGTTTAATTAGAGATTGTGTGAACCCTTTAAACTGCTAGTCGCTCACAGTTACTTGCATCACCTTTTCAAACTTTTAAACACTTATTTTTATTTTTAGAAATGCTTAATCCCCTTTTTAATAGAAGAGAGTGAAGAGGATTAAGCCTATAAGCAGTGAATTGAATACTAAACAATGGGAGGAAAGATGCTCTGACAGCAGACTGCTTGGAGACATCAGGAAAGGCAATTGCAAAAGAGGCAGAAGGATAGAGGGTATATTAAATATATGTGATTCTTACAAATAACTGTCTGTGCCCTTGCATACCAAAAGGTTAGGGATTTAGGCTAAGATGAATGTTCACATGGAATGTGAGGGAGATAAAAAAGAAAAGGTTCTGGAAAACAAAATAATTAGAAATTCGTCCAAAGGAAAGCAGGTACTGCAGTCCCTAACAAATATATGCTTTGTCAGCACCCTGTGCTACATAGCCATGATTTCATTGTTATGCAGAGTGCCAGCAGAAGGCTTCCACTTCGGCTGGGCCCCCAAAGAGGGGAGAAATATATTATGAACTGCTAGTAGAAAATCTTTAGAGTAGATTTCTTCAGAAGGGAGTATCGAAGAATAGTTTAGGTTGGAAGGGTTCTCTGGACGTCCTTTGGTTCAAGGCCTGCTTTTAGCAGGGCCAGACTCAAAGACTTTTCTTCATTAGAGACTGCATTCTATTTTGAGGAGTAGACCACTATACCTCTTACGAATCAGTACTAGGGACAATACTTCACTAGAACACCAATGTTTATTTCAAAATATAATTCAGGTTTTTATGTATCAGTTATTTGGACTTCAGTGTAGAGATACCACAGATATCTTCTGTGGCATAATTTACCAAAATAACTAGAAAGGCAAGGAAAGAGGTATCTCTAATAACAACCGTGTATTAACAATTCTAGGCATCTGACCCATAGACCTGGATCCTGTCTCAACTGGAATCCGTTTTCCAAAGGGTATATCAGAAAGACATAACCCAGATGGCAGTTTATGCACTTGCTCCAGAAATATGGCTTATTTTTTTCTCTTGTGCAGAGAAATACTATATAATAAATGAATAGTAGGCAAAGAAGCATGTTACAATTTACTATTTGATTTGTAAATATTTCAGAGGTCACATGCCTGTATAAGAACTCAGTAGTCTTTTTTCTCTATGTTTTTTGCACTAAAAGCTTCTTTGGTAATACATGGTTTGCTACATTTTAGTCCACTTTGTCCTTTGGGCGTTAAAATAGCTTCCTTGAAGCAGAACTTCAGTTGTTAGGGACCTGCAAAAGTGTGCAAGCTTCCTTGCTGCCATATGAGATTCTTTAGCAAGATTCTCCTAACTTTGTTCGATCTGAAGAGAGCATTAAGGAGGCCATCAAGCTCAGGACCCACCTTGTGGCCGAATATGTAAAGAATGATAATGAGCATGAAAGCTTCTTTAGCTCCCTGACATTCAGACAGTCCTTGCTATCACAATGCCTGACCACTGGAGTTACTGGAATGGATAAGACTGCTCTGTCGTTTAATCAGTGCTTTCCACTCATTGGGATTCAGCCCTAGTCTCTAGTGGCAACAGTGCTAGGATTTCTACAGCTTTAGGTCGACTATAACTCACTTAACCATAAAAAGGGGTGGGGCAGAGGAGGACGATTAAGAAAAGCAGTGGTTTGTGGTGGTTTGCGCATTTGCATAGGTTTTCATCTCCCCTGTGGAAGGGGTTAGCATTCATTAATTTCCCCTCAGACAGAAAATGTTGTTGAGGAGGAGCTTTGTTTGCCACAGAAAGCCCCAATATAGGTCTCCCAAATTGGTCCCTCATAGAAAGATTACACTGTAGAGGGCAATAAGAAGTCTACTGTTTACTAGCACCTTTGGGTGACCCTGTCTACTATATAGCAATTTTTAAAAACCATATTGTTTAGGCAGTACCCAGTAGACTATTAGACCTGTGTCTTGGCTTTTAAATACATTGTGCCTCCTTAAGAATGAGATTTATATTGGCTGCATCCCAGAGGTGAATATAATGACCTCTTTCACCTTGTCAAAAGGGCGGCCTTGTCAAACTCACAGTAGTCAATATCCTACAGCGCATCCATTTAGCACAGGAGCACGGCCCAAACTGGGACTCTGGAGTGCAGGTACTCAAATGCATGGGTCTGACAAAGACAAATAGCACAGGGCTGCACTAACTGAGCAAGGACAAAGGGACGCCTCGCCTCCACCGTGTGAGAAATTGAAGCCCACTTAGATTTCTCCTGCATGCATTTTATGATGTGAGAAGAGATTTAATTCTTTGAAGTCCCTGAACAGCAGAGGAATACTTCTGCTCGATCGCACGCTTGTTTTCTTTCCTTAAATTTTTACTTTTTCTTATTTTTAGAACCTGGTACACTGTCATTTTTCATATATGTAGTTAGGTGGGGCTCTTAAATAATATAGCTCCCCAATGAATATACCCATTGATCTCTGATAAAGATACTAATTGTGTAGCCTCTGGTTAAACTACTACAACAGTGCTGTGGCAAGCAATTGTCATTGTCATTATGTGGATGGTTCTGATCTTGTTATTGACTCTCCTGATCAAGTTATTTAGGCTGAAATTGTGCTCTGTAGAAAAATGGAATACAGAATGCATTTTTCAGAATAAGTTCTACTAAGTTTTGGAAAGACTGCATTTTCTATTTAAAAAAGAGAATTTTGAAAAGCACTTATGAAAAGAAAAAAACACAAAATTTTGCAATGTAGTGTTGAAAATGTGTTTTCAGTTAATGTTTTCATTACCTCTACATAGAGCCATATTCATCTTTCAATATAATTTTATTTTTGCATAACTTGCAATTTGTAGTATACATGGCTGAACTGTCCCTTTAATTTATGTTTTATTGTGCAGGTGCAGTCTTTTTTCAATTATCTCTAATCTTTTTAGAATTAGGATTGTATTTCCCCTTCAGGTCAATACTCTTCTGTTTGTCATTTTAATGCAAATCATAAGAAGTAAACTTACTGGAGTCAGTGAAGTAAATGTTATATAAAATCACCACCAGGCCCCAACCCTACAAACACTCAGCATGTAGCTAATGGTAAGTCACATCAATTTCAACAGTACTACTAACAGTGTGCAAAATTAAGCACATTCATAAGCCTTTGCAGAATCAGGGCTTCAGAGAGCTCACAAACTGCCCTTTGATGTCCATTTATAATCCCCATTATAATTAACAGGAGTTGTACAGGCACATCAATAGCAGACTATATGTAGAGTGTATTCCTGCTAGCCAAATAGTCTGCAGATGGAGTCCCAAAATATTCATTGACTCCCTGCTGACAAGGAAATTATTTATTATTACTACCTACATGATACAGTACTAACCTTGAAAACCCATTATATTCTAATGAGGCTAAAGCCACTTATACCAGCAAACAATCACCACCTCAAAAATGTGTATTAATTTAAGAAACATTACAGCTACCATAAAATAAGAAATTTTCAGACTTTTTTTGTTATGTCTCATAATGGATGAGATAAAGCCATCTACAATCCAGAACAATCCTCATTGTCCTAAATTCCGTTCCTACTCCTACGATAGGAAACCAGCATCAGACTTCACCCTGGGAAAGGAGGACTGTAAGGAAAAGAAAGGGCAAGCTTTTCATGCAAAGTGGAGGTAAGGTCAGCGGGTCCTGCTGGAGCCCAATCCATCCTACTTGTTTCTCAATGAAAGAGCCATCAGAGATGTCAGACCTTTCAGAAAAAAATTACAATTACCGCCATTCTTCCAAGGGCTTATGGAATCTATAGGGATATGTCCTATAAAATAGGATTTACGAGGTGCTTTGTCCTTGATTTACTCTATTTACCCCAAGGCTTTGCTTGGTTTCTGAGTTGAAAAAAGAAAAAAAGACAATGGGAGGTGGGGAATCTTCTGCTTTATTGATTTTGAAAGGCAACATGAGTTCAATCTCTATGTACAGGGTGAATTGTTGAATAAACAGGCAGGTTTATTGCTTACAGTATGGGATGACTGATAAATTTTTGTCTAAAATAAAGATTCTGAACAGAAAAAGGTTTTTTGTTTGTTTTGGTAAAGCTAGTAGGAAAATTGTAAGGAAAGGAGATTGGGAAGAGAAAGCACATATATCTAAGGCCTTACACAGAGACTGCAGTTCACTATCTGATCCTTAGGTTTCAGAAGGGCCAAAGAATAATATAGAGAATAAAAGTGTCTCTTAGGTACCAAGGCAAAAATTATATTTGCTATCAATCAAGCTATAAAATTGTTCTTTTACTGGTTCCATGCCTTGATCCTTTTTGACTTTTGCAAACATTTTGCACTCCATCTCAAATTAAGCTCTCTTAACCTGAGAATATTTTAAAGATGCATTATTGGACAGAAAATGTGCAGTAGAAAGTTGTTTGCCAAAGAATTGTACTTAGTTTTAACACTGATTCTGGAGGAAACAGTTTTGGACACTAACACTGAGAAACTCCTGTATGCTTCATTGAAGTATGGCAGAATATCCAGAAAGAATCTGACCTCTTTAGTAAATCTGGGGCTGTGGGTATTTAAACAATGTTCATACAAACAAGAAATAAGGATGAAAGTTTAGGTTTGGAATTAAACAAATTTCATAGTTTGAATCAGAGTCCCAAACGAATCAACTGCTATTTTCATGATAAATATAGTAACATCGTTATGTAACCAACCATTCCAGGAAGGTAACATCTATTCTTTTTGCTTATGCCAAAGTATACAGAAACAGCTACTTAGGGCTCACTGTGAACTTTTCTACAAAATATTCTGGAAATTGGAATAATAAACCCATCATACAGTTAATTAGTTGTAAATACATGTTCACTTTTTCCCTCTTCAAGTATAATTGCTGCTCTGGGACAAATTAAGTCAACTGTTTTTATTGAAGGATCAATATACCTGACCACATCATAAATAAAGGCTTTGTAAGGGTGAGGCGGGGGCACTGCCTGGACTCCCAGCAGGGACGGATACACAAACACAAGGCATACGATGGTCAATATGGAGCATTTATTACCTCTGCATCTGAACGGGGGTTCCCCGGCGTTTTCCCAATCGAGGCAATAATGGAGCGGGGGATCCCTGGCACCGCTGAGTGTCGGTCCAGGGTGAGGAACACCGGGGCAGGGGGGGCACTGTATGAAGTTTTTATGTACCATACACATGCGCAGTAAGCATGTTGAGCTCATTGTTATTCCTGATTCAAAGCCCAGGTGCAGCACCACCCTGGCACAGGCTCAACTACATGACTATGGGTCAACATGCCCTGTTGATGCTCCTTTTCCCACGGAACGGTCTGGCTAGCTTCCATCGTCTATCTCCTCGACATTCTTCCGCACTTTCCCATACAGGCTTCTCAGGGGAAATGTTCCCTCACATTCACTGTCCTTTGGAGGAGTTTTATTCTTTTAAAACTTCTTTGTTATCTTTAATTGAAACATAGATGGAGGAGAATTTAGCCATTGCCTCTTCTCTGTGTTTTGCTTTTATTTTATCAACTGTGGCTCTGAAAGAGAGAGAAGCCTAGATGGGTTAAGTAGCTTGATTTGTGACACAGGAAATTTTGGGACTGGTAAATTCTTGAATAATTCTATATCTGAAAGAGCTTTTGTGCTTTGGCAGAAGCAGAATCCTAAACGTTAACTCTATAATGGGTGTCATAAGATCATCATATGTTATATTTTAACTTACCTTTGAGTTTCTAAGGTTTGCTGAGATGTTGATTGAATAGTCAAATGCCTTATCTCCCTATTTAAAAGAAATTCAAGTAGATCCAGCAGGAAAAGGAAACTATACATTATCAGTGTAAAACATGTCTAGAATGCCACATGCAAGTCAGATTACCATATTCAGGAAATATGAATTCCAGTGAAGAGTAACTAGCAAAACTGTGATATTAGGCATCTGTCATAACAGAGACGACTAAAAGTGTCAGGAAGTGGTTAGGATCATGATGATGTTTTCAAGCCTGGAACAAGCCTGGAACAAGCCTGCAACACCATGATACCAGGATGCTCTATCCATCTGTCACAGGTTTTTTCTTGCTGGCGAGGGAAGGCACCCCACCCCACTTCCTCCAGTCTGAGGAGGAACCGATCGAGAAAGTAGGTTTGACGTGTGTGTTATGACTGTAACAACTTTGGTTTATTGTCCTGATCCAGCTGTGGTAGAGCACAGGAGATACCCTTGGACAGCCCCAATTACATCATTTGCTTACCTTATTATCCCTTTTCCCATTTCTTGACCCTCCTTTTTAGTACCCTTTTTCCACGACAGCCTTGTCCCAAATAAACAATCCGCTGATAATTATTTTTTCACTGTTGGTTCCAGTTTTGCTACATCCATATCAAAATTTGGTATTTCTTATACTGTTACCTAGGCAAACTCGTCCTTAGGTGCTGTTACTGATGTGGCCACTACGTACATATTATTGGACTTGCAAGGCTGTACTCTGCAAAAGGTCTCCAGTGCTCCCCTCCAGTTATCTGTGATTTTCAGCTCTTTCTCACTATGTTCCCTCCTAACCACCTATAAAACCCAGGCATCCCTCATGGCACTATCTGTAATTTTTGTCAGCTCCTCACATTTTTTATCTGTCATGTCCAGTAATTTCTCATGTCATAGATTCTCATGTCCTGCGCAGTTCACTTAACCCCAGGCCAGGGTTTATTCTGCAGCCTAGTCATCTGTCTGCAGCCCCAACAAAAAGGAAATGACACTTGGCTTGTTCATCTTTGCAATGTGAAGACTGAGGCAAGACACGAAGTTAAATCTTACAGACTTCTGTTTTGTAAGTGTAGCATGTAGGGTTAAACCACTGAAAAGAATTATCCTAATAAACAAACCGATATTGTCGCAACTGAGTATATGTATAGATATATATCAGTTAGCCACTTAGAGATTACTGTAACGAGGGAGTTTATAAGACAGACAGGTCAGTTTAAACTTTAAAAACAAATTTTACTAGATTGATATTCATTAAAAATACTGTTTATGCTAATGGTTAGTCCTTACTCCTTTAAATCATCACATATTCAAAGCAGTTAGTCCTTATCCATATGCGGCATCCGTACTATATGCAGCACAGCAATACAGATGCCATGCAGCTGGCGCTGATGGCTGCAGCTTGTGATGGTCCTCCTTGCCAAAGTCACAGTGAGCAGCTCAAGGTTTCACCAGTGAGGGAAGATGGAGCTGAAGTGGGCAATTTCTTTCTTCCCTTACAGCAGTTAGGAAGATCTTGCCTTTGTATAAGATGTTTGAGTTTCTCAATAGCTCTCAGCCTGTGGCCTCTGGCACTGGACTAAATGCTGTGTGATGCTTCAGAGGTTACCTTGCCCGCCATGGTGGTGCCTTGTCCTATAGCGTAGCTCTTTTTTCCTTGCTTAGTTGCTTCTCCTTTTCTTAAATTTTGTGCTTTTTTAATGAGCAGTAATTGACCATCAGTGGGTTGCTTATAGTTCTAGGGGCTCTGCTTTCAACCTGTGTCCATATTTTAAAGGCTGAATTACCCCATGCCTTCCAAACTGTTCATCATAACAAGAGACACCTGCAACCAAGCTCCAGCTCGTGCTGCAAATTCTCATAACAAGTTTTTAAGAATGCTAACAGGCCAGGAGTGGGGCCTTGCACAGTGAGCATAAGGCACAGGTAGCATAAGGCCTGAGGCCTCTTCTCAGCAATGGCATTACAATTTTTACAGAGCCACTGGGCACAAAAAAAGTTTTTACAGTTATTACAGTTATGCTGTGTTTAAAACAAGCTAATGTTTATTAAATCCCGCTTAGCATACTTCTGCTTTTATGGGTGCGATAAGCTTTGGCTACAGCATAAACTGTCCACAAATTAGGAAGGAGTTTCTAAATACCAGACTGGTACAGTCATCCAGTGGGAGAGGAGGTTTGGAGAGGAGATACAATGACAAGGCAAAATATCCTACTTATAAAACAGAATTTTACAATTATATAAAGATGGACCGTATGATGTGCTTGTTTAGAGTGATTACGGATTACACTTCTAGACCCAGGAACTCCCTTGCCACTCTACTCTTCAGGCCCAGATCCAGCAGTGGCTCCTGCCTTGGCTTCTAACATCTCAATGGTGCCATCCAGTTCAAGCTAGATTTACCCTCCGTTGTAGAGTCCAGTTCCCAAGAAAGAATTTGGCTGCTGAAATCATCTCAACCATTAGCTGGACTTTTTGGTACCATTGGCACAGACCAGTGCCAGTGCTTGTCTTCCATATGCAAGGACAAAGAATTTGAATTTAATTCACTACTCTATCAAAAGTCAATTTAGAAATCAAAGGACAAGGTGTCTAGTTAAGTGAGGGAAGGAACTACAATAATCTCTACTGGATCACACAAAACTTCTGTTACAGGTGACCTCACCTTTTTCTTACTAAAAATTACAATAATGTGGGCATATTCCAACTCAAAGATTATTTTCAGTGGGAGTGCAGTATCTGGAGGCATATGCATGCCATCCTGTTTTCTCCCAACTCCATTTATTCTATTCCTGCATTTATTAGCTTTGAAAGACAACTCTTAAAATGAGACTTGGCTACTTACATGTGAAAATACATTCACTTGAACTGAAACAGAATTAATTGATCAGGGACCAGTGCAGGAAACTAAATTTGCAGCTTCTTCTTTGAAAATAACAGACAAATCCTGTGGGTACTAGCAGCTGAATTCTTATTAATTTGTTCTAATAACTGTTCTAATAACTGTATGAATACATAGATATAATTTTCTAGACAACATACAGTCTACATGTAGTAGTGGAACAATTATGTCAAAATTGCTAAATAAGGACCAAGGTGAGAAAAGCTAGGCATATTCTCAAGTACTGAATAAAAATTTATTTGTAACATTGTTATTTCTTTGTTCTCCATTTAATAATTGGTCATCTTACTGTTCCAGCAGCAAAATAAAAATTGTTTTTAAATTAGGACCCACTGGCTTTTCTTTGTTTATAACTGAAGTATAAAAAGACAGGAAAGATTAAAGAGTCAAAAGACAGTTTTATAAATAGATTTTGCTTCTTTTACTAAACATTAAAAAGTGTACCTTACCATTGAGTGTGAGACTATGTGAGTGCTACATGCCACTACTGCTCTGAACATGAGATTTGAATTCTGCTGTTGCCTCTGCTTTCAAGCTTTTAGACATAATAGTACTATTATATTATCTTACCTCTTCAAAGTGTTTTTCATTCAAAAGGTTCCTGAGGCATTTAAACTTTGAATCAGCTTGTTATTTCCCTACAGTGAGTTTTCACAGAAATATTCATACTTCACTTTTTTTTTTCATTTTTTTTTCCTCCCAGATCTTCCCTATCAGGTGTCTTGCCAGGCCTGCCTCAGTGGTAAGGAGTAACATGGCCTCTTGGAAGTGTCACACACTGGACAGTAACAGAAAAAGGTTTATCTCTCCAACTTCCAAACCTCCCTGCCCTTCTTTGGGGTGCTCTGCTCAATCCTGGATGCTAGGAAAAACTTAAGAGCTGGCACAAGCAGCACTGGAAATGATATTGGCTATGCACCGAAAAACACCTTCACTTTGGTATCAGAGCTGTTTACCCCAGGGCACCCTGGCTCCCTCACTGCCTATATTCCCAAGTGCCCTTCCAGAAAGAAATGGGCTGACATTCACCACTAGTTTTGTACCTACATGCAGCTATCGAGGTGCATGCTGCTTATGCCAGAGAAGAGAGAATAATCTAGCATCTTATTCTACCCTTTTGGTGATCAGTAGGATCTGGTCCATGATGAAGCTCACAGCTACCCAAGGGATGACTACAACTACCTCAGTTGATGCTGAGCACTTCATGCTGTCCTACAGACAAGGGCCACTAGACTGCAAAGGCCCCCCAGAACTTACCTCTAGTCCATAATTTCTAAAACACTGAAGAACCAGAGCTGTACTATCACCATGTTTCTTCAATGGATGAGGGGGAAGATTTGATTTAAGGAAATACTTCTAAAAATCATCAGGAAATTAAAATATCTCAACCACAGAGTTAAAGATTCTGCAGTGCAACACCAGAGGACATAACTTCTATTTAGTTGTATGCAGCATAATTATAATGGTATGCCCATGATGTGCAGGGTGAAGCAAGCATATTAAATATAGATTCATAATTAGATCTCGGGTACTTGGCTAATTAACAAAATGGATAGACAAAATCTGTATTTCATTAGGGTGAGATGTATCGGTTTCCTCCTGTGCTGTTCCATGTTTGATATATTATACTGCAGTGAGCTATTTCCAGTACATTGTGTTGTGATGTTATGATGAGTTACATGCCAAGAAACATGATAAAATAATTTATGATAAACCAGACTGGAAATTTCAGCTGGAGGATTCTCTGCATTTAATGGTTCATACTATGAGTTCATCACATTGCTTTCAGGCTTTCAAAGTGGTGTTGCTACTGAGGTTATTCGGACAGTATTCCCTCTCCTTTTCTCTCACAAAACAAAAGAATAAAAATCCCCAGATGTAAGTCTGTACCTGTGAGAGTAATATGAGAAGTGTTATCCTACTGATTTAGTCAACTAGTAGCTCCACATATATACAGCTTAATGAAAGGTGAACAGGTATATACAGGCGCAGAGAAAGATAAGGACCATTTATACTAAAAGTCTTTGGTTATACTGTAAAGTTGGAAGTGTAAAGAAGCAAAATGAACCTCTACTGAAGAATCCAAAGCATAAATTAATTCAGAAAAGCAATATGACTTTGTTCATATCCCTTTCCTTTATGCCTTCTTAAAAGCATTTTAAAAAACAAAACAAATGTTTTCTTATAGCCAATCTTTTGTATAGAAGAAAGAGAAATGTTCCTTGTTATTATACCCTGGGAAGTATCTGTCTGATGCTGTTATATGTGTGTGTGTGTGTGTGTGTGTGTGTGTGTATTTATATATATATTTTTTATTTATACATACATATACATATGATGCTGTCTTTTCATTGCAAATGTTCTCTCTGTCGCTTGCCATTATTGCATTCTGTCTTCCTTATTCTCTCTGGATCTTTATGTCTAACCCATGTACTCCATTTATTTTCCATATTGATCTGTCCTGAAACTTACTACAGCTAATCTTGAGAAAAAGGAAACTGAATCTGTTTAACTAAAGTAAAAGATATGTTAAGATCTTACACTACCCCCTGCCCCAGGAACAATCATAACACTGACAGTGTCAATTTTGCTGTTAACATCACTAGTACCCGAATTTCACTGAGTGCTTGCTTTCTGCACAGATAGGTTATATGCTAATTTTATTATATTCACAAGCTAAGGTTGATAAAGTCTTACTCAGAATATCTCACTGATGCATAATTTTTAGCTATTTAATCTTTGAAAAGAACACACAAGCCCACAGACTTTTTCAGAAGTCTCTACTCCCTTGGCCCTTAATTATGTACGACAGTGCTCCCGGTGTTAACAAGAACACAAATAAAGGGCTAACTATAAAGCAAAAACTAAAATAGGGGTTAAAATACTTGAAAGAACATTTAGGGTTTGGGTCTAATCTGTCTAATCTAAGATAAATTGGTAAAAACACTTGTCTCCATTTCTACAAAATCACTTGATAAATTCAGTGTACAACATAAACAAAGACTGTGTGTTTAACTGTGAATAGCTAGTTACACTCTATCTTTTGGCAGTCCAGAACACTTTAATATTGTCAAGATTACAGCTATTCTCATTAGGAAATAATTTATTTGAAATAGATTTTGTAATTAAAAAATAGGTCATATGATTTATATTGCAGTACCCTGTGAGCAAGTACTAAATCTTGGCTGAGTAATTTCTGTGTATGGTGCTACATTCTGCAAGACTTCAGCCTTTTGAGGATGTGTTCGTAGCCAAACTATGCCTCACATCTTCTTCATCACAAGATTTACAGATTTATTTTTGAATAGCAGCTTCATAGGTTTAGAAACAATGTGATTTCATGACCCAGTGCATAAACACAGTCCCTCTGATGTTTTGCAACTCTTAATAAGTTGGCATACCGAAATGACAATTTAGACTGAATAGCTAGAAAATGAGACCAGGGCTAGGATATTTGATGGCAGTTAGGAGTCTCACCCTCTTTGAAACCAAAATCTTTCCCTATCGTAATGTTGCTGATGCTACTGAAAGCATTTAGAAGAATGTTATCATTGGTCAAATAACAAGGATCTATGCGTATGGGGTTGCTTCAGATAATGCTGCAAATTGGACTGAAGCTAAAGTAAGCAATGACAACTGCTATTCTCTGTCCAGCTCACAAAACTAGGGACATATTGCCACCCTCCTACAAGTTTAAAGAATGGCATTTTGTTTTTCAGGACCTTTTTATGTTTTATTGTTAGTCTTCCACACAGATTCTTCAGCTCAGAAGTTATCTGAAATGCGTACAAATGTGGAGCCAAAGAATTCCAGCACCAGCTTGTAGGAAGTAAAAATAGCACTGATGTTACTTGTTAAAAGGACATCTGCAGCAAAAATATGTTAAAGCAGTTGTCATTTGATTTGGGCCACTCCAGATGACTAAAGACCATCAAACTACTTGAATAACTAATAAAAAACAGCTGATCCACTCACCATATTACTTTCTAAAATGCATCTGGGGATTTGGATTTGCAGGCAGAATATCCCTTCAAGACTTGGAGGGAAAGATACCATAGAGGCCAATTAACCCAGGAATAGTTGCTAATCCCTTTTGGGTCTTGTAGAGGAACAAGTACACATAAATACATGGTACAAAAGCATTTTTGATTTCACTAAGCTGCTTTTTAAAGTAGTTCTTAGACAGTCATTCTAACAACATTGTAGCACTTCACATTTTGTCAGTGCTATAGGAACAGCTAATTAGGTCTCCGGGTATGTTATTGTTCTCCAGATCTGACAGACGGGACAACTGAGGAACAGAGCTGGGAAATATCCCAGTCAAACACTGGGCCAATAACCAAATCAGGATTATAGTTCTGAAACAGCTACAATCAACTGCCCAGCTTGTGCTGCACCATGCAAAACAAGAGATTTCCATACCCGGAAAGCATTATTTATGTCAAGATCATGCTGTATTTAATCTGAATGAAAGCTAGTTATTGACCCTGATGGGCTCAGCCTGGATGCTAAATATCCAGGCCCTGAACCAAGGCAGCGCTTAAGAATATGCAAAATGAATAAATTTTATATACATATATACGCGCGTGTTTGCATGTGTGTGTTAGTGTGTGCGTGTATATATATATTCATATATATATATAAAATTTTAGAGTGTTTTAAATCAGCCTCAGATAGATACACCTGAGACCTTTTCTTGTTGTGTGTGTCACCCCAACAAGAGCAGTAGGTTTGGTTGCCATCCTTTGCAAGGAGCAGTTCTTTTTCCTCTATCACTCATCTGCTGGCCGACATGAAGACAGTGAGTGAAGCCAAAAAAACTCTGCTTCTACATTATCTCCTTACAGTCTGTTTTTCATTGTTCTGGCATTGCTATGTAATAGAGCCATATATGCAATATATGCTGTGCTATTGTAGCCAGGCAAGCTATGATAAAGGACATTTTATAGCATCATAGTCTCCCTGGAGAGGGGTCAGAGCTGAGTCCTTAATATCAGGATGCTGTTTGCCCCTGTATGTCCTATAATATCTTGTCTACATTTTAGCTTCAATGTCTCTAAGCCACTGCATAGAAAAATCAAATATTTCTCTGTCAAAGAAGTGCTAAGTCAAGGAAGACTTGTGCCCCATGTTATATAGGAGGTGATCACCTCCTGAACTTTTATAATCCAACCATCAACATTGCTAAACTTCATAAATTCAAAACTTGGAGTAAAGCCATCTGAAATCAGGAGGGATTCATGTCACCTAACTACAAGTATCTAATATTTCAACCTCTAAGTTCAAGCTAATTACTCTGTGCCTCATATGTGGAGGAAAAAAGATGTCTATAGAGAATTCATCTCCCCTATTTTCAGATGAGATTAATCACTCTTTCCATTGGCAATAAAGAGAGAATAGTTTAACTAGCTTAAACTTTGACAGCTAACTTCTAAAATCCTAAATTGGAGCAGGTGAATCTGTCTTAGATGAGCTTAAGAAGAAGCAAACAAAAACACATTTATGGATTACTTTCTTTTGTCTCCTGCTTCTTAAATCTCTTGATTACAGATGCTTAAGTTAATCTTTTGGTCATGACAGCAAATTTCTGGTGCACTCAGATGATCACAGAATCTAGGCCCATTAGCAATGATGGAAATATCAGAAGAATTAAAATAAAAATCATAAGTGTTAATCTCACTTGTTCCTTAGTTTATTTTAAAATCTTTTTTAGTGAGTAAATACAATTTATAAAGTGAATTTGTGTTTTGAACTGAAATGTGCAATTCTGAATCTTTACAAAAAGTTCAGAAGACCAAGATACCCAGAGAGAAAACTTCACCTAAATTGACTAGCTTATTTCCAATGAATACTTTGGGTAGATGAATTAACGCTGGCTGAAAAGAATTTATTGATTTCTTTTTTTAATGAAATGTAGGTTTTTTACTAGATACCTCTCCTTGAGGGATCTACTTTTCTTAATTTAAATAAAAGTTAATGAAAAACTTCTCTTGTACTCTCTCTCACATTCTTTCTTGCTGTTTCCTTCCCCCCCCCCCCCCAAAAAAAAATTATTTTGGAGCTTTTTGGATCTCTTTCTCTCTCTCACTTATATTTTTAATGGTAGAAACATTTTCCATTTCCTGTAGGGTTTAGGAGAGCGTTATAATATGACTAAGCTTTGAGGCACAAATGCACTACAAATCATATGTGGTAACAATTAAAAAAAAAAAAAAGACAGATAACATTCATGCACATACAATCTATTATTATCATGCCAAATGATAGCTGATGACTGCCTGATCACATGTTAGGCACCAGGTTGTACTATAAAAAGCTTGCAATAATAGTATAATTTTAAACTGCCTTCTTTTGAATGTACAAATTGTATCTACATGAAGCATGTAATTAACAGTTTAACTGATAATACAGATTTGTTTAAACAATCAGAAACATGTTTTTTCTCTTTCATAATGCTGCTTATGTCATTTAAAAGTGTTTTTTCCATCTGAAATGGAGAAGTCTTTCTTTGCATAATACCTGGGATTTTTTGCTTTTTCTTTTTTTCTTTTTTTTTTTTTTTTTTTTTTTAATTTCTACCACTATAAGAAGCTGTAAAACTTGAAATGAAAGATGCCTGGTTACTTCAATTTACATTCTAATTTCTATGCTGTATACCTATTGTGAAGTATATATGCTAATTTTGTAATCTCATATTTTCTCTCATGCCTGGAAAGATTCAAAGTAAAATCCAAGAGGCATGTAAAATGGCATGTTTCGTCATATAGAAAAGTAATAGAGTGTTGTACTTATGTTTACTTTATTTTGTGTGTTTGTTTAAAAAAGCACTGCCTTTGAAGTTATTATAACCAATGTTTGCCAAATCCATAACCAATGTTTGCCAAACCCATAGACGGGGTCTGTTTTATAAAGATACAGAACTCCTGCTATGAGTATTCTGTAACATGACTTTCTAATCTGTAATAGTTCATTTTATTCTTTTCTTTTCTAGACAGAAATTCATATTACAAAAAGTCTTTGCTTCCCAGTGGCAGCCTAATAGAGAGGGAATACTGAATCTCATATGCAAACACTGGGCCACAGGTAACAATTACATTAAGACAAGCAAATAAAATATAAGATCAGCAAGCAGAATAAATGATAAGAAATACATGTCTCTGACTGGTGTACATCAATCACCTCAGAAAAATCAATGATTCTTTTTAACCACTTTACATGTATTTTTCATTTTAGTTACTGGGATTCTATTTGTGGGAGTCTGTGGATAATGTGTATTACAATGACCAATATTTTCTTGCTAGTTCACTCCTCCCGCAGTCTGTACTCTGATTTCATATTTCTAAATTGGTTTCTCTTATTTTCAAAAAGCCAACGATCAATTTATAGAAATTCTAATTTTACCAGACATTTTACTGAAAACCAAATATCCTGGGTTTTTCCTTCTCTGTAATACTAATTCAAATAGATATGCTAATTCCTTCAATCCATTCAGTATTCTCATCATTGAAGTGAAATTTATTGAAAATGTAGTGTTAAAGCAAATGCACTATATTAAATCAACATTCATAACAAACAGATGCGTTATTTCCATGTGTTAAGCTTAGCCAATGAAAATATATGCACAGATTTTTTTAAATGCTATTAAGTGATGAGCAAGTCTCTCTACTGCAATAGCACTATTTCATAATTCTCCTAAAAAAATAGGAATCCTGATTTAATATCTAATTCCTTCCCTCAATTGTTACCACTGTAACCCCACTGACTTCAATTTGTGATTTCCATAGAATTTACATTTGGAGAGAGATGTATTTCTAAGGGCCAGGTGCGCCATTCTTACGCATTAGTTTCTCTCCTACTTCAGGTCAAGAAAGCCATTAATGGAGTAAGACATTGCACCTGCTGCTATGGGGAGGCTGCACCCTCTTCACGAGTTGAAAGTTATTTGCTTGCTGGTAAGAGCGCTGCTGTTTGTTTAGGGTATTTTGGTTCATTTTGGTTTTCAGTGAGCTGCCTGTATAGCTGGGAAGACCAATACAGACTTGGAATTTTCTCCTTGCTTTTTGTCTCTGTGAGAATTATCTGTCCTTATTCCTGCTCAAATATTAAAAAGGTGACTAACTTGTGTTCCTCTTGCAAAAAAACTAAACTAATTTTCTTCTCTGCATCACTATGTGTCAAGTGATTTAGGGGAAAAAAAGTAGGATGCTTCTGCATAACCACAAATAGCAAACTCTTCCTCTTTTCTTACGCGTTATCCATCAGAACAATGACCAAAGAGAATGGGATGATAAAAGTGATAGTGAGTGCCTATTGGAAGGACTCTATTTTTAGACTTTGGCTTACATCTTATTTAAGAGCATATGCATGGCCAGAACCATGCCATGTCCTGTGAAATGTATATAATCTTATTACTGGAGCCAGTTCTGTAGCAGGTATCTATTTCTCCTTTTCCTTCCTGACCACTAGGATATAAGTATTTCTGACACCAGGTCTTATTTAGAAACTGCCTCTTCTTATTTGTTGAGCCATTAAGCTCTTTTGTACTTTCATAAATAGACTAGAAGGAAGGTTGTAGTTGATGCTTGAGCTCTTATTAAGTTTACTGCATGGAGGGATTATTACTTTTTTTTCCTCTCAGGTTGTTTAGTTACTATTGATTGTTTAGAAGACTTTCCTCTGGCATATTTGGGGGGGATTTTTCAGAGAGGAAAAATTGCCAGAGAAGCCCAACTTGCTAAAGTCTGAATTTATTCCTCTGCTTTGAATGAGATGGAAACATCTGTGGAGATCCTAAATAGTAATTTTCTTGCTATTCTAAAGCTTTCTTCGTGTTAGTCTGAAATACTGTAGAGCAGGAAGGAGAGAAGGAAAGAAGGAAACTATTATCCTTTATCTGAAATGTCTCACAAAGTGCAAGGTGATGTCTCCTATGTACCACAGGCAGTAAAATTTGCCAGTGTCCTTTTATTTACCTCAAAGTCTAATCTAAATCATCTAATCTAAAGCATTTTAATTGTCAGGCAACTAGCTTATTTTTTCAGGCAGATCACAGAAGGTGCCAAGCCTCTTGCCAATTTTAGAGACATCTCCTTCAATTGGAAATTGATTGCGTGAGATACGACTAAATATTCTCACCAGGAAAATTAAGCCTGAACTGAAAAGCACGCTATCCGCACTGCCCTAGAAATCTGACAGGGAGGACTCTCTCCTCCTGACCTCATATCTTGCAGTCTGCCAGGCTCTGAGCTGTGAGAAACATACCAGCAAAGCATCTAGAAAAGTGTTTTCCGTCACATTGCTGATCTATCCCAGTCATTGTCCCATCTCTGTTATTTCAGGAAGAAGAGGTTGCAGGGGTCCAGGAAGGGGTAGATAATAAAAACAAAGCTGGAATATATACATCTACTTGTGTTTTAAGATAGTACTCCTGAGTTTGACAGGCTGAATCGCTGAAGCCCAGGATCTGATCAGTGTCATTATCTCAATGCAGATCTGTACATGCTATGAATCTGCTTCTGTTAAGGCTGGCATGAAGGGAGGAAGCGAGCACAGGGGCTCAAAAACCTCATCCCATCAAGACATAAATATTTCAGTTACTGCTGTTTAATGTCTCCAGGAGATTCAGATTAAAGAATGTCTTAAAAAAAAAAAAAATCTTACCTCTTTAAAAGATACCTTTGAAAATGATGCTGACCTCACCATTATTCTAGCTGAGCTGCTTCCATATCACTCTTTAAAATTCATGCACAAAAATTGTACCTAAAACTTATGGGATACTGGTGGCTATTAAATATAGGAATGCTAAGCAGATTAATTACAGAGTAATTATCCAAGAATTAAAGACCAATTAAACTGGGAAGTTCTTGAAAAAAAATCATTCATCTCATGAGAGAGGATGCTGTCTTACTGTGTCAAATAGAATCAAGAAAAATTAATCTTTTATATAAAATATGTACAGCATTAGAGAGAAGTTTACAACTGCAACCACATAAGAATTAGTTGTTATCACATACTCTTTAGCAGGTCTTTACAGCAAACCACAGTTTTCAGGGAGCTGCTAAAAACTAACACTTAGGGAGGCCTAAAGCACAGATAAGCTATGAAAGCCAAGTAATTGAGAAAAACTGGAAGCCGATCTAAAGCTGTTACAAACCAGTACTTCTCCAGAACCAGAGGGGCACGAGAAAAGTATACTTGTGACTTGTCACAAATATTTCTCAGGGCTAATCAAGGAGTTATTTCTTTACACAAGGCTATATCTAATAGTGAAGTCCAAGTTCTACGTGTGGATATTGTACTGAATTAAGTAAAAAGGGGATCAAACACACAAATGATTCAGAAGGAAGACTAGACCATCTTATTTCATTCTGTAATTTGTGACACGTGTACTCAATGTTTTGAATGTATTTAATCCTCCTTTAACATCTTTAACTGAATATAGGAGTTTATTTTCTGAAGTGTATAATATGAAATGTGTTTGCTAAATGCTATTTAAACAATTAGTGACCTTTGTACATCTGGAGGGTTTTTTTTAAAATCTATACATGTAATGCTGTATTGTCTTTCAGCTGACCTTACAGTCTCAAGTTTTTCTGCTGTTTTTTTGCATTAATAAAAATGCTTGTAAAAAGCACAGTAGATTTTGGCCAAGTAGTGCTCAATACTTTGAAAAAGGTGGTTCTTACTTGCTTGGTCACGTAGAAACCGATCTCTTGAGGAAATGGCCCCAGTCTCTTTTGTCCATGAAGTTTCTAAAGCAGAGGAAGCAGCAGGTAGAGTAGCTATCAGTGTAGCTCAATGTAATATAGCTCAAAGCAGTGACTTCCCAGATTTTCCCCTTAAAGCCCCAGTTCGGGGACTGCAATTATTCAAATGCAAAAGAAAACAAAACAAAACAAAACCCTTTAGAATATCTTGGCTAACTCTACTGCTTTACCGCTGTTGTAGAAAATTACATAATTTCAGAAAAATAATACCTACTGGGTTGTAATCCTGTCTGGGTTTTTTTCTCCTCAGTTATCTGGTTTATTTCAGCCAAATTTGGGAGAGGGAAGGCCAACTCCTCTATTTCATATATATCTTGCATATGTGTTATTATGAGATCGGTATCTGGGTAAAGAAAAGAAACCAAATTAAGTACTCTCCCCAAGGAAAAGTCTCTAGTTTAAGGTCAGCAGTTATTTGCTCTGTTTGGCCTGCTGGCTAGTCCATCAGCAAATGCGTATAAGCTACCCGTTCAGCTTTGACATGACACCATAAGGGCCATGTATTGCACTGTCAGCACCTGGAGAAATGGAAGGGATCTGATTGTACTTGGTGCAAGGTTTGGTTGGTGCAAGGACCAGAATAATCATGGCAGAATAATCATAACAAAAGGGAGAGGTTGAAGATTTTTATTTTCCCAGACTGAAGGGTATTTAGAGATGGAAAGCCCAGGGAAGGCTTCCATTACAGGAGGCCAAGTAATACTAGTGCTTCATCTAATCTTCTTTTTTTTGTTTGTTCTTAAATACCAAGTTCTGTGTGTTTTTCAGGTGGTAACGCTCCCTCCTGTCCATTGACATCAGACACAGTACAGAAAATCTTTTCTTTTATCTATGTTCACAAAGATGCTGACATGAAAGTAGCTAGTATTTACCATGGAGAAATACACTTGAAAATGTTTGCCATGCAAACTATGTTGAGATTGTAAACTGTGGGGCTATTTACTATCATTCATTAATTATCACTAAGATTTAATGGAAATCAATACTGCTTTGAAGCAAGGAAAAAAAATCACTATGTTCCAATTCTACACTTCATTATGAGCAACTGACATCAATACAAATCTTAAAAGCAAATTTAAAAAAATTAATCTATCTTTAATATTCACAAAAGGGAACTAATTCATTTCCATCATTTCTGTCATTTATCAATATTAGCAATGTGTTTCCCCTGTCTATAAGTTGCTGTCTTCGGTGTTCTATTAGTGCTTTTTCTGAATATAGTAGAAGTCATTGATATGTACATAGCAGCCTTGAAAAAGCTCTCCATCACCAGAGCAGGGTTTTCCTCTTAATACCTCTGCATCACTCTCATTAACACTAATTGCAGTTACAAGGGAAAAATAAACCCCAAAGCATTATCTAAATGCAGTCCAGCCAACATTAAAGAGATCTATTCTGTTACTTAATGTTTTTTACTGTAGCTGCTGGGCATTTTAGATACTGATGTTTTGGAGGGGGGGTTGTCAGGACAGGGAAAAAGCCAGGCAGGAAAAAAAAAATTAAATTCCTTTTATGTTTTGTCTAATACTAATACACTGCACCGAAGAGAGAGGTGAGCAGCTCCTGAACATCTCTGGGTGGCAGTGGTCTATATTCAGAACACATATATACACAGCTCATCAAGGTTTGTTCTTACATGTGTGTTAACTTTAATAAAAGCTGAGGATTTTGCAGAATTATAGACCATATGGTTCTCTATCACTGCAGGTTCCCACAATGTCATGTTACTAAAACAATAATTGTTTCACAAATGTAGGCCAAGTGTGTAGAGGGGTACACATATCTTGTCACCTTTCCATGTTAATATCAAGCAAAATGATGTATTTTAAACATGTAGGGACTTGTCAGTGTTTTTGAGATTCCTTACGGAGAGACTAACTTTGCAAGGCTAAAACAGTGATCTACATGTGCTTTCTCTATGTTCTGTGCAGTGAAGGTGGCTGTGCTTTATGGTATTCCCACCACAAACACCATGCCAAGCCCTGAGCTCATTCACAGTAGATAATGTAGTCCTGTACTGTTGGGAGTGTTGCTGCGTTGTTAGGCTGCGATCCCACATAAACTTGCACACGTGTTCACCCTGAGACTCAGCAGGCAACTCCAGTGAAACCACTGAAGTTGTTCTCAGTATGTAGAGATAAACAGATAGGTGAGTATTTGTAAGACTGGAATCTTAGAAAACGTACCATTTTTGGATGACGTGGCAAGGTGACATCCTTTCTGTTCAGTCCCACAGAGTAAGCGTCAGAGACTGTGTGCTTGATGCAACATTGGCAATTCTGGTTTTACAGTGTTCTTGTTATTCTATTACAATACAGAGGTACTGCAGAGATGAAGGCTGTGTGTATGTTAAGAAAATGACCCTTTTACTCCAGTCTTCATCTCTATTTCTGATTAATAGAAGTAGTCTCAAGCCCACAGTCTCTGCTCCCTGCCAACTTCCAGCTTCATAACCACCTGGGAGGTTTTGTCTGAAGCCTACACTTGAGGTTACCCGTTTGTACTTAATGCTTTAGGGAGCAAGCGAAATGTTTTTTAGAGTTGATAAAAGAGGAAATACCTGTGGGTGAGACTGAGTTATTGGTAGGACTATTAAGGTAAGGACAAAACTAATCAATTTGTTCCAACTGGGATTTCAAGGCTGCAGGAGAAAGTGGAGGGAATTGATCCCTATCAGATAGCATGCTGGAAGAATTATCAAGGGAATTTGTCAGGAGAGAAAATGTTAGCAAATTGAAAAAAATATAAAACTATGTAAGATATGTGCAAATGCCCTTGTATAATCCCTGACAAACTACTAAATAACACAAGGGAATAGATTTCCTTACGCTTCAAAATTCAAAACAATCATTGAACTCTGTTGTTAGTTTTCTTTTTTTTCTTTGACTAAAGCAAAGAGCTCTAAGCAAAGTAAGAGATGAAGCAAAGTAAGCTTCTAGAAAGAGGCACGAAAAGATGAATCTCCCCGGTGTTATCCAATAGTGATACCACTGACAGCATCAGTATATGACAATATCTTGTGCCAGGAAATGAGCATAAACAGCATCACATGTGGAACAGTGACTTGAAAAGCAAGCTGCATTACATTTGTCTTTAAGATGGGGAAGGGTTAGGGGGAAAAAAAGCTACAGCTCATTCTTTCTTCAGTGTGAGCACAAATTTGACCAGATTTCTCCACAGTTTTTGAAACATTAAATGAGCTGAAAATTATTTATTCCTTTTCCCTGCACGTAGCCACTAGCCACTCCTACTACCACTAGCTGCTAGTGGTTGGGATTCTGAACATAATCTATACATTTAAATCGAAAAGGCTGATTTGTCAAAGATATCTGAAGAACTATAGTGCTTTAGCTGAAGATACAGCCAAATACATTTCATATGATTGCTGGTTAAGTTCTCTGAGCTGTACCTACATTCATGAAATTAGAATTTGACCCAATGTGTGTGGTATTCCCTCTGGGGATTTCACTAATGTTTATTATTCACAACTTGTACAATAGCATAGTATGTGTCATATTATCCAATGTTTGGGATTTAACCCACATGACATATGAAAGTAAATCTCCCTGCTAAGAAATACCCTAGCTCTCAGAGGTGTGTGTCTCCTTTCTTCTTCACTTCAAAAGCAAATAATGAGGTGGGCAAATAGGCTGAGTGTTTCAGAGGCCACACAGTCATCTACATATTGAAGGGAGTATCAGCTTAGTATCCGCTTTCTTAGGATGTTCCTACAAAGTGAAATCCTGGCATGCAAAAGGAGGAAAGCGCCTCTTATAAGGCAAGCACTGAAACTAGTGATTTTTTTTTTTTTTTTGGCAAGGGGGAGGGAAAAGGGGGGTTCCTGTTAAACTTTAGGCACAGTTTGAGCACTTAGAGAGTCAAATACTTAAAGTTCAGCACTTGCCTAGTGCAGGGAATCTCCCACAGGAAAACAGCAGTGAAAATCAACCGACAACATAGGAAATGCTGAAATGGCTCATGCTGTTGTTAGCCATCAGGTGCGCCACCCTCACCTGTTGATCTGAAGAATTCGGATGAACTCAAGCTAACCTACAGAAATAGCTCCACGAGCCCCAGCTTACAGGAAAGAAAGGTTGTGTGGGGAAGCCTCCTGTAATACTTCTGTTATCCGAAACATATGTGACTCTTGTTTTAACACCTTTTTAAAACAATGCCCCTTTTAGGTGTCATGCTCAATAAAACACTTGTTCTCCAAAACTCAGAATGAATTAGAGAGAGAAGGAGAAATAAAAGCCACACTTTTTATCATTACCATTTTATTGAAATTTAAACACCCAAGTGAGAGAGATTTACATAAAAGAATTTGAGCTACACGATATACCGCACATGATTGAAAATTGCTTTGCAATTCTTCATAAAGTCTCAGCTTGACTGGCAGGTACTATGTAAAAACAATATGTGAGCTCTGCTTTCATTTAAATTTGCACTCTCACATGTCACATAGTATTATATATTTTTGTTTAATATTTTACAACAGCAAGTACATTAGTGCAGTATCCTTCTAAAGAATAACCCAGCATGTGCCAAAAGAGACAGAGTTTTGGATTCCTTACTTAACTCTTCATATAGTCATGCTTTCAGACCATGCTTTTCAGGGCAATGAAAATGTACGCTGAAGTCAATGGGGATTTTTTTTTGCTGAAATTCGAGGGGACTTGGGTCATAATTTTAGATATGGCTCTGTTTATTTAGGGGAACTAATTATCCAAAAATTTTGAAAGCATCCATGGACTTTCAAAGGAGTTAGGCATCTAATTTCCTGAAGTAAATTTTGGAAACCCACTTTTCCTCATACAGAGGTCAAGTCATAAAATCCAGAATAGTTATATCATCCCCAAAGTGTGAAAAATGGGGGTTTATGCCATTTTTATCCCAATATTGCTTTCAATATGGTAAACAGATAATACATCAAAATTTTTAATTTCCTTCAACTTGGAAAAATAAAAAACCTAATACTCAAAATTAAAAAGAAAATTTTCTTGAAACACCAATTCAAAAAACCCCACTTCATTTAGAATTTTTCTGTGAAAGCTAAAACTAGGAAAAGGTGTCATCCAAATTTTCCCTGAAAAATATTCAGGCTAAAAACAAATTTCAGTCTGCCCTGTCTACTTATTGAAGATGATTGCCATAGAACAGCTGAACTAAGCTACAAATCTTCCACAATGTTGTTGTTTTTTAAAAGTTCCAAGACTTTGCTAAGTAACTAATTTCAGGATGAAACTGCAGTAAGGAATGATGCTGCAATGCGATGTGTGTTGGAACTTCTTGTAAATCTGGATATATGCAGAAGTTAGCATACCAGGTAACACAGAAGTGAAAGTAAGAAGTGTCTTGAGAGTGGTTGCAATGAATGAACTGCAGCAGGAGGCTGCACTCAGTATCACAGAGAAACAAAAAAGAATCAATTTTTGCATGAGAATGGTGCATGAAACTCCTTACATCTTTTCTGGTTCATCCAACAATATTTATTTGACGTGATAATAGGCATATTGAGTAAATGAGCTAGCTCTTTTACGCATTTCTTGTCAAGTTTCAGAAGCTAGGCCCTGACAACACAGAAGTAGTCCTTTTGGAAGGCAAACTCTGTCAGTCAGTGAAAATGGAAGCTATTCCTAAAAGGGGGAAGAGGGATTTGTATCAGAACAGTGATGAGTGGATATCATGCAGTGAGAGTAACAATGAGAAAATTCACTAACCTGGGGAAGAAAAAAGAAAGAAGGATCGTGGAAGGAACTTACCGGGGGAAAAAAGGGGAATAGGTGTGTAAAGAAATAAGCAGGGATAAGCCACAAAAATAATAATAATCAGTGCTAGGGACAGGACTGGAGAATGTGACAGCAGGGCCAAACAAACAGTCCTAGGGGTACAAGCATGAGTAGGCTGGACAGAAAGGTACTTGAAAAGCTGCCAAGCTTCACCAGTAGTGCAGCTACTCGGAGGTGAAACAGCCACAGGAGGGAGCAGAGTTTGCTGGAAACAGTCTTTAACAGTTGAACCACTTCAAGCACAGTCTTGGCAATGAAGCTAAAACTTAAAGTAATGTGAGAGAGCAGAGAGAGAAGAAAAGCAGTGATGGACAGTAACATTTTCTGAAATGTCAAGGTGCTTTAGACCAGCTCTTCAAGGTAGCAGTTCACACCAGAATGGAGTTATGTGCCTAACTGTCTTTTAATATCACAGGTGTCTCAATGACAGCCCATTAGAATTATGTTAATAAGTGCCCTGAGCACTTTTAGCCACTGATCTGGTTTTGGAAGAGTTACTTCAAAGGAAATGTGTCAGGATAACTTCAGCAATATACAGTAAAAGGATTCTAAAATTCTCAAGCTTTCATGGGAATTTTACCAATTTGACTTAACATGTCGCATTTTGAACTTTTTTTAGAATGGAGAGCTAGTGAAAAAAATAGAATTTCTGTTCCACAGAAATATCTAAGCACTAGTGGTCCAAGGCAGTATTTAAAAATTTTCCACAAAATAAAAAATTTTGAAAAATGGTGTTTTAAACTTAGTAAAAACTGTCATTTTCTCATATCGGATAGTTATATTTTGATTAGTTAAAATGTGTTGCTGTTGAAAGTGCTAATATTTTAAATTATACATTTTTCACCTTAAATATGATAAAATAATATATATATGAAAACAATGAACACCACTGAAGTACAAAAATCAGAATAGATACATGAAGCAATAGATAACTCTGAATGAACTTAAAAAATAACATTACTAAGAAAATTTGTATACTTATGAATATGAAATATTTCCAAATAATAAAAAGTATATGCTTCACTCTATCACTACAGAAATGGAATGATAATTTGTTCTAACTTTTTCACATCCTATACTTAACCACACATTTCAGTGTAAATAAGACTGTATTTTTTAATGGAAAACTGTTTCACTGCAAGTTTTCAATCCCATTAATAATGTCTTTTCTTAAAGTGGTGTTCACTTAGGAGGTCAAACAGGGATTTAAATATATAATCATGTATTATGTGCTTCAGCATTTAAAGTCAAGGTTATGAGAAATCTATTTGCTAAAAGACCAGAGTAGCTGCATCTCATAAACCCTGAAATACTTCATTTTTCCCTGATTTCAAAGTTTCAGGTTTGTCAATTATAAATGGTCACACTCTACTCGGAGTTATCTGTGTGGGGCTTTTAAGCAGGGATAACAACAAGTTGGAGTCAACTATTGAAAAACAAATCCTAGCATGAATTCTCCTGTTCTGCAGTAAAAAAGCAGTCAAGAGAGCAGTTTCCTTCAGTACATCCGCATATCTGTATTGATTCTTTTTTGTAGCACTCACTGCTACCACACTGAAGCGGTGCACACAAATGTTAGAGTCAACCTTCATAAGGTCCTTTATAACTAAGTCTGAGATAACAAAGTTTGACTGGGTCCTCTCTCTTCCATGTGTATTTCATCAATGAATCTTCTCTTTCAAGTTTCCAAGTCTTTGTTCCCTTCCTCTTGATAGTCATTGCTTGGAATATTTCTGTGTATCTCTCTGTGTGAAACATTGTAGGGTATATAAGAAAGCTTACAGAGAGAAAAGTGTATTATGCCCAGTGATTCCAACTAGACAGTGAGTATCTGTGTCTGCCCATCATAGACAAACCCCTATTATCTCTAACCTTTTACTTGTATCTCTCTTCCTTCAGCCTTGGTTTTTGTTATCTGCCTTGTTCCAGTGGATAAAAGCTGTCTTGATGGATCACAGAAAATAAACTGCATCTAGGTGAAAAACGTTATAAAAAACTACATGATGCAGGTGTAACCCACTTGTTAGTATGCCTCACAAGTTCTCCTGTGAACTGTACCTCTGAAGGCTACCAGCTTGTCATGGTCTCAGCTGGAAAGCTTGGGATCAGATTGCAGAATCTTAGGTATTTAGCATCTGAGATCCCCTGGTTTGTTTCCCAACATGTCAGTGAGGATTGTGGCCTTCACATAAAAGGAGTGGATTTGAATCTGAATTACTGTGGACCTCAGATGCTTGGCTCTGTTTTCTTTTGATTTTAGGAAATAAGTAAATCAGTGTTGAATGTGTACTATAATGAGAGAGAATAACATCTTATGCAGTTCTTCTCATATCTTCACTTCCCGTATACCCTCGTGAAATTTGTCACCTGCTTTTTATCACTGTTCCCTGCCAAGTATGTTGTCCAAAAAGGTGTCTAGCATATCAGAAGATCAGTAGCTCAGAGAGACCGTGTTTTGTTTATCCCAGAGGGACAGTTGTTAAGATTTGATCTCTGTGCTGTGATGAGAAAACTGTGTACTGCAACTGCCCATGTTCTTCCTATACTGTTCCTATACTATATCTATACTTCTTATACTATTACTTCCTATACTATTATTTCAATATTATTATCAAGGAAAATAACAAATATGGGGATCCAGATCTCATATTTTCCCAGGAGGTTAGTTGTTAATAATTTCTCCACCATTTTGGAAGAGGTTGGTAATGAGAAAACATCTGGAAAGATCTGCTAAACTAAATCTTTTCTTTCTGAGGAAAGATCAGACCTCTGCCTCATTCCAGCCTGTCTTCCACTGCTGAAGAGAGAGATTTACCAGAGGGAATCAGGGGGTTAATTTTTCTTTCTTCCCCTCAGCCCCTCCTATTAGCACCTGCTTGTTTCATTCCCATGTCACTTCAGCTGCCTGCAACCACATTGCTGTGTAACTCCCTCCTCTTAGGTCAAGGACTGTGTCTGCTTTGATATAAATATTAATCATTTCAGTTCTTTACAAAGAACAAGGTGTACATTGTGTGAGGGCTTTATAAAAGCCAAACTCTTTAAAAAATGCTGATCCTAAGGGATGGAGCGTTGTCTAGTAAAAGGTGTGGATCTGCAACAGACTTCTAAGCTCTGCCATTGAATACCTCTTTGACACAGAGGTAATTCAATTTCTGTGATTCAGTTTACCCACTTGTAGAATTAGTCTAATCATAATTACCTGGCTCGCGGCATGTTCCAAGACTCCATTAGTGTTTATTGAGCACTTTGTTAGGTTTGAGTTCTTGGTTTCAAAACTCTACATAGTGTGTGTGCAGAGGCGGGGGGGGACAACGCAACTGCTAATTATTACTAAACACCTGGGCAGGCGAAGCAGTGTTTTTCATTCACATTAACAGCCTTTCTCTGTTTATTTTTTTGTGTATAAACATGGAACTCTTTAGTGCTGTATTGTATCAGATCCTCAATTTCAAAAAATATTCCTAACCCACATAAGCAGAAGTGAGTAGCTTTGGTCGAAATTAGAAACCTGGAAGACTGAAATGAAGGACAAACAAAATTCTAGAATCAAGCTTCATAGTTTAAACTATCTCTGTAGTTTACTGAAGATCAGTGCACCAGCTGATGGCAGTCATGAAGGCTATATAGTACAGTGATGCCCTCTTTCCAAGTTTAAAATGGGGCCTCTAAATGATCCAACTCCTGGAGAGAGAGAAAAGAAATAATAATGGCAGGAGAAATGAGTGACACACACACAACCTGAAGGCTTGAGGAAGTGGAGCTGAAATGATTTCAGAGACCTCATTTTTGGGATATGATGGAGTCAGAGAAAGGATAGTTGCCAAGGAAGTTTGGGTGAAGTAGAAGACTGAAATGTATCCACTAAGTTCGATGTACAAAAATTACTCCTCTTTTCATGCTCTTGGCCACAACACTGTGATGATAACATGACAATTTGTTCTAATATCATCCAAACCTTCTTTGCAGCTTCACTACTCTGCTGGATTTCTTTGTGGGAAATATTTGTTATCTTAGTGGAGACTCTAATCTGAACTACCCTAAATATTCATAGCATCACAGCTCTATCTTCCAGGAAGCAAACAAGCTAAGGGTTTGCCCTGGATACAGTCTCAGCTGATTCTTATATTGAAAAATAAATTTTTACTTTAAAAGGTAGATAACATACACTCATGTACCTCACAGCTCTCTAGTTATATAATTTTATTTAATAAAATGTTGAGTCATTCCACTTCTAGAATCAATCTGTAGTTCTAGAGGTGATATATTATCATGCGACATAGTAAAAAAAGAACAGGCATTGCACAAAGCAGATCTGATGAACAAGGATAAAAACAGATGAGAGACAGTTTAGAAGACCAAGTTTTGTTCTCGGTTCCGTAGGTACAAACTATATGAAGGTTTATACAACAGATATCCTGCAAAAATACGTTGAAAATACCCATTGGGATGTTTTCAGTAAGGCCAGGATTCTGCCTCTTCATTTTAGTGGAATAGCTACATGGTTATATTTTACTTTTGTAGCTTTAATCCCCAAAAGCCTCAATTCTCTCCCCTTTTTATTTGAATTGCAAAAGTTATGGTATTAGTATGGTATAGATATTTCGGGTGAATGTTTTGATTTTGATTCATGTTGTTAAGGGATTTGGGAAAATAGGTGGAAAAAAGAAAGAGTTAAATATTAATTTTCAAATACTAGGAAGAATTAGAACAACTTTCAGAAAAAAGTTATGCAGAAAAAAGGAATGAGATAATGAACAGAACCATCCACATATTGAACTGACATGAATCACACAAGTCTTTCTGGAAACTGGAAACACATCAATGCCACCGTGCACAAGTAGAACCTAACTAGTTTAAAAGGATTTTTGCAATAGTCCCCCTAAAACATAGACGGCTTGTGATGTGTTCAGGTTTTTGAGAATATGTATGTAGTCTCGGAAGGGGACAAGATTTTGGATTAGTTAATATCCTTACACCAGAAAAAAGAATGTCTTCCAAATATACTGGTAATATAGGCATAGTTCAAAGAGATATATAATATATGCATATGCAGGTAGCTATGTAAATGAAAGGCAAATAAATCCATTTGGATCTAATACTGCTGTATCTGATTTTGGCAGGAGATTCCTGGATTTTTCCAGCATCTCATCTACTGCAATTTCCAGCTGTCTCTCAGTTTTGATATGTTTCCTCTAAGTAACATAACCATTTTTCAATCCCCAACTTCACAGACACCTATTATACTTGCAAATAGTCAGCTAAAGTACATCTGTTCTTTACAGTAAAATATGAGTTTACTCTTTTTTTCTCCATTGCATTGATTGTGGCATATCAAAATATATTCCAAATTGTTTGTTTGTATATTCGTTTATCTTAAACACAATGCATTATAGTAGGAAAACACACACACCCGCATAGATATACATACAATTTACTCACTAATATGTTCTGCTAAATAAAAAATATTTATGAAATATGTGTATGATACTATGATACTTTTACGTTACACTAGGCTACTTGTTTTAAATCCATGTAGGTATGCAACTGACATTGATGGAAAACCTCGGAGAATGTTTTTTGCTCACTAAGCACAGATTTGCATGATGGCAAACAGTTTCTCTATTACTGCTGATATTAAGAGGCTGTATTCATCTACTTGACAATTTTGTTGCCTCCCTTCCCCCTTCCTTGGTTCTCACTGTAGCTTGCTGCACTGGGGAGCATAGATCCTTCATTTAGCTGTCATCCAGACCCAGTATTTTAGCCTGACACCAGAACTCAGTTTACAAGAATAAGATTATTTCAATGCAAAATAATTCTTAGGACCACATTTAAGGTATGCAAAATGTACAGCAGTTTTAATGGGTCGGTTGTTCATACTATTCTTCAGTTGCTACAGAACACACTTGAAAACATATGTTTCAAATTACATAAAAATATATTTTATGAGAGTGCACTGAAAGCAAGGCAATCTGGAGGACAAAATTGCCCAGCAGCAGCAAATCTGGCACGGTGGTGTTATTATGTTCCCATTTTCTGAGGTTTGTTTTTGTTTGCTTTTTTACATTTGTGTATTTACTTTTGGAGGAGGAGAAGATAATAAAGGAACACTTTCTGTTAACATAATGCATCAGACAAATTCAGGAGTAAATCAGAACTAAAAATAAATCACTCTTTATGTTTTTACCAGCCAAAAAAGTGGGGAAGTGCTAATACAGGGAATATTAAATTCTTAATATACACCAGATTTAGTAGCTTTCTCTGTTTATACAGTTCAGGCACTACCAATAGGTACCAACAGGTATTTATAAGTACCAATAAGGCTTTACCAATAAGTATACATGGAATTATCAATGGCTGCACTGAAAATACTCTGATACTTGGTATGTCGGTGCAGTCTTGCAATAGAAATATACCTGTGGCTATGCTGAACTATGTATAGTGTCATTATATAAAACTAGACGGTTTCAGAACTGCTTGTTTTATCCTTAATTTCTTGTATTTATTCCTAGTTTATAAAGATAGGAGTTACACAGATATTGGAGAGAACAGGCTGAGGGGAGCTACAATAACCTGATCAGAAGCTGGGAGCTGAGATGTGTTCCTTTGTTATTTTGAGAGGAAAGCCTACTGTCATCCACAGATGTTTAATTTGCCATCAACATCAAGCAAGATATTCTGGGTTAAGAAAACCTCGATGATAAGAGCAAACAATTCAGATTACCATGCTAAGCAGCCTTTTGCAGTCAGAAATGGCCTAGTAAAGCCGTGCTGGAGGTGGAGGAATTTTGCCTCTTTTCCAGTTTAACAATGAGACAGAAAGGAGACATTTGAAGCAATAAAGCGAGGAGCAGATGGGTGAGCCAAAGGTTAGTGTTAATATGATCCTCTGAAAATTAGCTCTGTGGTCATCATCACCACAGACTGACACGACAAAAACTGTCATTGGGAGAAACAAAGGAAAGTAATAGAAATACAGAGTAACTAAAAGAACCTCCCAAGAAAATGTACATATTAATCCATAAAAAGAATTGTACGCACCTTCAAAGATGCTAACTGGAGAAGTAGGTGATCTCCAAAGTTATATGTAACAGAGTCATCTTTACTAAAGACACCTTAATTGGAATTCCCATTGAATCAGAGTTGGTAAAATAGTCTCATAGGTTTCTGAGAATATTAGTTGCCTTAGGTAGAAATGCATTTTGTTAGACAGCTCTCCCTGAGAATACTTTCTCAGCTCTCATGTGCTTCGCCTCAGGGTTGTGATATGCGTTACCACAGACAAGCACTGTTGTCTCACTGATTCATAGTTTGTAGCTGGGGCATGATCCATTATCCTAATTATCACGTTGAAAGAAACATTCTAGAAAAATTAAAAAAAGATGTATTTTTAAACATCATCCGCAGAAATACATATCTAGCCAAGTGAAGGAGTGCACTGAAGTTTACTGTGAACCTGATATTATGCCCATTGGCACAGATTATAATTCCAGTGAAGTCAATGGAACAAAATTACACTAGCTGAGAAAAGCTAGATCTAGCTGCAAATCTTACATTCTTCACTTTTTCTTTCTGCTGCTTGAATGAATGTATATATTAATTACATGCACCAGCCCTACAACATCAACAACATTCATTACTTTTTTCTTTAATAGGTGACTGAATCAAAGAGTTCTTCTCAAAGGGTATAAAGAAAGATAAATCTATATGAATCTCTTCAGAACACAACAGATTTTCACACTGATAGAAAACTCTAAAGAAGCAATTATTTATTATTAGAAGACTGTGGAGGTCACTGAAATTCAGTCAAAAGCTACCAGAAAGAAACCCCCTTGGAGCTTCCGATAATAAGAATTGGTATGGCACTACCTGGAGCCATGGTCTAGGAGTGAGAAAATGGTTTGATTTCACCTGAGAAATGTGAAAAGGCAGGAGGTGCAAAATGGCAAAGTTCACCTTAAAAAGAAGAAAAGGACACAGAAGGGCAACTGGCCATGAACAGAAACACCCCCTTTGAAACTATATGTCCCTCCCCTCTATCTGACATCCCTGGCTTCTCACCACATCTTGGAAAGACATTGGCTTGAAGCCCTTCACAGCTCTAAACACCCGTCTTGCTTTAACTTGCCTGTAATCTTCAAGCAATCATAAAAATGCTTGCAGGTTTACAGCATTTACAAACATTATCAAAAAATGCTATGCCAGTTGGCCACCCAGCATCTTATTCAAAAGGTAATGCATGTTTCTCTGTGGAATGTCTGAGATAATAAAGCTCCTTTGTTCACTAACTGAAAGAGCAGATAAAGAGTCAGGAATGTCTCCAGTTCCTAATGTACTTTTTATGTTCTGTGAGCAATTATTATCTTAATCAACACTCACACCCACGACTTCCCAATCTCCTCATTCATATATATACAGACAAAGAGGAGAAACAATGTATACTGTTATTATGGTTACAGAAAGACGGTTCATTTTTAACTTTGCTGCTAATTTAATAAGTAATCGAAACCTAGGTGTCAGGGAGATTATTTTCCTCACAGCATAATTTAGGGACATTAGAAAAAGTGGGACTGGGGGCAAAAAAGACTGTTTAAGGCTTAAATAACTGCATTCATTTCCAATCGTGTTCTTATTTATTTTAGCTTTAGGATACAAACTTTTTTTCTTGAATGAGTCAGAAGCAATTCTTTCCATGTGATTTCATGAGAATAAGGGGCATATTAGGCCCTATAATCTGACACAGCACAAACCTCACAGATTGTGACACAGTCAGCCAAGTCACAGAAAGGGACTCTTTCACTAAATCTAGGATTCAGATTCCTGAAGGGTTCAGAGCAAATCAAGATCCTGGACATTAGAATTCCTTTATAGTTCCATGGGAAAGACGCACAGACATCCCTTCTGTCCGATAATCCAGATCCTTCCACTTTCCGAAGTCAAGATTCCTAAAACAGCAAAAGCCATAAACGCATACAAAAATGTGCCTCTTAGAAGGCTTGGGTTCCAAAGGGGAGTCGCTCCCCTGGCGGTTACTTACTACATACAATTTCTCCACTGTGCCTATCCTTTCAGTGGGTTACAAGACTCATTGAAATACGACCCATTGAATATTTCTCGATTGAGCTGAATCCTTCATTTCCTCTCACTGAGATCTGAGAGAGTATTTCACTGAAATATTCTCCTTAATACCTCTGTCCTGAAATGTGAGAGTCTGGAAGGAGGAAAAGACTCCACCCAAAAAGATGAAGAGATAACAATATGGATCTGTGTTCACCCACAAATTCTTCAAAGTCCACTCGAACTTCTGTAGGTAGAAAACAAACAAACAAAACCTCTCAAAATTCCCTATTAGTGTATCCAAATTTGAGTCTGCCTAGTTATAAGGCTACTTATAAAATTACTTTGCACTTTTGAAAGGTAACTTCCCACAAATATACAGTCTCAATATACATTCAAAGCATTAAAACATTCTCTGGGCAATTTGTATAATAAAAACAATTCCTGACTATTATATAGCCATCTACCATGTTTCAACTAGCACAGATAGTGAAGTTTCTCTCTCCACAGGTGAGAAAACTAGGGCATGGGAAAGAAAAAATTGGTCGCTTTACAGAAGAATGGGGAGCAGAACTGAAATTACCTTTGCTTATATTTTATCCATTAGCCTGAATGTTCGTAAGGTAAAGTTCTTCTGTTATGAAGTCCCATCTACACCCTTAGATCAAATATTTTCTTTAGCCAGATACTGCTGACTTTTGGGAAAGCTCCTGAGGCATTTAATATCCTAGAAAATTCATGTCACATATTTTATGATTTTTGCAAGCCATGCTTTAGAGTGCTAGAGTCTTATTAACAGAGTAGCATAGATGCAGTGAGTCTTGTTGAAGGGGTAATATCAGACAGCTGTTCCAGCCAAGTTTCAGTACTGTTTTCTTTCTTGCCATTTTCAGTACTGCCCTTCTAGTCTCTGGATTTAAGTTCACTTGTACTTTTGTTTTACATAACAGCTTTATCACAATGTCTGTCCCTGGAAGCAGCCAGCAAAACTCTCAGTGAATCAAATCTGACATGTTTTACTGCATGATTTTATTCTATACTTCTAGCATCCAGACACCAACTCTGATTAGTTCTAAGCAGAAACTATGTGGAAAACAAATGTTATTTATGTATGTATATGTGTTTTATAGAAATGGACAATACATACAAGCATATACACATGTTTAAAAACAGGTGATATGTAAGAATTACAATATGTTACTGCTTCATAGCATTTTCAGTAAGGACGAAACAAAGCCACTAAAAATTATGGCATATAAACTCTGGAGATAGCTGTATGCACTCTGTAATTATACTATTTCAGAACCAGTTTTAACTCCGAGCTGGAACCAGGCAGAATGATACACATAGTCAAACCATAGACTAGAGGGTAATAATGAATTTTCATTCCAGTGGAAACTCCAAGGAGCACAACTCCAGAACTGTAGAAGTTGGGGAAACTGTCTCATCAACCACTGTCTTCTGAGGATGCCTAGAAAGGGATTGTTTAGGCAAAAGGTGAAACTATCTAGGGGAGAAATAAGGAAGCACTTAAAGGCTTCAGTTTTATTCTAAGAGCCCAAATTAATGGAATGTATAATAAAAGTAAATCTCTAGAAATAAGAAATACATATAAAACTGCTGTTGTTCTATTTGCTGTATTTCAGACACCTCCTTTTTTTCCAATGCCTGTAATTGTCTCTATGACTAGCTCAAGATATGAAAAATTATCTTGATAAGAAATGTCTTCCTGGAGGCCAGCCTAGCCAAGTTTGTTCTTCTCCTTGCACAAAGAAAGGATGGGCCCTCAACAATAATTCTCCTTTTAACGTGTGCACATAAAAACATGAGATGGGCAATGATGTTTACAGTCTAACACTGATGATTCTGAAAAGCATGGCTCAGGGCAGTTCATAGCTGCGTCATTGCTGGTCTGCAATATACATGCAGTTTTTGAGTACTTGTGGATCAAGAAAAGGATTAGTGTGTTGATTATTTAGTACTTACATACTGCATACTATATAGTTTTATTTTCAGCTATATACATATACTGCCTGCTCAGTTTAATGCACCCCAAACTTTGAATGAGAAACACGGTTGTTTTGCCTATACTTGAGAGGTGCAAGACAGTAAAATATTTAACAAAAGATGGAATATCCATTGCATGGTATCAAGCCAAAATGAGGCAATTCTTTCCTAAAAGGGTCCTTGAAACATAACTCTTAAGCTAGGCCTTCGACAATGAAAAGTGAACATAGGTCTATGTCCTGAATATCAGAACTAACATGCCATGTTTTGTCCTGTATCAATATGAAAACAATGCTATGGTGGGAATTTCAACGAGCCCTAATGAACTAGGCAAGTTGAAGATGTCTGATATATAATTTTCTCTCAAATTCTTGTCTATCGCTGTGGGAAATATCCTATTCCTACCTCTGAATGGTAGTGTCTTTTTCTTCTCCCGCACGTGTCCCCTCTTTCTGTCAAACTTAAGGAATGGTTTAATTTGAAGCAGAGTGATAATTTTGTTATATCTCACAATTTTCAGGTCTGGCTGAAAACAAAAGGAAGATTACCAGAATATATTATTCTGAGTTGAACTTTGACTGATTCTAGGAGAAGAGCATGGCAAAAGGAGTAAAAACCTGTAGGAATGCATTTTTTCTAACATCTTTTAGAATCTAGCACATTTTTACTGTGATCTACTAAAACTTTCTCCCTCATTCCTTCTTCCCCCACAAATCTGTTTCATTTTAATTCCTGTAAGACATTTCCCGGTCAAACTATTATTTTCACAAGGAGCTACACTTGTCTAAGCTCAAAGTATATCAATGCATACATAAAGTAACTAACAAATTATCATTCAGAGCCACAACATATCAGCTGTAACTGATGCATTTCTTTGAACCAATACATATTAATTGCAACTGGCATTTTTGCAAAAAGAGAAGATACTGAAACCAAAAGCAATTACTTTTCTTTTTAAACAAGTGTTTGTTGTTACAGTTGCAGTGAAAATAGTAAGTTATATTATGATTTGAGGGATCACTGCACATGAAGGTTGTTTTTTAAAGTTTTGTTGTTATCCGTGAATTGCCCAGAAACAGACCATCGTCAAAAAAAAGTAATAAGTACATACTTAACTGTAAAAGTACAGGGTTGGTTTTAATCCGAGGCATGGTTTTATACTTAGAATATACTTAGTTTATGCTATAGTTGCCTCATGGTGGGTACTAGCATGTGACTAGTGGCATATTTTTATATTAGACATTCAAATAGATGAAGACAGTTCTGTATCAGATAGGAACAATGCTCAGGAATCCACTTTCATGTGTCTGAGAGCTTTAGAAGAAGTAGTAAATAGGTAGCTCCTAGTTCACTTGGTAAAGGTTGATGTTCCTTTATCATATTTTATTATCTGCTATAATTAGAGATAGTCTTATTATCTGTAGTAACAGTTAAGGCTTCTTCATGCCTGTTAATCTTTGTTGTTTCTTAATGTCATGTGAAAATTAGCTCTATCTTTTTGCAGGCTGGCTATAATAGAGCTAATGGAAGCTTACGGAACTGCTAATGAGCCTAATCCATGTAATCAGAACCACACTGGAATTTTGTCATAGTGCAAAGGTATTAAAAGCAGGGCTTTTATTTTGGGCCATGATATTGATCATATGGAATGTGCAGCTCTAGATTTGATTTCTTCTAAAATTTGGTATTTTCTCAAGGACTTCAGTGGTGAGTTAGATTTAGGCCTTGTCTTAAAACATTAATTTTCTGAAAACTAGAGAAAAAGGCTTACCTGTTGCTAAACAAAAGTATCTTCCGCTCAAGAGAATTTAATTGCAGATTGTACTGGAAGTTTGCAGTATAGCAAACTGGAGCAACTCTTTACAGTTCAGACACTGCCAGACAGCATGTATTTCCAAGAATTAATATCTAAGCGTCAAATCAAATGAAGTGCTGATAAGTACATATGTAGTAACCTGGACACACATGTGCCCACACCATTTTTAATTTAAACCCCTTTTAACTGTATATATATTAGTAAGTTCTAAATATATGCACTTTCACCCTAACTAATATAACTTAATACCAATGCATATTTATTCTTATTGGATTTTTATAGCATTTTTCCTGTATGGCACCTCATAGGCGTTAAGTTAGTTGAATTCTCTAAAAATCAGGCTGTTCTGAGAACAATAGGTCCATTCACAAGCAACATTAACTGCTTAGCAATTTATAGCTCTTATTTACGCTTAACTTGTATAATATAGGTAACATAAATCTTCATCAAAACCAAGAAATTAATATCTATGGATACAATGAAGCAAGAAAATATCTGAGAAGATGTTTTCTTATGTTCTATAAAAATGCCCTTTAAGTTTGAGCAAAAACAAATAAAAAAATCCCCATTAAATATAAAATGCAATTTCTGAAAATATTTCTCTAAAATAAGGTTTCATTTAGCTTTTTGTTCTCTCCTCCAGCCCTCCTAAAATACTGTGTTTAGCAATGAAAGCCTCCAGTAAAGATGAGCTAGGAATAGAACAGGAAAATCATCCTATTGTACTGGAGTACTGACTCTGCCAGTGTTATAAATGATGGCAAGGATCCAATTTTTAAAATTGTTTCATTTAAAATCTAAACATTGAATCCCTGTACAGTGTTTAGAGGCTTCTCAGCCTTCTCTGATTCAATTTAGAGGAAACATTTATGGGGTTTAAATTGTTCCTGGCAATTCTGAGCTCTGTTACATTTTAAACAAATGTATTTTATACAAAACTCTGCCACATATAGTCCTGAGAAATCTAAAAATATCCAATCAAATTCCATTTGCAAACCAGTTTTACTAATAGTGAGCAGTTCAATTGTTCTTCCCTCTTGGAATAAAGGGTGGTTTAAAACTGATAACTGTGAAAAACACATTTCCAACAGCACTCATTCTCATATGGAATGACTAAAACAATTCCACAGTCAAATCAAATAAATCCTTCAAAACAGCATGTATATTTCTTGCTCAGTTACTAGATGTACACTCAAAACATTAATCGAACATCAGAGAAGTGCAACATAGCAGTATCTGGAAAAGAAAACTTTTTTTTTACTTTTTCATTTCTTCTTTTTCTGAAAAAAACACAGAGAAAATAAAATAGCTGTGTCTCTCTATATTAGAGATGTTATAATTAAATACCAGATAGATTATTTTCAGTGTGCCAGCTATTCAGTTTTCTAAGATTTTTTAACTTCTTGGCAGTTGCTGTATTATTCTTATTATATACATGCCTATAACTGAAGCGACACGGCTGTGGTGAGTTCATTCCATTTGCTCTACTTTTTTTGTGAGTTTTGTAAGGAAGACAGTCTGTTCTAACTCAAGATAATATAAAATGTATACTCATATACATAGATTCAAAGAATATCTAACGGTCAAATATAGACTAACATGTTCCTGTTCTCAATGTAGCATGCTTTATTGGCAAGTCCTGTACTCATGTCAATTCTAATTATGCAGTATGTCCGTACCTGTAAGATATTTTTAAAAGCATTTATCCTTCCAATAGCTCTTTTAAGTCTTCATTTAACTTCCCTTTTCAATATTTTTCTTGTATTTTTTAAATTTGTTCTCCTTTCTAAAAGTTGTCTTTTTGATCAATTTATCTCCCTTAATAAACTAATTTTTACAAAATCCAGCTTAAATTTTATCTTGTCTTTCCTGCCTAACTTTTATAATTTTTTTTCTTTGTTTCTGCTACTTTGAATTCTCATACTTGGAATATCTAATAAGTAGCTTCTCTTTGATTTTTTCTTTCTTTCTTTTTTTAACTTTGACAGTATAATTGGCTATTACTTTATGCTAGTCCACTCAGGGTGCAGATTGTTTGTTACATTTGTTAGTTAGTTGAGGACAGATTTTCAAATCTGATAGGCATCTGCAACATCCATTAACTTCAGTTAAATTTAATACTTCAATGCCTTTCTGGAATTCAAGTCCAGAATGCTGTTTTCATCTTAATTTACCTTTTCTGATAGCCAAAACTTATTTTAAGTACTCACCTTCCACCCTTCTCATTGCATGAGAACTTGGCAATTCTTTCAATTCAAACCCTTACCATTGAAATGATTGTCAGTACCTCCAGTTAACATAACTTCAACTAGTCAGGTGAACAGTTAGAATTTTTTTCTTAACTTTATAAACTGATTAAAGTTAAACCAGTACATCATTTCTCTTTTTAGAAATCTAAAAGATTTACACTGACTGTTTGGAGCAAGCACATTTTTGCTTGCAGCTGTCAAAACAGGCTGTCAGTTCAATTATCTGGAATGCCTATTAGTCAATTTTTAATAAAGCTTCAACTACTTTTCTCTGCTGTTTAATGAATAAGGTCCTTCTGCACACCTTTTAAATATGTGTTTCAAGGCCCCTATGGAATTCAGAAATTCTAAAGAAAAAGTGATTTGATTTACTCATAAGATGCATTATAATTTCACGTGTTGCATGAAACTGCCATTATTTTCTGCTTGTGAGACCTCTTGCACTCTTTTGACATTATTAGGCCTTCTGCTGGAAACAGCGTCTTACACTGGTAACAACGCTGGAACAGATAGGGCAAGGGTAAGATGTTTTGTTCTAGTATTTTCCCATTCTTACGAAGTATGAGAGAGAGAGAGACTGAGCACTCGCTTGCATTGTAATAGTGTGGAAGGACTGCCACCAACATTATTACTGTGTCAAGTCTTTCTGTAGGGGAGAGATGGAATCTTATAAACAACTCAGATTTGATTCATATTCATTGGATTTGCTTCAGCTGCCTCCAAGCTGTGCCAGGCCTCCTGCCAGAAGGCTGGCCAGCTCAGTAGACTTTTGGTTTCCTGTGCAGATACGTAATGAGAAGACTCATTACTTATATCTGTCCCCTAACCTACAACGTTGCTCAAGGGAACACAGCACCCTTTCTTCTGGAGAAATATCATCACAGTTTCTTTGCTAGAACATATGTCCTTTGTTGTTCAGCCGCGGTTTAGAGGAGGCTGCAGTAGTTACCCATGTGTCTGCCTTTGATGATGGTCCTGTCATTTACCAGCAGCAGCCTACAGGCTTCCTTCCTAGCAGGTCAAAACTGATTTAGTCACAAAGTTGTTGCAGTTTTGAGGGCCGAACTGACCGTAACTTCCTTGGCCTTATCTTTCCTGACAGCTGCTTTTTCAAGGCAGCTTTCCATGGGGTATTGTCTTTCAGGCTGCTGTCTGCTGAAGCAAGAGGATAAAATTTTACTCACACTTCTAATGGGAATCCTCAACATGAATTTTCTTTCTATTCCATCTTATGCAGCTAAACTCCTATGTGAAACAACAGTGGTGACTTCTTTATTGTCACTGTCATCAGTAAAGGTTATTGCCTGAGTTAACCAGATAATCTGGCTGTTTTGTTATTATTTTGGGGGGAGGAGGCTAACAATTTTCCCCAGTATGAAAACTTAAGTTGTTTAAGTAGATCTGAAGCCTGACAAGACTTTCTCATATAACCTTTGCTGAACCATCATGACACAGTAAGTCAAAATCCTTCCCATAAATGAATGGCTACACATCTTTTGAAGTCATAATGAGTTGCTGAATAGGTGGTATTTATCTGTTTAGGAATGAAAATGAGTTTGTATAAGAACATATCTGACTGTGATAAGACTGCCAATGCAATGATCTGAACCTCTTGTTTAAAGTGAATACATCAAGACATCACTGGGACTTTTAAACTCAAAGGCTAAGTATTATTTCAGCACAATCACAAAAAATACTAAGAAATCCCAAATCTCCTCTGTAAGGAATAAAAAACAACGAAACAAAAGAAATTCCCCACCCCTAGTCTATTGTGCACTGAGAGTGGATTTCTGTCCAGTCCTGATCCTTGTCCAGTAACTTTTAGCAGCTTCTTGGCTTGCTGCAACTTCTGCTTCTTTCCAATCTTTAGAAAAATCTGTTTTTCACTCTATCCTCTGGGATGCCTGGCTGCATGTCTGCTCTCTGACCCCTCTGGTGTTGCCTAGTCTCCGTCCCTGCAGCAGACCCTCTGTTTGCTCTGTGTTCTTCACATCCTGCATCTCATGTCCCACACTGCAGAAACTTCTTCTGGGAGCTTCTTGCAGAAGCTGAGCAAGGTCAGTCTCAGTTAGGCAAAGCATCATCATTCCTTCTTCTGGAGGATTTCTCCTGACCCAGACTTCAGCTGTCTGAACACTGCAAAACATGGAGCCTTCCTCTCTGCTGCCTATCAGTATCCTTAAATATGAGCCAAATCTAAAAAATAAAATAAAATAAAACAAAACAAAATAAAATAACCCTACAATTATTGCAAATGGAACAGATATGTATCCATCACACTGATGTAAATCCTAACTATACAGGTAGCCTCTAATGCTGGATGCTTGGAAACTAGAGAACTTGAAGAGATGCTGGTTTTAAAATTACAGTCCATGTTAGAGATAAACAGTCATTTGAACTGAAGATTAGTGTAACATGCTAAGAATGAAAAAAATCACAAGGCACAAAATGTGTATCTCTAACACTATGTAATATTTTAAGTGGTATTATATCATGTTATTTTCATCTATCTTCTTAGATGCTGCTACCATCATCACATTAACTCCGTGTATCAAATAAATTCATCCTTATAATAGCTGCATACTGCTGGGAGGAATTATCTGTTTTACATAGGGGAACTGAAGCACTGAAAGCATAGGGGTGAGATCCAATAAACTGTGTAGGTGCCTAAAATAGAATTTAGATGGAATTGGGATGTTTAAAGCCAAAAGTGTGACCAAAATGACTCCTCAGTGGTGCTTAGCCCTGGAGATTCCTAGCTTTCAGAGATTCCCTGTTTTTTCACCTGAAAGTGCTTTTGGTACTTACAGCTCTGATCTACTCAAGCACAGACCCGTTCCAGTTTGGGCTTCCCACAACAGCGTAATTAGGATGCCAGAAACCCTGCCTTAGCCTGCTGCAAGGTTTCTTCCAGTAGGAACTGTCAGTGCTCTGAGCACTCACCAAATGTAAAGGCAGCCTCTGCTTTCTTGAAAAGTGAAAAAGATAGTGCTGGCACTGTTTCCCCTTTCTCAGTTAGGAGGAGATGAAGTGTTTACCTAGGATGTACAAGAAGTGGATTAATTCCCTTCTCAGTCTGTTGGAATTTAAACCCACATTGTCCCCCTTTCCAGACAAGTGCCCTAGGCACCAAGTCTAGCCCTCATCCTTCAAATTGAGCTTGTTTCATTGCACAGTGGCACTGCTTCAGTGGAAGAGGTAAATAGCTATTTCCTGTGGAGACTTAGGCAACCAGTCCACTTATGGAGATGCAGATTTAAAAGGAGGCTAGAATTCAAGTCTCCCATTTTTTAGGCATTGTTCTAACCTAGTCCATGCTGCAAAAGGTGCATTGTGGGAGCACCACAATCAGGACAGCCACAATTGCAATTTGTAAAGGTTTTGATGGTCCTCACCACACCCGCGCCACCCACTCAATCAGACTCCTCAGGATGGAAGGCATGGTGCCACCTAGTTCCTGAATACCAACAGACTTAGCAGAAATGCGCAGGAGGTGCAGAAGCATACACCTGCCTAGAAAACCTCCAGTTTGGATGAGGAGACAGCTAAAGTTAGGTTGGTGGCTGTGCAGTGCCTGCTGAGATCACAGCTTTGGGCTACATGCCTAACATCTACATTTGGCACTTATGTTTTCTTTTCGATGAGGGTTGTGAATCTGGAGCTTTAATTATTTATTTTACCAATCCCAAAATCCATGGTAGAGCTTTAATTTATTGCATTACATTTTAACTGTGGACATGTAATTAAAAACATAGACATTCAGAATTTATGAATGAGAGACATAGTCCTGTTGGACTTAATATTGTAATGTCCTGACTTTTGTTTGCCTGACCAGTGTTGTATTTTTTAACAGAATATTCTTCTTAATGCCATCCATAGCATCTCCCCATGATATTCTTTGGTCCTCACCTAACAGTAATCCTGTTCAGTTGAAGATAAAATTGATTGCCGAGGATATGAGACAATAACTTGTTCTGGTACTGTTTATTGCTTTACTTATGGTTTGGCATCTATTGAGCAAAACAGCACAGTGGAAATGGGATTCCTTGTTCATAATCCTCACGTTCTGTGCTTTGTATTGTTTGTAAAATACTGCTGTCATTTTTGTTTGTAAAAGATGTGACACTAGAAAAAAAAGTGATTGTTTGTTCATTTAAGTAGAATGCTCACAAGATAGAATAAGATTTTAGATTCATCAGTTACCAGGTAAATGGAGATAATTCTAGTTCAAACAGAACCTGTTCTTCCTTATTCTAAATTTGCATTACAAAGATAGGAAAGAATCCTTCAGGGAGAAGGCGGAGAGTTGTGAGGGAACAGTTTTTCGGCAGCTGAAGGAAAAGATTGGCACCTGCTGTTCAGCAAGTTAGGGAATGGTTGCACATTGCAAATTTTCTGCGTGTTACCAGGACAAGCAGATGGCCAGAGACAGAGTTTTCTCCTTGTGTGTAGTTTATCTCCTTACATCTCATAATGGCCTATATTAAAGTTTTCCAGCATTATATTCAGTTCAGTTTAACAGAGCTAATATATGTTTAAGCAATATCAGTTGACGTCAAAATAGCTACTTAAAATAGATAACTCTTTCGCATACTTCAACAAGGATGACAATATAAGAAGCAATGCTGTCCACAGATTATTTCAGGGGACTAACTCAGACCACTAGGGATGAATCTGGCGCCTCACCCATCATGAGTCATTTGTGATTTTCAAAAAATTACTTTGCCTTCCAGTGCCTTGATTATCACAGGGGAAAGGATATAACAACTTCTGTCTCCTGAGAACTCTGGCAATGTCTAATTTATGCTGACAATATGCAGAGCTGGTCAAAGTTTTTTTTTCTTTAAAGCTACATCACCTTTATTGTTATTGGCATAAATCATTTCCAAATAAGAAAAAGGCTATCGGAAAATATATTTGTGCAAATCTATCCATGTCTTTATTAGTTTGATTTTTTTTTTTAATATTATTGAATGCTACTGATATCCAGATTTAAATTATTAAGGTATATTAAAAAAATGGAAGATGCTATTAAGAAGAGAAAACAGGAAGAAATGTGGATCTGCATCAAGCTGCTGAGTATCTACAGCAGGATATGGACAGAACAAGGTTTGTGTTTGTTTTATTCTGAAACTTGTTCCTGCTTGGAGTGCCCCTTCTCCAAGTAATTAAAATTAAATAAAAAAAGAGTCTGTAAAGACTGAGTCCCAGAATTTCTTTACATTTCTTAATTTCAGTTTCACTCTGTCTCTTCTCCTTGTAAGTGAATGCTGTATTCTTTTCCCTACCATAATGCAGTTAGAAGAGGAGGGTAAAATTTTGGTGTCAGTACAATTAAGTACACTTTGAACTGGTGTATTTTCAATTTCAGTTTAGGGCTTAGACCATCTAATGTCTGTTTTGGACAGCTATATCCTGTTTTGGAAGTAACTTTTAGTTTTAGGTCATAACTGCAACCACAAATCAGCTAAACAGACAATAGTGTGGGAATCCACACACAAAATATTTGGCTGCTCTGTGCAGAGAAGACAACATATTCCAGTTTTTAGTTACACTTTTTTTTTTCCAATTCATGTAGTTGGTTAGCATTTGTAGTAAGATCTGATAACTATTCCAGAACAAAAGAGATTGGAGGAGGCAAGGAAAGATCTGTGAGAAATAGAAATGTGTGGGTTGTTTTGTTTTGTTTTGTTTTGTTTTTTCTCTCTTAATAGCAGCATCAGATGCTCAAGGCACCACAGTTCCCAAGGCTCTTCAAGTTGTTATTGGAGTTTGAAATGGAGGTTTAGCTGTCTTATCCAAGGGCAGCTTATATCAATTCTCTGATCAATTCAAGTAAATTGCTCATGAAGCAGGTGCAGAGCAGAGCTATGTGAAACTTCCCTTATGAATCCCACAAGCAACTGAGATTTGAATCTGGGATTTATGAGTCATTTAGGAAACCTGGGATGAGTTTCCAGCAGAATATTTCCTTCCATGTCAATTATAAGCTGGGCTGATCATTTTCATCTGAATAAGAAGCCACAGCTCTTTCCAAGTTTAATCGGTGGAGCAGCTGCTTGATGGCTAAGCCATAACATCAGCAAGTCTGAATCATGGGTGCTCAGGTAATCAGTGGTATAGAGGCAGTTCACACTGCACTGTCAGTGCTTGGTGGAGAGTAGTAGGCTGTGGATGGTATGTAGGTGTTTTTCTGAGGTGGGAGGGGAGTGACTGAAGGCTAGAGATGAGGGCTGGTAGAGTTGATGTCTGCCAGTAGCTGCAAACGGTTAGGTGAGAAATGGCTGTCTTGTCTTGTACATGCTTCTATAGATGGCTATTTTCCCTTCTACATCCATGTTGGGATGGAACATGAGACTAATTTATTCATTAAAATACTACAGACCAAAATGCTTAATGATTCAATGTCTAAAAGGTTTTGGCTGCAGACTGGAATACAAGAACCTGTACTCTGTCTGCCTAGTTTCATTGCAAATAGGTGTCTGAACCCATTATCTCCCTTATTTTTAGAGGAGTGCTCAACTACAAGGCTATTGTCTACCTTGAGGTTTTTTTTTTTTTCCAGTATTTCGTGTTGGAAGTTATTCTACCTTGTTTAAATAACTGAAGATACTCAGTTATCTGGGGAATCCAATGCTTTGGGGTATTCCTCTGGGTTGGGAAATTATCAATATATATACATAAATATACAGAACATACATAACAGGTATTATGTATGTGTATATACATAACTAAAAAGCTAATGCTTGAACTATTTGGCATTTAAGTCTTTCTTTTCTTTTTCTTCTTTGAAAAGGTCAGAACCTAAAGAAGTTCTCTTCACAACACTTTAACTATACATTTTGCTATCTTATAAATAGTACTAACTTGGCCTTTTCCAATGAAAAACTGTCTTGCTGATCATCCACTCCCATAAGGAAGGCATATGGGAAATAAGTGAATGTTATGAAGCTGGAGTTAAATAAACAGTGTGAGACCGATACTGTTTTAGGGAGAGTAATGAAGAATTCTTTTCGTTAGAGAGCAGTGATGTTTCTTTGAATGCTAAAGTATTTATTTGTCTCATGCTCTTACTTAGGAGTAAAACAGTATATGCAAAAACTAGGTGATTTCCTGCCTTTACAGTCACTGTGCTTGAAGGTGGTTATTGCCAGGTCTTTGCAAATCAAAGAAGTATATACACTTCTGGATAAAGCACAAGCTGGTGTAAATCTGTCCAGTACTACTGAAGTCAGCTTGAGTTCTTATGAATCGAACTAAAGAAGTTGTTGCACGTGCATACTATTATAGTACTTGATCATTTAAAAAAAAAAACTAAACTGTTACAGGTGCAAGTTCTGCTTCAGTGATCTACTATGATACAGTATTTTACTGATATTTTTGACTCATTTCATCACTTTTAGCATATGCAGTAATGATGGTCACACTTTAAAAAATTAGTTGGCTTGGTTTTGATAAGCATCTAAAAATGCTGCTGCTCATTTATATTTTGATCTTGCAATATTGCTTTCATTGCATTCTGTCATTTTCTATTGATTTTATGCTTTTCTTTCCTTTGGAGAAGGTCTGAGAATATCCTTGTTATCAGAAGGGTCAAAAGAAGAGTCAAATATGCTGAAAATGTCCTAGGTCGTTTTAACTAAAAAGACCTCTTTCACATTTTGACTGGATTCCATACAAACTTCAGCAGATTAACTTCCCAAAAAAAAAAAAAAAAAAAAAAAAAGGTATCATGAAATAGACCAAGAAGTACAGAATTGCCCTATTAAAAATGGTTTAATGATTTAAAAAAAAAAATGAACTATTGAGTTTCAGTTAAGCTATTATTTAGATCACTTTAATTTTAGTGGTTACTTTTAAGAGGTATTGAGTACTAGTGCTGGTTGGAAAACACTTCAAAACGCTTCTTACATTGTCAAATACCATTTTTTTCAAATCATTTTTCACATAAAGAAATTGGCTTTGACATAAGGTGTTAGCTGCAGAATTGCATTTCTTCTCAGAATGAAAATGGTACACTTGGCACAGGCTATTAATATTCCTTCAGGCATTCATCTGATGTGGGAAGCACGAATTCAGCTCTTGGTATGCAAGTAGATAAGGAGTTGTGCCCTTTCTTCTTCCCATCCTGTCCCATGCCAGACAAACTTTCTAGTTATTCTAATACAGAATATTTTTGACTTTTCTGAGGGGGAGAGGTGGCTTAGAACAATGTCTTAGTTTCATCCTGATACAGAATAAAAGTAGTCTTTCCAAACTTATGTACAAGCATTCATTTCTCTTGCTTTTTCCTGGACAGATCTAAAGAAGTCTTGTAATTCCAAGTGATGTTATCCACTCAAAACTAATTCAGTCTTTTATCTACTTTTTTTTTTTTTTAACATTTTTCAATATGTTTAGTGCTGTTGCAAGAAAGACTAGAGGGCTTTGCTTCAGATGATTCAGCAATTTTTTTTTTCTCCTTTTATAATACACCTGCTAACCGAGATTCTTCTTATAAGCTCTTCAAGTGGCTGTCCAATCAGAAGTCTCACTGAGATATTTCTTATGAAAAAATAGTAATTTTGCTTCTGAGGATGGGTGGCATAGAAGTGGAAATGGATGTAGCAGACTATTAACATGATGACATACATGCTTATTTGGGATTAAAGTATACCTTTTCTTGAAGTGGTCTTGATTTCATTCATATATTGCCCATCATTCCTCATCAGGATGTCTAAACAGTCTGTTATTTTTCCCCCTCCCCTCATTCCAGGACCATCTACACAAGAGACTCCATGCATCGCTTCACTGTCCCAACCACTAATCTTTCTGTATGCCAAGTAATTTATTTAAGGTGTGGACCTACTAAACTCTTTTGGAAGTCTGAGTATTGTTATGCCAGAAGGCCTTAATAGGGTCTTCTCAATTAACTATTCAGTCATTGTGTAGTTCTGGGAGGACTTAAACTGCTAGATGAAAGAGCCTCCAATCCTTCTTCCCTCTACATCTTTGCAAATGCAGGCTTTCCCTTAAGGCAACAGGGTTTTTATCCACTCATGTCTAAAACAGCCACTGATCACTTCAAGCATTTCAGGGAATGTCTCTCTCAGAGCAAAGATGGAAAAATGCTGATGGCCTCAGTCATCTAAGCCAATGAGTTAAAAGACACTGGAATTAATAGATTCAGTCATGTATTTAACTTAGCATATTACCAATAAGGTTTTGTACAATACCGGCAGTGGTAGGGCTTTGTTTTTCTTCTATTTGTTTTTCAGGTTTTCAGTTTTGTGGGTTTAAAAAAGAAACTGATCTAAGCAACCTTCCAACCACGTATTTTACATAAATGACTGAAGAAACATGTCTTGCACTCTACCTTAGTGTAAATAAGTCAAATTTTCTTACACTGTGTTTGCTTTCTGCTTAGTAATATTATTGTAGTGTAGATCAGAAGAAAACTTTGCTAGACAGAGGGAACCAAAATCACTATTAAGTGACTGATGAACTTTGCTTATGTCTATTTGAGCAGTATGGCAATGAAATACCTTGCTGCTCTTGAAAATATCCCTGAAAAACAGATCCTATAAAGGATTCAGCCCTCACTGTTTGGGCACCACAGCATGCCTGCCTTATGTGAACTCTTCTTCTTTTCATATATCAGCTGTAGCATGGATGGGCATGTGTGCCCTTTCCTTATTGCCCTTCCTACTACAACACCATCCTGTCTTCTGCTGGCCGGTCGTTTACACCCCCTCAGACTTCGTCTGACTTACTGATGTGAAGCTGATAATGTTTCCGTGTTTCGTTCCACATGTTTGTATTTGATGATAAAAGGATTCAGCTGGTGCTTTCTCTGTGTTTGTGGTGTATGGTTTCTGCCTATGAGAGCTGAGACTAGGTTATTTTGTCTACTTCTTTGCCAGGACAAGATTGCTTCTATCCCCTTGAATTCAGAGTAGGTTATGCGGAGTAGCAAATGAAGGAAGTTATTCACTATACTGATTAAAAAAAAGAATGGAAGTCCAAAAGCATAGTCAGCTTTGGTCATACTTAAATTTGCCCCACTAAGAATCTAAAATAAAAAACAGTAATACACCATTTGCCGGCTACTGTAATGGGTCACAGTGCTGCAGATTTGTAACTCTTTACGGAAGAAACTTTAACATAGACTTAGCAGAAATAGCAGCAGTACAATTTTTCTGATCATCTCAACTAAAGCTGGGTTCTGGAATTGGTGAGGACTTAAGGTTAAAGTCTTCTGTACATCATTGCTGTCTGCCTATGCTTATCCAACACCTAGCCTTGAGACCAAAAAAATCCATTACATAAATCCAAGTGACAATCTCAGTGGTAATATATCCCCCACCACCTGACTAAGTCCAGGGAGGGGAATCAAGTCATAGTATTGTCTGGCTGGCAGTCCTAAAAACATTACGAGAAAACTATCTGTGGATTTGTACCGCATTTATCTAGGGGATGAACAATACCCATATGTTCACCAGATGACGATGGAGTTGGGTTGACTGAGTCAAAGTTCAAGGCCGCAACAAAGGATAACTTGTCTCTTTAGGACTGGCTTTGATTAGAATGCTGTTTACAAAGAAATGTTTAAAAAATGAATATTCCAAAACATATGGGAGGACCACTGTTCCTTCTTACCTTTTCATTTATTTTTCAGATATGTTCTATTCAATACAATTGTTCTATGCTTTACTTTCTTTAAGCATTTATTTCCATTACAGTAATTCACAGCTGGGATTACAGCACATGTATTTTTCCTAATTCAGAAAGCAGAAAACTAAAAATTAAATATGGATAGAAATGCTAGGTGATGTGTACACTCACTCTCATAGTCTCACTCTGTATGCATGTACACATTCAGGAATTAAGTCATAAATATCTCTTTATATACCCCCCCACACACACATATGTATACCTGTGCATATGTAGTTATATTTAGATGTATATAGATGTGGTGTACATAAAATTTTAGTTTTTTTGCTCTTCATCTATTAAGCTACCTAGATTTGGAAGGGAGGGTGCAGAAGGATCTGGTTTCTGTTTTGTTTTCCACTATGGAGACAGACTGGATGGAAATATTCTGCATCATAATATCCTAAAGCAACACGTTAACATTCTTTTACATTTCAAAGTTTTTCCCTAAAGCATTGCAAATATTATCTATAGGAAAAATGTAGGACACCTCTACCTTTCCCCTTGATTAATCTGTGCTCTGTACTTCCAAGTAATATTAAAGAGCTGGACTGTGACTGCATTTCACTTTTATACATTTGTAAATGGAACTAAGAATCCCCTTTATTCTCATATACAAGCTATTTACACCTTGAGCTCAATGGGGCTACGCAGCACCTTAAATAGACAAGTAGAGATAAGAAAAAGGCACAGAAAAGGTCCAAAAGTTCTAATGCTGATTGGCACAGTATTACAGGCTGAGAATATACTGCATCCTTCCATCTTTGTAGAAAAAGTTAGAATCCTACGTTTCTATGACTTATGAGGCTGTTCCAAAGGCAAAATCTTTCCCAAAGAGAACAATAAATTTCCAGAAACTGGAGAAAGGGCTTGCTATAACTTAAATGTACATATTGATGTTTGCTTAATCATTACAGTAGGTGCAATTAAATAATTGCTTTTCTTAAAAATTCATTTAATTGGTCAAAATAACGATTATATAATTAAAAATGAAATTATAACTCGTTATCTAATGTAAATAATCTAAAAAGCTAACTAGAAAAGAGATGAGACAGGTTGAAAAAAATCCACTGACACTCGTAGAATACTCAAATGCTGTCACTAGGGTCACAGAGGGTTGCTAGATAAGTGTCTAATAATGAGGGAATCAATCTATTTCCCGTTTGCAATGCTGTATTTATGGTATCTCTGCTGGTATGAGAGGGACATATTCTAATTCAGTGAAGCCAAAAATATCACAACAGTGCCTGATTTTTCTAGCATTAAAACATCATAACTGCAAAACCTCACAAAATAATGTAGAATAAAAGCAACACAAGCCAAGTGACATGACAACTATAATTTCTTGGAACATGGGAAATTCAATTAGAAATGTGTTTGTTTTTCTTTAAACCATGTGGGTGATCAAATATTAGACCAGGCTGCCCAGAGAGGCTGCGGGATCTCCTTCTTTGGAGGTGTTCAACACTCATTGCCTTGAGCAATCCGATCTGACTAGACCAGCTTTGAGCAGAAGGTTGGACTATATGGGCTCTGGAGGTCCTTTCCACTCTCAAGCCTTCTGTGATTCCATGATTCTGAAGTCCCATCAGAAGATTTTAAAACTAAGTTAAAACACTGAATTCATATTATCCTCCCTCCTAATGTTGTTCAGATTGCTGATTTAGGGTGAAGATTTTTTTTTTTTTGATTTTTGTTTCTTCCCATGACAGTGTCCTAGGCCTTGTTGCCTTCTCTAGCTACCTACTGCAGCTGCTGTGTTTGGATATCATCACCTGGGACCCATGCATCTTTTTGTGCTCTGGGGTCTCAGTAGCCTCCCATTTTTAAGCCTATTCATCAATACAGGGTTTGTCAACTATTACTTCATGAGCACAAGATCCAACATCGATCATTCCTGAAATTGGTTGACTTTGTCTTAAATTAACAGTCTTGTCTACCACAGGACATGTCAAATTTTCTACATTTTTTTTTAATATTTATTGTAGACAATATTTGAATACTGAGTCTTGAGGTAACAAGCTGAAACACCAGAAGTTCTGTATGAACATGAGGAAAAAACTTTACTGTGAGGGTAACAGAACACTGGAACAGGTTACCCAGAGAGCTCGTGGAGTCTCCTTCCTTGGAGATATTCAAAAGCCATCTGGACATAATCCTTGCAAACGTGCTCTAGGTGACCCTGCTTGAGCAAGGAGTTTGAACTAGATGACCTCCAGAGGTCCCTTCCAACTTCGACCATTCTGTGTGATTCTGTAACATTAATTAATCCTTCAAGGCATTGTCTAAATGTGGAAAAGAAATAAACAATAAGAATGCTGCTCGTAGTCTATGAGAAAAGAATAAATGAAGCATGTCGGAGGAACTGGAAAAGAAATTTCCTTGATCTGATTTGAATGAGAACAGATACTGCAGCAAAGTGCCACTCCTAATAATTCTCAGTACTAACTTTCAGAAACATGTACAACCATGCATGTATGATATGCACATGCACACAGCTAAATTGTGTGCTTTACTTCTATAACTGTCTTTCTGAGATGACTGGGAGTATGTAGATGACTAAATATCAGACAAATCAGTAATCAATTTCCCCAGCAGAAGTTCATCTTTCTCCACATTTGTTGTCTTGCAATTGCTCATTCTCCCTTCTGAAAATAAGATCTTACAGACACAATCTTAACTATCTCTTCAAGCCTGTCAGATTCGAAAGACGTTTGCACTATGGCAACAATCCAGTGGGGGGAAAAATATCATCAGGACAGTAAGAGCGACCTACGAAGGGGAAAAAAAGACATACAAAAACTTCTTTTGGAGACAAATCCTCCTCTTGATAAAATGCCCAAGCAGTGAGATGCCTATCATATTTATCTCTTATCCTAACACATATCATCCATTGTATCTCTTTATCTAGTTACAGAAGTTTTGCCTCATTCAAAGCTTTGGGTGACGATGGGGGGGAGGGAGGAATGACAAAGGGGGGAATTTTGCCCAAGAAAGAGGTAAAAGTCCAAGCTTGTATCAGAAACTTCCCCACAATATATTTATAATAGTACACCAAACTAACCTCATTTTTGAATACAATTGAGTGTACAAAAAAAATCTTGGTGATTTTTTGGAGATATTAAAATAATCACAATGGATTAGCCAATATTGTCATGTCTATATAGAAAAATTTCAAATGCTTTCTTTTAACACATTTAGAACAAAGTATTTCTCAGATAAAATCATTTAAAATGAGATTTCAGTTTTGTTAAAGGTATATAATAATCATGAAAAAATCTGTCTTCCACAATATTTTTATATACTTTGATTTTCAGTCACTCCAAGCAAAATATTTCTAAAAAGGCCAAGACAAGTCATTTAGCTCTTGTGCATCCATTCAGACACACACAAAGCAATGAACTCACACCATCATCAATAATTATGGTTAATCTGTTCCAAGATGATAAAATGTGATTACTACACATTTGCTTCATCAAATAATAACAACATTAAAAAAAACAAAAACTTTTTATTGATTGTGATTTTATTTTCTATTGTGTTACAATTAAAAAATACTGAACATAATTTTAAATCAGAGAAAGCAAAATATGATTTAAAAGGGTATTATCCAAATTATTTCTTTTTTCTATTCTGAAAAAAAAATTCCAACAGTATGAACACAAATTGTAGTTTCCTGATTCAGATGAAAGATATTTTCATGAAACTTTTCCTATCCATATGCAAACAAAAAAAAAAGAATTTACACTCAGATCTGAAGGCCATATAAGGGAAGTACTTTCCAGACCTCCTTTCTTCTACTTTCCTGCCAGCCATCTAAAACATCCCACTTTTTTAGGAACTAATCAGCCTAGTCTTCCCTTATAGTCAATGAATCATGCCTTATGAATGAGTAACAGATTCATTCAATCTATTACTTTAGAGAAACAGTTTCAAGAATGTTAGTTTAAACCTGAGCCATTTAAGTTAAAGGTGGGTATCATCTTGCCTAACTTAGGAGGTGTGCAGTACAGATCTGCACTTGCTAGGTCCTCCTTACAGCTCATGGAGAGAAGTAAACAGGTTCAGGCACACTTCAGTATGGTAACTAAACTGCCTTGTCTTGTGCTGACAAGCACAGGCTTCAAAACCCAATCATTTGCATTGCAATCCTAATAAATAAATGTTGAAAGCAAGTGCAAGATGAGACTAACAGACTAGTAAATACAGTGCAAAACCATCTCTTAGTAATACATCCTCTCTTTGCTTACATTCTGCTTGATTAGTGTGAGTGACATGTTTCACTTATCAAAAGCTTGGAAAGATGTTCATACTATGCATTTTAAATTTTGATGGTAAACCTACCATGGCTACTTAGCTTCAGTATGTGGTTTATAATTGAAACAGCCTCTTGATATTTTTGTTATTATTCAAGCCATAGTTGTAAGTACATATTATTGTAGGATGAATAGAAATTTGAGAGATAATGCTGCCAATCTGATTGTCTAACACTAAGTCAATAATTGTTCAGAACTGTTCTGTACATACCAATTAAATGCCATAGTTCAATAAGAAAAATCCATATGCATATTTCACTTTATTTTTCCAGTTTTCAGTTCTTAATGACCTCAGGACAGGGTATTTTGAGGGGATTAATGATCTGCCAAAAGTTCATGGCCCAAGGTATAGAGATTTAGGCTAGTCATTAATACTGGGGAAATATTTTGTACTTTGATCATTGCTGCCAACTTTCTTAATGTATTCAGATTTTAAATAAGGTCTTAAACAAAGACTGTGATAAGGCAAATTTCAAACTTTTAGAATCTGACAAGATTCACATTAAAAATGACATCTTTTGTAAAAAAAAAAAAAAAAAAAAAAAAAGTGTCCTCTTTAGACTATATCTGTTTATCCTCTTATCTATTTCTTTTTCCTTTCTATCTGACCTACTTTTCTGCTGCACGTGTCCCCTGAAGCTCTTCAGTAATCAGACTGTACCTCCATCCAAAGCCCATGAGCGAAATCTTTGGCCTTTGGCTGAAAACTTTAAATAGCAGTACTGTCATATAGCCCACTGAAAGACAGATAGGCACTCATGTGAAATGAGTAAGACTATGTGTATATATGTGTATATATGTGTATATACACACATACGTGCATAAGTACATACGCATACAAAAGCACATAAGCTAACATTTGCTGACAGTGCTGACACAGCAAAAATTATTCATACTAGGACTTTGCTAAGGGTAATGAAAAAAGAATCTTATTTTGTAGCTACTGATTTTTATGAATCTACCTGTGATTACATTACCAGACAATGTAAACTGAATCAAAGTACCTGTTTTTAGGTTTTCTTGTTGCACCAAATAAAGCAAACAGCGCATGATAAAAATGTGTCCTTCTCTTTCTCCTCAGGTTGAAACAATCCAAACATGAAGATTTAAGCTTGTTTTAATCTGTGTTTTAATTTGGAATGACAAAAGAAATTAATTTTGTCCACATAAAATCAATCTCTGTGTCTCTCTATCTGGTTGGTTGCTTTGTTTTTTTTAAGGGCAAGACCAGATTTTTACACATGTAGTTGTGGGAAGATCTGTTTTGGATGGGATTCACTTCGGCACAAGACAAGCTTCATTGTCACGATCTTTATTGTATTTCTGCAGGAGAGAGTAAGTCTGGGTAGGCTTTCCTTCAGAGCTAGGGCTCCATGGAAGCCCAGATGATGGGGAATTCTCTGACTCGGATTATTCCTCTGATGCCTTGATACAGCCTTTTCCTTCTTGGGTTTATAGGCTGTCTTTGTGCTTTCAGCACATCACTCTCACCTCTTCTTACAACAGGAAGACTGCATAACATCCTGGCTTGATATTTTGTTGGAGTCTGCAAGTTTGTACAAACCCAGGCTTTAATTTTGACCACTGATCAGCTATCCTGCTGGAGGTAAAAGTTGCTCACCTGCATTTTAGATCTACTATGCTGGACACTTTTCTTGTTTGGTTCCAGTTAGACAAATGTAGTACTTTTTCCAGACACTTTAAAACAGTGTGGATACACCAGATTTCATCTGCCATGTGAAATCTTGAGAATAACAGTGTTATAGTCAAAATCCTAATCTATCAAATAAGAAAATACTGATAACCTGGAAGGCTGCTAGTGGCCACATAGTTGATTCAATAGTCTCATTCAGGGAGATCAGTCAACAAGACAGAGAGTGGATCACAGCCTAGAATTTACTTACGTACTTCATAATTTTCATGAGCTTTCCTTGTTGACTTTAATTAAACTCTTTCTGATCTTGCAAATTGAGGAGATTTAAATGTATATGTCCTCTGCTAAGTTTATACTATTGTTATCGGTGCTTGGCAGATTTTAAACTATTTACCTAAGTGACAGCTTGAAGTTTGTTCTGCTGTTAAATGTCTAGATAACTGTCCAGAAAAAATGGCAATATGGATCTTCTTATTTGTGTTTTGGAGCCTACCTAGATGTGCTGAGCTTGTAAGTAGGAATATATTTAATTCTTTTTTCCTAAGTTCCATTATTGCAAATTCATTTTAGGATCTGAAGGCAAGCTGAGTTCACTCTTTCTTCAGCATCTCCATGAGTAATACATTTTATGTTGGCCACCTTCTGCCCTCTGATATCTTCATATCACACTTTCAAAGTACCTTTGAAATGATCTTTAAGGCACTTTCTAAGAAAGTAGGACTTAGCAACTCAGGTGATGATTTGTGAGCCAGAATTACTCTTTCTCTGCAATGTGTCAGGTGTAGAGTATTAGCAAGATTAACAAAAAAGAAAATCTTGTTCGCTTTCAAAGTAAAATGGGCATTTATAGTGCTGAATGCACATCGGGGCAGATCTGTGCTTAAAAATGTTAAGTATACTTTTGTCAGAGACCTTGTTTATGCAGTTAAGCCATAAAACCCATCCTGAGGTCAGAACTTCTTCACTCCAAAGCAGTAGTTCCCATACAGCAAGAATCACATATATGCAACTATAGGCTGCACACTTTTATCAGAAAGAGCTATTTACATGCAGAAGTCATATGTGTCCAGCTGGGGCATGTTCTTTCTTGAATTGCAGTCTGAGATTGTCATGGCAAATCAAGTTAATTAGTGTAATGGCACATATATCACTTAGCACATTTTAGCCTAAGGGCATGTTAATATTCATATGTAAGGCTTTAGCTAGAAGCTCAGAGTTTGCCTAAGCTTACAAATCTAATATCAGGTACTCCAGGAAAAAAGAAAAAAAGAAAAAAAGAAAGAAAGGGAAAAGGAAAAGGAAAGCCTACAACTGTCTGGAAAGGTTAGCGCACTATCCAGATATTTAGAGTGGGATTTCTTTTATCAAACTTTCAAAAAATTACATGTATAGTAGAAGTATATTGTCCAAGTTCCATCAGTAGTTAAAGAATAAAGCTGGAAATCTCCAGAGAGCAGTTTACTCTGTTACACATACAAAATAGGTAGGATTAATCACTCTTTGGAAGTATCCATCTTTCTCCGTTGACTGAAAACTATGCAGGAAAGCTAGATAACTAGGTTAGACTAGACACCTATGATAATTTTAAATTGGAAGAATCCTAATTTTTAAATCTGAGGATAAATGCCTTCTTTCTGAATGAGCTTAATGTTGCCAGCTGATTTTGAAGGTACTTAGAATTCAGAAAATCATGTGCTTAAACTAAGAATGGTGTATATTCAGACAAGTATTATGGTAAATTCCCAAGCCTAGACTTTTTGGTCACAAACAGATTTGAAAGACAGCAATCTTTTTCTCTGTTACAGTCCCAGAAAATTGGAATTTGATATTCAGATATTATTTAAAAAGTGGACTTGGGATGGCATATTTAGATGTCAGATAGAGACCTAACTTCAATACAGGCATTTTCCATGTTCAATACTGTGGCTTCTTTCATGTTTCAGTTCTTTTTTTTCCCAACCATTCTAAAGTGATTAGATGGGTAGTTTGATTAAAGCAGTTGTGAGGCACCTCATTGAGCAGCATACTGAAGCATTGACTTTATTTACCAGCATATGAAAGTGATGAGGCAATCTATTCCACAGAGGATCCAGACAAGACAAGTACTTCTCCAGGATAATGATGAACACTGAGATATCCAATATCTGATGATCCACCAGAAAGTCTTTCATCTGTTTTGTTAGATAATGTATTTCAGTGAGTATGTTTTCCTGTATCAAAAAGTGTTCTGTTGTTGCTTCTGTGTGCACATATTCTTTATGGGTTTTTTTTGACCAAACTGGATGTTAACTTCGCACAAATATCTGATGCTTACCAGTCACCATCAGAAAACCGCATGATCAAGCAATAGTAACAGATAAAACAGCAGATGTGAATAAACTCAATATCCCTCGCTTTTTTAGTTAGTTTTAAATATTTTCAGCTGTGTGAATATGAGCGAAATACGCTACTTGGATCAGAGTTTGCTTTTGCTGCCAGAGTCTCTGCTTAGCGGTTGTGGTGGTAGTGATGATGATAGCAGGCCCAGAAGCAGTGTTTTGAATATGTATGCCCCTTCCCCATCACAGAATCAAAGAAAGGCCTGTTTGCTGTAAGTGAAAGATATGCAGTTGATTTAGCTCTTTGCAAGACTATTTGTTTCTCTGAAGGCATTCCTTGCTTTGATCAATAAGTTATCATAAAAACAGAGCAATAGCATAAAAGAGTATTTTGCTTGGGAAAGAATAATATGTCCTAAAAACCCTGCAAGCCCATAATCTCTACAATGTGGTATGGCTCCAGATCAAGGGAAATCCTTCCTGCTGTTTCCTGGTGTACAGACGGTGTGGTTGGATGATTTGAAAGATGTTTTGTCTTCTTCTAGAAACCACCTGCACAGTAAAGTAAGGGTTTTTTTTTTTTGGCCCACCCTACACAACTAAGCGTAACCTCTTGCTTCAGTGAAGGGTACACATAACAGTGATGCAGCTAACGTTCAAAGCCAAAAATTTAATTGTGGGTCATTAAAATGTTACATTCAAAGCTAAACCACTTGGACATTTCTACCTTCCAGCGGTAATTAGGATGCTCACTGAGAACAGAGTTTGCTTCCCCTCTGCACCTTGTGTCTCTTGAATCCCCTGACTGAGTCAGGGAAAGGAAATCTTAACCTGCAGACATTAGAAGAGAAGGGATTTAAGGTGCTGAAGGGAAGAATTTGAATGAGAAATAGGTCTTGCTCATAGGATTGAAGTTTGTGTTGTTCTTTGTCGTTAGTAAAATCACTTAAGGATTTCCCCTACATTTTTATAAAAGGAAGAAAACACTATAACACACATAGCTAAAATCTATAGTTGGGGTTAACTTGCAGCAGGACCAGACTTATAAAGGGGAAAAAAAGGAAGTTGGAAGGAAAAGAATTCATATTTTACATAGCAACATCATTTGTCTCCTATGTCTCTGATAGCAAACATTAGTACAATTACTACAGGATGCAATTCACTGCCCAGAGTGGAAAGACACTTTCATTCTTCAAGATGCATCCCAAAAATCAGCTAAACATCCTGCAGTTATCAAACTACACTGTATGTACACAAGCAAGTGACAGAAATAATTTCCCTTGATCCCAGCCACACCACAGAGGATGATTTGCTTCATCCTTCAAATGCCAGAATTCCCATTACATAAGAAATACAACATCTGGAAAGCATTACACAATAGTTTGATTTTATTTATGAATTGTTTTGCCACGGATGATGCAATTATCCTCTAGGGGAAATAAATCTTTCCATTTATTTCTTATATGTATCACCAAGCTTGCACAGTAGCAGTAGCTGCAAGAAATTTGTTAATTGAGAGATATTACAATGTCACTGGCATTAGGCAGTAGGTTAGTTAGGTAGAGTGAGCCAGTTGCACTTTTGCCCTAAGTTACTTGTGTCTGACACAAATGAACAAAGGAAAACAAATGCAAAATTTTTGTAGGCATGAGATAAGGTCATGTATCTTTCAAAGTGAAAGATGGAATATTCTGAACAGTTCTGAATTAAATTCTATTGTTGCTGTTGCTGCTTGATAGGCATTGCTTTAGTCTTCCAGCAGTGTAAGTTATATCTCCATTGAGATTAATGATCCCCTTCATTTCCTAATACCTGAAGACTGGGCACAACTTATTTACATATAATTAAATTCATTCAACATATTCCTTCAGTATTTAGCATTTGCAAACTGACATAATCACACACTTGAAGAGAGGAGCACCTCTGACTAAAGATGTAGGTTGTTCGTGAATTATCACTTGAGATAAGTCAGAAAAAAGATAACTAAAATGATTTTTAACCAAATAAGACTTTAGTATACAGAAATTTCATAATAAATGACTAATTAGAACAGCAGACTATTAAAAAGAAATTAAAAACATTACAAAAAAGATGATCTTCTTGTCGGTGAAAATACTTTGGCTACTGATTATTCCCTTATGCTCCAATCAGAAATGTTCATTTTTCAGAGATGAGTCACAAGTCTGAATTCACATGGTTTGTTTAACTCCAGCAAGAGGAGCAGCACGCAGGTAGACTATGGTTCCCATCATCAGTAAATTTAATGTTACCTTCTTGAAAGTAAGAGGGAAGTAGGAAATTCTTTCAGCAATTTTGCCAGGACGCCTCCTTTAAATAAGTGTTTTGAAAAACTTTCAGCGTAGAAAACGTCATTTATCTTCTGATATTTTGTCATTTAACCACCACAGTGTAAAGTTTCCCAGTCTCTATGGCTATCAGGGCACCGCAGGGGCCAGCAGCTTTGGGGGCTGGTGCTTCGGTGGAGCTGCCGGCGGGGCAGGGCCGGTCCTGGCAGCCCGAGCCGGTCCCCCCACCCCGAGGGAGCAGGGCCCGGGGAAGCCGGGGCAGCCCCAGCCCCGGGGGGCGCCGGGCAGCGCCACGAGCTGGGGCCAGGGGGTCCCTGGGCCAGGGCAGGGCCAGGCCGTGAGGGGCTGGAGGCAGCACTGCTGCCATGTCGTGGGCCCCGGGCTGGGCTGAGATGGGGCTGGGGCTGGGGCTGGGGGGGCCGGGGGGGCCTCATCTCAGATTCTTACTGCTATCAAGAATGAAAAATCAATCAGTTTTCCTCTAGGGAATTATTTGAACTAACTGATCACACTGAGAAAATAGAAAGCCTAGACTTCCAGCACTTCTCAGAAGAATATTATTTTGTTTGCTAGTTTCTAAAAAAGAATGAAAAGGGAGGAGAAAAAACAAGAAGAACTGATGGCCGCAACAAAATTTTTTTGTGACGCTGAGGTCTAGGAACAAGCAGCTGAGCGCATAAAGAGTGCTTGACAAAACAATTTAGAAAAAACAACTATTTCAGCAAAACGGTGGAAGAAAAGCTGACTGCATAAACTGCAGCTAATGACGAGAAGCAGAAAGCACAGACTGCAGCTAAATTTAAGGGCTTACTAGCAAAAGACCAGAGAGGTGAAGTCTGAAAGAACAGAGCTTTCAAAGACACTACCAGAAGCTGAAATGATTCTGGAAGCTTATTTGTTGTCCTTTCCATCTTCTCTGAAGTGCCAAAAAATTTACAGACTAACTTAGCTTTATTTTGTTTTTCCCTCAAAATGTTTTCGTTTCTCAGATAGAGCTTAGTATTCTGATACATTAACCCTTGGCAACGGCACAATCATGCACTGCTCCATTTTCTCTATCTATAACGTACATGCAAAAAGGAAAACATCTGCATCAGAAGCTAACAGAATTCCAAATTCACCCAATTTTAGTTTCACACATAATTAAACTAGTATAATTTCATGCAAATATTTCAGACTCCATTTTTTTTGGAGTTTGGCAGCTCCCTTTTGTTTGTTTTGTTGAATTAAGATAAAATATTTTCTTGGATCTCAGAGTCACTATCTTTAGACTTCTGTTCTGGAATACAAATAGTAAAAGTCTTAGCTTTTCTCTCTTTACCTTATAATTATTTCTGCTTCTTTTCATTGAAAGCATAAATATGAAAATTCTAAGTAGGAAAATTTACCTGTGCATTTAAATAAGAAAATATAATTGAGTGAAACTTGCCTGAAAATATAAGACCAAATTTATCAAAAGTTCAGGTTCCTATTTAGAAAGTAAAAAATATTTCTGTGGGTCTTTTTTGATCAATGAATTATTGAGATAGTAATTGACTTTATGCTAACAGTGAAGTGTTCAGTAAATCAAAAAGATCTATAATTTATAACATTGGGAACTCCTTTTTTTTTCCAGAATTGTTTAGGCCACCAGACTGGCCATCTGGCATACAGTTTTAGATAAGGTGAAAAATAAGTTAAATTATTTGGGTATGAAAGAAAGTTCAAAAGGAAGAGATATCCCCTCTCACTTTACTTATTATTTTGTTGGCATTTTCTTTTTTGTTGTTGCTTTTCTCAGCTCTGATTGAAGTCAGACTAATTAAGTCAAAATACATTATTATTTAATTTGATATAGGGAGAAATATTATTCCTGGAACAAAACATTTTTTCTTTAATTCTTTCTGGAATAAATGAAGTAGTCTTTCTGGAGTGTGTGTGTGTGTGTGTGAGAGAGAGAGTGTGAGAGAGAGAGTGTGAGAGAGAGAGTGTGAGAGAGAGAGTGTGAGAGAGAGAGTGTGAGAGAGAGAGTGTGAGAGAGAGAGTGTGAGAGAGAGAGAGAGAATCAGTAATAACAGCAAAAGTTTCCTCTGATGATGGCTTAACATAACACTCTGGATGGACAGACAGTTCACAGATGCAGTGATCTGATCATACTAAATTTCAATGAAGTAATTACCTTTTACTAACATCCCCTTCTCCTCCAAGCAACATTCAAAATAATACTCCAATTTTTCTTTAGACAACTATTTCCTCAGTTTTTTTCTTCAAAAAAGTCATTGAAGTGGGAGATCTACCATCCATGGAGAAATTCACAGTGATTCACCCAGCTGAATAAAAGCTATTATTTTATGCTTGATAATGACCTTGCTTAATTACAACTGAAAGCACAACCTGGCTTCACAGAGCAAGCTAGTGAAAAAGCAAAGTATCAGCTGTCTACCATGCCACCTGGTATCCTAAATCCTTCTAAGGCAGTTCTTTAATGTGGGGAATAGTAGAAAATAAGTGTTTGCTGCTTTGGCTCCTAACCTTGTCCTATCCAGAAACAGCGAAGTGTGTCATTTCTTATAATACCGAATTTCCCTGTGGTACTTGATACAGCAAAACATCCAATGCTGCTGTCCTGCCTTCAAGAGATGACAAGGACAAATTAACATGTCCTTGCAGTCAAGCTGAACTCAGATAGCTGTTGCCAAGGAAATGTCCCTTCATCTCTAGAACCTGCACTTGCAGAGAAGTATAAGGCTCAATTGCACTTCCCACTTTAGTCCAAAGCCATATAAAGCTGACAGGGGAAATGGTGAATACCAGCAGACAATGCTGAGTTTGGTACATCCATTATGTTAAGCGTAAATAGCACCACCTGGTGTTCTCAGCTGTACCATTTGTAGGACTCTAGCCTACTGCAAATCATTCCTGTACACTCTTTTCTGTAGTAATTAAAACAACGCTCTTTGCTGTGCCCCGGGTTAATATAATTTGTTTTATTCACAGCCTAAGTCATTTGCCTCCCTGCAGCACACTGCTATATTATATCTACCCAGCAGTGTTGAGGGAGCAAGTGGAGTACATTTCAAGGTGTACATAAATCCAGCTCCGGTTATTTCAAATGAAATAACAAGGTAAGTGCTATGTGCTTGACTCCCATAGGGAAAACTCATGGGAGGATAAAGGAGGATTCAGAAAAATCAAAGCTTTGCCTCAGACTCCTTCAGTTAAAAAAAAGGAAAATAGAGAGAGAGACAAATACAAAGACAAGTGGGCAAAGACAAGTGGGGGCAAAGAAGTGGGCAGCCTAGAAATGTCATATAGAACAGAGCCACAGTCACCATGGGAATACCAACCCCTTTTTCTTTACTGGCACAACCTCTATCAAAGACTGGTGCCAATATCATATCCCTCTCTCCATCCTATCTGAAGTCACAGGGCCTAGCTATTAGCTCTGATACTTCTGAAAACCAGAGCAGATTTTTAAAGAACTCAAAGGACACATCTTAGAAACCAAATGTTCTACAAGAATAGCCCTCCTGTTACAGACTGTGGAGCCATCCAACTTAATGCTTTGTCTTCAGCAGCAATCACAAACCACTGTTTCATCTAGAGCACACTAAGAACAGGGCAAGCATATATAATAGTAATACTCTCCTAGCTTCTGACCATTTTCCGTTCAGAGGGATTGCTATGCTTCTTGTGGTACATCTATTTAGTAATGTGGAGACACTAGATCTTCCAAATATTCTTCTGGTCCCCTTGAGCCTGTGCCGACTTCCTGCATGCACAAGTAGATCACAGGTCTTCCTATGACAGTCACCTCCATCTCTTGGTTTTGAACCTGGCTTTCACTGCTTTAGTTTAATGCCTACTTGCTCTTTCACTAGAAGAAACAAAAAGCAGTCACTTTCTATCACCCTCCTTCATGTTACTCATGATTTTATAGATTTCCTAGCGACCCTTTTACAAAACTGTAAGGCCCCAGCCTGTTCAGTCATCTTCCATGTAGAACTTATTGGTATGGGCTTTGATCATCTTTTCTAATGATGAATTTATGCAGCTACGTAATTATGTCTTCTGTTCTGTTCTCCTTACCTTTCTTAATAATTTGTAACAATTGATTTTATTTTTTGAGTGCTGCCAAGCTCTGAGCTATTGTCATGCAGTCATCTATCATGGCTCCAAGGTCTTGTTTGTCAGCCCAGAGATCATTATTTTTATATGTGAAAATAGGACTGTTTCTCACTATATCTATGTCTTTGTCTCTATTTACACTGAAATCCAGCTGCAATTTTATTGCTAGGTCATTCAGTTTGCTGAGGTCCTCTTGACATTTTTCACAGTTGTCTCTCAACCTGAACACCTTGACTAACTTTGTATAATCAGGAAATTTTATTACCTCATGCTTATTCCATCTTCAAGGTCATTTATGAAAATTCTGAGCAGCATGGGTCCCAGGATATACCTCCACAGGTCTTTACTGGTGACCTCTCTCCATTGCAAGAGGCAGCCACATACTCCTACCCTCTATTTACCCACTGATTTATCCATGCATGGACCTTCCACTTTATACTATGGCTAACTCAAAATCCATATTTCAGTATATATTTCATATTTCCCTTCAAAGAGCTTCAAGATGTCAGTAAGGAATTTTCTTTTACACATGGCATGCTGATTCTTTCCCATGAACTATATTTAGCCAAGAGTCAATGGTCCTATCTGTCCGTGCATCTTCCACTAATTTGTTTGGTCTAAATGTCATGCTTACAGGCCTATATTTTCCAGGATTTCTTTGGAACAGTCACTCTCTCTCTCTCTTTTTTTTAAAGATTAGTGTCATATTTGCTAATTTCCAAGCTTTGGGCACAACTCCTAGTTCTAGACTTTCCTACACTCTCTGCATCACACACTGGGTCACCTGCAGAGACAATTGTATGGATGAAAAGAACTTACCCAAGTATAAGATGTATATCTATATGGAATGATCATCTCAAGCTGTAGGACAAGGAAGTCAAGCACAGAGCAAAATGATTGCAACTCTGTGGTTTTGAAAACTATATATTATTATGATGGAAGGTTTAATGCCTGCATTTCATCTAGTGGCTATGAGTAATTAAAGCTGACTAGACAAAGATATCGTCTTATATAGTAAAGGTAAAGAAATAAGGGAAGTAAGAAAGCTGAAGCAATGGGACCTACCAAAAAGGAAAGTTTGAACAAGAGCTAATTTGGGTGAAATAAGAGAAGTTCCCATGGGAGCTTTTAAACAATGGAGTTTAAGAGTTGACTGGTTCTCTATGGACACTGAAGACAGCAGAGAAGCCAAGAATCAATACACAAGGAATCTGCTGTGATCATAAGCCTCAGAGGCTATTTTAAAAGCCAGTCTTGGAAACAGGGAACAGACTGGCTCTTTCATTTGATTCCTTCTCTGTTCCAAGAAACTGGATTCTTCAGTTAACAGAATATTTAACTGGCTCTCTATATCCTGGGAATGACGTGCTGTCGCAGCCCAGAAGGAGTCGTTCAGGACGACTTCCCTCCCCTTGGGACCAACGACCAAGTTTGTGATGCCCTTGGACTGAATTAAGGTGAAACGACACCAGCCGACCAGTTTTAAGATTTATTAACACAAAGATAAGGCATGTGGTCAAATAGGATAATTCAATGGCGAATACTGCAACTAGCTAGACAAGTCCCGTGCCACACATTTCAAACAGATTCAACAAAGGAGAGGGGAAAAGAAAGGAGAGAGGGGGAGGGAAGGAGAGAGGGGGAGGGAAAAAGAGAGGGGAGAGGGAGAAAAGATATCACCACCCATAGATCCAGCGGCGTCCTGTTGGTCCTCTTCCTTTTGAAGTCTCAGCAGTGGGGGGTGGGGGTGGGGGCTCCCATCTGGTGGTAGATGGGTCCTCTTCACACAGCTCGAGCTGGGTACCTCTGAAGAGGGACCCTGAACAAAGAGATCCCCGGGCAATTATAGCTTTTTTCGAATTAAGTTTCCCACTCCCACGTGGTAGTTCAGACCAGTAGTAATTTGGGGGGTCTGGGGTCTCCTGCTCCTTATTGGATCTCATCGTTGTTCCTAGGCAGGCTGTTTTCTGTTGCAGTTTCTGCCGACAGGTGTGTCTTCATTCCTCGGGTCCTGCCATCATCTCTCAAGGTGTTGACAAAGAGGTGGTAACTCCAGCAATTAGCACTGTTTCAGATGCAAATTGCTGGTAACTCCCTTATCGTTCCCGCCTGCACCAGCTCTGGGCCCTTTCTCACTGTACTAGGGAGTGCGGCCTAAGGCTTCAGCAAATTTAGCCACTCATGCCAAGCAGGTTTTATAGAAGTTGTGCTAAAAACGGACAATAATTTACAGTCCAGATCCCAAAGTCTCTGCCCGATTGTGGTCTCGTTCAGTGCAGGCTTGGTGTGTCCCGGGTGGTCGCAGGGAGACCATCTTGGGGGGTGCAGCAGCCCAGTCCTGTTTCCGCCAGGGACAGATGGCTTGTTCGGGGTTATGGCCTGCCTGCACCCCACTCACCAAGAAATGTTTAAGGCAAAAGTTCAATTCATCTGTCCGCCACACGTGCCTGGACAAGAGCTTAAGGAAAGCACTGAAACGGACTCAAACTCACTGTCTAGATTTCAAGATAGCTGAAGTGATCTAGAGCTCAGGGGTATCAAGAACCTCTGTCCTTTGGTTGCAATGATGCAAGAAGGTTCTGTCTGTATCTAGCATGAGAGAAAAAGCATATCTAGTATACTGAAAAAAAAGAAAAAAAGGCAAAAAAAGCCCGATGGTAATAATTGGCTCAGGTTTATATATGTTCTGAATATTACTCAAATCCACCCACTGGTTTCTTCTGAACTATTCTGGGGTAAAATATTGTCCCATGATAGTATAGTCCATAAATAGAATCTCAGTAATAGCAGTACTGGAATACGTCTTTGGATTATTCAATATCATTTATCATTGTAGCAGTGCAGAACTGTTTTATTCTTCTACTTTTAGTCTGTGAAAGATCTTTGTAACCCTGCTCTATTGTGAACAGGATGATGCTAGTCATAAAATAATTTAGTTTATGATAAACTAGTATATTCCCTGTTGTTTCTTTATGAAGAATAAGACATTTAGGAAGATAAATAAATGGATGTTTATTGAAAGGAGTTTTCCCACTTTGGAGGAATTTAAATAATTTTAACTCAGGAGAGGATTTGCCAGGAGTAATAGAGAGATTAAGATATGCACATATATCTAGATCACTATAGATCCATAGATTGCATTTATTTAGTGAAAAGATTTCTTTGCTAAAGTGACGCCATCATTTCATTGCCTTGGAAAAATGATGGAAAACAACCATAACCAGCATCAAGGAAACATTTCTTTCCAAGCAGTAGAGAATTACCTGTCACATCTGACTCACCATTTCCTATATCTTTTCAAGCAGAGCCTCATTGTTATTGACTAATTGGAAGAACAATAGTGGGCATACAAAATATTCTGAGAAAGATAATGAAAGCACTGGATTCTGATTGTTCTATTAAAAATGTAGCAATTCATCATTTAGCATCATTAGTGGCTGATAATTGGGATTGTATCTATAATACCCCTTTGAGTTTTTATTATGTTTCAGTCAACATAAAACATAGGTTAACTGTAATAGCTGTCTGTATTAAAATTTAGATACTGCCTGTTGAAAATGGATAGTAATTTGGTGATTATTCATATTTTTAAACATTCTACATTACACTAATGTATTACGCAAAATTAAATTAAAGTGCATGGAGCATATGGATTTTTTGCTTTTTTAAACTTCTTTGTGGCAGTGATGAATGGCAGATAATTTATAACACTGAAGTTTAATAATTAAAATGACTTTTATCATTCTGTTTACTAGTTTCTTCTTTCTTCAGTCTCTTGTAATTTTGCCACATTATTAGTAACAAATCTTGCACAGCAGCACCTTCTAATAGAACCCAGCATGGACAATTTTCCATGCAGATTCAATCTCTGCCTATATTCCACTAATCCCTTGATTGTTCCCAGGGAAAATAATCGGATCCCCGTTGTGTTCCCAGTGCACTGAGCATTCATAAAGATAAATAACAAGATTCAGTACATCTAGAGACCCAGGATCTGCAGCTGCTCTTTGGCCTGGCTGAAAAGGGCCACACAAGGGGCCTGGTTGATCCTTCACTGAAGCTTTGTCATGATTAATACAGCTTCATTTGTAGACTGTAACTACTTGCGGTGGCAGTATGGTGTTCAGCTAGCCAGCTAGCCAGGGGACTTTCCAGTTGAGAAAACTCCAATACCTTTTCTTGCTTGATAGTCACTCTGGGACCCAGCTGACCTCTCAGGGGACTTAGATCAATAAAGCACCAGCGTAAAGTCAAGTTCTTTACAAATTCTTAGTAATACTTGGCACTGGTATGGAAACTCTACCCAAGTCTAGATGGTTTAGTATAATTAAAGTGTGCTATTTTCTATAGCTGTCATCATACAAAGCAAAGACTTGACTAGCCAACATTCATCTGCTTTGACTGCCAGGTCAAGCTATATTACAGGGATTTATCTGCTCACCTGGGAATAGCTGCAGGCAGAAGTTTACAGCAAGGTACATGCTCCTTGCTCTTGCTTCCTAATACCTGAACTGCCCTGCTGCTGTGACTGTCATGGAGATGAGCACATCTTTAAACTTAAACATATATTTTCAGACTTTTCTGCATTAGATTTTACAGAGTATTTATTTCAGATTGCATTGACCTAAAATATGGAGATCCTTTGGATCTGAGTTTCATTTATTTTAAGCTTCCTTTTCACTGTACACTCTAAAGGGGAAAATGGGAGGAGAAGGGATTTAAAGAACTGGTAAATTAAATTTTTATTTGTTTTAAAGGTCTTTTATGTTACTAGCCTGATAGAAAGAGACCTTAGTGTAAATAAGATTCTACTCTACTGTATTCTTCATCTCATATAGGAACAAAAAGAAAAAAAGCTTTCAAACTTTTAGGAATGGATTCATTCTGACCTTACTGAGGGTAGAACTCCCAATGACATCAATAAAAACAGATTAGGCCATTGCAGAAGAGGTTTTGAAAATGCCTTCTAAATGCTACACTATGCTATTTTGCATTTAATTATACGAATGAGCCTCTTAAAATTCTGAAATCTGGAATACTGGCTTCCCTTAGGGGAAAAAGAAAAAAAAGACCATTAGATGCATCCTGCAGTCAGAGGACACCAGAAACATGGATCAAGTGAAGAATTAAAACAAAAAAATAGCCATGGAGTTGTTAGGAAAGCAAAGTTTTCATTGATGCCAGCAAGCTTTATATACCCAAGGATGAGACATCAAGAGCCTGATTCAAGATTTCTTTGAAATCTTTACAAAGATTTTGGTAGTTGCAGCATGTGTTAGATGAGGCAAAATGTGATTCTGAATTCTAAACATCAAATCTGCCCTCCTGGCATGACCATTTGCGTTCAGTATTTTGGGAGGTATGAAGACTAAATAATTTGGCCCTGATCTTAAGCAGCAGCAGAAACTTTCACAATCGTCTCCTGCCACATGCCGTCTTGGAGTTCATAATTAGTAGTATATTTAATGTTTCTAATGCAGTGTAGCACCATGGCCTCACTTACTCCATGACCATGTGGTCAATAATTAACAGGAGTTCACAGAATGGCTGAAGCTTTTCCACCACTGGGTCCTGTACTCACAGAGGTGCCAGACTGGCATCTTCTCTGTCATTAGTGCAGCAGTATAACTTTAACCTTTTTGTGTGGTGACCTCACATGACAGAAATGTGCTATTTCGTCTCCTTCACAAAAAGAAAACATTCTGACATTAGCCCTCTTTCTGATCTGTCCACAGAATAAATAGGAAACAGCTCTATCTGCAATGAGCACTTCACTCTGAATTTGTTTCATTTCAGTCATCTAAAAAAATCAATTAATTTAAAACATGAAATTGAGTTATTTTATTTTTTATCTTCAAAAATTAGCAGTTTCCTCTCTTTTAAGTGTAGCAAATGGTAAAGACATAAAAAAGATTAATGTGCTACAGATTTACATGATTCTGTTAAGGATATTATACATATATCTGCTTGTTAAATTAAAAGTAAATTGCACAGTGTTGAAATATGGGATTTTCTTTTACAGTATAATTAAACCCAGAAATCTAATATTTGTAGGGAGGATATTAGAAACACAAGTAGAAATTGAAATGTATGCCATTCCTGATAAAGAGAAATAAGTCTTACCAAAATGTGCCTTGCAAACTACCAGCATTTCAGAAAGCTGCCAATAAAGTGGTCATCTTCCCTTCTGATAGATTAAGTATTATCCTGATGTTTGTTATAAATAAATGAAAACTTCCAGCTCAAATCATAATAAAAGCAAACTACAGATAACATAGTATCTTTATCAAAGAAAGGTAAATAATATTTTTTGTATTGTGTAAATCCTTTGTGTATCAGGATGCTAAATCACAGTGATTAAAAAAAAATTCAGAAACAAAAAGATGTAACTGAGCACTTAAATGCATAAGCAAAGTGTGATAGCAATTTAAAATATATGTTTAGATATACTTCATTTATTTTTCTCTGTATGGATGCATCTTACATAAAAGAAGGTTTTTAAAATCTGAACTCTAAAATATCTCGCTACATATCTTCAGAAAATCCTTCCTTGATTTAGAAGGACCTATGTCAGCTTCATTTCAATACAGTGCGAAAAAGCAGCTTATGAAATGTATACTTGGAGAAACATTGTTAATGTCAGCACTTTGTTTTTCTTACAGATAACAGCTCAAGTAATATCATTTAGAAGGGTTTTTTTGTGAACAACTTTTTGAAATGATGAATTTTCATGAAAATTCTGACCTTAACAAGTAAAAGAAAGGTGACTTCACATGCAATTTCTTGCTTAGAGTAGAATATCAGTTATCTTTACTTTGCTTAGTTGTGAATTCACTGAAAGTGTACATTGCATCAAATCCTGTTCACAAGATTTGTTTCTTAATGCAGCTCTTTCCCCAGACATTCAGGTTTTTAGTATACCAAAACCGGATCAACCAAAAGAAGAAAGTCATGGTGCACTTTAAAAGCAAAATGCTGAATTTAAAATCTGTATGATTTGTTCCAGTAAAATAAATATATTATGTTGCTTTAAAACTTTTATATATATTAAAAAGAGCAAATCTCACACTATTGAGAGGTCTGCTGCAAAGATTTTTCTGGTGTTCCAGCTCTGTATCATGAATCCAACTGGTGCTGCTATAATCTGTACTGAATCCATACTGAGGTGAACTGGAACATACACACAAAAATACTGAAGATCATAACAGATAAATTATTTGTCCAAAAACAAGGAATTTACCTAATTCTGGAGTTAATGGAAGCTGTGAGTTAAAATTTTTAGAGCAGAATATACATCTTCAAGAGACATGCTTCTGTAATATACTGAATGCTTCATACTGATTCCACATATTTTTTCTCCAGTTTACCATGGCAAATCCTCATTTTCCCTTAAATCATCCCTGCACCAGTTCAAAAGCCCACAGAGACTAAAACTTTCTTTTAGGCAATTGCTGTGGACTCTTGTGGTTCAGGAATGGCACAAGACTGGAACCTCAGGTAAAGGCATGTGTCTGTAAGTCTGAACTTACAACTTGGAAAGGGGAAAAGCAAGAACATATTGTGATCCTGGCTAAGGAGCAGTTCCTTGAACAGTGACACAGGTCGGTTTTTGCTCACATACATTTTTTAGTTATTGCTAGTCATTCAGGGAAGAACATCCTGGATAATACATCAAGTGTGCTACCACTGATACTCTACTCTGGAGTCATCCTTTTATGTCTTATCTCAAAAAAAAATCATTCTACCTTTGGAACTGAAAGAGTTGTCTCCTCGGAGATTAAGAATTAAAGAATACTTTTTTTTTTTTTTTGAAATTAATGTCAATAAATCTATATAAAACATCTGAAAAACTATCAATAGGTAAACATTTTCTGTTTGACCTTGTTAGCCAATAGGCAGGCAATGACACAAATGAGAGATACAGGTCTACACCTTTTGTGGTAACAGTATTGTGCGTATTTGACATATCATTACTAAATGCAGACTCATAATCTAAGTGATTTTGCTTTTACAGAGCAATGACAACTGTGAAATGTATGCGACTAGAGGCAACAACAACTATTCACAGACCTAGAACAGGAAGATTGCAGCTTTCCCAGGCCAGGGTGCCTTGACATTCTGCTATGTTGTTCATATTCTAAAGAGTCAAATTACTTCCATTACTTCTACACATTTTGGGGTGTCTCGTGAAAAGATACACAGGTATTTATCAGAGTTATAAGTTTGACTTTGACTTTCCCTGATATCTTTCAATATTAGTGACATTTTCTTTGGCAAAGACTCTCTTAGCAGTTGTAGCTACACAGAATCAGCATTGGCTTTTGTAGGCTTCTTTTTTTCATGATATTTTAAATTATCAAGTGCTGGAGCAGAATCTCGTGTGTACATCAAGTAGTACTAAGGAAAAAGCACCTTAAACAGCAGATCTGTGTTAGGAACTACTTAGAATGCATACTTATGAGTGTAAGTTTATTGATATGTTAAAACACTGCTCTGAATTAATTCATTATGAATACATTAGAAGCTTGGCAAATGGGGTACGTAGCAATTAAACACTACTTTGACAAGATTCTGAAGAATTTTTAGGCAATAATTCTATCATATAATGGCATGAATTAGTGTATAAGAGATACTAATATTAATAAATAATGGGGCATTTTCTATGATATATGGGAGCAATAACATATGAGATCTGAGAGATGGTTTAAGATACCATTTTCATATTAGTTTCCATAAGGCTACATGAGCAAAATGATTTTTTTAGTGTGAGAGATGAGTAATTTTCTGTTGAAATATACAATGTTTTGTCATTAGGTGGTCCCAGAACATCCATAAGGAAGAGGAATGTTACTTCCATCTTCTGAAAAGAAAGCACTAGAAAAAGAAAAAAAAGAGACAAATAGAAATGTAAATTATGACACCTTAGCAGAGTAAAATGGGAATTATACAACAGCAGCTTTCAGTCAGTGCAAATAAAGAATTCTATTTTTGTTCCTTTGGGTTTAATTTTAAAAATCTTGGTTGAGAACTACATTTTAAATGCTAAATTGAGATACATTTTTTCAGACATGCAGTACAGAAAAATTCTAAAATGCAGATTATAATGTAGGCAAATAAAAGCAGATATAAATAAGTAAAAATTGTCTAAGGCGATAATGACACACTATATGAACATTTTAGCTCTGCAGTAGCCTGAAGATCAGCAGAATACAGTATAGCAAGTATTCCTGATTCAGCAGCATGAACCAGGCAGCCATTCATTAGATGCATAGCATATTCAATCTTCACTCCAGAGAGGGTTGTTCCTGAGTTCCTGCAAGTGATTACTTGCTGTCTTTGAAATGGCTGAACTTGCATGTGAGAAGGTATTTCAGCATAAAACCCAGAAATTCCTCCTCAGTTTGTAGGATGAATAAAATGTTTCTTGCTGAGAAAAGTAGGTTGTTCTGTTTAGGAGCAATAATCACTATTGAAAAGGAAAAAAACATAGATTAGGTTGATTGTTTGCTGATGATATGGTAAGAAAGTGTCTCTAGTGTATCTTGGAAAAATGGCCTAACTTATCAGAGAGGGTCAAAAGAGATTATAATGCCAGATATTCAAAGAAAGAATATTAAAGAGCCCCAAGAAATTATTAGTGTTCATTGGCCTCACAAATCAAGTGCTGAATTGCCCACATCGTTTCGGTGCCACAGTACCTCCTCGTCGAGTAGCTGGTCCCAATTGGACAATGCAGCCTGTGAGTGTATTGAGGGCTTGGGTTCCTCATTGCAGTCAGGTTCCTTTGAGGGCAATCAAGAAAGTGCATGTGAGGAGTGAGAGGCTACCTGAAAAGAAACAGGGAGAAACTCCAAATACAGGAATAAGTATGAATTTCTTCTTCCATCTGAAACTTTGTTGTATGGTTCTGGAATGTATATTGAGGCATCACTGTTCATTGAGAATTCAAACTCTTGAATCTTTTTTCGTTTGTTTGTTTGTTTTCTGAATGAAGGGTGTAACTGAGCAGGGGTCTTTTTAAAATAGAACTATGCTACGGGTAAAACCTTTTCATACAAGACTCATAATTAGTTATAGGTTGCCCACGAACTGAGAAACCTAAATTCCCCAGCTGTTTCTGCTTGAGTTTACAATTTCTGTACTCTTCTGAAAGGTGATAAGCATATTAGGTGAGGCAGGGTTGTCTTTGTTGCACAAATAATATAATCTGAACAAGATCACACACATTGGCAAGACTTAAACAAAAACCAGGCAAGATAGGTCATAATTATATTTACATTGAAAGTATAGCTACCTTCTTTCCTACTGAAACTAAGTCATTGTGAATTCAGGAAAACAAGAGGCATGACGCCAATTAGAGAACAAACAGATAAGCCTAGTGGGTCAGACATTCAAAGAGAAGACTCCAGAGGTCTGTTACTATTTTTTCTTCAAGGACAGTTTGATATAAAATGCACAAGCATTGTATTGCATAGGTAATCGTTCAAAAGGCTGTGTGTTTGCTTGTGCAAGTAACTACTAGCCTAGAGTTGTGAGGGAAGACCACGTGTAGGGGTCATCATGTTCTTAGGTACATAAGACTTTGAGACATCACATAGAGGTTTAGTGACTGGAAGACTGTGTTGTATGCCTTATGCAAATAATTGCCAGACAGTAGTGGACATTTTCTCTGGTATACTCTACAGTACAGCCTGAGCAGCTGTGACTCATCAGTCCTCCCCAAAGGAGAATAGGATGATGCTGGATGATATTGGATATTTTTGAAAACTCCAAAGGAGGAGACTGATAATATTTTGCACCTACTCAGATACCTGGTTGAAATCAAGTGACTAGTGCAGCCACTGTAAAAAATCAGAACTGACCGAGAGTTGGTCACAGAAGCTACCAGAGGTCAACAGGCTCCTTTTCTGGAGTAATTCTCTCTGCCCCCACTTTCCAATTGAGCAAAATGCAGTGTGACTTATTTAAGCAATCACATGTTGGTGTGTGTTCATTGACTATCCTGATTTCCTAAGAAAAGCAGGTTTGTGTAATATTCTGTGCAAGGCTGTGTATGCCTATCAGTTCTCCCAGGTAATTTTTGAGCTTACTGGTTCAAGAGGAACAGGGGATGCAGAGATGGTAGCATCCTACAGCAAGCCAGCAAAACCTGTTGCTTGGGAACTGTACCCCTTGTTTGGTCCTCCAGACACCAAGATGCTACATGTTCTGCTTGTCTCACACAGCAGGCAAGAAGTTGCAGCCAGGCAGTAATCAGCTCACACAGGCTTGCCAGCCAGTCAAACTCTTTATTTCCAGACAAACCATCTCATGAGTGACTGCTTAGCCAGCAGGATCTCTAGGTTACGTTAAAGACAAAGGAAAAAAAAATTAAAAGAAATGGTGTAGTGAGAGTGCTTTTGGTAGACATGGGAGCTTAGGGTTTGTCATGTCAGTTATAGATGATGTGATAATAAGAAGGAAGCAAGCATTTTGCCACTTTTCCTGTGAGACAAAAAGCCAAAGAAAATAAGTATTAGTTCTGCTGTTTACAGACGTAAGTAACAATTTTCATGGCTGTGAAAAATGCCAGATATACACACCTTTGCCTATAGAACAATCACACAATGTTCATCAGTAGCAACTGCCCACACTGACTTGCCCATAGCTCTTAACACCTGATTCTGTGAGTGAGGGGAAAGTTCATTGATCATCGCTCCACAAAAAATCCCCCAAAAGCCCAGTTCCAGGCACCGTGCCAAAAGAAGAATATGTCAGGGTAAGGCCACAGCATGTCACATACCAGAAAGTCTGCATAGTGGCTGTGGTTTGCAGGGCAATCCTGTGGAGGTTGCAAAATTATGTCAGATATCTCTTCAGCTCTAGGGCAATGCAGAATCAGAAATATGGCTTAAACCTGCCTCTTCCTGCTATCTTCTTACTGGGCTGAAAATTTTGTGTTATGTATGCTACAAAATCTTAGCCATTATGCTGAGATTTACCAAAATAATTTGTTTACAATTTGGAGTACCTGCCCCTGATCTAAATTATTTAAATATAATAGTGATATTCAGGGTTATTTAAAATGCTGTGTTCTGACTTGTTTATTTAAGAATTAGCACAAGGACATCCTACAGCAGCATGCAGATGGGGCTGGAGTACATTGCAGGGAGACACCACATCCAGGGCGTCTCACCTTTGAACAAAGAGAAGGGAAATTGCGCTCTTCAGAGCCCTTCCTCTCCCAGTCTCCCACAACTCATTTCACAGAATTTGAACAGAGGAGAGGGAGTGATACCAGAAAGGACAGGAAAGACAGTGCCTGTCTAATGGACAGATGGGTATTAAGATGACATAAGGCCTGGAATATTCAAGTATTGTTCAGACAGTCCCAGGAGATTTACAGTGGTACATTTTTTGACATTGAAGAAGTTATAGTGAGCTAAGTGACTTATTATAATCTTCATTGCATACATCCCTCTGCCTATGTTGTATTCATGTTATAATTTGAAACAGATCACAACCTCGGTAAGAACTGAAAAAAAACCCCAAGGATGAGAGGGTTTTGCTCACACTGAATGTATAGCCTTGCTGCAAGTTCAGATATGGATGTTGGTATGAGGAGGAGCAAAACAGAAATATCAAAATGATTACAGTATGGCTGAGAGGCTGAATTAAAGGTGCTTTTAAATAAAATGAAAGATCATTGGCCATTGGAGAAATAAGGAAGCTTATACAAACCATATGAACATACGATTGAGAAAGACCAATAATAGGTGGAAAAGCTGAATTTAAATAGGTTAAACAAAACTTAGATAATTTATTCTCTGGTCAAATACTTGAAGGTTTGCTGGAAGTTTTAAGATTGCTAGAAAAGTAGTCAGTGAGATCCAGAGTGGAAGAATGTATCAAACTTGCAGCCCAAGGGAGACTCAATTTCAGCAAGTTTCCAGCCTGAGATGAATATTTGGAAATTCTAATGTAACTGTTCAAGCTCTGCTTCCAAATCCAAAATCCTTTCATTAATAAAATATTTGTGAGATACTTCGAATATTTTTCATGAAAATATTTCTGCATTTAACTAACTCCAGCACTATCTAAAGCATGTTCCAGGTCAGAAATAGATATACCAATACTACCAATACTACTTTCTGTTACCCTAAATTCATTTCCCACTGTTGTCTATTGTACATGACAACCAAGTTTGTCTCAATCCCAAGTTATTTGCAGGCTCCTTTGAATCTATGTCTAAGATGTTGCATATAATAAAATGTACGTTGAGGAAAGTACTCTCCGTACAAAACCAAATTTATTTCTGATAGACATGATTCTTAATTTGCATCTCACAGCACAGATACATAATTAAGTAGATTCTCATTACATTTACATGTAAATCCAAAGCAACTCCACTGAAACCACTGGAAATAAACTAAGTTAATATCGGTTACTAGGCAGGTTGAGGCAAGCTATTAATACAGAGTAATCTTTTATGCCCTCTCCAAACTTCAAGAAAGCATGAGGCCCGGAGTTTCCCCCTCCTTCCACCTCTTTTTTTTCTTACTGTGCAGAGAGCAGCAACATCTGTATGTTCCTTTCAGATGTCACTCCATATTAAGGGCCAGGTCGTGCCATCAATTTTTAAACACAGCTACCCACTGAGATCAATGCAGAGCGCTACTTGAAATTTGACAGTAAGGTGTGACCCTATAATACCAAGAAACATCTCTTTACTTGACTAAAACTTTGATTCTAGTCACCACAGCGGTCTACCAGCATTAAACACTGCATTCATAGCATTGTAATGTTGATATATTCTATCCTACTGTGTTTCCAAATGTAATCATTATTTGTACTGTTTCAACTACCTGAACTTCATTCTCACTCCTATTATTCATAAAGTAATAACTGAAGCCACACCGCAATTTTAACGTGCGATAAGAACTACTGAGTGTATAGGGCCAGACCCACAAATGCATTATGCACTGGTGCATCCTTGTGCTGTGCAAAATCTTACTGGCTTTTGTAGGACCCTGCACAGAGGCAGAAGATCACATGCATCCTGTACTTTGATCAGGGCTACAGGCCGTTATCCTAAAAAGCTTCATGTGCATGTTTAGCCACGCAGTAAATAGTCTTACCATGGCCAGGAAGGGTACTTAGAATTCAAAACATGAAGCATATGGGTAAAGTCTTTACAGAACTGAAGTCATGCCATTTGTTTGCAAAGTTTCACTTTCTTCCTTGCAGCTGCCATGCATCCTGTGGAGCACCGACTATTTATTAACTGTAATAGTCTCCCACGTATTCCAACATAAGTGATTTCAGTTGAGGTGAATATTAGAGAGAGGTCACACAAAAAAGTGAATAAAATGGCATAGCTGCAACTGTAGCTAAATCATTACAGATCAGCCAGGCAAACCATGCAGGCAACTATATTAATCCTCTACATTTTACAGACTCATTTTGGTTTAGGAAGCCAGTCAAAGGCATTGATGTACCTACTATCTATTCCCCCCCTCTGCCTTATCCCTGTGTATTTTTACATACACATCATACTATATATAGGTGAAAAAAGTCTTGATTCATTTTCCTAGTCCAGATATGCAATTGCCTTTCCATGGAAGTACAGAGGAAAAGTATTCACTCCGATACTGCCCTTACATGGGGGGAAACAGCCAGGGCAAGTACCCCAGGCATACTGAAACACTTCTAGCTCCCACTTGTACCTACCCTTACAAGCATGACATTTTCAAGTAGGATTTAGAACTAGGTTTTCAAAAGTGCCTAATGATTGCATTAAGTGCAAGATGTGATTTTCAAAAGGGCAAAAGCAGATGACATGTAACTTCCAAGTTGCTTTCAAAGTCAAGGCTGAGTTATTAAATGCTGAAGTCGCTTCTGAAATGTGACTTAGGCTGCTAAATCACATAATGGCTTTTGAAAAATTTACCTGCCATTGATAGAAGGACAGGATTCTATGTGGAAACAGAGATTTTTAGCATTATCATCTCATGTGTTCCGGTTCCTTTTGACTTAAGAAGATTTGGTCAGGCAACTATAATTTTCAGGGAGTTAGTAATACTTTTTGAATCCTCTTCTTTCAGAATTCAGCTTTGGGGCCTTCTTCCACCAGAGAATTAGTAACTTCCCTAGAGTTTATTTGGTGCAAATGCTATCTTGTGAAAAGTAGGATTAGGAACTTGGGGTCTACATTACTGTTTTGAGTGTACAGGATTTTTGAATGTCTTCACTTTGATGCTGAGTTTGACAATCAATATAACTGGAGCATGCATTTCATAAGAGCTAAATTCCTCTGGTAGTTAACCTCTAAAATGAGAATACTAACACTTCTTTTTCCTGTTTTTAAAGCCCATTTTTTAGTAAAATATAATTACTTCTGTGTCAGATCTAGAATCTTTCTGTTCCAAGAAGCACAAATTCACTCATTGTGAAAATCCTCTTCTCCTCCTTTGATGTCATTGAAGCAAAGCACTACATTCCCCTTGTAAAAAGCTTTCTGGACATTCACAGGAAAATATGATATCTGTCCCAATAACCTTAAGAGTCTTTCCTTGATTCCAGTCAAACTGCTTCTTTGCCCTTGGACCTACAGATGTTGAGATGGTGATCCTTCATAGAAAAGATATTAAAATATACAAATGCTTCTTTTTTTGCATTCCTACAAGACAGTGAAAATTAATATCATGGTTGATGACATTTCTAAAGTCAGCTGGTTGAGGGAAAATATATGTATTTTATTGTTGTTGGCAGAGCTTGGACTAAAACAGCAGTCTTGAAACATTGCTGTTTTAGAGAATTTCTTGTCTCAGTTTCATCAATAGTCACATTCCAATTTGCAGCTCACCCTAATTTTCCTAGATATTTGTTTTTACAAAGTACCACTAAAGTTGCAATCTGTAATGTGACTTAGATTGAGGCATTTACAGTGGAATAGTTGTAGAATTCATTCAGCCTCTACTGAATATTTTGGATGTTCCATTTATAAGCCCCAGAGAAGACATATATAGTAATGGAAGGACATAAATAACACCATAGTAGAAGCTTGTGGAAAATATTATGCCAACTGACTCTCCATATGATACTGTACTGCTTTATTTTTCACTTGGTAGCAAAACACCGTCTTGAAAAACATAAGAGAAATTATATCTTCTCTGTTGCCTATGATATTACTAAATATTTCCTTCAGTTAGTGTTAATGCATTGAATGATACTTAAATTACATATCAATGTCAGAGCTCCATGGCACTGTGCAGTACACAACATGATTGCATAATCTGACTTTATAAAGCTGCAAATGCTGCAGGACTCAGACACCCATAATTTACTGTGACATGGCATTAAATGAGGTGTTATCTGACAACATGGAAATGCTTACTTCTGATATAGTATTGTGGCCTTGGAGGCCACAGGAAAATGCAACAAGGGAATTGTCCTGAATCAAGCCTAAAGCAGATCATTTACATAGTAAAGACACTTCAAGGGAAGACCATTCTGTCACTATATTGTTATTTGTGATATTGAACATCATCCATATATTTGAAAATGTATTAATCTATGGTGCTGTCATTGAAAATATGTGCTCTCCGATGAATTCCCTTTTTTGACTGTAATTCTATATTAAAATATGTTTTTATTCCCCAGCAGCATAAGTGATGTACAGTGGCAGCTACTGTCAAAAGTTTGTAAGTGCACAGACAAATGCTGAGAGGAAAATAAACTACAGGGACTTTATTTTTCTTTTCTAAGAACAGTTACTACAGAAAAAGAGCATAGTAAGCAGTCCAAAGGTGATTGAACTGGTGTAGGAGAATGTAGATACCAAGCCTGTGAGTTAGTGGAGAAGACCTTAGATGTCCTATTAGCAGGGTGTTAATTCACAGACTTCTGCTGAATGAACAGTGTCAGCTGAATTTTGTATAAAAATAGTGATCTTGTGAAATTACATCAGTAGGGTACATACCTGTATTCCTCCATTCGTGGCTGCTTGATTTAGCTGTTCTCTGATGCTTTTTAGATAGAGGGACTGTTTTAACATGGCTGCTGATGATAATAAGTGGGCCAGCAGCCATGGAAAATGGTTAATGATTAATCAAATTCTAGTTTTCAGTAGAAGCAAGTCATTTTGATTTTCCTCTCTTGTTCTTGCTAACAGCAGTGATGACATAACACAGAAAAAACAGAATCTTCCCATGCTGAGAAGGGCAGATATCTTGAAGGCTGAGATTTCTTTCTTTTATAGAAAGTACAGCCTTGAATGCTTGCCTCGTGGCAGCGCTGAGGAAACACTCTCCTTTTTAGAAATAAAACTGGGGCACTGGTGTTCTTGGTTCTCTCTGAAGTCTGTGAAGAAGATTCTTACAAAGATGTTAGCAGAGCTCTTTATTATCACTGCTTTTTCCAAGGATGTGAATTAAATGATTATCTCAGCTTCATGCCCATATAGTAATGTCACCTGCTATGTTTATTCTCTCTGGCTGCAAAGTGTTTGGCAAACATCTGAAATGTGCACAGCAGCCATAGAGCCTTGCTATGCTAAGAGATGTTGTCTCTATCTTTAAACCGGCTGCTGCTGTACTTTAAATTGTTTAAGTGCTGGCACAGACAAATGAAAACTGTTTTTAGAGAAGTTCACATATGTGTCAGTCAGACTTGATGGGAGCAAGTCTTCCCAAAATGTCATCAGCTTTCAACACTATCACATAATCTATGCTTAGAAGTAATGAGAAACTGATGTTAACAAGATAAGCAGCTGCATCATAGTTTGCAGCTGAGGGATTTTACAGTTGTGGCTGTCATGAGTACCATAGTTTCCCAACAGTAGGTAAAAAGATCTCAAAGCAATAAAAATGCTTACAGTGTCCAAAAATGTAGCATTAATATGCACTTTTGAGGAATCAGGAACTTCACAGGCTTCAGAAAAGCACTTAGGTGCGCACGCGCACACACACACAGACACACACACACACACACACACACGCACGCACAACCCTTTGAAGCTCCTGCATCTACTCGTATGAGTAATTGCTCAAGAAGGTGGGCAAAGGATCATGTCATTGCCCTTTGGGACCAGCTTTCATGAAAGGCCTACAGAGTGTTTCAATAGCATTAACATGTACAGTGTGTGAAAAGCTTTGAATATGAGCTTACTTCAATTGCCCAGGGGTTTTTAGGCTTACACATGCTGCATAGCTAGACATTCCCCTCTCCTTCTCACTTCTCCTTATCTTCTACTCCTTTTTCCTGCCATATGCCACTAATGTAATCAGAGGCCATTAGGGCAATTCACTCCCAGGCTCAGATATTGAAAAGCATAGTAAATGATCAAAGCTCAGGGTCAGTGTGAGCACCTGGTTGGCTTTGATCACCATCATTAGTTATGACAAGCAGAAATCCTCCTGTCCCCTCTGAAAAGTGTTCATGCTGGTGGTATATTTATTTTGGTTTCATACTGAGTATAAAAGTAGACTCGTGATTAAAACCTGCAGCATTCTGCTGGAAAGCAAAACTACCTCAAAGTGATGGGGATGGAGTGCATGTACCTTAAAAATGAAAAACATAGTATGATGCTTTTAGCCACAATGTCCTTGTCAAAAAACCTGTCCAGAACAAATAAGTGTAGCTGTCTGATAGAAGGATAAAAAATAGTAGCTTGAAACAGAAGGAAAACACACAGCTCATAGTCTGTTTTTCAGTTCTGTTGTCCTGTTAGCCCATCATTCTTTTTGTGATTAGAAACATCTTTTCACCTTTTAATCTCCTTTTCTTAAGTGTAAAAATATAGTAATACTCTGTCATAGATTTTTCAGATGGTGAATTTCTCCCTAGTTTTCATCTGTGATAGGTAGGCTTATTCCGTGCAGACTGATGATTTAATTTCCTTCAAAATGTATTTTGAAATTCTGATTATCCTATTTGTTTTCCATGTAAAGGTCTAAACTGATTTATATTCCATGGGTTTTTGTTTTAACATAGTCTTGTATCAATGAGATCCATAAAGGAATTTTTATTGCGTGAAGGGAGAAATCTTTGAGCAGTTTTAAGTTTTCTGCCTTTTAATTTTATTTTAAGCTTTCTTGTTCTCTGGCATGAAAAACGATGCAGCAGAAGTGCCTTGTAGTTTTTGACATTTCCCTTGCTCATTTGAATTTAGTTTCTTTGATTGTAATTTATTTTCCTCTCTTTAATGTTTTATGTTCCAAATTAAATTGTATGTAATTGCAAGAAAATAACAAATGGCGTGGAAATCAGGAATAGTAGATAATAACAGAAAAATCACAACAAACAATAAAAAAGACTGGACTGCTCCAGTCTATTGATTTGCTATCAGTTGTCTGATATTCTGGGGGGATAGTTACATAATTTTAGGAACTCACAAATCAGATGTTCTTAATTACTCTTTGCGAGAATTATATTCTCTCTGTGTGTCTCTCTCTATATACACATACGTAAATTTGCATATAATGGCAGAAAAAAATAGTCTCCATACTCAAGCATTTCCAAAGTGCCTACAGTCAGTAGTGCAAATATTCTTTTTTTAAGCCAAAGTATAATTTCCAATACTTCAGAAGTGGGGACTTTTCATCAATATGTGTTAGTTTTGTTAAGCAATTATCACATGTATGAACGATACTGGGTAACTGCACTTCCTGCTGACAACAGACTTAAATGCACACACATCTCTTTGCCAGCTCTGAAAGTCAGAGGTTGAAATTTAGCCTCTTGACCATTCTCTAATCACCTCCACATTATATTACACAAAACCAGCTTGGTGTGGATTAGCAATACGAACTGCCCAACCTGCTATCACAAAGGCTGTTTGGTCTTCCAAGGCCGGTTTTACCAGGATTGTGCTGAAAAGTTTGGTATTTCCTTTTCATGCTCTATTTTCATGCAGTATTTAGAAAGAGGTTGCTTGAGACTCTTCCAGTGGTAACCAGCTGTCCTTTATTTCTTGATTCTTTCTGGGGTAAATTATAATCCACTTCCTTCTTGCTTCTTCACATCCCCTAACAAACAAATATGTTGTCCAGCTTGGAACTCCAAGAGTCCTTTTTTTTTTTTTTTTTTCCTATTAGCTGATTCCTGAAAAAATGAGGTAAGATAAGTATCTGGGTCAAAAAAAGTCACAAAACAACCTTCCTTTCTATCCATAAATCCCTTACAACAGACTGTGAGATAATGTGTGTGTTTGAGCTGTGTAGAGTGCTATGTTAAATACATCTAAGTTTTATATCTTCTGGATTTGTAAGAGATAATTTAAGTGATGCTATCTATTTTCTATTTAGTTGCTTATGTACTCCAGAATGTATCATGACAGAAAGTATTAGGCAGTAAATAATTTGAATTTAGGACCATTTATAATAACTTAGAGAGAGCTTAGTGGCATTTATAGATTATCTCAAGCAGTAAAATTGTTAAAGTTATTTACTCCTGAATAAATACCAGCTTTCTCCTGGGTAAAAAGTGTCACTGAAGTCTCCTTGCATCGAGACCATGTATCCTATAGTACCACCAGAGACAATGTAGGCAGTGAACAAACACACGGTAAGATGTATTGAACGCAGGTGAACATAGCCTAAACGGAAAAGATTTATCAAATATCAACAGGGAAGCAACTTGCAAGTGGCTGTGACTTGCTCACAGCCACTCTGCAACACAGAGGTAGACCTGAAACTAGATTCCAGTTAAGCTCACCTCCTAAATCATTGCACTTAGCATTCAGTCCCACCATCCACCTGGATGAGCTGCATCATAGGTATGGCCAAAATTGGTCATGTATTTGGGAACACTGCAGGTGAACTGAACTGGTTAAAAGAATTTTCCCGATGCCTGTCTTGATTTTTAAGACACATACAGAGTATAAACTAGTGATTTTTGTTCTCATGAATGACTATAGGCTTGCCAAACTTCTGAAAAGGAACTGGAGCCAAAATGTCTCCAGGTTTAGCAAACTTATCTGCTGCCACTTTAAGCTGCACTTTTTTTTTCATTCTGTGTTGGTTGAGATCTCATTTACTTGCAATAACATGAGCCTAATGCTGCAGACATATGGATATTTAGGGCAGCATGTTATTGACAAATTCTCTAAACTGATGATTTATTATGTACATCAATGGACAAGACTTGCTCTGTCTATGAAGCCTGTTTTCTCAACTTTGCTCATCTGGGAGAGACATGCTGTGCACAAAGGGATACACAGTTCATTTTATCCAATTGAGCCTTCTACAGAGGCATGTATTTCATTCTGATTTATGTCCATTTTAACACCTTCAGCCTATTCTTTGATCTGCAGTTATGACATTCAGAACTGAATCAAACTTAAATGTTGAAGTGGTCCTCAAGGAGAAGGAAAACACTAGGGAGGAAAGTGCTCCCTTAACCAGTATGTCTATTGAGAGGTCAGGGCTTGAAAATTATGTGTTGAGCCATGTTGGTGGCATTTTCTCGGCACACGTGAGCACTGGTGACTTCAGTGATGCTGAATACGTAATTGCACATCAAACTGCTTTGCTGAACTTGCCCTACTTACATCAGTAAAAACAGATACGCTGAATTTGGTAGGATCACGTCCCAGTTTATTAGAAATGTAAAGATTCAAAAATATTTACAAAGCAGTATACCGCTGGCATGCCAAATAGTGTTTTCAGACAAGACTAGTAGTTTACAATCACCCCCAAACTTCTGGGTTCATAAAAGGCTACATCTTGAAATCCCAGAAAACAAAGTACGCTGTTACTGCCCGGAGAGGATCGGTTCATATTGTGATACCAGCTGAAATAGATGTACTGTACAGGTGTTCTAGCTAAAAGCAAGAAGCTTCATTCACTTTTTATAATGTGTTTATTTTTGGAACTAGAGACTTTTGCTTCTTTTTTTTTCTGCAGTTATTTCTTTCTGTGTTTCAGTGGAAAAGAGTAAGATTCTTGAGTGATGTGAGATCAGATGCAGAAAGTCCTCAGGGGTACTCCTTATAAAGTCTTCTGAAATCATATGCTGGCAAGTACAACAGCTATCTCACTGCATAAGCAGGAGTGAAGTTACTGTTACTGTAAGCATAATTTAACATACTGAATGTACTCTTTTGACAGCTGCCAATATAAATAATTAAATAATGTAATTACAGACTTCTCACTATGCAGAGCACTGCTTACAGCACAATCTCTTAGGTAAGTCCTTAGCACAGTCTTGGCTGAATTTCTTATATATGGTCTTTTCCAATCTGACCTCTACACTGCTCTTCATGTGCTGAGCGGGGCGTTTTTTTAAGTTTTGAACTTGTGCACACCTACACAGCTGAAGCTAAAAACTTTGGCTAAAGCTGGAACTTTTTTATCTTGCAGCTGGAACAGGAGGCAAATTCACTGGTGCATTGATGAGCCTCCAGCTTCCCACAGGACTCCTCCTGTGACAACTACCTGGGCTCCTTCCGGAATTAATACAGTGAAAAGGAGGCTACTGTTTCTTAACACAAAGAGTAAAGAGATGTGTCCCAGAAATACATGTGTAAGTATGGAAAATAGTGAGGTCACAGTATATCTTATATCCACAAATCAGAAATCAGGTTAAAATCTTAAGGTTCAGTTTTTCTTTATTCTGGTTACAATCCTAGTAATTCCAAAAGCATGGGATATGTATATATATATTAAGTCATCATTACATGGCATCTTTAATTGTGAAGTTGTTACTTTGAGATACTTTTTGGATTTTGTTTTTCATCGCTGCTGTGTTTTCTGCTCTATCTATAACATTAATAACCTATAAGGGAGAATAAAAACAAATGATTCATCAAATTACAGAATATTCAGATACAGTTCAGGTTGCTTTAGCATTAAAGGTTTCTAAATATTAAAAGCTTTCCAGTATTTTCATTCTTGTTTCTGTAGTAGTAATGAATCATTTGAAAAATGTCAATTCTTCTGATAGTTCAAAGCTCTCAGCTTGCAACTGAAAGAATTGCCCAGTCAGCTGAACAAAGAAGACTTACAGTTAGTTACAAGTTCAGTCATGAACTTCCAATATACGATTTGCCTCAGGCAATCTGTTACAATGGGATTCACGCTCCTTAATTTTGGAAAGTTGCATATTCAAGACTAACATCAGTTCTGCATATCTGAGCTAGCCTTTACATTGGGTTTCACCATGTTCTAAAATCGGTAAATGAATTAAACTCTAGTGGAGCATCTCCCTCCCTATTGACAGTATGCAGAACCTAGGACTAGCTGACTGAGTTTTAGACTGCCTAAAATAAATAAAATGTGCCCAGCCTTAAAAAAACATTGCTGGGATTTTGCAAGGGAATAAGGATAAAGATCTGATTACAGGACCGGGACCCAGAGATTATCATGACAATATCTTTCTGTTATTTTTCTGACAACTATTCCATGAAAGTTATGAAGTGACAGAAGTAAAGTTCATTCTGTCAGAACCTTAAAATGTGCAAGCTGAAGGCCCTATTTGTCGTTCTTTTTAGCTGTCTTTTTAGGACCAGCTCACTTTACAGTGCATTTCTCTTTTTATGAGAAGGTGTCAACTGCAAAAGGTGGTCTTAGATAAATACCAGTGCTTGCACTTTGAAGGATATTGGAGACATGCATACTTTTATATGTGTGTGAGTGTGTACGTGTGTGAGTGCATGTTTATATATGAATTGATATAAGATATGATATGAGATATGAGCTACAAAACAGTAAAAATATTTAACAGTAAAAATATTTAACTTTTCACCTAAGTTGCAAAAAAAAAAATTTAAGTTAATTTTAAAGTTGATAATCTTCCAATGCATTCAATGTTTTGAATGAAATGATTTCCACAAGGGTAGGAGACAAGAAACACGTGATAACCAAACACTGGCTGAACTATAGGTATTGTTCCCTCATGATTAAATTTATGTTCAGTATCTTACTCAAACTTATTACGCCTTCCACATGTAAAAACATGTGAAACAGGAAAATTAACTATTTTATAAAACCTTTTTCTGTCTTTAAATTAGATGTATTTGCCTAACACTATCATAAAGAACATTTTCTCATATATCAAAACTCTGAATTCAAACTGAAATACACTCTAAAAAACTTAGTGATAAATTATATATAGCTTGTCTTTTCTGTACTTTTCAAAAAACCAGCTTACTGCTGTTCATTAATTTTTTCACAATTTTATAATAAATTAATTTTCATTTTAGACAATTCAAATAATTGTTAACAGTGTCACAAAAACAAGTTTTCATTTGTTTCAACATTCTGACTTTATCTGATATTTCATCTTTCCTGGTTTTACATGAAAACTAAAGATGACTAAAAAATTGACCCTGTGAAAGTTGATGAGTGCTTTCTGATTGGTTCAGTATTAATAGGATGTTCTGCTTGCTAAGAAAATATTTCTAAAGACACAGTGATTTGCATGCATTGATACATCTTTTTTTTTTTGAGAGGCATGCCTAATGTGTATAATTTTTGTATTCAAAGGCAGAAAATTTTGAAAAGGACTAATTATATCCTGCATTATCTCTTGATGACAGAGTATCAACAATCTATTTTAAGTGACAAGCAATTTGTAGAAGAAGCTTTGCCACTTCTAAATGTCGGTTAAAAATAAAATCAATCTCTTTTAGATTATGGATTTCAGGGATGCATGAAGGATTGGTGCTAAAAACTACTGAAAGAATAACCATGCATTTGAAGCTATGCAAAAACTGAAATTGAAAATATTCAGGTACAGTGAGTTCTATTAAAATCTCAGTAAATGCTACTTCAAAATGGCATTGCAGCACCTCCTTTTTGAATCAGTGGACAATACCAGACTCTGAAAACCCGTGGAATACTGGATATTGAATTTATAATGATGCTTACTGTAGTCTCTTCTCATTATCCATTCAGCAACTATAGCATAGGTGGAGACCTTGACATCTGAGCACATTCTTATTTTTCTACTCAGAATTTCCGTTCTAAGTTGTAAATTCCCTGTGCCACTAAACATTAATTTATCTAACATTACATCTACTATTTTTATTTATTAGCCAAATCAGTAGGAAAACCTGTTCAACAACCAATACCTTTTGTATATCATAAAGTTTATTTTTCTCAGACTAAAAAATGCTTTGCAAATGATGTTGTTTTATTTGTAAACAAAAGCATAAGCACTCCATGCTTATGTCTTGGATACCCTGCAGCAACTAAAATGGCTGCAGATGCCAGTATTTGGGTAACTGCATTTCTGTGTTAAAGTTCTTTGAAAAACTTCAATAAAATATTACAATCCAGCAATAAATTGTAATGCACAAACATTTTACTCATTGTAAGCAAGTTTTAATGAACAAGTTCTGGCACTTTCTAATACTTGGTGACTTGTTTTGCTTTATTTAAACATATATATAATATATATAACTAGGTATATGGTGCATAATATTTTTAAAGCCCCATAAAGCTGCAAGTGACACATCCATGTTTATAATAGATGCACATGTGAACTTCTGGAGTAATTATTTACAATTTGTCATCACATCCTTCACAGTTATGCTGGTTTCATTTGCTTTTGTGGTGTCTACAACTGTCCCGATGGCATGCAGAAAGTACAGTAGAGGAGATCCTATGTTCAAAGCTACTCTGTAAATTCAACCTCCCTCCTCCTTCTCTATATATGTGCTTAAAAAGAAACACACTCTAATCAATAAGGAGGTGCAGACAGAAAAGTAAAGAAACCCTTTAACAAGTCTCCAGCCAGCCAGAAGGCATGATCCTAATTCTGGACACTCACACAGATAACAATGTGAGTCTGAGAACCTTAAACATTGGCTTTTCTCCATACTGTGTCATTATGCAACTAGAGCTTTCTAATAGCTTTGTTGTACTTCACTGTGCTAAAATACCTTCATAAATCATTAACATATTATTTGGAGTGTTTGGCAAGATTTGGATAGCATTCATTTTGCTGACCTGCTGTATGCGTAGCATCATGCAGCAATCTGTATTAGAGTTACCTCTAATGCAATCATAGACCCACACTGTAAAACATCTCATTCAGGCCCTTGCCATTATTTATAGCCACTGCTATTTTGACTGGGTTTTCCTAGCACATACATATTTTTCCCTTCCAATTCAAACTTTACCATTCATCTTTTTCATGTACCGTTTTGAATGAATTATCCATTCTCTATATTCCACCAATATTTCACCTTCATTCATCATGTGAACTGGAAGTGGCTTCTTCTGATTTTCAGTTCTGCCTCTTCTTTCCTTCCTCCTGACTCTTACCACGTTACTGACAGTTCTCCTATGATCTTAATCTTACGCTTCTCTCCCAAAGTCGGCCTTATGTTTTCTTCCAAGCAGGTATTTTTTTAATGTTCAGGAGAACTTTTTAATTAGTAAAGCCAATTCTTTCTCCTCTGTATTTCCTCATTAGAGTCTTTCTTTCTTTCTTTCTCTCTCTCCTTTTCTCTCTCTCTCTCTTTTTTTTTTTTTTTTTTTTTGGCAAGATAGTGACTTCTTAGTACTCATAGTAAAGGTAAGCCATGTGGTCCTGGGATCTTATTTTAATAACAACTTTCATTCTCCTTCCAATTCCCCTTCTTTTCTCTGTATCACTTGTTGTCTCAAATAATGCAGTAATCTTATCTGAACAAGCAACGACTTTAATTTTTTTAAGCAACGGGTATGTTCCTACTGTACTGAACTCTATATTTAGGTATCTTTTCAACATAAGGATACAAGAATATGTGAGAATAAAAATACTAAAGAATCCTCAGCCACTCACTTTCAAGCATCCATTAAGAATAAGGTATGTCAGAAAACAGTGATTGAAAAAGTAATTAGAATTACTGAATAATAATACTACTTACTTCAACAGGACCAACACTTCTGTATTCAAGAGAAGTAAAAATATGCTGTTCTTAACCTAAAAAATATGATGATAAATAATAGAGTACCCAGTGATAAAAAAGGAAAAAGTTAATATAATGAGAGTTCATAATTTGAACTGTAATAGAGTTGAATGACTTTACTAGGTTCCAGTAGGGTAAGTAGCTGCAGAAATACAGAAATCCATACACTGTTTGGTCTGATAAGCTTTTATTACTGAAACAAGGTTCAGACTCAAAATAATAAGCAATAACCCTCATAAGAATACATACAAATTTATGAATATCTGGTAATATTACCTGTGTAGCCAATAGATTTATTTCATCTGTGTTACTCACTTGGTTTCAATTAAGATTTCACTCTAAGACACCAGAAAGGATGAATTATTCTCTAAAGGTGACTGTCTTTCTTCATTGACTATAGATAGAGGGGGGTCTATATGATGAACTTAAACTAGACACCTAATTTTTAGATAACTAATGGCAGAGACAAAATCTCTCCCATAAATAATTAGAACATCAGAATCGTATTTTGATTCATTCTTAACATTTTATGAAAATCTGTAAATATCATCAATTTTCTCACAGTAAAAGTTTAGATACCTATGTGGTATCTATTTTAATGTGATATCACAGCCTTCCATTTCTTTAGCTTCTTAATACTTATGGTCAGAAATATTATCACAATTTTACAGATAGAGTATAACAATTTAATGCATGAACAGTACAGGTACTCAGCTGAAGTTCAGAATGATTTTACCAAATGGTATTAGCCAAATTTAAAAAGAAGATAAATTTTTAAAAATGGCAAAATGAAACATTTCTTTTGTGGAGTAGTTTCATAAAGGGATGTAGGTTCTTTTCACATGACTGATGAGAAGAAAGCAGTGCCAGCTGTTATATGCAAGCAATTAGATTTTTTCTATGTGATGTACTTAAATGTTCCTGGAAGCAAAAAGGCCTGAAAAGCCTGGAAGCCTGAAAAATAGGGCTTCGTAGATTTCTGCAAAGAACTCAGCTGTAGCACAAACATGCCATTAACCAGAACTGTTTTATAATCTGTGAGTCTCTTATCGCTGCAAAGTTTTAAAGATTGCTTTGGATCTTTAAAGATGTATTTGGAGCATTCCTTTTCAAAATACTATCAAATGTTGTAGGATTTCTAATTTTGAAATATGATTTCAAGCCTCGATTTTGACAAGAGGTACTCTTTCATCATCAATAATGAAATCAAAAACCACTCCATAAATTATTTTAAAAAACTCAGACCATTCTTAACACTGCAGCAAAAACAAGTTTGATATTTGATATATTTTTTAACCATTTTTTACAATGTTTTAACCATTTCAATGATAAAGTTCAATTTTGTTTCAGGAAGGCAGCTGCTAAGGTTAATTTTTTCACAGCTACTCCTTTTAAAGCGGGCTTTCCTGTGTTATTTGCTTGTCTTTGATCTCAAATATAGAGCTACTTTACTTTTCTGAGAGATGGAGTGAAGGAAATAAAAATTAAAAAAAATAAAATAAAGTTTATTCCATGATCTGTAAGTTTCCCAGAAGATTTGATGAGATTTAAAAGTTTGTGGAACATTTAAGCTCTATAGTGGTGGAATTCAGTTTCGATTTTGGTTCAAATATTTATGGCACTCAGAGCCTTTTTTTCTAAAATGTTCAAGATATTCTTCCTCATTTTTCCATCCTAGAAAAAAATAAAAATAAAAAGTAAAATCTCAATTCTTCTGAGATCAAAGACAAAACACCCTAAGGTGGAAGGATTTCACCTAGAGTCTCTCACTTGCCATTTGATTAGCTCTTCAGTTACTCCGGGAATTCTGCTCAGAAGTGGGAAGCTTTTAGGCCACTTTTACTCTAGACATAAATCCACACTGAAACTGAGGAGGAATGAGGAATGTACTTGGGATGTTTCCCCCAAAGAAAGGAGGAAGAATAGTATTAATAAGGAGATTTTAACAGGGCTACATATCCAGATGACTTTCTGTAGCTTTAAAAAATGTAAGAAAAGTTTCTTTCTTCCTCTTCTGAAGATATGTAATTGAGGGTTTATTTTTCCTTTGATTTTGTTTTTGTTATGGATGCAGTCTTTTGACTTTTTCAAAGAACATGAATTAGCATAAAAATATTCCTGTCATCTCATGTGAGGTTTGAAATGTGACGTATGTACGTGTGTATCTACATCTACATATGCACGTGACTATTTGTTCCTCATTTAAGATTTGCAAATTTAAATTTATATTCAGTATATATACTTTTACTTTATACTTGTCTTCTTACTGTTTCTACAAGGTGCTGTAGGCTTGCTCAGAAAACTCACTGAATAAGGTTTCTCATATGTTTCACACTTAATAAAAAAAGCTTAACTTGTCCATTCTCAAACATCTCTAAGGTAAATGAACAACAGTAAGAAGAGACATGGTGCAGTGCTTACCGTGGTAATTAACTTCTGGAATATTAATTACAGGCATTTTCTTATGAGTATTATTTATATTTTAACTAAACAAACTAGATATTGGTCTTCCCAACTGTCCTTATAGCATTAATTAAAGAAACTTTTAAGTCAGGTATTTTGAAATTAAGACATTGATTTCACCTTCACAATAATGAAGAGAGAATTTTTTTTCTCTTTCGTGGTCCAGGGAGACAACTCATGTAAGCTATTTCTAAAGGCAACAGAAATCTTTCCTTTAAGAAATGTTAATACTTTTTAAAAAAAAATTGATGAATTTCAGCAGCTGGGAAAGTAGATGTGCAACTGAGAAAAATGTTATTTTTAAAGTTATTTTGGATCTCTTTAAGTACAGCAACCAAGCAACTGCATTTCTATCCAACATTTACAAAATTATAAAAGACAAAGAGTCTCATTTTATGTACAGAAAACACAAAAAATCATGTTTTTTAAATGTAAAAGTTATGATCATCAGACTAGCTGTATAAATACTGTAGTTTCTTTTAAAAAGCTTGGATTTTTCCTCTTCTGTTCCTCTGTTGTTTCTACATATTGTTACATTTTATATTTGGTCATTTACAGCAAAGGTAAAGATTGTTCGTTAGTAACCGGGGAGAGGTATTTGAACTCTACCATACTCCTAAGTAAACTTTTCCAAAGATTTATTGCATTTATAACCTTTATCGTTAACAATTTTCACCTTATTTCCAGTTTAACTTTGTTTTGTGTCCCCTTCCAGGATTAGGACTTCTTTGTCTTTTCCTTCTACCCGTCTACTGTTAGAAATTTCCCTCTCTGTATTTGGTTGCTGACCACAAAGTCACTTTCAAACCTTGCCTTTTATAAAATCAATGTCCTAAAATGTGGAAATAATACAACAAATATTAATCACATTTTTAATTATAGTAACAGTTTCTCAAGCCTGGATCCTGGCAAAAAGGTATAAAACACTTTAATAAAACCTTAACACAGAGCTGCTGTGTTAACCACTGTTCATAAATTTCCATCCACTATGCATAGGATATGTTGATTTTGCACTGTCACATTTTATTTAAAGAAAATGTCCACACAATTTTAGCGTGTAATGCTTATATATTCTGCATGTCACTCCCCACCCCAAACTATTAGAATACATAACATGAAGTGCTTTTCTTCTACTTTCCCAACAAACCATAGCATCATGCAATTAGGATGTAATTGGCCTAAGGTAACAGTCTTGCACGCAGAACTGAATTATGTCATCAAGACACCACAGGTAGAGAACACTTAGCAAAACGATAGGTGGAAGATATTGTAGGCTTTAATAAGGGGGAAAGGGGGACAAGGTTTTCAAGAACTCTACCATATAATTATCCAAAGCAGCAGGTGATATCGTGAATGTCAAATATGAAAGCCATGATCTCAGAAGGGGCAGTAGGGTGTTTTCATAGAAGAAAACAAGAAGTAGGTAGATCTAAAAATATCAGATACATTTCATGTTGTCACAGCTGACTTTTAAAATATACACAAAGCACAGGTATAACGTTGCACACAGTTTGCAGAGCAATATAACACTGCTTAATTGTGGTGTTTTTTTTTTTTTTTTTTTTTTTTTTTGAGTGGTGATTGCAAGTAAAGGAATGTTAACCTCAAACTTGGCAGGTCACACCTAATACTGTTGCATGGTTTTTGACCATATTTGAAGTGAATTGGGTGAGGGCCATGAAAGTGTTCACAAGAGTTCAAAACATTTTAAACATTTTTTGGCACTTTGTAGGGAAAAAGATAAATCATATTTAATTTACTCTATATCTTTAGTTGAGAACTAGGGCAAAGGGGAAAAGTTTAGATGTTTTTTCTCTAATTTTAAAGCATAATAAGATTTAAAATAGTAACCTTGGAATGTCTCATTGGCTGTGAAAAATTTTACATATGGCATTCAAGGACTGATAAGAGTTGGCAAATAAATGGTTAATGTTGTTATATAACCACATTGGCATCAAGCAATTACTCCTGTTTATCGAGTTTTCTTAGATGGCCTAGGATGTATGAACAGAAAGGTGAATGCAGAGTTAGAAATATAAAGAATATCTCCTATGGCTGGTATATGTAAATGAACACTATGTTAATTAAAAAAATAAGAAATGAAAAATCATCTGCAAGCATGAGAAATTTAGTCCTGGCTTTTCTAGGGCTATACCATGGTTGAGACAGAGATAAAATAATTTTGGATTTTGCACCTTAAGTCTAAAACGAAAAATACCTATACTTATTATGAATTATTCTTTCCATATTTATTCATTGCTTGCTGTGGACAGGTAAGGAGAGCTAGGCAAGGACAGCTACAGGAGGCCTTAACTTCTCCTAGGAAGCTCTAGCTAGGTGTAGCTAGGTGTAGCTGCTGCTGAGGAGCTCTGTTGGCTGCCTGCTGCCCCCCTACACACACACCCCACACACATTCAGAGGCCCAGATTAAGAACTGGCTGAATGGCAGAGCTCAGAGGGTTGTGATCAGTAATGCAAAGTTGCCTGTAGATAGCTGTATCCCCCAGGGATCAGTAGTGGGTCCAGTATTGTTCAACTTATTTATCAGTGATCTGGCTGAAGGGATAGAGTGCACTCTCAGCAAGTTTGCTGAGGATACAAAACTGGGAGGAGTGGCTGATACCCCAGAGGGCTGTGCTGCCATTCAGAGGGACCCTAACAGGCTGGAGAGATAGGCAGAGAGGAACCTCATGAAGTTCAATAAAGGCAAGTGCAGGGTTCTGCACCACAGGAGAAATAACTCCATGCACCAGTACAGGCTGGGGGCTGATCTGCTGGAAAGCAGCTCTGCGGAGAAAGACCTGGGAGTCCTGGTGGACAACAAGTTGACCATGAGGCAGCAATGTGCCCTTGTGGCCAAGAAGGCCAATGGTATGCTGGGGTGCATTAGGAAGAGCACTGCCAGCAGGTCGAGGGAGGTGATCCTCCCCCTCTACTCAGCCCTGGTGAGGCCACATCTGGAGGACTGTGTCCAGTTCTGGGCTCCCCAATACAAGAGAGATGTGGACTGACTGGAGCAAGTCCAATGGAGGGCTGCTAAGATGATTAAGGGACTGGAGCTTTTCTCCTATGAGGAAAAGCTGAGAGAGCCAGGCCATTTCAGCCTGGAGAAGAGAAGACTGAGGGGGGATCTGATCAATGTATATATGTATCTGGAGGGAGGGTGTAAAGCAGATGGGGCCAGACTTTTCTCAGTGGTGCCCAGTGGCAGGACAGAGGCAACAGGCCCACGCTGAAACGCAAGCAGTTCCCTCTGAACATGAGGAAAAACATTTTTACTGTGAGGGTGACAGAGCACTGGAACAGGTTGCCCACAGAAGTTGTGGAGTCTCCTCCCTTGGAAATATTCAAAAGCTGTCTGCACACAATCCTGGGCAACGTGCTCTAGGTGACCCTGCTTGAGCAGGAGGGTTGGACTAGATGATCTCCAGAGGTCCTTTGCAACCTCAACCATTCTGTGATTCTGTGCCTTATTTATCTATGTTGTCACTGTGCTGTGGTTTGCCAAGGGAAAGGAGACCTTTACAAGCAGAAGTAATGCTTAGTGGACGAGTTATTTGGGCCTTAAAACTACTGAAATGGAACAGGATGTTTTCTATCAATCGTCCAAACCTCTTGACTTTATAAAGATATCTGGAAACTTTGAGAGAATATGTTTATCACTGTTGTTTCTGGTACATTGAGTAGTAGTTGCTTTCAAAAATCAGAAGGCAAAAATCAGAAATTCCTTTTTTTAAAAAAAACTTCATGGAAGAAAATGGGGAAGATTCAAAGCTTTTTTGTTTCATTTTGTTTTTTTCTCCTCAAATTCTTTGTCGATTGCTCTGGGGTAATTATATGGCGTATTTGCCATGATCTGATATGTTGCAAGCACTAGAATTTTCTGACAGCAAGTACAGACTGTGCTTTTGCTGTCATTCAGAATGCTTGTCTTTTACCTCTCCCTTTTATAGAAAACTAAAGATAAACTGTTTTGGAGATAGACTTTACTCTCAATAAATAGAAGTAAACAGGAGAAACTTACTAAATTACTAAAGAAACAGGAACTTAATATGAACTCTGCTTCTGATCATTCTCGTTGGGTTTAAAGCTTTGCTTTACCCAATGGAACTAGGTATTCACTGAGACAAAAATCTGATAAAGTCATAATCAGGTTAAAAGGCCACATATAATGAAATACAAGTAAATAAGAAAGCAATACAGATAAAGAATTGACTTCTCAGTTCCAGTGAAAGAGTACGGTTGTCTGAGCTGAGAAAGAGAGAATCATCTACAGTTAATGAACATCTCACAGTTTCTCACATTTATGTATAGCAGCAAAACATTTATCTTAATGTAACAAGAATGCACCTCCTTTGATCAGAAAACTTGAAGAATAAGTAAATCTAATAAATGCTGAATATCAGGTTAGTTTGATTTCCTGAAGGGAATAGGTTTTTTTTTTTTTTTTTTTTTTTTTTTTTTTTTTTCCCTCCACCTCCAGGACATGAAAGCTTCATATTTTGTGTTAATATTATTCCATAAGGTTCCAAAGAGTTTTTTCTTCAGTTAAAGTGTTGTTTGTAGTTTTGAACCTCATCATTATAAAAAGAGAAAGCAAACAAAAGTTAGAAATAGAAATTGAAAACAAGTTTAAGAAAGGCCTAAGGACTGATATTACATGGCAGATAAAGTACTAACTCCAAACATGATGCCATTACCAAAGTTGACAGCATTACTCTTTATTTTAGAAACTTTATTTGAGATAAGAGGAAAAAGTATGGCTGGAGAAAAAGTTAATTCTATCCCTACATGCACAGTTTTGTATGGTGCCATAGTGCATAATACGGATGGCAACATGTCTTTCAAATAAGGGCAATCTACTGTACAACTTCGGAGAAAAAGGATATGGTATTTAGAGAGATAGCAGGAGCTAAATTTAGAAGGTGTATTCTTCACTATTCTCACCACAGACCATAACAGACTACAGCAGGGAAGCTATAGACCCCATTTACATAAAAATAGTTTGAACAGGGAGAAGTCCTGCAGTTATTAACACTTTTTTAAGGGATGTAAAAGCTCTGGAAGTAAAGGTAATCTGTATCAGTAGGTATAACAGGTAAGGCCCATCCTTTGGCTTTGAGGGCAGGGCCCACAACATGGCTTGTATTCATACAGTTCAACACTCTGTTATATTACTTTGATGCTTCTCAGTTCCAGGTTTTTAATTTGAACATCCTACATATTGTGGTAAGCAGAGGCATGGGTCAACACTGCATTTCAAAAGTGTTTTAACTTAGTTATGATTGCTCAGCCATTAATTTCTGTGGTCATGAAAATGAACTCCTTGAGAAACATGGCCAAGGTTAATCTTCATATTATTAATGAATTAATCTTCATATTATGAATCAAAGAAATAAATTCACAAACAGAATCTTTTCTTTTGAACTGTTCTCTGTAATTCCCCCTAAAAACAACGGGAATTCATTAAAGTGGACAGTTAGCATCTCCTATTCTATTGGATATATGTATATTTACTTTTGCACACACATATATGGCCACATACCATATATGTATTTACACATATTATGTAAGAGGCAAATTTAAAGTATGTGATTAATAGGCAGAACAGATAATGAGAGTATATTTCCTTTCTTAAGCGTATTCTTGCAATATGTTTGTTTGTTGCATTATGATAAGGCGCTATGGGAAGAGAATTGAAAACAGAACCCTACAAATGCTTTTGTAACTTAATCTGTCCGGAGTAGATTCTGTGAGCATTGAATTAGGTGTTCATAGAGTAGGATTTGCAGATTTATTCTTGGTTAACCGAACTACATTCTCACTGAAATCAATTCAGTTGCTGTCGATAATTTCAAGGAAAACAGAAAGAATTTTTCTTTAAAAAAAAATCAAATCTGAAGGTCAGTTTTCTATTTTTACTCCAGTTTCTGCTCACCTGTCTTTTGCTACCTTGATAAATATCCTGGCAAGCTACTGCCTTTAGATGCAGGAAGACTTTGTCATTTGACTTTTGCTGAAGACCTTCAATCTAAAATCTGAAAGCAGGATGAAGGCAGTTTAATTGGCATTCAGAGTATCTCAGGATAGAAAAGAAATACTTTCATTTAACACACTTATTTCACACTTTTAAAAAGTCTTTTCAGGATATGACTGTTGAAGAAATGGATCATGAAACAGAGGTATCTTAAATCCAATTTTATTTAAAAAAAAAATCAAGAGGAAAGTTAACTTCATCCTTCTACATTCTTTATATAAAGATGCTTGTAGATACTTTGGTCCAAACCTAGAACTACTTACCAAAACACAACTCATCCTACTGCTACACAAAAAAAATGCTCAGTTTTCTTTGGCCCTCACCAGTTATGGGAATTTTCTGTGATCACTGGCTTAAAACCTCATATTGTAAGCCTCTGTTAAACACCAAAGGTGAGTTCCATGTGATCTCTTTGCCATAACCTGCTTTCCTAATCTCTTTGTCCTAATCCTCTAGTCTCCTGACATTTTTACTCATGTGCTATCCTAGGACATGAATTGGTCTCTCTTGCTGGTCTCATACAATGGCCAGCGTACACCCTGCACAAGGGAGCAAACTTTTCCTCTAAACTTGAGTAGCAATTTCCTCTAACATTTCAAGCACTCCTTTGATCCTGTGACATACAACTACTTACCTTCCCTATACAATCGTTTCTTACCTGGTGGAGCTCATCCAATGTGCTGTGCCTTTCCCAGATGTGTTAATCTTTCATACTGTTAACTTTCACTCCTGCAGTCACACTTTTCTACCTCAGTATCCCTTTGAATGCTAATTAAGATGTCACCGTTCTGGTTTCAGATGTTAAACTAGAAAAAAAAATATATCAGACCCTCTGCTTTTCATCGCATTTTAAAAGATCTATCTACTTTTTTCCAAATAATTTCAGTTTATCTGTAACACAAGTCAATAGCAAGTATGATTTCTTGACAGATCTTGTCCATTCTAATCCAGAACATAATTCCATGAAGCTGATATAGAAGGTTCTGAGCATTTTAATCCCTAGGGAGGACAAATGACTTTATTATTTGTTTAAGACTCAATAAATACACAGAAAATATAGAATATGTAAAAATAAGACACCAAAACTTCTGCTTTATGTTGGCACTTTATTGATGACTCTAAGTTCATCACTTTAATATTGCATTTCAGCCAAAGGAGGGGCTTAAGTACTTCCAGAGGGCGAGTCAGTACATCTAAACTGTCTGTGGACCTGTGAAGGAATTTGTCTTGCTCCACTGAAATGCCCCACTGCAGTTTATGACAATTTATAGTATAAACATACATATTCTGTTGAAGTGCCTCAAATTGTGCTGTGAAAAACACAAACAATGCAACGCTGTATAAGTCTGTAGTCAGAAGATCCATACTAGACATGTTATGGAAGCATTACTACTTGAATATATGTATATATCTCTATGTATGTACATGTTAACTCTTCTAACAATATTTATAGAAAAGGTAGTAATTCTACCAACTGGTTACAGGATCTAATTTTCTCTGAAGTGCTGCTTCAGCATCTCTCTCCAGATAGATGTTTACCAACTTTTTCTCATAAATTTAAATAATTCATATATTTATATTATTCTCTTGTCTGAGGATTATTAGATAAAATAAAATAAAATGAAATATAAAATAAAGTAAAATAAAGAGGGAGAGTTGGAGGACAGAGGGGATTATTGTTATTATATAAATCTTTACCAAATCAAAGTTCACAGTTGTTCTTTCCACACTGAAAAAAGGATGGTGAGCCTGACTTTCCTTTTGTTCTACGTATAGGTTGTTTTAATAAAAGATTGTTACCTGTTTCTACAGGTCTCTTCTCTAATGTAAACAGTGGGCAGACTGGGAAAGCAAGGAAAGAGTCATGTTAGCTCTCTCTGCTACAACAGAATAAATCCTAAATAAAACTACCCTGAACCCGTGAACATTTAAATCACTTAAACATGGGGAGTTTCATTGATCTCAAAGATATTATTCCTCTGCTAAATTTAAGCACATGCTTAAAGGATTTGCTTGGCTGGGGCCTGAAAGCAAAATTTGATCCTGTATTTTCTTCAGTTTAAGTGTGCATAGACATATGCAATAAGTATGTAATGTACACTAGTGCACCTAATACATGCTTGCAATGGCACAGAGATGTGCAGAGAAATCATGTGAGTCAGTTGTGTCAACTTTCTGTATTTTGAGTGTATCTTTCAATCATCTTCTTTGAGGCTTTGAGAATCTTAAAGTTTTAAAGGAAATGACTTTTCACTAGATTGCAATTTTCATAGCCAGAGGTTTAATCTGTCAATCTTTTCCAATGGCTCATCAAGTCTAAGATAGATTTAACTTACGCACTTTACAGTATCCTCTTAATCACTAATGTTTCTGAGAGATACAATCACATTTCTTCAGTGTCATTTAATGAAATTAAACAAATCATTCAGTAGATTTCTCCTTCAATTTTGTATTAGCTTTTTGAAACAAAGGCTGTTTGTTCTCTATTGTGTCCAGTAAAAATGTATATTTTCCAGGAGAGTGTATATTTCTTTCAGAATATATAACCAAAGATCATAAACCGTCTATCTGTAAAGTGCAGAAATATTTTATTAACAAGCTTTTTGGGCACAGTCTGGAAATAAAATGTTCCCCGCATGAATATGAGTGTCACTGTTGTGAATCACTAAAATGTAAATATGTTAGTTCATATTTTGGTTCATGAGCACAAGTTATACAGCCCCTTGTTAAAGGTGTGACTCTGAGCTGTGTGGCTGCCAATTAGGAAATAATGACAAAGGAAGTAGGAAAAGGTAATCTCGTATTGAGGTAGAGGGAAAGAAGTAAACACTTTCCATATCTCCTTTATTAGGCGAGACACTGGGCTACGTTTTTTTGATTAGCAAGTTCCTCTTTTCAGTACATACGTTTTCAGTGTTCTGCTTTACAACTAAACTCCCAGAGACTTGACATGGGATTTAGTAAGCTTTAGATAACATAATCTTCATCTAATGGGAATTTTTGAAGCCAGTCACTAAGTGTATGAATTATTATAAGAGAAGAAAATCAAATTTAGTATCAAAGAACTAACTTTAGAAGTTCAAGCAGCGGACAATATTCATTTTCCATCGACAGAATTGTTTAATAAGAGTCTATCAGCAGTACAGGAAACACTAGGTACTCCGGCAATAAGTGAATCATGATGGCTTATTTCCTTTTAATTCTATGATCCCAGCTGGAACAAGGTGTGATTGGAGAATGGTTTAATTGTTCATAGACATCTGTCTTTGGATTCAATTGAAAAATAATATCCTGGGCATAAAATGGCCTACAGAATTTTTGACATTTTTATATCTTTCACAATCAAGGCATTGTCAGAAAGTCAGGTAGTGGAGCTCTGAACAACTTATGGATACATTTCAAATAGAAGAGAATAAAACCCTGGTAATATTTCAATATGCACAGCTGGAAAACAGATGTTCGATTGAGTGCACTCAGTACTTAGAGAAAGCTATTAAAGCTGTTACTTACTCAAATGAGAAATTTCTATAATTTATTGTTCTCGCATTTTTGATTTCCCCCTTTCCCTTCTCCTTAAGCAGACTATAGGATTTTTTTTCATATTGTTGAAGCCAATTACCCTAAAAGTCTGACTAAACACAGTGTGCTACATGATTACTAGAGAATGCCCAAGGCTACTGTCAATCAAATTAGCCAGTGACTTATGAGTTGTTTACTGTACTGTGAAATTAAGTGATAAATGTGTGTCAACCAGTAAAATGTGACATTTAGTATTGGATATACCCACTTGAAATAGGTTTTGTGTCAGCTTTATTCATTTCTCACCAGACTGGCACATATTTTTAACTGAGTTCAGATTATCAAAGGAGACATATAATATTAAGCTTTATAAGTTATTGGTAATCATGCAGCTCAAGCTTTGAAAGGCCTGTGTGGTCCTTCTCTTGTTCGTTCAGTAGCTGAAGTGCACACAAGAGCAGAGATGGCATGCCACTAAGTATTCAAATTTTTCATCTGCTTGATAAACAGTGGCAAAAAGAATATAATTGTTTCCTTGAGCATCCTCCTTCCTTTGATTCAAAACAATAATCTGGATGGAGCACTGCTGGTGAACCCATGAACTAGAATGAGTTAAGGATGGATTTTTTTTTTTTTGCCCTTTTTTAACTAAGTTTGAAAGAAAAATCAGACCATGATATCATGACTTGATGTAACATAACAGAAATAAGCTTGCCTTTCTAGACAATGACTTACTAAAGTATTCCTCTGAGGTCACACTGAAAGGAAACTCTATCCTTCTGGAGCTGTGAAAGCTTAATTAGTAGTGTGTGAAAGAAAATCAGAGCTTTGGAAGTCCAAGTCAAACAAGAACATTTATATTTCCTCCAGAGGGAGATGACTTGCCATTCCCACCAAAAGTTTTAATAAAAATTGGATTTTAACATTTGCAAAATTCTTCTTCCCATGACAGAGGAGAGCTCACTCCTTGGTCCGCTCATAATAGCTAGGCACTAGTGTGAAAGGCATGTTAGGAATGTTGAGCAGGAAATGCTACTGGTGTCTTTGTCTATCAGCTTCTCAACATATATACATTCTTGCCATAGTTCTCCCAAACACAATGACAATTTGATGGCTTTAAAGTTTTCTTTTATTGTCCATGATGAATGACAATCCTTTACTTCTATTTTTTTTTCTATTTAGAAATAATTATTATGATAGATGGAGCCGTTTTTACACCCATTTACTACCTGAAAAGAAACAACAAAATATGAAAGTCCTTCAAAACTTTAAATATTGAGACAATCTAAAATAAGGTGTATTGACCTATAGACACAACTCCCAGTCAGTTATCATACATCATTGTTGTATCCAGACGAATGGGGATCAAATGTATTCTTAGGCCTAAATCAGCTCTTACACATATAAATGAATGTTTGGTCTTTGAGTACAACAGGAATATTACATCAGGCCTTTTCTCTTGTATTGTAAGTATTGTACCTTATATTGGAGCCACTGCTGCGCTGTGTACTAACTATTTCTTCATGAAGAAGCCTAATGGTAAGTTCAAATCTCATCCCATCTCTCTTTGAAGAAAAATATTTGTGTCCAACTTTCAAAAGATTGATTGGTAAGCTGACATAACACATACATTCAAATGAACATCTCCTTTAAAAGCATTAGTATGGAAGGGCTGCAATAGTAAGAATTTTTTTTCTCTTGTCTGAAGGAAAACAGATGTGCAAGTAAGAGGTAGATGAAATATCTGGGGAGTTGATACGGGTTTCATTTTTTGTTGCTCATCCATATTTAATGACATTTCTATCCATAGTTTGATATCATTGTTTTTAAATCTACAAAGACATTTTTAAAGAGACATTTACATTGACTGCCATAGCTCTGGCAGTGGTCAGAATTAATTTTATGTTTTGGTTTTTTTCTTAGTTATCATGCAATGCACATCATCTTGATAGATACCTCCTTATTTTAAACATATATGTACTGCACAATTTCACAAGTATCTTAAATGTGCTAAAGTAAAACCAAGGAAGTTTAGAAATGCTCGGGGTTGAAATAATTAGCATATCATTTGCTTATCATTTTGTAGACTCCTAGTTTAGTCTTTTAGTCTTACCCTTTCACATGTAACAACATTGCTCCTTGTGGGGTGCTCACCGAGTAAGGAAATCTATTGAGACCCAGTTATGACTCCTCACTTCACAAGCTGTGGCTATCCTGATCATGGCATAAGTTAGAGCAGGCAAGTCTTTTGCAACTCCTAACATAATCTAAGGTGACATGGAAAGGTAATAGCAGAAAAAGCAACTCCATTCAATTTTCCAAGGTTTTTCTTTCTTCCCACCTCAGGGGAAATCTTAAACGGCCAGAAGCAGCCAGCTTCCAGTTTCTTTTCAGACCTGTCCAACAATTCAAAGGAGGCAAACACAGCAGGAGGAATCTGTTCCAATCCATTTAGCTTTTCTGAGTAGAAACAATAAAAATAAATACTGATCGTCATGGAACATAATGTACCAAAATGATTTATTCAGACTAAGAAAATTTTTAGGATTCTTTACAACTCTTGCCTTAACAAAGTATTGCTTAATTCCCTCTGTCCTATTTGAAAATGCATTGGGTGCATATCTGCATAGCCTAGAGACACTATTTTTAATCTTCTCCAGGTGAATCTAAGTATTCATGCTTCCTCAGCTCTCTGATAATTTGTGACTTTTCCTTTTCCTGACTCCAAAGCTGAGTTTTTCTAGTCCTTTACTTTGGAAAAATAAAATCCTATACTGGGCTGTGCAGGGCCAAAACATTATAGCTGCAATATAGTCCTGTATATTTTCAGTCCCGCACCTTGTAAAAGATGTGAAAAATGTGTTTACATCACTGTCTTTACATCACTTCACAAGCACTGTTTTGACTTTTCTCATTTCCCCTTCAGGCTTGTAAGTCTGAAAATCTACTCTAACCTATCCATCATTCTTTCTGCTCTGGCCTGCTGTTGCTTTTAGGTACACTACAGGTCTTTCCACTGAAGGAATATGCTGTGCATTGTCAGGTGTCTGACTAAAGAAGGTCTGCACTGACACAGATTTAAAAGCAGAGGCAATGCAGTATCTTCGAGGCAATGTTGTCATGCCAGTAAATGGAGGATATGCCAAAACATCTTGCTACAGGCTTTCACATACTTTTTCTATAACTTACAGAAAAAATACATTGAAAAAGCATGAAACACTGTTAGAAAAATAATTTCACATTTCAAATGTTATCATGAAAATAGGTTTGTTTGAGGGCCTCTTTTTATAGCCAACTGTATTATTTTCTATGAGTGGATTAAATAGAAATTAGGAAATTGCATAGCAAATGTTCACATATTCAGACGACGCAGGTATGCGTGCACATGCATATTGGAGACAACCAGACAGATGATTGTACTTCAAGAATTTAATCCTGTGGCAAAATCCAAAACCATTTACTATGTCTGGAGCAAGAAGAGAATCAGAGACCTGTGCAGTGAGTGCAACGGATCCCCTCCAGCCTCCACATCTAGAATTTATTCCTGAAAAAAGCAAGGCTGGTGCAAGTCATGGTTTGCCTTCAGTGGGGGACAGGATGGGCATGCAGCCAGCACACACAACTGGACTCAAAACACAGAAGCATTCCTTGCTCAAACAATTTAGAGAAAGCCATTGAAATCAAGAGCTAAACTCCTATTGCCTTCATCACGGTAGGATTTTACCTACTGTGTCTAATACTAAAGAACAGAAGCAAAGCCCTGCAGCAGGAGTACATAAGCTGGTAGGGCAGACAGCAAGAGCAGCAGTGTACCACTGCCGTAGACAACGGCACAAAAGAGCATTCACATTTCCAGTTTCATGCCCACTTATATATGGCTGAACCATACCGCTGCACCTTGTACTCTGACTTAACTTTTTAACATATGCAGAAGTTAAACATCCAGACTTTCCAGCCGAAGACAGCTTTAGCAGCTCAGCTCACTGCTTGGTTTTCATCATGTTCCTCACACCAACGGCAGACAGCAAAGAAGAGATTCGGGCCTGGGCAACATTTCCTGTGGCATCACCTTGCTGTTGTATGCTGCGCTCTCAACAACCACCACAGTTAGCAGTTTTCAAGTGTAATCAGATATTGTTCTTCCTTTGGGTTTCTTAGTGTGAATTTTGTTACCTCTTAAAAATTCACGTTCTGCCCTGTGTCCATGCAGACTTCAGGTCTGATCTTTTCTCTTCCTTGGCCACGACTCTCCAGAATTCTTGCTTTGGTAACACATACCGGCTGTGATAAAAATCAGCAGCAAATGTTTAATTTCTTCTTTCCTGTGCTTCACAATTCCACCTCTCAGTCTAGTATCATGCCTCTGCACTGCTTAGTGCAATGCAATGTAAAACAGTTGCCACCATGATCTGATCCCATTTAGCTGCTTCAGTCTTGTGCTCACTGCTCCCTGACCACTCCCTTCACCCAGGCTCAAGAGCATATATCCTTTTCTTATCCTCTCTGTTTTGCTCAGAATTTGTTGCCAAGGTTTTTCCACTTGTTTAATGCTTTATCCTGAAGTCTCGATGTCAGTGGTACACTTCACCACACCTTGATGCAAAATAACTTGCACCTACATGCCTGAGAACTACTGTAAATAGCTACTACTCTCACCCCACCACTCTCCACAGAGTAACCTGTGCTCCCCTGGAGGGAGGCAGATTGCTGCTCCACCGACCTGTAGCAAATCCCATTGGCATTCCTTTAAATTTGTTCATCTTGTTGCACTAGGGCTCGCTGCTGCTTTACAAACACGTTCTGCTGCTTGTGTATTCTACTTGTGTTATTTCATGATAAGTCCCCCTCGCACACACAAAGCACATATATATCATACCCATCTATTTTCTGAATGACAAATAACATGAGGGAAAATATCATCCAGAGAATATTATCGTCAGCCTACTTCATTTGTCATAATAAAGAGAAACATAAATGTAAAGCTGACCATAGTTACCATGCTTGCAGGTGCAATTATGGAGACTGCATGGAAGAAAAGAAGGACCACCTAAGTACATAACCTTTTCTGAAGACTGCGGTGAGAGTAGTCTCTCTGAATCCTTTTAAATAGCAACTTGACTACATGATACAAAGCTGAGAAAGAAACATTTAAAAAAGGTGAATCTTACTTTAAAATCTGCCCTGAAACTTTTGTAATGGTGATGATGTGGTAAATATTTTGCTATTCTAGCAAAAATGTTTGTATACTACTGAAGCTGTCATTCAAGTATGTTTGAACCATATGCTAATTAGTATATTCTCTTCGTTAGTATACCAGCTAATTTGTTTTCTGTCCTTATTAGCATTTACAAAGGAACTAGTGAAATGTTTCTCTGTTCTGCAGACTCTCCCTGCTATGGCTAAAAGTTTTGGTGATATTTATCTTCACCCAGAATTCAGGCATCAAGTTTAAGGCAATTGTCAAAGTTTCTTTTACTCTCTCCAGTGACCACTGGAGAGAAATCTGTACCTGCTACAAAAAAAAAAAAAAAAAAAAAAAAAAAAAAAAAAAAGCCTATATTTGATCAAAAAAGTACATTAGAATGTTATTAGTGTACAGTTTTTCTGATCAAATATAGTTTTATGTCTTAAGGTGAGATGAGTTGTCTACTAAACTTAAGCGAGTGTATTGACTAGATCTCTATATCGGGCGACAGTATCACCTAACTCTGATGTAGATACCTCTATCATAAATAGGTAGCATTAGGTGAGATTTTAGATAACTAATTTCCAGTTAGATAGAGCTACATGAGATAATGCCCTGTAGTGTGTTATCCAGACAGATAGGAAGATAGATCTGCATTTCCCCATCTTGATCAGTTATCTGTGATCAATTATCTGAGCTCTTATTTCTGCTGCTCTTCTGGAAGGCTTGCAAGCAAAATATTACAATCACCCAAAACCAATATAATGTGCTTTGCATTTCTTCCAGAAATGTTTACACAGAACAAATGTTAATGCTGTCCCCAGCTGCATGAGTCCATCCACAAAATTACTATTTTTTTTATTTTTCATACAACATTTAATGAAACAAGATTCACAAAAAGACCTGTGCATTTTTTAACTACTAGAAACATAATCAGCAATGCAAAGTTTCTTACTGTGAAGTCTACACAGTAATGTGTTCTACAGCTTCCATTTCTGAACGAAGAAAATACACAATATGCAGTCCACCCTCAAAATGTGTAAGATAAAATAAAACATAAATTTTAAACTAATATGATAGGGAATTTTCTATTGACCCGTATTACTTTAACTTCAAAGATCATTACCCAGTACAACAGTCTTTTTATCTAAAGCATTAGTAGTCATTTGTTTGCTAAATGAGTTTAGAGATCTACTTAGACATAATTTAAATACCATTTAAAACTCCATTAGGTATGTTTATTGCCAAAATTTAAATAGTGTTTTTAGTTCTTCTTCACTGCTTTAAAAAAAATGGGAAATGTACAAATATCTGGCAAAGTTAATTAGCCCTCTGGTTGTCTGTCTCTGAAGGTGAAGGTTCAACACCAGCATGGTCCATTGACCATTGGCATTCTACACTAGTGAGTCTCCAATGAAATGGACATGAAAAGGGATTAAGAGAAATAAGTGTACAGTATAGAATGGACCATTCTGTATTGTGTTAATGTCTGCAGATCCAGAATGCATCAAGAAATCACAGGAATTTTTAAGACAACTGTCACGTTTAAAGAAAAACTGAGATTTATCAGGCAAAATGTCATCATCAAAAGGAAAATAAAGATACTGTGTCACACTTAGCCTTATCAAAGAACAAGAATTGCAGAAGTCTTTATAAGAAAAAGGTGTTCATGATAAATGTTTGACATAGTTCTTTAACAAAACACTTCGCACCTCAGGATGACAGCACACACAAGAACTGCTCAAAAATGTGTAGGAAGCTAGAGAAATCTTGGTCTATTTGAGGACCAGAAACATTTTTTTTGTGAACTAGCATAATCCAGACCCACAAAAATTATGACTCTACTAGGAAAAAAAGCAGCAGTGTATCCTCTCCACTTGCCTTAAACTTGATATGCATCTCAGAAATGTTCCGAGCTTTATGGCTTCAGTCTCCTTCAGATAAGCTTTACAGTTCACGACAGCTTACATGTTTAAGTACAGGGAAAGATGCAATGAATAATATGGGTTGCTAAAATGCATGAATAAACACTGTGTAAAAAGTAAAACAATCAGCAGTGTGTAATCATTTTAGAGTGGCTGCCAATAAAATATCATCATTTAGAACAGCCCTCTGGAAAATTTCGATCAAAACTGATTTTTCCAGAAAAAAGTGTGGAAGTGTTTTTCCTACTTTTCAAACATCTCATTATGTGTCAGGTTTACTGCATTTCTATATTTAAAGTAATCCAATTATTCTTTAGTCTAAGCGCTGATAAGTATGTTATTCTGCATACCTTACTCCACTGTCAAGATATGCTGATATCCTGAAAATTTAAGCATGGAATGTTTAATATTTATTTTTATACTAGTAATTCATATCTACAAGAAAAAAAGTTTATACGTCTTTCAAACAGAGACATTTACCACAAGAAAGAAATAATTTTAAATAATTTTAATAACCAATTTCTGCTGCCAAACTTCTGTTTTTCTGTCTAGAAGAAGAACAAAGATATATTTCTCAGGTTAAAAAAGTTTCTTACTTTTCAGTAAGAGGTACTAAGAAATAAGGAGTGGTACTGATCAGATGAGATATTCTCCTAGTTCTCTAGAGCAGTCTAAATCAGGATGAAGCCAGATTCTAGAAAAATCTGTGTTGCCCTTGATATTTAAATGTTTGACTCACCTAGCTATAAAGTCAGTCATAAGTAGGAAGAGGTGGATGTTATCTTTATAGAATAAATTTATTTTTTCAAGAACATTCATATTCTCAGGACACATGAAAATGTTCATGGAAAGATGCTGGTGCTTTAATTCCCTGTCTCTTCCTCTCTTTCTCTCTCTGTCTGTCCATTTAACAGTAATTAGAGGCAACAACACCTTTTGGTTTTCAAGGAACATGAAAATTTTCTTTTTTTCTGATGAGTAGCAGTTATAAATTAGAAGTGTTTCAGGTGCATATTGTATATGTTATGAAGTGTATTCTGCGTATGTGAATATATATTCTGAGAGCCTACGTACAGAACATACTCTGAAGCCAGGGACAGTTGAAGAATGAGGTGAGATTCTGCTAACCAAGTCCAGCAGTCAGATCATTTACACAATAGCTCCTGCTGTTGTGTGAAAAAGACAAAACTCCTCCCTATTCTATCCTGTTTGCTTAGTTTATTTCATTAGCCACGCTTCCCTACAATACAGCTAATAAGCACTGCATATCTTGAGATCGCAAGGGAAAGACATTTATCTCTTCTTTGTACCTTTGTAATTTTTTGTTGGCATTCTGCATTCACATTCCATAGACTGAAAGCATGATATTCCAAAGGAGGTAAAATATAAATAGACATGTTATAGTAATAGTAATTTCTGACACTTTTCATCTTTAGTCAGGAGGACAAAACAAACTGGCACTTGACCTTCCCTAGCTTTTATAAAGGGATTCCACAGGTAAACATAATCAAATAAAAATAGAATTCTAATTAAAACACAATAGATAGCATATATATCTGTAAATTTCTAGCGGATATAACTAAATTTGTTGAAGAATTTTTATAGTAAGTGTCTTTCCATGAAAAGACTAGTGCTGGGTGAATTAATCAGTGAGAAATTCTCATGTTACATATACCCTCTCTCACCTGCACAGTTCCAACCGTAGCATGAAGCTAGCATTCTGCCTGGATCAATTCCAAAATCTCCTTACCTCGACACGAAACATAAATCAGATATTGAATTTAGCAGACCTTTCGGACTCTATTCTGGTCATTTATAGTTACACTACACTGAATTATACCATGTGCCCTTTATGTGGCCTGTGGGACGATTTCGCTGCCAAGAATTCTGCCTTTCAGACCAATAAAATGTATGGCAACATAGCAGCCTGCACTGAAAAGAAGGGTTTCATTATTATTTTATTTTATTAAACAGTTTATCACAGCATACTCAGATATTTATTCTTCTGCCTAAGGATACACAGTCTACTTGAGTTAAAATGTTTGTCTAGAGATGTTATATATACTAATATATACCAATGTGATTTCATATATTTTCCTAGAAATCAGAAGCTCAAGGTCAGCAGTCACAACGTGAGAGAGCACACAAAAATTCTTGGAGGAATATAGTCAAGATGTATAGGTATAGCTACTGAAAGTGACTCAAATATAAATGAAAAAACTCTTTTCTTTTCTCAGATACAGACATTTCCAACTTCCTTATAAAACTGCACTGAAAATCCATGACCTAGTGGAAGAAGAGAGAAGCAAGATATTCTTCTTAGCTGACTTCTGGCCACAACGTCTTAAAAATAACATTCATGTAATATTGTGATGTGCTGGTGTATTATGCTAATAGAGGCCAGATGGACTGGATTAATTGATAGATAAATAGATAGAATGTATTTGACCAAGTAATATTACTGCACTATGAACTGAAAGTAAGGAATAAAAGGATGTGGGATTAAAACCTGATCTCAGGGAAGCTGATGAGAAGATTCCCATTAACTTTAAGGAGATTAACACTACCAGACACCTATTGAATACCTTATGTTAAATGCAAAATACCATAGCTGATATGTAAAAAGACAGAATAGCTCCTTGGCATTTTTAACAATAGAAATAATACTAGAACACTCTCAAATTATAGCATACTTGGTCACAGTACTGCTGTATTCACCAAAAATTAACCATTAACTTCAACAGGAGCTAAAATGAGTCCATAATAAATCTCTGTCACTTGGACAAGGTCTGAAAGTAAAATAAAATAAAATAAAATAAAGTAAAATAAAATAAAGTAAAATAAAATAAAGTAAAATAAAATAAAGTAAAATAAAGTATAATGAGTATCTAAAACTCTCAAAATTTTGCTTTACCAACTAAAACAAGAAAACCCTTTCAAACTACTGATTATGTTATTAGAAAAAAGATTTGCGTATATGGCCTATATATTCAGTACAATTTATTTTTCTAGTATGTTGAACATTACATTATTTAAAACAGGTGACTTTTCATTAATTGGAGTACTCCGCAGTCTTCCTTCTGTCCTTCCCTCTCTTCCTCCTTCTTTCCTTCTTCCCTCTCTCCCTCCTTCCCTCTCTCTCTCTCTCTCTCTTTCTTATAAACTTTGCTATTATAATTTAAGATTTCTGTACCTAAAAATATCTTTTGATTGAGTTTGTTTCCAGTATCTCTAAGGACAAAATAGGAAGAAAAGTCTCCTTTTTTTCAAAATAGAGCACCTCAGTATCAGACACTGTGTAATCTGTTTTATCATGACTTGTTCAGCCCATATAAAAGTACTAATCTTTACATGCATGCAACCTTGCTTCTGCTGTAGGAATGTGTAGAATTGCTGCTATGGTCATCTGAGCATATGCAGAATTGTACGACATATGAAATTTGTCACTTTAATACCTGAGTGGATATCCCTTGTGTGCTGTATTCTTTCAAAGAGCTTTTTAGCCTACATTAGCAGGAGCCTTTGGTGCTACAGTATCATATGTGGAATGGCAATTAATATTCTTTTTTATTATTGCAATTATATTTTCTTCTCGCATGACAACTTCAAAATCAATGATTGGCCAGACAAAAGGTTAAAAGAGTCTTGTATCAAGTCTCTCCTGTTTAAATTAGACCAAAATTAGTCAAGCGAGACATTTCAAAAAGGGATACTAAAGGGTCTCTAATGTTTATTGCTCTCATTGAAATGAACAGAATTAAAGCATCCTAATGTGTATTGCTCCCTATGAAATGAACACAATTAAAAGAGACAACACACCTGATGGTATTCTCTTCACACCATGTTCACCTAGCACCGGCAATATGTTACCTAACACTAAAATGACTCAGTCTGAGCAGTCAGAGAAGCACACACTTCTTGCTGAAAATAATCCCAAACCACTTTTACTTGCCTTTCCTCTACCCAAGCAAATAATTTAACCATATTCCATACATATGCATGCTTTCAGTTTCAGAATTTAATATGCTCTTTGTTATATTATTGTTCCTAATGAAAATGATTTAAAACTCAGCAGAGACATGACCCAGAACCTTTTGCTTCCTCTTAACTGTCAGCTTGACTTTCTGTAACACTGTGATCAACTACATCCTAAGTGGAAGTTGACACTGGCTCAACTTTCTGCAAAAGCAGGTAAAATGGAATGTGAACTGCCTGAAACTCTATGCTGATGTAACCTGGTTCTGCACCATTACACTTAATTGGTATCTTCAGCTTTGTATAGCTGCAGCTTCATTCCTTTAATAAAATGGACTTTGATGAGAATCATGTTGTGGGCTTTATCTTGTTTTTTGTTTTATTTTGTTGGGTTTTTTTCCTCCTCTTTTCTCTCTTCTGGTATCACAGCTAACTTCTGGCTCAATGCAACTTCATTTCTGAAAGAAATCCTGTCGTTGGTCTTTAATAGCAGGTTAATGGGCTGTAAAATCTCAAATTTTCCAGACTGATTTTGTTACAAGAAGAAGTGTTCCTTATATCTTCTGCATGGTCAATAAAGATCTCTTCCTTTAAAAGACCTTAATAGTCAGCACATGAGAGGAATTGTATCACAAATCATATCTAACAATGAGAATTTCTTTATTTCCTTGTGATACTAACAACATTCTGGAAGAACTGCTGCCTCAGGTAGAATTTGTTATTCCTCTATGAATCAATAAATCTTTCTGCAATGACTAGATGATGTGCCTGCTGTGAGCTTACAAATATTAGATGAAAGGATTCAGAGACAACACATCATCTATAAGCTGGTACTCTAAGCTGCACTGTCATCTGCTGCATGACTTCTTTCATTATTTGACATATTTGCTTTATATTTGCTATTCCTGTTTGGACTTTTTATTAAGTATCTTCCCTTTGTATGATGAAAATATATGCGAGCACACACACACACACACGCATGCACGCACACACATACATATATGCATGTGTATGTGTGTATGTGTGTGTGTGTATATATAAATACATACCTACATACATATACATAGATGCATAAAGTGAGAGTGTAAGACAGGGTAAGAAAGACTGTGAAGGAGAAAGAATATACTCAGATACCATTCCAATAATTTTAAAGATGAACAGACCGTGGCCATTTATAAAAGCATGATACTTAATTCAGAAGACTTCAGTATCATTTTCCAGAATGGCTTCCCCAAAATAAATTATCTACAAGCTTTTTCAATATCCCTCAGTGTGATTCATTTAGGAAAAGTTAAGACAACAGTTTAGAAAAATGCACAGAAATAGTTGCACAGCTAATTAATTTCTCTGTGTTCAATTGTTAGTCTTGGTAAACAGTTTGATTGTATTGTTTTCTGAAGCTTGACAGAGTTCAGTCTCTTCAGTGTTACATTTTACTGATGTAATATCTAGGCAGTCTTTTCAAATTAGAATCATTTCTAAACATGAATACTATGCATGTCAGCATAGCTTTCCAAAATACATTTCACCTGGACTGAATTTCAACTTTTTTCTTTTACATAATATATCTCTGAGACAAAGCGTCTGAAAGACATTAAATAAAACATGACAATACTTAAAAACAAAGCACAAACTGTGCAAATTTCAATAGTAAAAAGAACATATATCAGCCTCCCCATTCCCCATCCATTGTGACTGACTGCACCATATCAGGAAGGTCACCCTCTCAGGGAAAGAAGAAAAGATTTTTAAAGAGCAAATCCCTCTTAAAGATTATAGAACTATTAAATCCCACAAGCAAGTTCCCAGAACCTTTGCCTCCTGGTCAGCCCTGTTGGGCAGCAAGTGCAAGTTTCTCACCATTCATTGCCCATCTCACTCATCTGTTCACACCCAGTATGTTCCTATGTATTTTTCTGTCTCCATACTCCATACCACTGCACTGGTTAACTGGGAATCTTACTTCTCTCAAATTCTCAAGTAGGCATTTATTCCAGGTCAAAGTCTGACTGTCTGTGTCCAGATTCAACACTGAAGCCATGCAATCAGATACAGTGTCACTGTCAGTGGTTATGCTTTAGGGGACACCAATGTGCTGTGTGAACACCAGTCAGATAGGATAAGCTTAGAATGGTAATGACCGAATAAATGCAGGGTCCTTTTCCTTGGCTTTCTAATTTTGAAACCTTAAAGTACATCCAGGCCTGGCGGTGTCAGGCTCTGCTCTGCAACCTCAAGGTCGGAAACATTTTTTTTTTTTAGGTTTCTTACTTGAACAGTTGTCTGCAGGAGAAAATTTTTGTGTAAAATGCCAAAAACCTGTGATGCTGTCAATTTTATTGTGAGATTTGCCAGCTTATCCTTGAATCATAAATAGTTTCTGCTTTCTTACTATATATCATAAACTTCAAGCAACTGTTTCCAGTTTCTCTCATTAGACACTGGTTCTTCTAAAGGAGTGGCACATGAATACAAATTATTTAGCAAAATAAGTGAAAGATAACTATTCATTATCCTATGGAGAAAAATAACACCAATTTTATTTCAAAACTATAAAAATCCATCACTTTTGAAGTGGTAATTAGGCATACATATAGTATTTTAGTCTTCAAAACTGTTTACTAATAATAGCGTTGGATATCTATTTATTATTCTTCAGCACTTATATTACAAGTATCATTAGCATGTCATAAAATTTGGAGGAATTGCTAGTCTTTAATATACTTGAGTTCATTAGAGAACGTTATCTATCTGACATACTTTGTAAATATTTGAGCTTCACTGAGTTAATGCATCAGAGATGAGTAAGCCCGTCTAGGCTTGCTTAGGACTCATGAAATCACTGTCACTCACCTTCATTAGGTGTAGGATGAAAAAGAAACCTGAAAACTGTTAATATTTATACCTTTATATTTACAGATTCTGACATTTTCTGCATAAGAGTGAAATCGATTGAGGAGAGACAAATGAAAGCATTGACATTTTTCTGTTGGAAAGTTTTCTGCTGACATTACTTAAGATTTCTTAAACTCATGAACTTTGAGAGCATTAAATATATAATCTGATATTTTCACTGAAGGGGTACTAGAGGTGGCAAGTATGAAGACTGTGTTTTTATTTTAATTTGCTGCCATCCATCACTAAGACTAGGACATACAAAGACAAGTGAATATTTTCTTTACTAGATTCTCTTTTTTCAGCTAATGTTCTCATAGTCCAACAAACCTAGTTAGTTTCTAGTTGTGATTCCCCTTGTGGACTTTTAAATTTTCTTCTCTAAATCTTCTCTGAGTGCAATTCTCTTTTAGGAATGTTGCTCATAGTGTTTATCCAAACTAATTTTAGGAACTTAATTTAGTAGATGATTCAGATTAAAGACTACCTCAGGTGCCCTGCATCCTGTCTAGGGGAGCCTGTTTCTCTTCACTGATGGTAAACCAGGAAGGCTTGCCAGCAAACTTAGCCATCTTTGCAGAACATACACATACTTCTCAGTATGATGAAGATGATACTACTTTACTGATGCAATAGAGGTGTCAACTTAAATGTCATACAACTCCATTCATATATCTTGTCACAGCCTAAGTGAAGTGGCTACAGCCTTAGTAATCAGTATTTGTGTCGTCATGGATGGTCACTAGACATGACTGATCTTTATAATCAGCAGTATTCACTGATATTTTGCATAGTTTATTCTTAAAGATGTAATGTGAATATATTAGTGATTATCCAGAAAACTAGAGAGTACTGAGGACTAAAACTCCAGTAAGGAAATATAAAAAGAGTGTTGCATATTTAACAGCATTTTAGAAGATTAAACTGATGCCAAAATCTTCCTATTAGCAGATTGCTAATCTAATAAAGATATAAAAAAGCAAATACTCTAAATATAGCGAGGAAAGGAATTAGGATTTAATACCCGGAATTAAATATATAGCTTCTGAGAACTAGAGCTGGGAGTTAGGGAAATGCAATCTGTGACAGCAAAAGGAGTGCAAAGAAAGGCATGCAAGAGATGATAATGGAAGAACTGCAAATGAGTCTATTAAGGTGAGACAGAAAGATGTGTCAGTATGATGGAGAATTTTCAGTGTTAGTCTGGAAGCAAATCCCCAAAGAAATGGGGATAAAAGGCAAAAAAACAAAGGTGAGGGGAATGGAGCTGCTAACTACTTTCTTGCAAACTGAGACCTGAGAACAAACATGGGGGCAGGGGGAGAATGAAACATCCTGACATTTTGGAGAGCTCAGGCACTGTCCCGATCCAATATCGGGAGGGTTTCGTTACGATCCCAAGGACGAGATTAAGACGCTAAAACCGGTCAAATATCGTACAACCTTTTAACTTTATTTTCCACAGAGTGGAGAGAAAAGGTGGGGGGAAAAGCAAAGGGGAGGCGAAGGGAAGCGGGGAACAAGGGTAAGGGGAAAAGATAGAGAAAAGTTGGAAAAGGAGAGAGGAAGCTAGCTACTACCACTCCGAGGCCGATGATGTTCCGCTGACTCCGCTCGAATCACAGCTCAAGCTGGGTGCCTCCGAAGAGGGACAAGAGAGCAAGAGAGCGAGTTCCCCCCCCCCCCCCAAAAAAAAAAAAAGGAAAAACCCTGGGCAATTATAGCTTTTCAAATTAAGTTTCCCTCCCCTCATGCGGCAGTTCAGACCAATAGTAATCTTTGGGTCTGGGGTCTCCTGCTCCCTTATTGGGTCTCATCATTGTTATCTTTACTCTGCCCTTCTTTCTCAGGGCCTTGACAAACAGGTGTTGTTCCAGCAATTAACACTTACAGTGTTATCTTCCAAGGTCCTGATGAAGAGGATACAATCCAGACCCCCCTAATTAACACTGTTTCAGCAGTGAGGGGAGGCTTTGTTTCTCAGGGTCCTGGCGCCCAAGCAGGCCTTATTTCAAAGCCTTGACATCCTCCCTCCCGGAGTGTGACGCATAGGAATGCAAACTGCTGGTAACTCCCTTATCTTTCCAGTCTGCACCAGCTCTGGGGCCCTTTCTCACTGAACTAGGGAGTGCGGCCTAAGGCTTCAGCAAATTTAGCTACTCATGCTAAGCAACTTTTATAAAAGTTGTGCTAAGCGGCAGTAATTTGCAGTCCAGGTCCCAAAGTCTCTGCCTGATCGTGGTCTGGTTCAGCGCAGGCTCAGTGTGTCCCGAATGGTCGCAGGGAGACCATCTTGGGGGGTCGCAGCAGCTCAGTCCTGTTTCCGCTGGGAACAGATGGCTTGTTCGGGGTTATGGTTCGCTTGCATCTTATGTACCAAGAAATGTTCAAGGCAAAAGTCCACTCATCTGTCCGCCACAGGCACTGATCAGTTGTTGAAGACACAGCAAGCTGGTGAACTCTTGAAGAGTCTGACTATTAAGTCTCTGATGACAAGGAGGTAATATTTGGGCAAAAAAAAAGAAAGTTAGGTGACACAAAACAGAAGACAAAGATTTGAGCTACCAGCATATGAGAAAACTGTGGAAAGAAGCGAGGGACAGACTGGCAGAGAGTACTATGTAAAGGAGGGAGGAATCATGAGGATGAAGGGCTGGATATGGTATGCGTATGTAAGGAGGAGTGCGTTTTCCCACTTTTGAGATGGGGGGACATACTCATGAATAATAAGGAGAGTCAGGAGCTGAACTGAGAAGGAAGTAAGATCTTGATCACAGGGGAGAAATGAAATTGCACTTGTGAATGCTTGTGCTGTTCAAATAGATAAAGGATTTGAGAGAGCTGCAGAAATGTAAGTATGAAAGGAGCAATGTAAACGTGGAAGAGTGGTAGGTGAAGAATTGGGACAAACAACAGGGAAAGATGTGGGTACTCAAGTGGAGATGCAAAAAATGTTATTTTTGTATGGGGAGGATCAGAAGAATACAAAAGTCCAAGAGCAATGTTAAGTTTAAATGTAAATGGGTGGTGGTGAGAAAGAGAAAGGAAGAGAAAGGAGACTGTGGAACTGTGTCCACAAAATCCTCATTGAAACAGGTCACAAATAATCAGTTAATTAACATTTCCACTAACAAGTATTGATCTTTTCTGCGCTGGTGGTGCAAATCATGAACACCTTGTCTGAGGAGCCATTTTGAGAGCAGTCACAGTCTACATAAGTAACAGATTACACAAATGGAATATAACAGAAAAACAGAAATCACAGTAATCTGCCTTTCCGGGCAGAATCAGGTGAAAAATTTTACAGACAGTAAGTGACTTTCAGAGGAACATTCAGCCATATCCATTTGGAGCCCTTTTTTCTTCCTGATGTTTGGTCCCTAAAATCAGTCATTTTGATTGCACGAATAATAAGGAAACATTGGAGCACTGACTTTATTAAGCTAGTCGTCTTCTCGCAGGATCAGAATAACCATCAGACTGGGAGGATTAATGTAGTCAGAGCAGAGAAAGCTACAATCATAATTTTGAAAAAGCATCTGCACAGTACAAAGTGTCAGGTAGCTTATGTGTAAAGAAAGAGATGGTTGACTTTACCATATTCCACTCTGATAACAAAATTTTGTGTTTTCACACCCATTAAGATTTACCATTTCAGATTCTGAGCATTTCTGATAACCTGTGATAATTGCACTTGTTCTCTATCTCTGAAGAAACTTATAATCTTATGGAAATTAGGCAGACATATAAATAACTCTTTAATAAGTTGTAAGATTTCTGCTCAGGTTTTATAGTTGTGACTGTAGTTTTCCACCAAAATCCTAATGAGACATATGTTAAGACTTTTTTTTTTTTTTTTTTTTTTTTTAATCCTGAAGAGGAAAACTTAAATTGGGCTCCATCTCTGTGTTTATACTAATCTACTGGACTATGCCACAGCACATCCTGAAACCCAGGTGAGGGACCAGTCCTGAATGACATCTCTGTCCAATCTGGGTCCCCTCCTGTGGAGCCTGGGGCACGAGAGGTAGAACAGGAAGAGTAAATGCATGTCTTTTCCCATCCTAAGGACAAATTTGGGTGCATTGGCCCAGGGTTTGGAAGTTCATGTAGTTCTGGGAATATATACACAATCTGTTTGTTCAGCCACATTTTCTTCCCACAGCCCAGGCATCAGGGGAAGAGGAATTCATCCATGGCAAAGGAACTGCAACCAGATCTCAGTAACAAAAGATCTGCTGCTTCTGCCTCAGGTCTGCTCCCAAATGCTAGGTGTTCCATAATATTTAGGAAATCTCTAGCACAGCTGGGCTCCAGTGGCACACTGGATGGTTTTGTAAACACTCCACTTATTTAATCCTTCCTGCAAGGCAAAGTCCATGGCTTAGTTCAACCTAAGCAATAACATTTTATTGGCATGACAAAATCTGCCAAAGTTTAAAAGAAAGAGCCAAAATCCTCAGGGGTTCTGTACAAGGTAAATAAGACCTGTCCCTAGTAGGCACTTACTCTTTCTCCAATGTTCCTGCTCACTTCTGCAAGTCCTAGAGGAACAGAAGTTATTTATCCCAGTTACTTGACAGTCAACTGCAGATTCCTTACTCAGGAGTATGTAGCATCTCATTCTTCTAAGTTAACAGATCCCAAATATATTTCAGTGTTTTCTTCTGTGTGTTTAACAAAGTATCTTTAATTTTGAATTGTAATTTGATGATTTGTGCTATACTCTTGTCCCCTATACAAAAAGTACAAGAATCTTAATTATATAAAGCTTTTTCTCATGCTGTCATACATGAACAGTATTTATTCATTCAACTGACAAACAGGGAAAAGAGTGAAAAAATGCTTTGTTTTGTTTTGTTTCTGCTAGATTATGGCACTGGAGCTACAAGAGTTTGTAGTAACTACAGAACTTGGCCCATCTATTCTAAAAAGTTACATAAATACCTTTCCCAGCATTGTTATTCTTGGCTTCCAAAAATTGTAAGTCATGCTTAAAAATTATGAGATTTTCAAATATAGCTCCAGCTTTTTTTGCTTGCCATCTTCAATTTATTCCTTAGTGACAGAGTATTCACATATTTTGCCACAACTAAAAAAAATTTGCTAAGAGGAAAAGGAGGAAAGTTTCCTCATAATACAGTAATTTCAGCAGTTTGTACTATCAGAATATCATATATTAGAATATCAGAATTCACTTTCACCTTTTTCACCTCTGGTTCATGTCTGACTGTCTCCCCCTTCTTCCGGTTCTTACCCATCTAGTATCATTTAGTTCACTATTCTTGCCTAGGTATAAAAACTTGCACCTGCCTTTGCTGGACTGAATGCTGTGTGTCACAGTCACTTTGAGTTTGAAATCTGTTTCCCAGTCTGCTTACAGCCAGACGGTGCCCAATGCTCTCTGCAGATATCATTAATAAGCTTTTGATTCCATTTTCCAGATTGTTAGCGGAAATACCATATTATTCAGGACCTACTGGACCTAAACAGATGTATTTGCTACATCTGTCTATTTTAGGAGTGAGTCATTGATAATCACATTCTCAGTACAGATTTCTACCAGGTTTTCCGTTTCTGTTATCTGATCTTTCATAGTAACCTTTCCTGTAAGTAATCATGTAATCTTTCCTAGTTTGGTTGTGAGATGTCTTGTGAAGCAGTGCAAAAAACTGTACAGAAGTCAAAATATATGATATCTACTGCTTCTCCTATATAAGGCCTGTTATCCTCTCTTAGAAGGAAAATAGATTTTCTTAACATGATTTATTCTCAACAAATCCATGTTGGCTGCTACTCAGCTTGTTTTCATCTGGGGTCTTACAATATTTTTTGTTATTTGTTCCACTATTTTCTGAAGAGTTAAAATTAAGCTGCCTAGGTCCATAATACCTTGGCTCTTCCCTTTCTCCATTTTTAAAACAGGTACTGTGTTTTCCCTTTTCTTTCTTCCAGAACCTCATCCATTGTCCATGATCTCTCAAAGAGTAGCTGATTGTTATGAGATTGCTTCAGCCAGTTCTCCATGTACCCTAGGGTCAATTTCATCCAGACGAGACAATTTGAAAATACTACTTTTTCCCCTGCCCTCCCCATCATCACTTGTTTTCAGAGTTCATTACAAATATGTGGAACTCTCACCTTGCCTTTTTTTTCCCCCTCCCTGTCTCTTTGCTGCCTACAGTTTAATTTAATCCCTGCAAATCAGGCTCTAGGCTTTAGCACTTGGGACATACATCTGAACCACTCCTCACTACAACAGAGAGTTCATCACAGCTCCATGGGGCAGTAAGAAAGTGCAGAGTTAGGATGCATTCTTTGAAATATCTACAGAGAAAGAAAGATCTTAATGCTACAGAAATGAAAAGAAAGGTATACATAATTGCTTTCATCTACGCAATTTTGTTTTATTAATGGCACTGGTGACACTTCTATCAAGACTACAAAATCTTTCTCATACTTGACAGGATGTGACCTTCATTTCAATAGCTTATAGGTATGCTGCATAAGCTGAAAATTTTACATACTTTTAAGCTTTAAAAATTATTTATTTATTTTACCTAAATGAGTCCTAATAGTTCCTAACCCAGTCCTAAGGAAGCATACTTTATTTAGCCATGTAAGAACATTCTGGCAACTTTTTCTGATGACAGCACACTCAAAATTTAGACAGGTGTATTGTTAGGGTCATGGATATGCCTTTTGCCATCTATCTGAAAATGTGTTAGCCCATTTACAAAGTGAAATCTCAGAGTTCTTATATGCTCAGTAGAGATTTCTTTGATTTTTTGTTTTTTCTTTGATCTTTTTCAAAGATTTCCTCTTCACTGGAACACATGCTGCACTTTAAGGAACAGACTATGAATGCCCTTAAGTGATTATTCGTGTTCTAATACAACTCCTACAAATGCTGGTCTGACTTGGTAGCTCATTAATACCAAAGACATGTTAGGAAAGCTCTTCTTATCCCAGGACTTCAAAGAGAAAGCAGGGCTTTGCTTGCAGTTTTCTTGCAAATTTGATTTGGGACTGGTATTGAAACAGAACACCTGAAAATGTGCTTTGCTATATGCTCAATGCCCTTTTGCTGTTTACAAGACTTGGAGGATGCAATCACAGTTATTGAAAGATGGTCATGTTCATGACCAAAGGAGAGGAAATAAAATGAGATGAGAATATGATGAGACCAGTACTGGAGAGGATGCTGGCTGTGAGGCAGAAAAGCATAGTATGACATGGCTCAGATGACTGATACTCAGATGCAGGAAGGGAAAGGAAATTTTGGAGCGGAAGGCAGAAGAGTTTAAAACTTGCAGCCACAGAAGGAATAACAGGATGCAGAGATGAAAACAAAAATAGAAATTGTGAAAAAAATGAAGCCTGAATCAGGTGCAGGACAATCCTAAGGCTGCAGGAAGCTTGTGGAAATAGTGGTGTTGGAGCTGAGAAAATCAAGCAGTTCAAACCTCCTACCTGAACAGAGTCGTCTATATCAGTAAGTTCTCTGAGAGAGGTTTGTCTTAAAATCTCCAGTAATGGTACCTCCATGATTTCTTGTGGCAATTAATCTTCATACTTCACTGTCTCTTTAAAAAAGACATTTCCTAATGTCTTAGCTGAATCTTCCTTGCTGCACTTAAAGTCCATTCCAGCCCTCTTGACCATAGACATAGGGAACATATATTTTCTTCCTTTTTCTATTGTTATATTTTCAGACTGTTAGGTCTCTCTTCTTTAGACTAGATCAACCATTTTTAACTTCTTCACAAATCATGTTTTCCAAAAGTTTGATTTTTGAAAGGATCATAGAATAACTCAGATTGGAAGGGACCTTAGGAGGTCTCTAATCCAAACTCCTGCTCAAAACAGGGACAGCTCTCAGGTCAAAGCCAGGTTGCTCAGAATTGTGTCTAGTTTGGTCTTGAAAACATCCAGGGACAGAGACTGCACAACTTAACCACAGAGGAAGTCAAAGGAGGTTAGCTAATATATATAAACCTATATTCTACATATCTGTAGATATCTGTATAGAGGCCAGAGAGGGAACAAATATCGAATGAGTTTACCAGTAAGAACATCCCTTTCTTTTTTTGAATGTGCCACAGGTTTGAGTTTGTTTGTTGCATTTCTGATAATGCCATCATATTTATTATTAAAATTTGGAGGTTTGGGTAAGGTTAGTCATTACACTAGAGAGGGTTCATTCTTAGCCAGCATTTCAGAATGTTTTAGGTCTAACTATCACATTGTATGAGTGCATTAGTGCTAAAATATATCGAGGACCCAAATGAATAACTGAATAATTGCTTTCACAGAATAAAAGTATTTTCTGACTCTGCAGACACTGGCTTTGATAAATACAGCTGCCACCTAGGATAAAGCTGATCTTGCCTTTTAATGTGTGGCCTTATTAAATAGAGATCTTGCTATAGGTCTTACTATAGCACGTGGGATATATTTGCCTAGTTACCATAACCGCTCAGGATACATTCCTTTTCTTTTCTTTAGGGGTGGGGGTTGAGAACTCTTTTTTTTCACGGTGTCCTACTGATTTCAATGGATAATTGGCTCCTAGGTGGCAGAGTACATGCATTGTTCATTAACATTTCATATCGTCGTTGATATGGGAGATGAATGGCTCCCTGAGTTAGTAATTGCCTGCAGAGTTCTTTGCCTCCAGATGAAAGGGTCCAATGCATTATTGACTGAGCAGATTAGGAGTTCCTTTAAGGATTTTAGATTAATAGGGATCCCTAAATGGTATGAACCTAAGGTTAGTTCTACAAAGAGGCTCCATGCTGAACTTCGCAGTGTCAGCCTCTGGGTTTCTGGTGCTCAGGGTGGCATCCAGACACTGCACTCGGTGTTTTGATTACTTGGATGATGGCTGAGGAAAGTTTGGTGTCTTACAATAAGCACCATGAGAACCAGCAGACTGAGTAGCTCATTATGAGCTGCTGAAAAATGGCTAGTGCAAAAGGTTGAAAATCAGTGCCTAGTTGTTTTACTCAGGGCAAAGCAGAACCTTCCTCTGCTGACTTTGTTGCCCATAATCCAAAACCTTCCCCAGTGGAGTTATTTCCCCACTTCTGCTGTTACAACTCGGTCATCAGGCGAAGCAGGGCGTGGCTACCTCTTTTATACAAATTGATTAGAAAAACAGCACCAGTGAACACTCCGAACATGGGAGACCTGCATCTGATTTCTTCCTCTGTCTACAAATTTTCAAATTTTGAAAAGTATCCTAGTAGACAATTATTTTTAGAAGTCTTACGAAACCATACAATTTTGTGTAACTCTGTATACTGTGTGTCCTCCTGATAAAGAGCAGAAATCACTGCAGAACAAAAGCAGCTACCAAGGCTACCGCAGTGGCTAGTGCACAGCTCACAGTACAGAGACAGCTGGATCCTAGAGAAGCTCTTGCTGCCTACCAGAAAGGGTGATATAGCCACGAAATTTTGCAGCCACTATAAATTTTGGGGTGTTATTGGAAAAGGCTGCAAGCAGATCAGCTACCACAACAGTTCTCTTCTCAACACAATGGAGAGGAGGACTTTAAATGCTGTTGATAGTCTGGCAAAGAGATAGCCAGCTATCTGTCTATTTTCCTTTTTCTTACTCCTTTCAACATCTTACTGTTTCATTAAGGCAGTTGATTCATCATTTGAGAGTGGAGAAGTACACCTCAGTGAGCACCCAGACAGTTTAATTTAATTTTCTCAGGTTTTTAGATGGGGACTCAATTTGATATGACCCCTTGAAATTGAACCCAGCCCTTGCTGTTGCTAATCAAATTCTGGCAGAGTGTTACATCAGCGAGAAGAGTTTTAAATTGTAGTTGCATTAGTTTGTAGAAAAGTTTATTTTGTTAGAGCTGATGTGATAATGAACCTTCTCTTTATCCATTTCAGAAGATAGAAAATTTGATCTTGGATATAAACAACTTTGTAGTGAGGAAGAAAAAAATGACTCTACTTCTTTATTTATTTATGGGAAACTAATTTTACTACCAGAAGGAGGAAAGCTGGAATGTTTTGACTTTTATATGTTAGAATTTTGCCTGTGCTTTTTTATTCTGTTTTGCTTTTCACATGAAAAATGAAAAGATTATTTCTCTTAGTGGGTACTCTTATCCCTTTCTGTGTGAAAGAACCTTCTCTTTCAATTTCTTCATCTGCATATGAAGGTGATGAGTTATCCCCTGGGACTTTTTCTCAACACGCTGCTGCATACATCAGGATGGGCATGATTTTGACTATAATGAATGTAATGTATATACTTTACATGCAATTAGGGTCCAGTTCTCTAGCAGGGCAAAACTCATGCTGAAGATAAAAACAAGTTACTATACAATTAAAGAGCTGTATACTTTAAACAGGGATAAAATCTTACTTTTAAATGCATATCTTTAACCCATGGAATTAAGATTTCAGCAAGTCACAGACACTATATATACTATGGCTGAAAGTTTAACAGACAAGATTTTTTGAAATATTTTTAAATTATTTTAATGATGTAAAATGTTTAGCTTTGTGAGCTAAGTTGATATAATGCTCAAGCATCAGCCTTCAAGTAAGGTAAGGTAAAATAAGGAAGCTAAAAATTTTGTACTACCTGTTCTATTTTTTTCTGTTTTTTACTATTTCACAGCTGGAAAAATGTACTTTAAAGGATACATTTTTTTTTTCTCCTGAATCATGAATCTGCTGCCCAGCCAAGAATCCATAGATGCATGGTCAAATCTGCTATGGAAAGCCATATTTTATTTGAAAATGGCAACTTTAAATTTTCATCTGCCCAAGAAACCTATTTGGGGAAATTTTCACCATGATGATCACTGTAGTTTAAATTACATGGTCTAAAAAATAGAACTAGACAAATGTTTTGCATTGATTTGCTATTTGCATTCTTGAGAATTTCGATAGCAGGCATTGTTCAAAGGTGCCCAGCTACAGCATAACTCCAGTGGAGAAAACATACTACAGTCAGGACTTAATATTGATTTCAATTAAGCAGAACAGAACTTGGGAACTTGTTCTAGAGAACATTTCAGTGTTTCTCTGGAAGGTGATCCCTTATTAACAATGATGCAATATTAATGACACAATTAATGACACAACTTAATATCATTAGGGTTTTTCTTCTATCTCTGAGCTCCAATTCTATTTCCAGAGATTGCCAGTGGCAAATTTTGATGTTTTTATTCTTTCACTTGTTTATTTGTTTGTTTTAAAATATTTTTCCCTGAAAAAAATAGGGCAAAGCTTACTTCATATTAAAATATATTATGGAATTTATCCTAATATTAGGTAAATGAAGAAATGGAAACTCCAGGACAATGTCAACTAGTTTGGCAGTTCTGCTTTATTTTAAGCTCTCTGTTTCTATTCTTACTTATTAGTCATTTAATATGTTCTAAACACTGCACTGTATTTATGTATAAGCAATTTCTAATGTTGTACTAACTTGAAATTAAATGTGAATAATAGGAATAACTTCATCTGCTAATGAAATGTGGTCTTAATAAATTATCTTCTGTTATTAAAAACTTGGTTTTATTTATTAACACTTTAGTACTGGAAATAGAGAATACTTTAGTCTTCAAAAAGATACTATGAAAGAGACCATTCCTTAAGACCACTTGCCTTAAAAACAAAACCAGTGAAAGACTTCTCTCACTGTTCCTGTCCCCAGATAGCTGGAAAGCCTTAATGAGCTCCAAAGGTCATAAGACAGAAGGCAAGCTGTAAAGGGAAAGGAAGGATATGGTACATATGCTTTCAACTTCTGCAGCATCCATTCTCCTCTGAATCTACTGTGAAGAAATCTTACTGATGGATATTTGGACCATTTTCCTTAACTTTCCTATTTTGCAAAACATATATCAAATGAAGGATTGTATTTCTTAATTCTCTAAAGATAGATCAAAAAAGCTTTGTAGACATAAAAACTTCTCTGAAGTCTGTGGCAGAGCAAGAACAAAATTTTCATCTCTAGGAAAGATCTTCATGAATTACTATGTTTTCATTGTTTGTCATACCAAACAGAAAAAGAGGCAGATCCTTTTGGGTCAGATCAAGTTTTCTGGAAAGCCAGAAGAAAACTGTTCATAGCAAACAGCATAGTTTGTTAACTTAAAATAGAGAGTTTTGAATTTTCAGGTTATATTTTTTTCTTTAACATAATAAAAGATAATGTAAATTAATTCAACTTTTTGGAAAAAAAATTTTTTTTAAAATATTAAACTAGTTTTCAGAAGGGTATTTAAAAATCCTCAAGTAAAATAATTTTGTAACTGATAAGAAGTTATTAAATATTTCAATTCCAAAAGAAAAAAAGAAGTGTTAATATTGGTACATCAGAATGAAAGCCTAGTTTGGGGGGCTCTGAAAATAATTATTCATAATCTCTTTAACAGACTCATACTAATTTCTGATGGAGTTCTTGAAATTATTTTTTTCAATAGCATAGAAACAGTGATGTGTCTCATCTGAAATTTATGAAACGAAGTGAGTTGCCTAGTGGTCTGCTTCAGACTGCACCCAGTATTTGCATATATTATCGATTGCTGCCATTTAAGCTCTGCATTTAGACATCTCTTAAATAATTTTCTGATTATGAAGAGAAACTAGAGGTGTGTCTACATTGCATGTATAGTTTCCGGTCGAGCCTTCCCTACTTAAGTGACTTTTCTCACAACTCACTTCCCCCGATGATGCTTCCACTCTCCTTGCCTGAGATGTCAAAAGCCTCCACAGCCTCCAAGTGTGATCACACTGCTGGGATGAGCTACGTCATACTCCTGCTGGTGTCTGTGTTTGATATCCTGCCAGTAAAGCAGAGAGGGGGAAGAGACATTCACACCAGGCTGCAGTTTCACTGTAGTCTAACTGTGCAGTGCTTTTCACTGCCTCCCAGAAGAGCTTGCTACCAACTCCGTGAATGCTTTTCCTAACTTCCAGGTAAATGCTTAGCAACCTGGCTTACTTTAGATGGGCACGAGTCACAGAAGAAGCTTCGCACCAAGTTTTGTCTAGTAAGATGGCAACTGTCTTTCTCCAGTGAGCTCACAGTGGCTAGGGTCCTGACTGAACACATCTCAACTGTTTTCCTAAGTTAGATGCTAGGAATGCAGACCCATTATAAATTTTTGGTTTGTGCTGAGAATTCTTAGTATTTTTCAGGAGGAGGATAGAAAAGATTTTTCTGCTGCAGACAATTTCATGTCTTCTGTTTGCTACTACAGCAGTAGAACCTCATGTATGTTTTGTAAATAAGCAAGTTCTGATAAGAAAATATCTATTACCATTTTCTGCTCCAATCAGAAAATTGATCTATAACATTACCAACAAGCACTCTGTGTTTTGCAAGGGTAGAATGTTATACAGATCTATCTATTTTACTTCACTGAAGCCAAGAATTCTGCTCTCCTGGAGGATATATTGAAGCCATCTCTATGACACCACATTGAGGTATGCGGTCTGTGCAACCCCATTTTTCAATCAATGTGAATTAAGGCCAGAACTTTCAGCCTGCTTAAAATGCATAGAAAGAGTGAATACTTTGTTTCTAGGCTGATGCTGCACTTTAATGCCCATGCAACATATATTCAACCAAGTATTTTAGATCTCAGATCAAATTACTTGGATGAGATTGGAGCTCAATTGCTCCTGTGTCATAAGACAAACACAGGACTATTCTTCACAGTTCTCTAAAAAAGACTCTATGTGAATGGCAAATCAACTGCACAAAAGCAATGAGACAAAAAAGAAACAGAACATATTAAACATTTTAAAATACAAAATGGATTGTAGCTAAGACTTTATAATGCTGAAACAGGACTTTTAGTGTTATAAAGTAATGAAAAAAGATTTAAATGCACTAGTAGAATGACTTCTTCCTACCTTCAGAATTCCTATTGTTCTATTGAAAATTACAATACGCAGTATTTAGCTAATGAAATGTGCTAGTGCATGGGTAGAGGGATACGTATGCTAAGAGACAGCAACCACAGTTGATCAGTACTTAGATATTAATTCTTCTTCTGTCCAAAATTTGATCTGATGCTTATAGTTTTTAACGTCTCCATTTCCGAGAAAATAAAACTAGTATTTGCAGTTTGTTTCTTTTTGTATGAACTTATTTTTTAAATAGCATGATCATATTGGATTGTTGCCTGAACTAAAAATATATTGCAGAGTTTGTTGTGAAAAAATTACTTAAATGCTTCTTAACTTGGATTTAAAGAAACCTTTCTTGTCTACAAGCACTGAGAAGACTGTATTCATTTCTTTTGACTGACCGTGAAAATAGCAAATGGTCAGTCAATATCAGAGAACAGTTACAAACAGTGATTTACTAACTTAGAAATTAGAATTATTTTAACCAAAAAATCAGGCCAAATCTTCAATTGGTCTGAATTTTCAGAGCTCCATTGTCTACAAGAATCTTGCCAGATCTCACTAGCTATGACTCCTGCAGGAAATACACATTTTTTGAAATGTATATTAATTTCCATATGAATATAACATTCAGAGTACCTTGAATTGTTAATGAAGGAACTCTTCACAGGCATAATATACTGTACACTTTATTAGAAATTATTCAGTGAATATTTTTGAATAATAAACTAATTCAGGGAAATTGAGAACTGTTCATAGACCCAAATATTTAAAAATCAAAACACAGTAAATAAATAATTTATTTTGATTATTCATTCATCTTTAGTCATTACCTATGCATAGTGGAAAAATTCTAAACACTGTTACACCACATCATTTTTTTTTCTTTACATTCTTTTAAATCTTTCTTTACAAAATTAAAAAGTCAGAAAGGTATTGTTAAAAGGCAAACATTTATTAACTTCCAACATTTAGGTAGTGAGTAGGATTGTAGCAACATGTTGTGCATATATAAATATTTGTCATTTCAAGACTGCAAATTCACAGAATCACAAAACAGTTGAGGCTGGAAGGGACCTCTAGAGATCACCTAGTCCAACCCTACTGGTCAAGCAGGATCACTTAGAGAACATTGCCCAGGACCATGTCCAGAAGGCTTTTGAATATCTCCAGGGATGGAAAATCCACCACCTCTCTGGGCAACCTGTTGCACTGCTCAGTCACCTTCACAGTAAAAAAAAAGTTTTTCCTTATGTTCAGATGAAACCTCCTGTGTTTCAGTTTGTGCCCTTTGACTCTCATCCTGTCACTGGGCACCACTGAAAAGAGTCTGGCCTCATCTTCTTTAAACTCTCCCTTCAGGTATTTATAGACCTTGATGAGCTCGTCCCTAAGCCTTCTCTTCTCCAGTCCTGGCTATCTCAGCCTGTGAGATAGCCCTAGAGAGGCCCTAGTCCCTTCATCATCTTGGAATCCCTTTGCTGGGCGGCTTCCAGCAACTCTGTAACTCCCTTGTATGGGGGAGCCCAGAACTGGACCCAGTAGTCCAGATGTGGTCTCACCAGGGCTGAGTAGAGGGGAAGGATCAACTCCCTCAACCTGCTGGCAATGCTTCCTAATGCAACCCAGGATACCATTGGCCTTCTTTGCCCCAGGGACACACTGCTGGCTCATGATCAACTTCTTGATCACCTCCTCCCTAGGTGAAGGACCCTGCACTTCCCTTTGTTGAACTTCATGATATTCTTCTCTGCCCATCTCTTTAGCCTGTCAAGGTCCCTCTGAATGGCAGCACAGCCCTCTGGGGTATCAGCTACTCCTCCCAGTTCTGTATCATCAGCAAACTTTCTGAGGGTGCACTCTGTCCCATCATCCAGGTCATTGATAAATAAGCTTGACAGGATTGGACCCAGTATTGACCCCTGGGAAACATCGCTAGTTACTGGCCTCCAACTAGACTTTGCACCACTGAGCACAACACTCTGAGCTCTGCCATTTGGCCAGTTTTCAGTCAGCCTCACTGCCTCCTCATCTTGCAGGTATTTCAGCAGCTTGCCTATGAGGATGTTATGGCAGACAGTGTCAAAAGCCTTACTGAAGTCAGGGTAGACAACATCCACTGCTCTTCCCTCATCTACCCAGCCTGTCATTCCATCATAGAAGGCTACCGGGTTAGTTAAGCATGATTTCCCCTTGGTGAATTCATGCTGACTGCTCCTGTTCACCTTCTTATCCTTCATGTGCCAGGAAATGGTATCCAGGATTAGCTGCTCTATCACCTTCCCAGGGATCGAGGTGAAGTTAACCAGCCTGTAGCTCCCTGGGTCCTCCTTTTTACCCTTTTTGAAGACTGGAGTAACATTTGCTTGCTTTTAGTCCTCAGGCCCTTCTCCTGATCACCATGACCTTTCAAAGATGATTGAGAGTGGCCTTGCAATGACATCAGACAGTTCCTTCAGCCCTTGCATGTGCATCCCATCAAGGCCTATAGACTTGTGTATGTCCAGCTTGCTTAAATATTCCCTAACCCAATCTTCCTCAACCAAGGGAAAGTCTTCCTTTCTCTAGATTTTGTCTTTGGTCTCTGGGGCCTGGGATTCCTGAGAGCTGATTTTAGCAGTAAAGACTGAAGGGAGGAAGGCATTCAGTACCTCAGCCTTTTTTGTGCCCTTTGTCACCAGGGCCCCTGCCCCACTCAGCAGCAGTCTTTCTTTTCCTTCTGATGTATTTATAGAAGTCCTTCTTGTTGTCTTTGACATCCCTCACCAGATTAAATTTCATACTGGCCTTGGCCTTCCTAAACCCATCCCCGCATGCTCAGACAAAGTCCCAGTAATCCCAGGTTACCTCTCCCTGCTTCCACCTTCTGTATGCTTCCTTGTTATATTGGAGATTTGCCAGGGGCTCCTTGTTCATCCATGCAGGTCTCCTGCCACTCCTCTTGATTTCCTGCTCATTGGGATGGACTGTTCTTGAGCTCGAAGGAGTTGAACCTTGAATATCAATCAACTTTCATGGACCCCTCCCCCCTTCTGTCTAGGACGCTATCCCATGGGATTCTTCCAAGAAGATCCCCAAAGAGGCCAAAGTCTGCTGTCCTGAAGTCCAGGGTTGTATCCTGCTTTTTGCCCTGCTCCCTCCTCTCAGGATTCTTAATTCCAGCACCTCACGTCACTGCAGCCAAGGTTGCCCCTGACCTTCACATCCCCAACCACCCTTTCCTTGTTTGTAAGTACAAGGTCCATCAGAGCACCTCTCCTCATTGGGTCCTCCATCACCTGTATCAGGAAGTTGTCACTGATGTTCTCCAGGAAACTCCTGGATTGCTTGTGCCCTGCTGTGTTGTTCCTCCAGCAGATATCGAGGTGGTTGAAGTCCCCCATGAGGACCAGGGCCTGCAACCCTGAGGCTACTTTTAGCTGTCTGTAGAGGGCCTCATCTATTTCTTCCTGATCAGGTGACCTTTAGCAAACACCCACAACAGTGTCACCCGTGTTAGTCTGCCCTTTAATCCTTACCCATAAGCTCTCAGTCAGCCCATCATCCTTCCCTAGGCAGAGCTCCATACATTTCAGCTGCTCTCATAAAAAGGGCAACTCCTCCTCCTTGACATCCCAGCCTGTTCTTCCTAATGAACCTGTATCCATCCATTGCAGCTCTTGGTCATGCAAAATATCCCACCATATTTCTGTGATCCCAGCAAGATTACAGACCTGCAGCTGCACACAAATCTCTAATTCTTCTGCTTTCCTTGCAAATTGCTCAGAAGCTCATAGAACTACTTTAAGTCACTAATACGAAAAATGTAGAAATCTCAGCTCTCCCTGACCCGACAATGTTTAGCTTTATAGATTAGGGGATGCAACACAGAAGCATGTTTTACCTCTTAGTGTTCCCTTTAGTTTTCCAAACAAAATTTATATGATTCAAGCCTTTATTAAAACTGAGCAATCAGGTGGCTTTTTGTATTGAATTGCTCAATAGTGTTGAAACATTAAAGATTATATCTGATGTAAAATGGCAGTTTCAAATCATTCTTGCTATTACAAGGTTAGTGCTGATGCCTTGACTTTTTCACCAAGGTTCACAGGGCTTTCAGAGTACTGTCTGAACTTCTAAGATAATTTCTTAGAAGATAACAAAGATTAGCTAGTTGTGCCTTTGAGACTTTCTGAAGTATTTATGCATGATAATGTTCTTGGTATAAAAGAACCTTGCGAAGGAACAGGAAACTGTATTCGCATGATCGGTAAACTCATGGTATGTTTTCCAGTTTCTTCAGGAGTTTGACAGGACTATTCCACAGGAATACAAGATCAGGGCTATTGGTCATACCAAACAAACAACTTCACAGCATGCATATTATTTCTGACAGTTGTCAATAGCAGATGCCTATGGAAGAATATAAGACCATTGCAAGTTTTATAGTGAACTTTCTCCAGAATATTCTGCTAGCCTCCAACAAATTCACTGCTAGAGACATCACATTGTGAGAATGTGTTTTGTTCTCTGAGGAACTTGTTTTTGAACATATATAATGTTTTGGCATCCGCAGAGCTATGGCAAGAAATTTCAATGTTGTACTATACACTGTATGAAGAAGCATCATCTTTTATTTTAGATTTGATAATCTAATGCCTACTTTGTTTGTGAGGTCTTTTTTTTTCTTTTTTAGTTGGGAGAGACAGTGAACAATGATTTCCTGTTCAATTTCTGGATGTCACACATCAGTTTAAAGATCTCTGTCATATTCTTCCTTAGTAACTAGTTACCTAGGATGAGAAGTCCTCGATCATTTCCATATAAGGAATCATTTCTTATACAGAAACCACTTTGTACCTTTGGTAGCCTTGGTCACTTTCCATGGCTTCTTCTCCAGTTCTACTGTATACCTTGGAAATGGGGGATCAGAATTGTATATAGTGTACAGGATGTGGAGGAACCATGAATTTATGTAACAGGACAGTGATATTTTACACTCTGCTCCTTATTGCTTTTTCACTAGATCCTAACATTTAATTTGCTTTCCTGCCTGCTAATGAACATTGAGCTAGCATTTTTATAGAACAGTCGAGTTCTGAAGTTCATAGCGTATGCAGAATTTAAGATTGTTTATCCCCATGTTCATCAATTTATAATTATCTACTCTGAATTTAATTTACTGTTTACTACCTATCGTCTGCTGCTACCACCATATTGCCCATGATGTTTCTTTGTTGATTCTAGTTAATTGCTGAAGGTTATGCAAGGTACAGATGCAGTTGCTAAGGAGAATGATTGTGAAAAATGAAGACTGCTGTAAAAATTAAAAATTTGCATCTCAGAAACGTGTCTGTTTTTATTACATGTATATAGACAATGTAGTCACATATCTGACCCGATGGTCATCCCACTATTCATCCAGCCTCCCACTTGTATTTCTTCTAAATATCTATAGATGTCACATGTACAAAATAAAGACACAATACATATTTCATGTTTCAAATGAATATAGGACTGGGAAAGAGGTGCTCTTCATATCACTACCAGTCCTGAACATTTATTCTACAGCTTACTAGATTTACTAAGAAGCTGTGTCTGGGTTATTTTTTTCTGTATGTGACACCTCATTTCTATGACTCAGAGCCTATGTGTAGAGGTTATCAAATGTCAAATGCAAATATAAAATGGATCCACACTTTACAAAACGGTCTCTTATTGATATTGGGCTGACTATTCCCTTTAAATGTTAATGAAACTGTTGCAATTACCGAAATATCAAAACAGCTCAAGAGCTGGAGATCACAGCTGTAGCCCATTACTTTTAAATTACTGGCATAGGCACTATCTTGGCAGAGTGTTGTACAAGAACTTGTTGATCATGCTTCTCTCTTAAGTAAGTGATGGAGACCAAGTCTAAAGAGCACAGAGAGAAAAATGAGCTACTTTCTGGTTCTACCATGGAGAGATAAACATTACCCCCACCCAGACTCTCTTTTTCTCTCTCTCTCTTTTTCTTTTTTTTTTTTTTTTTTTTTTTGAGGGAGAATCCAGATTATGTCATCAAAACTATTCAATACACAGTGAAAGAAAATAAGTCTCTCTAAAATTCTTTTTTTATAGATAAAGGTCCAGTAATTACATTTTTACCTGAAGTTTAGAATTATGCCTTTTTATTTTTATTTTTTTTTAACAGGAAACTGGCCATGCTCAAAAGCAGACAGGCAAAATGGGAGGAAAGTGAGTTAAATAATGAGAGGGGGAAAGCACTGTTGCATTTTTTGTGTGATATTTTTCAGTCAGCAAGCCTGTGGCAGAGAGGCAGTGAAAAGGAAAATAGAGCACTTGAACAGGGTAAGTAACCTCAAGACAAAAAAAATGTCTAAGGGCTATGCAAGCATAACTAGGCAGTAAAGAACCAGTGATATCTATACTAAAGAAGGCTGGTGACACCTTGATTCTTTGATCTGTGAACTGTGTGACAGGCTTGCAAACGGATAGTTTATTATCTGGGAGGTGAATAGCAAAGTCCTACAGCGTTTCACAGGGTTAATATGTATAAAACAGCCATTTAGATATGTGCCAGGAATAGAGCGTGGGAGGAGTTTGCTTCAGCATGCAAGGAAGTTGTACGTGTGTCTGTGTGTATATGTATGTCTACGCGTACGTGTTTGTATGGAGCACTGCCGCGGTACTCAGCCGATTGCAACAGCTGCATCTGGGAAGATCTGTACTGAAGCTGACCATGGAATTGCCAAATCCTCTTAATTCACCTTCTGATGATATTGAAGGTGGCCCAAGCCAGATCGGGACCTTGTTCTTATTTTCGCGGAGGATCGCTACCGTTGCACTCCATTTAAATTCAGGAATAAGCATCTCATGACACCATGCTCCACTGCATCGGAACTGTATGAGCAAGGCAGTCTTGCAGAGAGAGGGAGAGAGAGAGAGAGAGACTTTCCAGGCCGAGAAGAAAAAGAGACGCTATCTGGTTTTGTTGTCTGTGGGTTGATTTTTTTAAAAAAAGAAATCTGCAGCTTGACGGTATTGGAGTAATATTTCTGTAAGCCTTGTATTAACAGCAATAAATTTATTTGTATCAACAGCAGAGCCAGATAATTCTGCTGTTGTTCTTACAGTGATCTGTTGTTTCATGGATCACATAGGGAATTCCAAAGAGCAGCAATCTTCATGTTACCTGACATTATAGGAGCTTAGTCATCCCAGGCAAATAACTCATCTTTGAAAGAAGCTTACATCTCACCTAAGCTTTTTTAAGTGAGCAGTTTCTCCTCAGGTGCAATCACTTAATTTCTTTTCTTTCAGTTATTTTTATGGTACGTTTGGCATGCAGTGTACTAATGTCCCTGATGTATGAAATTTTTATTTAGTTATTTTTTCTCCTTTTATTACGGGGTCTTTTTTTGTTAGATGCAAGTAACTGTGAAACTGCAGAACTGTAAGTACTCATTCAGGGATTGCAAAGTCCTTTGAAAGCATGCTGGTACCTGGTGAGTACAAGGAGACTTCTAGGACTTTCCCTTCATCATTACTGCACATCCATGTAAGCATGAAGCAGTCTGGCTCCAAAAAGGCCAGTCATGGTAATCTACAGAAATAACAGTGACAAAAATGTAGCTCAGATAAATGAACGTTAGCATGATAAAACATTCAGGACCGGTTTTGCATATTGTATTATTCTTGAAGTGAAAAAGAAAGAGTTAATTGATGTGAACAGTTAGAACTGGATACATAGATATCTTGTGAAGAAAAAATCAAAGGAAAAAATCTTATACCTCAGGTTCATGAAAGTAAGCTGTGGACTACTTAAACTTACATTCTTGAAAATAATACAGTGACTAAAAATCCAAAATAAGAAAAAAAAAGAGAACCAAGACTTTGCTTCCTTGATATGATAATTGAGTAATAAGTTGATGTATTTTACTGCTGCAACTCAATTTCCTCATTCTACTTCAGAAGTAGAAAATAGCTCCAGCAAAATAGCATCTTCATGGTCCTATGGATTGACACCACAAAGCCTTGGTCTTCTTTTGAAATCTATGGAACTGTGATAAATCTTCATGGCTCTGTATTCTAAAAGAAGAAAGGATTAAAAAAGATTTTCAAGAGTGGCATATTACCTCTTCTGAACTATTTGAAGAGGAAAGGATTGCATTATAGTGAGCTAGTAGTTATCAGTTTTTCCTGGAATTAGTAATTCAATGGAATTTATAGCAACAGGAAAACAGTGTTAAAGCATAAAGTTTTAAGATGTAAACAATGGAAAACTGTTTCAGGCAACTGGGTTTAACAATTACATTATAGATATGAGCGCAAACAATGTACACAGAACATCTTCCTTTAAGATATTTGTTTTCTTAATTGTGTCCAACAGCATCAGGAGAGAGAGCCATCAAAAAACAGCCATCCTATTAGAACTATCCATACTCCCTGATAAATAACATCAAAGGAATTATAAAAGACATACAGCTGTTCACAACTGCAGACCATGATTCATCTGGCTGAACTGCCATTCTCTATAAAGAGGTCTATGGTTAGTACTGCTCTCGTTATAGCTCTAGGAATTATCATTTAGAGTCTCCCTTTGGGAAGTTTGGAATAACTGGTGTGTGGGAAGAATGGAAGAAACTAAGACACCACTAGAGATTAGAAGTTGCTTGATGTGAGAAAGTAAGTGGGTTTTTATCCAGTCCAAAATCTGGGTTACAGGGACTGTTGGAAGACTGTGTTGCTTCTGTGATGAAATTGGACAGGTTTGACTTGCTTGTTCTCTCTCTCTCTCTCGTTCTCTCGTTCTCTCTCTCTCTCTCTCTCTCTCATTCTCCCTCTCATTCTCCTTTTTTTCTGTTCAGACAACTGGGAAATATTGGCTACTTGCAGGCTTTTGGGTTCATTCTACAAGTAAACAGAAATTACATGACTTCTGTGGATGCAAGTGTTGGTCCCCATGTCCCCATCATGTCCTCTGGCAGTGAGTTTTCCCACTTGTTTGATTTCCGAAGTCCAATTCAGTAGCATATGAAGCCCATACGTATTCTGGGACCCCTAGACTGAATGCAATTTTCTATCTCCTGATTTACTTGAAGTTAAAATTCACAATGAGAAAATAGGCTCATCATCATTATCAATATTTTAAATCTAGGCTTACTTCATATTCTACTGCTGCTTATCCTTGTAAAAGGATGTGCTTAATGTTTTCCCAGTGACAAGCATATGATGAAACACTTTGATTAAACTATTAATGCAGAGGTTTTTCTGACTGTTTCCATTTAGCACAAAGGGTGGGAGCCAGGAGCTATGGCTGCCTCCCCCCCCCCCCCCTTATTTATTGGTGCATCAGGGGATAAATTTCAAGCAGAGAAAGCCAGTAACCCAAAATCTTCTTTCATAGTAGAATACACTGATTCCAGTACCAAGGGATATTTTACACCTTCAGAAGCAGACTAAAGTTAATGCAAGTTTAAGTATGACAAGGCTCAATACAGTCACATCAAAGTTGTCTTCAATATTCCTTTTAAAAAGTCATTGAAAGTTAATATGAATTTTTATGAGGTAATATTGCTCCCATAAAAAATAAAATAACAAATACAAAGCAGAGTTTAATTACCACATGTAAATATGCATGGAGATATAATGATTACAATGCATCAATTATAATCTGTACAGTTTAACAGGCTACTAATGCCCCACATAAAGGAAACTGAAAATCAAAGTATGTGGCACTAAAAATGTAGTTGTCAAAGATATTCAGCTGTAAAAATGTTAACATATCTTAAATAATCTTATAAATTTGCTATCTCTTTTAGACCGAACACTGACCTAACCTAAGGTCCTATAGTGCATCATTCCTTTACTTAACTCTAACACTTCACTGAGGGTTTTTTTTTTGACTAAGCTAATGACACCAGCCTCAGGGAAAAAAAAAAAAAAAAAAAAAAAAAAAAAAAGAAAGAATTAAAGACAATTCAAAGGATTCCAAATAGGCATGAAGAAAATGTCTGAGGAGTCTTGAAGGTCTATGTCAGGCCATGGAAATTACCAGACATTCCTTGATCTGAAAGTAAAGAAAAGTCATCCTCAAATGCTCAGTGTTAATGCTCTTGTTCTTTATAATGCTTGTGAACTTTCCACAGACAGGAGAAAGTTGAGGTTTTCTTTGTTTTTTTTTTTTCCCCCAGATAGTCAATTTGTTCCAGTCCACATCTTTTTTTTTTCAGCCAAAGAAACCTATTCTTAGCTCAAACAGCAACTTTCCCAGATGAAAACATATGTAACATTTTAGTAAGCTAGATTTATGTGAGGTAGGTCATGAACCTTTATTGTATTCCTGTGTCAAATAACATAAACAAGCAAAAAAGCTGTTGACCACTTGTAATGAACTGGCTCCCCTATTTCAGTTTGAAGACAGTTTTAATGAAGCAAAAAGAGGAAAGCTTGCATAAAGCTGTAGAAGCCACAACAAATTGATTTTTTTTCCACTGCTTTTGTTACCTCATGGAAGATTTCCACAATGTGAAAGCCAAACATAGTTACAACTGATTTTTTTTCTTCTATTTTAAGAAAAAAATATACACATATCACAAAATATCTTACACATATCCAAAATCTAAACAATTAACTGGGTGGCCGTTTTGCTAAAGAAACAGAGAACAAATAATAATAAAAAAAATTGTTCTCCTTATATCTCTTGTTCATTTTTCTGCAAAAGCATTTTGCCATCTTCCAATTCAGTCAGTATAGATAGAATTACCTTGATCAGATGGCATTTCTCAAAAGATTATCTTGCATACTTGAAAGCATTACACAAATGCTTGTAATTAAGGGCATGATTTCTTGAAGCTAGGCTGCCAAAGAACCATGCAGTCCCTGGCATCTGGAAATTTCTGTGTCATACTTTTTTCAGTAGCGTGGATATCTCCAAACTAACTTTTCTTCTTGGAAGTTGTTAGACTATTTGGAGCTATCTCATATGTCTGGATCTTGCTTTGCAATGTGCAGTACAGCTGTATTCTTAGGACATATCTACATCACAACTGGAAGTGTGAGAGTAACTGTATTTGCCCTCCTGAGCCACTGGCTATTTAAATGACTAATCTACATTTTTTAACTACTACTTATATTTTGGCTGAAAATAAGTAGGTTTTGAGCATATATGCTATAGTCACACTTACACTTTTAGTATGTCTTTAACCTGATTTAAACAGTAACCAAAGGCAAACACGTGCAACTGCCATTTCATCCCATCTTGAAATACAGGAGATGGAGAGTGAAACACTATCTGCAAATATCTTTTACTCCAGTGACTATAAGGAGAAAATTATTAGCATAGATGATTAGCTTGGACCAGCTGTCTTGCTTTTATCTGGATAAAGTTAGGTAAGGTGGATTTTATCCTGAATGATTAGAAGTCCCTGTCTTTTCTGAGCTGAGGATGACAAAGCTATTTAGGAAAATTCTGATTTCCTCACATTCAACAGGACATGTAACTGAATATACAGGCAGCAACATATGAGAACTACTAGACTGGAATCACATTTTTTAATGATCCTCCTTCTGATGTATTTTGAATTCTTCATGGAAAATAATATATTTAACAAGGTTTAACAAGAATGATAGAGACTCCTCCCACCATAGGAGTCCCTCCAGATAGTTATTTCTTCTGCAAGAGGGACTCTCTGAGAATGGTGGCTTAATTCCTATCAGTCAAAAGAACTAGGTCTCTCAGTCAGAGTGATTTTTTTTTCTGTGCTTTGAGAAAAAAAATTAAACAAAACAAGAAAAAACAGACCAGAAGCTATGTACCTAGAATAAGCTGTAAATCAGAGCTTGTCAGAATTGCTTAAACCTGAGTAATTGGTGGAATCTGCCTGGATGTGTAACTAAGGTGCCTAATTTCTCTAGGCTCTCTCTACTGCCAGTGGAAAGAAGCAGAATCTTATAGGACAACTCAGAACAAAGTCAAATCTGAGTATTTGAACCTCTTTTTGAAGAACTCTGCGGCTGTAAAGGGTGCCTAGAAAGACTAGCCAGCTGTGATAAATATATGCTAGACTTTCAAGTCTTGGGTATACTGTCACTTCAGTATTGCATTAGTTCCCCTGGACAGATGGGGACAGTCTTGCTTTCACCACCATTGTTCCCCAGCTGCTCAATATCTCAGGCTGTGCCATGACTTGAGTTAATGCAGCCAACCACATCAAAAATGAGTTTGTTTTCATCTGGATTGGTTCCTTCATCTGGCCACGCACTCACCTGTTCTTCTACAAAGAAAGAGAAAAGAATGAGCATCCTTAGCAGGAGAGGAAGAAGAGAGGGGCTGCTTCTGTCTATAACCACACAGACGTACGCTACAACAAAATGACTCTGAAATCACAGTCTCAGAAAAACTCTTCATTGGCATTCTCTCTTGCCTATTTTAAGTATTCCATCATTCAGTATGCTATTTGCTGTGAATCCCGGCCTAGGAGCCTGGCTTTCCTCTGTTTAATATAAAGGAAAATTTAGAGCCCGAAATCAGTGTTGCAAATTGCAAGTGCAGAAAAAAGCACCTAGCTTTTAAGCACTGCAGTACTGAGCATCACAATAGCATGGCACCTTTTCTGAAACTGAGCCATGCAGCAACTCTGCCTTTCCTCATGAGTTGTTGCTGATGTATAGTATTGGATCCATCCTTTGAAAGGCTTGTGCTGCTCCCTGAATCCGAGTATCAAGTCATCACTATTCCTAGTTTTACATTGTGTAAATGAAGATCCGAATCTTGATTCCCTCTAGGCAGTGAAACCCAAAGCAGTTCCTCTGAGCATTCTCAGCAGCACATGAACATGCCCCGCTTTCCTCCCAGCTCTCCATGTCAGCTCTTTGGACTGTAGTTTCACTTTTTAAGGGGAGACAGCTACTAAAGAAAGATGCCCGGGGTTACAAAGAAATGTCTATCATCTCCACAAGCATACATACACATGCTTCAGAGACAGAACAAGAATTTGATAGAACAAAGGATTTGATTGTGGACATAAATCTTTTTTTTTCTCTTCTTTTCTGGGGAAGTGCATATTCTTTCTGCTCTTTCTTTATAGTGAATGTATGTTTCAAAAAATGAAAACTTGGGAACTTCACTGGTCTGAGATTTTATTTTGACACATTCCTGTTTCAAACAAATCTGCTAATGTTTTATTATAAAAAACATTTTTTCCTTTAAAAGTCACATATTTCAGACCCCCCCCCACCATAACAATGAAATTTTACTATTTACAAAAGCTATTAAATATATATATATATAATTAGATTAGAGCTGTCTTCACTATGGCAGTTTAAGAGAGTAAGTGTCCGTCTCCTTGGTTGAATGAGCAGAAGCACTGTTTAACCTGGAATGTTTTACAGAAAGACCCACATTTAATATTATCTTCCAGTACATTCTTCCACAGTCTTAATCTTTAGACTTGTGTACATTGAAATAATAGGAATTCATCTTTAAAATGAATAGAGAAAACACAAAATCCACAATCCTCTTTCTCTGAATAATCTTATATATGCTGGCAGGTGTCTTATATGTGTGCATGTTTATGCATGTGTTATGTGTATGTGTGGCAATGAATATAAATGTTGCTGATGGTGGGTATTTACAAGGAATGTGACTCACATATAAAAACTATTGATTGTGTGCATGTTTGTTAGCACTCATTTGTATGAGCTACAATCCATGAACCAAAGTACTTTAATCTACAAAGATAATCCATACAACACGGTTTGGTTGCCATAGCATTTATCATGAAAATTTTAGCCCCAGTTCATTGCTGAATTAAGTAATACATTTCCAAGCAGCTATGTATGCATCATCAGTTCTGTAATATATTCTGTGGCAGAGAAAATGGTGTAGCCATTCCCACCTCACCAACTAAGGAATTTTTCAATGGATTCAATCATGACTGGCCTTCAGAAAGCAGCAGATTTTCCATCCCTTGTGTGAACACATTTCTGAGTTATATGCCCGTTTTTGTTTATTTTAGAGCTTAACTGGAATTGTTTTTTTCTATAGCTCCCTCACCTTCTGAGAAGCTGACAAGTGAGCATAATTTCCCCTCATTCTCTTATATAAATGTGTCTTCTCTTCAAGTTGGAATCTGCACTGCATTTTGTGGGGAAACCCTTTTGGCTGTGGGAAGTCTAGTTTCAAGCTGCCATTCTGCCTTGGATTTCCTGTATGGTCTTTGGCTTGGTGTTAAGAGTATCTGAGGTTCAGCATACAGTATTTGCCATCTCTTGTGATGGATGGAGCAAGTGAGGCATGTGTAGCTTTATTAGGTGAAGAAGTAATTTTCTCAGAGAGGTGCCCTGTTTATCGTCCTTGAAGTACCACTGAAAAGAACAGTGTTAAAATTCACCCTTCCTTAGAGTTTAGGCATAAAAGAACATGTCTACACGAAACAAAGAAGCAAGATCCGGAAAGCCAGGATGGCACGAACACAATCTCTACTTCTTCGTGGCGCATACATCCACATTTTAAACAAAAACTGTAAATGCTACAAAGTTTTGGATTGGAATTCAATTCTGCAAAAGTGTTTGAGCCATGTTCTGCCTCATGTATAAATTCTGGTAGGGAATTTAAGTGTGGAACGACTGTTTTCTAGATCCAAACGAGGTTTAGGCATGCTAGGACACTGATCTAATTACCTTGGTCAATTCAAAGGCATCAGGTGTCTCAAGCAGTGGATACTTCTTTGGCTGCAGGATTGCCCCTGGCCTTCACCTCCTAAATTTTGCCACTCTCCCACATTAAGTATCTGATTTGCTTCTCAGACAGCTTTAATTTTTAATACTTGAGTCTGGCAGTACCAACTGAAATGGACAAAAGACCTGTGTCAGTGTTTTGTTTTATATTAGGACACAGATGACATAATTTTGTTTTAAACTTGGAGTTTATCTGAAAGATTTGTGTGTGTGTGTGTGTGTGTGTGTGTGTGACACAAGTAACTCAGCTGCTTAAAGATGTGCTTGGGGAAGGAGAGAAAGGCAAAAGAAAGTCTGCAAATTACATTGTGAAAGTAAGTTCCTTGGGCATATTAAAGGTTCCAGTACTTGAAATATTAAAAGTTCATTACATAGATTAAAAGATTGTTATTATCTGGCAGCAACACATGTGCTTTGCCAGAGGCTAAAGACACTTTTTGCCTGAATGGCACGGAATAAGATTCATGAGAGAGGAATAGCATCTCCTGATTATACTAGATGAGACAGCAATGAACATCAGTTTGGAACATTAAATCTGACAGGCACAGTGGCTGAGTGATACTTGGAGCTGTTGTATTAAACTAGATAGTGTTCCCAGATGTAACCTCATGTGACCTCAGTTAAGGTATTCAAACAAACAAAAAAAAAAAAAGCGAGAAACTTTGCTTTCTTCCCTTCTATAACATGAATGTTGTTGGCAAACAGAGTAACAGTTTTGAAGTAGACAAGAGGTGGGATAGAGATTAGTTTAGAATATATAGTTTCCTAGCTCACTAATCTTTCCTCTGCATTACAGGGTATCATAAGAAAAATTACGCTCAATCTCCTGTTAGTACCATTTAGGTAGTACTGAGGAAGAAGGGGTCAAATTCAACTGTGCTGCAGAATATGTCGTGAAGAAAAGTTGAAAGGCAGGAATATCAATCACTTCTGCCTACTCTCTGGCTTTTGTTACATATTTGGAGGGGGAATGTGGACAAAAAAACAGCTTAGAGTCTGGCTTCTAGGTTATGGAAGTTTATAGTAAGTCAACACAGGTGCTGGAAGCAGGAAAAGGAAAGGAATAGTGGAATAATACTATAGATCTCTCATTTTCAATTTCATTTCTATTTTAGGGATTCATCTACATAGAAAAATTTAATCAAAGCTACATAGAAAGATTTAATCAATGACCTCTAATTCTGTGTAAATTCTACTCTTAAAATGTGAAGCTATTGATCTATATGAATAATTTGCTGACAAGCTTGTCTGCCTTCTCTGAGGATAGACACAATCAGTTTTCAAAACTCATACTCAATTTCGTATTGCCTTTATTTATTCCTAGCTAGTGTGTATAAATCAGAGGACACTAACTGTATGTGAGAATCAGTTAACACTGATACTATCCAATAACCTTATATAAAAAAATGGAGCAGAGCATGAAAGGCATGTACTTATTTGCATCAGCTCATATCATCAGGCCAAGCCAGCACGAGTTCAGACACAGAAGGGAAGAAATGAAAATGCTAGGTAAGTGAGAAAAACATGATAGAAATAATACCGTTAATTGCACATTTTTATAATAAAGGTCTATTGCACAGTGTAGATTAATTTCTATTTCTTCCTGGTGGTTCACAGTAACTTGCATCATTCCCCTTTCTAACATTTTACTGTTGTTGGAAGAGCAGCTTTCCAGTGGTCCAAAGAGACCACCTTAAAATAGTAAATGTGGTGGCAAGAACAGGGCAGCAGATCTGAAACATTTAGTGCCAATCTTTTGCATTCCAGCTGCACAGTGTATTAAACACTGCAAACATTTGCTTGGAAATGTTTTTGTGCAGTAAATATAAGCAATAAAAATAAAATTATTCCTTAAATAAGCCCACTTGCTGAATTGCTTAATAGCAGGTGGGGAAAAAATTGTGGTATGTGTTTAAATAAGGAGTTTTTATAACAGTAAATTCATCAAAGTTTCTAAAAGAATGAGAGAAAAACATTTCTGGATTCACTTTAAACTCAGAGAAAAATCCTCAGTTATGACTTCTGTTCTTCCTTTCAAATTACAAGGAATTAGAAATACAGTCTTATTCTTACATACAGAGCCAAAATCCAGAACATCCAAGAACTAGTAATTTGCAGCCATTAGGAGAGTAAACTGTTTTGATATGCATGCTAGTTTAGTTTTGATTTTTCCATATTTAATGAAATTTCTGACACAGTGAAAAAAGGCTGTGAGGGAAGATCATTTTCTCTTCATTCCAACTGGCTCTTTAAAACAGGAGAAAGATCATCCGTTTTGCTGATAAATGTGCTACTTAAGGTGAGTAGCCTTTGAATTTCCCTCCCAAAGCCTCCTAAAGGTTGTATGTAGTAATAAAATCACTTTGTTTGTACTACTATAGATAAATCCAATGCTCATTTTACCAGCCTATAAAAAACAAAACCGTAGCATTTGTAGGATTAGTGAAGCTTTCCAACTATTAATGTCTAGAAACAAAAAAAAAATGTTTGGTTATTTTACTACTATAAAATCATATAATCTAGAGTAAGCTTTCTTATTTAATTCTTGATAACTGACTCTCAAATAAGCTTTATGAGTTTCTTCAGGTCACATTTGTAGTCAAAAGTCTCATAAGTGGGTTACCCAATGCTATTTCTCTCCTCTTTATCTCATCAGGCCTATTCACTGCCTCAGAACAGTCATTTTTCTCTCAGAAAAATACACATTCAGACTTATGTAATCTCAATGTCCTGCAAAGAATCTTCTCATTTTATCAGCAACTTTAAACTCAGGCCAAACAATTTTGATGGCTGTTTTTTAAACATGTGGAATTAGAAGCACTTCCACATCATCTATATATACTTTTTTGTGTGTATATACATACATACATACATACATACATACATACATACATATATATATATATATATATATATACACACACATTGGGGGGGTAGTAGTTGCTATTCGTCATAATATAGCCATTCAAACAAGCATTTTCTGGCCTAAAGTCTTTAATGGCAATCTGCCTTATTCAAATTAAATTAAATTAAGTGATAATTGCTTCTTAATTTAAAAAATTCAAAAGCAATTAAAAATCCACATGCTGGAAGACGTGAATTCCTTCCTTGCATTTTACTATGTTATAGTGGATTTTTTGTGAATTCTTCTGTATGTGTGTGCTGAGGGGCTATACTGGTATGGATTGCCTTGCAGGTTAAGATCAGAATCATCACTGCTTCTACATGAATGCGTTGATGAGGAAATGAGCAATAGAAGTGTTAACCGCTTGAGGAGCGACTGATGCAAGGCTCGGTAGGCAGGTGGCAACCACGGAAAAGCAGCCAACATGCACAGTGATATTTTTTGTCTGCAGGGGATACAGCCAAAGGAGTCAGAATGCCCAGTATTAGTAATCTGTTCTGCATATGTCAACACACCAGCTAGAATCCATCAAAAAGAACAGGCAAAGTAACTCATCAGGTGGCCATTAGCATGAGTCACAGGACAGGGAACTTGTCTTAGATAGGTGTGGGTGTCTAGTTTGACCTCAGAAAAAACAGCAGAACTCCTCAATCAGAGCGGTTTTACTTATTCATCTCAAGATTAATGTCAAAATTTAAATCAATCAGTATCAAAACATCTATTTGTCTTAATGTCTATTAAAACCCTAAGGCAATGTTTCCCATTGAGGGCCCAAGCCACTCCTCTCTTAGAAAAGAGGGAGGGCTGGCAATGCAGTAATATATTTCCATTCATGACGTAGGAATATACCTATTTCCCACAGGAGGCAAGGGTTAAGAATGATGGAGTTCAACTAGTATGGCACAGTTAGTACATGTAGAGGAAACTAGATTTTGGTTTTTGAACACATACCTTGTGCATAATGATGGGTTGTTAAAATATTTCTGCATAACATTTGCAATTATTTCACTGTGCATGCACCATTCAAAAAGTTGAAAAGAAATGGTTAACTTTGCAAATTCCCTTTTTTTTATTCAGTGCACATTTTTTATTATATATTTTTGTGTGTGTACAGTTGTAATGGATTATTTATTTCTATTTTAAATGAAAAAGCCAATCTAGAGCTTGTGGGTTTGTTTGTTTGTTTGTTTGCCTGAGGAAACATTAAGACCTATGCTCACTTTGAAAATATACAAGAAAAATGTTATACCAGACACTGAACGCAACCAATCTTTTCCTGAGACAAATATTTAATATGCAAATCATTTTTTTATTTCTATAAGCTATATGCAATGACAAAATTCTAAAATTGATTGCACTGATCCAAACCAACACTTAAGTAGCTACCATCTCATAATATGCAAAGCAATATTTTTTGATGTTTTGATTTACTAAATCATACTATTTGATTCAACCAATTCCAAAAAGTTATTAACTTGTAAAATAAAAAGGATGTTATAGAACTTTTCCTCATACAAGAAAGTATTTTATTGACTTTATTAAACTATTACTTTTAGTCAAGTGTCTTTTCTTACACTACTCATACCTAAAATGAAACCAGAAATACCCTAAATTACTCTTCAGTGATTGATCTTCCTCTGAGCTTCTATTCTTCTCCTTGCATTTCTCATGAAAGAAACAAAGTCCTTTTAGAAAGGTACTTCTGCAGGAAGCCCCTGCAACCCTTCCAAAGGTAAATGGACCGGGCACCATTAAGTTCTCTTTACTGCCCATGGCTGTGAGTCAGAGTCTCTAGTACCTCTCTCTCTTTCTTCTGAAGTTCATTGCTTACTTATTATTCAGTTAATCATTTCTTCTTCTTTCTTCTTATTTAGCCTGTTCATTCAAAACAGATTATTTAATTTCATTAATTCCTAGTACTGATTGGTTCCCTCATAGAAGATAGTTTCTTTTTAGCTTTTTACAAGCCTAAAATGACTGAAAAAAACTGTGTAATCTGCTGAGATCTGTTCTGCCATATTAAATGGGGGAGAAACTCCCCCAGCCTACAACAGACACATATCTCTGAAAGATATTCAACATGCAGCCTCTCTGAACAGATCTGGGAAAGAAATCTAGAGACAAGCTGCAGCTCCTTAAAATGCTAATGTGGACCTTGTCAGATCAGGCAAGTGACTGGAAAGACTGCCACTCAAATCAAATTATTATTTAGTGCTCTGGTGCCCCACAAACTCTCCATTTAATTTAAGTACTCTCCTAACTCTAAGAAAAGGGATTACAAGGAACATATTTTATCAAGGCTTGTATATGCTCCTCTGCCTGCTCAGGAAGAAAAAGTCTTCCCCCAAAGCAAGATCTATAAAACAAAGTAATTCCTAAGACTTCTATAGTCAAAGTGAAATTGATATCAATACTCACTTCATAAGTTTAAGTCTGTATTCAGTCTTATACCAGTTCTGAATTGAACTCATCTTCAACATTTAATATCTTGGTCTTGCGTAGCTTGCTATGAACCTGAAGAAACCTGTTCCATTATCTGTGAGATGGTTAGTATAAACAACAGCAATTAATCCATCATTCCTAACCTAACCCTCAGCAGCTCTTGGCATCAATTAAGTTAGTTCTGGAACCCGTACTTGAATCACCAGCCACAGTCAGGATGACAGATAAGGATGGGTTTATTTAGGAGAAATGGGACAATACACACAAAAGGGGAAATTCACACACATTCTTCACTAGCATTGTGGAATATGGCATGGGCTTCCAGTCATGTGAGAGGAGAAGAACCACACAGCAACACAATTCCATTATCTGCACATCCAGCCACAGGAGAAGCATTAAGCAAATCCCATCCTTCTTGCAACACCTTGATACCTGTCATAGGTTTTCATACACTGAGAGTTCTTAACTGGTTTGCTCACTGTACTGAAGAGAAATTCACTTTTTCAGACTCTTCAAAGGACTACAACAGTCTTCACTTGATTACTATCTCTCTCTAAAAACAAGATGCTGATGAAAACCAGGTTGAGAATCTGAGAAGGAATGTGTTACAGCCCTCTTACAGATCGTTGGTGTCATATAGGGACCCACCCTGGTACCTTCTGAAGTGTCTTCCTTCTTTCATTTATCCTTATTAGCAGTGATCCATGAACACATCTCTATGGATGATGAATAAGTATGCCAAAACAAAAGCTTCTTCAATGAACATCGGAGCTGCACTCTGGTGCCCTTCCCAGCTCAGACTCAATGCTGGTAAGGGAGCAAGTTATACTTAGAAAATGTGAGCTTTTTCCTTATAAGAATTTCCAATGGACTACTGTTCTACACCTGCCCATCAAAAATTCTAAGCTGAAATTTTTCATGAGTGGAGCAATGAGTCCGCATTTCCATAAAGACACTTCTAGAATTATTTGATTGATATATGCTCTCTCCACATGTTTAGGAATATTTCGTCATGCCTTGTACATTAAACCTGACATACGCATTTCCACTTATTCTCATGATCCCCAGGGTTTTGAGAATGTTGAGAAGAAATTCACCAAATATCATTATTGACAGTCAAACTCTAATATTCTTGATACTTAGAAATGATTAAGCTACTGTTAGAGAAAACAGCCAGCCTAGTGGATTTCACTAATCTACTCCTTCAGAACAATGGCAGGTGGCTTCCATGGAGAAAGAAACCACTTTGATGGTGTTTTTACTATTTGTTTTATGAAACAAAACCTCAGTGATATTGTTTTAACAGATCTCAGAGGTACCTTGCATTACCAATCAGCTATGCAGTGAGGAACTCCAGCAGTTTTTGACCATGGTAATCACTGTTAGTGAGTCTAGAATACATCTGGTTGAGATACCAGTGAGTCACGTTTTGATGCAAGCTGTCTGGGATTCCTTTTCTCTATTGTGCTGAAATTTCTAAAAGGGTTTCTCATGGTTTTCACCATTCAGGGAACATCCTTTTCCTGGGGAAATCGTTTGAATTGCAACAGTGTTACCGTTAGTGCACACAAACCTTCTCTTACTGTGACAGCAGCGTACCTTCCTGATGGCTGTTGCCTGAGCTTAAAGAATGAAAGAAATCTTTCAGTTTCTTATAGTTCCTCCATTCTTACCCTGAATTTCTTTCTTCTGTATCAAACTTCCACGCTGACCAATTTCTGACCAATTTTCTCTTTCTGCATCCTGGTGATCAAGACTGGCATAGTCCTGATCTAACAAGGTCATCGTCCTTCCACTACAGATGGAAAAAGCAAACAGAAAAATGTTCTGACCTGGTAAGTGACTTGAACTGCAAGAGACAGCACAGATTTTATTATGTAACTATTGTTAATGGCAATACACATGCCCATCACCAGAGAAGCTTGTAAACAGCAGTGTGATCATGTGTCCACTACTGCAGCAGCATTCTAACACATTTGCAGGGCTTTCCTTTTCCTTAATCAGAAATCCATTGGTGAGTTAAAGAAAGACACCTTTTCTTCCAAAACTTTGGACTAAGTCCTTACAAATTAGTCACTTACAATTCAACAAATGGTCAAGACTCCAGCTACCCTACCAGTTTTTCTTTACATTATATTTAATATAGCAATATTTAGTTTGGGGGCAGGCATCAAGGGATAATGATTTCAGAGACATTTTGTTCCACGATAAATCCCAAATACTTTCCATGATAAATATTTCCGATAGTTTTTATATTTAGCACACCTGCTCTATTGTAGAGATACAGCTGAAGGGAAACCAGGCCTAATGAACACTTATTTGCACTGGAAATTAAGAATGCTTATGCAAACTTGACTTTTTTTCCTCATTTTTTCAATAAGCATTTACATTAGTTGGTCTAAGTATTTAAATAACTGCAGATCTTTTGACTCCAACTTTTTTTTTCTAAACTGTTCACATAACTACAGAATGCTAGATGGGTCTTGAGACTTGATTTCTAATCCAAAACCATTGACTCCGATAGCCTTTGGACCAGGCCCTTAGAGATCTTGTTTTCAATATCCTTTTCCCAATGATATGTACCGCATAATTAACTGTAGTCTTAAAACCGACCCCTGTGTCCTCTGCTCATTATTCCTTTCCAATTTAATATGTTTCCATGCATGGCTACATTTTGTCTCTCACTCTTTATCCAGCTTTCAATCTAGCATCTTATCTATGACTTTTTACCTAGTTAGTAATCTCTGATGTGGAACCTTGACAAATGCTTCTTGAAAATCCAAGTGTATTATATCCACTGAATTTCATTTACCTATCATGTCAGTGTTATCTTCAAGGAATTCTAACGGGTTATTTAAGCATGACCTCCCTTGACTGAAACTGTGCTGGCCACCTTTAAGGAACTATGCTTTAGCAGGAGTTCTCTCGCTGACCGCTATCAAGTTTTTTTCCCTACAGCTCATGTTAGACTAAACTAAGCCTACACCTTCCTGGTTTTTCTCTTAAGGCCTTTTTTTTCTAATAATGAAGTTATATTTCTTACTTCTCAGTCCTCAGAAATCTCTTTTGTATCTAGTGAACTTTTAAAACCTGTCATTTAAAGGTTCACCAAGCCCTTACTTTGTTCTTATGAATATATATATATATGTGAAAGACATCCAAATCTGTGGGTGATTTTGGTTCTAGTTGCCAGTGCTACTACAGAAGCATTTATAAAACTGTGCTAGTATCCATACAGACATAAACATGCAGTAAAACATAGTGCTTGTAGCTGATCTAAATGAACAGGGCAGGTTTGGGAGGCAGGGGAACGGACACTGAAGTCACAAGTTACATCTGTCACAGATGAGCAACAGATTGGGGAATACGTGGTCATTCTGCTATGCTTGGCAATGAATTCTAACCTGACATAACTCTCCTATTTGTAGTTATCATTATCGCTATCTCTTTTGGATTCTCTCTGAAAAAAATGGTCTTTAATTAAATAGCTCTTTGCCCCTTTATTGTATAAAACCAAAAATCTGTAACTCTGCACATATTCTGACATTTCTTTACCCCCTGATATGTTCACTGCCATATTTTAAATTCTGACTGTTTTATATTTTAACCAGCTTGGTTGCAGTGGATAGTTAGAAATTCCATTCCCATTTAAAATTCTTTCCCTAATAAATGGAAATTTAGACTGGATAAAAGTTGGCAGGAGATACTTCATTTGTCCCACAGATTTTTTTTTTTTTTTTTGAGATGTCAGTTGATTTTTCTAATATACTGGTGTTTAGTCTCAAACCTTATTCCAGTGAATATTTGGACATAGCCCCGGTAGGATAAATTAAGAGACACACAGGAAAAAGAAAATATATATATATATTTTTTTTTTCCCCCCCAGGTCTTAGTGATTCAGCTGTAGTTGGAGGAAAAGCCAGTACAGATTTAACCACTGGGCTGTTCCAATAGAATTTTTTATTTATTTGAATATATGAAGCTCTTCCTTAAGTAATTCAGAGTGGCAGAAATCAGCAGTCTTATAGACCTTTCGACCTTTAGATAAGGTGGTGGAAAAGGTATGGTCACGTCAAAAGATGATATAAAATCTACAAGGCTTATGGGGAAACCAGCTGGGCGAGGTATAATTTTGTCCAGTGGAAATCTGTGACATAGCAGTGTCTGAGGAGATTCGGAGACCAGCTAAACCAGCTCTCAACCTGAAACTGCTGCAAAAAGTTGAGAAAGCAATAAGGAATATAGAATCCGGTAGCTAGATCGGTTAGGTCTTTTTTAAATAAGAAAAGCTTTGCTAAAGTCAAATTTGACAGCCATTAAAACCAAAGATGGTTACTAAAATGTATCAGGGAAAGCCGTGGATGTACGCAACATGAAACCAGGAAGTGGGGTTTTGAAGAAGAGTAAGTCAAAAAATACTTGTAATAACTCTAAAAAAGTAGTATACAGCAAAGAGGGCCTCTTGGATGAGAGTGTCTTCCAAGACTGGACTCAGAAAAGGCAAGAGAATCCTTCTGAATCAATTGTGGAGAAAAGGATATGATTGTAACAAAGCAGTGGCTCGGTGTTGCTAAAAAGACAGCTGCTTAACAGACTACTGCATCCCACAGAAGGAGAAGGCCTTAATTACCAAGACAGAGTTCTCTCCACAATGAAACAAGAAAAAGCAATTGAGAGGCTGAGAAGTCTACTTGGACGTAGGCTAGGTAAGTTTGTGAGCTGCGACTCCCTCAAATGAGGCACTCCACAGCCATTGACCATCGCCCTACTGCTCACATTCTGTGCGTGGGCATGGTGATCACTGCAGCTCAGGGCAGAAAATGTAATGGAAATGCCTTAGTAAGGTCACAGATAATACCTGGAACATTGCACAGTTGCAGTGCAACAAAGATTTGATTTGATTTTTTAAAAAACAAACAGCACAGTATCCAAAACAGACAAAGCCACTCAAATTCACATGGTTTTCTCCTCAGATCAATACCCTTCATGCAGTGGAAGCCAAGGTCCCTGAGGGAATCACTGTGTAGTTACTGTTAGCAATTGTTGACTATTTAACAGAAACCCCTGTCTGGCAATAATAAGCTGTAGAAGAGAGAGCAGAGAAGCCTGGCTGGTGACATGTAGTCTGAAAAGTAATTGGTTGCCTGGTATTATTAGTGAGGAAAGATAATTTGACTACCTGTCGTCTTAGCAAGAAATCTCGCAAAGACCATGCGAAGTGGATACTTCACTGTTTCAGCAAACAATTTTTGACAGTCAGAATATTTCAGTCCAGCACCTTGCTTTTTTGTATTACCTTAAAGGTATATTAGTCATTTGATTAATTACAGACATATATGTCTCTCTCTGCCACTGATGGCTGTATTTTGTATGCTCTGACATCAGACTTTTCATGTATAAATAAGTAGATGTTGAATGTCATTTACACCATCTGTAATGTCTCTGTATATCTTTTTTTACCTTTCTTAGAGTGCAATAATTCAGTGTTTGACATTACAGATGTTCAGGTTAACAATGCAGGTAGCACAAGGTTTTAGAGATGCTTTACTAGCAATTCTTTTTTCCTGCTCTGTACATCTTATTGCATCCAGTCATTAATATTTAAACAGGGAGCTGTTCCCACACATAGAAGTGGGAAATTGTTACAAAGATGATGCCATCTTAACATTTATGGAAAGCTCCAGAAATGCCTTGTGGAGAACAGGGTAAATAATCCATTTCTTCAATGTTTCTCCACTTTTGTAAGGCTGCTATGGTTTGTTTAGTCACCAGCTGAATTCTGGAGTTTCTGTATGGCAGATTTAGGCATCCTCAGCTATTTTGTGAGTAGTGATCAAACTATTAGTTATCAAACTGTTTTGAACAGAGCAGAACAAGATAAAGGAAAAGATTTCACAGTCAGTCCCACAAAGGAAATGTACCTGCAAAATTATTCTATTCTGTATCCAAATTTAAGATCAACATCATGACCATCATTCAGGTATTCAACCCACTTTAAGACTTTCTGAATGTTTCTGGATAAGTCAGTTTTAATGGCAATAAAATCTATTTCAAATGTGGTATTTTAGCACTTACACAATTTATTCCATAGTATTTTTTTTCTTGGGAAATGCTACTTACAAGCTGAATTTCTGTGCTCTGGGATGATTGCCACCTTATTTTGGCTTCCTTCGTAATACTCTGCATATAAACATCTCATTAAATTGGTATAAATCTCCAACAAGATTCTGCTAGTGCCCTCCACCCAGAAAGACAATCCTTTTGCCCCCTTCAGTTTCTAGAAACAGCATACCACTCAAGTGCTCCTAGAATGTGTCCTTCATTCAACAGAGATAATTAGTTTCAGTTACTTAAACTGAGCAACTATTTCCCTTCAAAGAGGATATTATATTTGCCTAATTGCTTTTAAGTGCTAAACACTGTAAAGGATAATGTTTCCTGAGAAAGGCATTTTTTGGTCTTTGCTAGTAGAAAGCTAGCTGCCTGTTACAAGGGTCAATAGAAATCTACAGACAGTTTGAGTAGAGGATGAAAATTCACAGATCACTGAGCACAAGCATATTTTTTCCCCCAAAGCACTCACAGCGGATCTTTCCCATGCAATTCATATCCTTATCACATGCACTAAGTAAGCATGAAAGGTAAATTGTTGACTTTCTGCTATGTTAGGAAACAATCAAGATTGAGCTGATCTAAGCAAGAAAGAGACTAGCCTGGAGATTTCTGCAAAAGACCTCCTGAGACATCAGCCACACCAGCCTTTTTTGAATTATCCCTGTCTTAATTAAAGAGCCCTTTCCGCTAGCTTGTTTCAGCAAGACATCCACAGTGCAGATGCTGCGGTTTCATTATAGTCAAAATAGAGACATGCTACACAACTCTGCCTTTAATTTTTGGCTAAACAAACAGGCAAACAAACAGTAGATGAAACTAATGGAGAGCTTAATTATATCAATCCATCAAGCACTAAATTTGCTTCCTTTCAGAATAGCAAGCTGTGTCTTTAAATCCAAAAGGACTGATGGCAAGATACCAAGTTTAAAATTCTCCCACTGTCAAAGGCTGTTTTACTAATTATCCAGATTCCAAGGCAATCATACAACCGTAATCATTCACCTCACGCCTGGAAACATAAGTCTTGTTCTTTTGATGAATATTTATAAGACAGTGTAAAGCAGTCTACTTTCTTTTCCCTTCAGGCAAGACAATTTGGAGTTCATCAATATGTATTACCAAGGACTTTTATAAAAGGCACTTCAAAGGAAATTCATCAGGCATTCCTTTTGTCTTGATTTCTGTTAGACTGATACTTCCTTTTGACAAGTATCAATAAATTATCCTCTGATGGCTAGAAACTTGATGTCTTATTCAGAAACTTCCTCACACAGCAAAGTCTGGTCCTTAAGTTTCCAATAAATTTTTTAGCATCTAGCTTCTAATTTAAGGATAGAGGAGGACAGAGGAAGCAAATGAAGAACAAAATAATCAATGTATTTATACAGTGTCCCTACAACATATTTAGCTTTCACAGATAGGAATTTTCCAGTTAAAAATTTCCATGACCTACATTTCTTGTTACTTTTTCCATTTGACTTTAGACCATATTTGGAATTCCGTAAAAGAAAAACTGAAACTCTTAGTCCCTAGTGCTCAGAATGAACAATAAGCAAATTAAAACCAGATTAACGCAGATATGTAGTGTTGAATGACAGAATGTCTCTGTCCCAGTTGGCTATTGCTTTTCTTCCTTTGGATGCTGGCACAAGGACTCATGTTTCTGGGAAAGGAGGGTGGGGATTTTAAAAAGGAAAAAAAAAAAAAGCCTTTTTTATCAATATGTAATAAGAATACTTTAATATTGCATACTATTTACTTTCATTATTTAAAAGTGATACAATTTCTTTTATTTGTTTATTTATTTATTTCACCAAATATGCATGCACAAGCAAACTATGATGAAACATAAAAAATACAGATTTTTAAACAAGTATATGACAATAAAGTAAATACTAGTGTGTGCAGGAGTGGGGAAAATAATTGGTAAATTTGGGGATTTAAAGTTTTCTTGTTTTTAAAAGAAATAAGAAATAGAATTATGTATGAATAGTTTGTGAATGTGTGCATGTGAATTGTAATTATAGCTTTAAAAGGAAGGCAAGGCTTTCAACAAGTAAAAGCAAAACTCTCCAGACTTGTACCTGAGGTGCAACAACACATTTTGCACCCATGATGACCTCGCATTAAACTGATATTGAACTGATCAGGTCTTCTCAGTTCCTTGGCAGCTGGAGTAGCAGCTTGAAGGGCTGACCATTTTGGTCTTTAGTCAAGCGCATGTAGGGAATGCGCACCTCTTCTGCCTTTCCTAATGCTCTACTTATGTCTTTAACAAACCCACGTTGAAATATAATTGCTTTTCAGGAGACAATTCACCATTGAGGCTCCAATTTGCATGTGCACTCAGGGAGGTGAGGGGCAATGGTCTTTGTTTTCGCTCTAGCACATATATATTGCAATGAGCACTTCAAAAGATTTTGCCTTTTTGGAAAATTTGCTAAGGAACCTGGGGCAAATTAGTTTCCCTCTGTGGATATTTACCAGAAAAGTGCGATAAAATTAACTTGAGTACTGACAAAAGTTAATTCATCATTTAGATCAAACTCATTTAGATCGAGATAGTATCCAAACTGCACAAGAAGCCTCCCCAAAAAACAAGCCTGAACGAACAGCCAATTTTCTTTGACAACAATAACTTACAATCCATAAAGGCATAGGTAGCTAAAGACTTGAGGAATGAGCTGCACAGTGCAGCAAGTATGTGGAGATGCCCCGAAAATGAACTGACAGGCCTTTCATCGCTGGATTTGAGTTCTACTTATCACTTCCTTTTTATCTTCTGAAAGCACAGAGAGACCTTGTAAGTCTATGGTAGGTAATAAGCACCTTAAGTAATTGAATAAGAAAAAAATGTACAGAATATATTTGCTGTCATAAGTAACATTATATGAGGCAGAACTAACTCTTGTGTATCTAGAAAGCAAAGTAACTTGATAGAAGAAGGTAATAGAAACTCTGACAGCTGTTATTTATCAATTACACAGTAGTTGAACTGAAAATAAAAAAAAATGTTCCATGGCACATGAACAGGCTTTACTACCCTGAATTGCCAAGCTGCTGTGCCTTGACCTCAGCTCAACTGGATTGTTTACCAACTGAAGGAGGGGCAATTAATTTTCTCAATTGTTCTGTGAAAAAAGCCCCCCTATTTTCCTTATAAATACATTCTTTGTACTGTATGAAGTATTTAATGTTTGATTTGAAAAGTTGGTTATTATGGACATCTAATTAGAATAACTCACTGTCTAAATGATTGTGCTTAATGTGTTACTGTGAATAAATATTTAATATGCTACCTCAGGTGTCCCTGTCTTAGGATTTTGATATCTATTTCCTAATTACAACAGAGCAGCTGTAATACTGAAGCTCATGCCATGGCCGGTAGAATTTCTAAGAAGTTGTTCAACATGCATTTTAAAATATTCATGCAAGGTTAAACAGCCAAGACTTGTGAAAATTCTGGATGAAAATACGTAACCATCGCCTCACATTACTTCTGTTGAACAGTTGCATACTAATAGATGGTTGAAACTTCTCTAGGGTTCAGTTTATGACAGACAACATTTCTTTCAAGCCTTGGTTATAAAAAAGTATCAAAAGCAAGCGATGCAAGTGGGAGGAATGACAGATGATGATCAGCCAGCTGGGATATTATCTTCCTGAACTTTTGAAGATCCTGGCATCATGTTCTCAGTGTAAAGTTTCAAGGTCAGCATCAAGAATTAGCATCTTTTTACTCCTGAGTGACCCTTGAAACACATATGCAGATCTGTATCTTGGAGTTCCATTTCTCACACAATTATTGACTACTCTCTTTTTGGCATTGTGATTTCTGCAGTCCTTGTCACATAATGATTCATCTTCAGATGTCAGTGGAGAAGATTTCCATCTCCTCCTGCTTCTTAATCTAGCAGGTAGAGCACACTTCAGTGCCTGACTCCAGGACCTGAACCCTGGCAGCCTGAGGAAAACTTTAAACTTAGCTTGGCCATGTACTTTGGAAATGATTCAGTTATCAGTCTGTCATATACAAGTCAGCTGTGAACTCTAGGTCTTTCACATCAGACTATGTTCTAAAAACAAAGAGAAAAACCTTTGTGAGTGCCCAGGGGGGAAGTCCCCGATACTTCTCATCTAATAAAATAATATAAAATAAAATATATAAAATATTTTGGGTTGTGAATTCTTTCTTTTCTTTAAGTGACACTTAACTCTGAGCCATGGTAGGCAGCTAAGGACAAGGGAAGTAGGGGGACTGAGGGTTGTGTACAGCTGACATTTTCCTTTGGTGGGTTTAGACACTGGCTGTGTAAATGGAGTGTGACTTCTAGGCTTGGACACTCTACCCTCCTCACCCACTACATATGAAGCTGGGGGTCTACCTGAGTCCTGCTAGGTGAGCACAAAAAAAGTTGGATGCACTGATGCTCAGCAGGGCAACACTTGCATCCTTTTGTGAATTTGAGCTGAGTGAGGATATCTGCTACAGAAAGAAAAGGACTGAGAAGGAGGCACCGTTTGTAACATGACTAACTCAATTCCAGGTTACAGTTGGGAGTCTGTCTTGTTATTTAGCTTGTCCTTTTTGTTATTTCATAGAAGACTTGTCCTACTATTTATGACCTGAAACAGAGTTCTCTTCAGCTGGTATAAACATTTTCCCCACCAAAAAGGAGTTGAACAAGAACTACCCACTATAACAACTCTTAAAAACTCTAGCACATGTAATTCTGTAATGAATGCAATGATAATGCATATGACTGTCATTTTGCTGATTCACATGTTTGAAATTGCAGTTAAAAATATACAAGGAACAGAGGGAAGCTAGGTCAAATTCACTTTTCAAACCTGTATCAAGGTGTCTTCTTTAGATCTAAGGAGATAGCAGGAGTAAGTAAATGTCCTGAATTTGAATTTTAGTAGTGAGTAATATTGCTTAATAAGTGATGTTCACTTGCCCAAGTTGAACAGAGAAAAGAATAAAAATAAAACTAGAAATCCAGAACATAACTAGGGCAGAATTCAGCCTATTTCTTTTTAAAGCTAGTAGACAATGTAAATTACACAGAAGCAGAGGAATTTTCTTTTTCTTTGCTTCTTTAGTCTAAAGAGATTGTGTTTGCTTTCCCTTTTTTTTTTGTTATATTTAAGGTCAACGTCTTGCACATCTGGAAAAGAAAGAGCAGGAGGAAACAAAAGTGGGTGACTGACTACATTCCCCTTTTCCTTCTATTCCACCAGAATAGTGAAATGCAAACATAGACCCAGACTACCTGATGTAGGTGACTTGTGCTGGAGAATGACACTCCTCTTTTGCATCTGCTTGTGAAAGCTCAACAGTTCTTTTCATTACATGTGGGGACAGAAAGAAATTTTTCTCAACTGTTTTGTTTGCAAAATGAGACATTGTTTTCAGTTTAAGTCTAGGGTTTTATGTGTCAAAAGAAAGGAGAGAAAATATGTGAACCTGTGGGAGTGAGGGAGTGTAACCATTTATGACAGAGAAAGAGGCCACCTTTCTATTTCAGAAACCTTTCCTTGAAAGCCTTGTCAAGTTGTTGCTTCAAAATATATTCAGGTTTGACAAAGCAGCACACTTCCAACCGATTGTAAAAGTTTTGTCAAGGGTGTTCTCATCAGCTCTGTAAAGCACCAGATTGTTATGCCTATCCTCTGTGCAGACTGTCCCAGACACCCATAATGAGCTAGTACTTAATTTATAATAAACACTACTAATGGAGAGCTATTGCCTTTCTCTTTGCAAGGGGAATCTGATCTGTTTTGATCTACACAGCAATATTCTCCAGTGGTAGAATTTCAGCTTTTAAGCCAAATGACTCAAAGATATGTCTGAGAAAGATGTATATTACACATATATGCTAAAACAGAAAAAATACAGATTATAGGTTCATCTTGCACATCTTGTAGCACGTGTATTATTTTCAGAATGTGGGTGTCTTATGGGCCTGTGTACCACATATACAGCATGAGCATCTTTGAGTGCTACAGTTTCACTGAGGAATAGACAGAGATATTCTGGGCACTGGGAAACCTTAAGTGTCTTTATATTAGCACTTGCATTTGCAATGGTAGTGCATTGCAATGATAGAAGACATGGGGGGATATTGATTGACACAGCAGTTTCACAAGGTTTTTGTTATCTTTCATTAAATGGTCTCTGTTTACTCTTGTCAGCATTTTTACATATTTATTGAGTTTGTTTAAATGGGGTCGAGATATTTTAAAGCTGTTACTGTCTGTAGCAAAGTAACAGATTTATACAGAAGTTATGTAATGTGTGGAGGAAAATATCTCTTGTAAGAGAATGAAGAAACAAAAGTAGCTTTAAAATTGAAGTGTTTTCTATGCAATTGTTAAATGTTTGCTAACCCAACACAAAATATTTTGTGTCAAATTAACACACAAAAATCAAGAAGCACCTATCTTTGATGTATTGGATGCTTCAGTGTAATTTCATAAATAATTTTAATTTATGGGGTTTTATTTGTGTATTTCAAATACTACAAAGTGTACACATATAGAAGGAATTGGCTGCCTTGCTCAATACAATTAAATTATGTGAGCCCTCAAAAAGAGAAGAATGGAATACCCTTTTTCATTTTATTAGGTTTTTTTTTTCTCTAGGATCTACTTGTCTTAAGGAATGAGGTCCAGAACTCTGTTCTACCCTACACTGCTTGATTCTATTTATATATAATATATATATAAAACAGTCATAAATATTGCAAGAATACCTTAAGAGCTCATTAAGCAATATTTATCATGCTTTTTATTTCTTCCTCTACTGTAGAGTTTCCTCTTTAGTGCAGTTTTGGATGTTCTGGGGGGTTGGGGTTTTTCTTGTTTGTTTTTTGGTATTTTTTTTCTAATTCACATAGATGTGTCTAGGATATATTATCAGAAAAATAATGGACAAAGAATCTCCTTACATGTGGAACAAATGATGAGATGTGTGATGGTCCCTTGTTTTTTTTAGGGAGTTTACTCCTCTATATAAGAGCAGCATAAAGGATAGCTTTGTTCACTAAGAGCCGTGCCCTTTGCCCTCGCTGCTGCACCAATAAGACAAATTTCTACATCATAACCTTTCTTTCTGTGCTGTTGTTGGAGATAAAGATATTTTAAATCCTGGGCTGCAATTTGGGTTAGAGAGCTGAACAGAGAGAAGACACACCTGTCATCTTGTTGTCATTTATGTTGCTGCAAAGACAAGCTGTAGCATCCTTTAGGAGTAGGTGCCCAGCTCAGAGGAAGCCAAGGGAAGAATAATTAGCATCTCATCATCCATCTCACCAGAAAGGTGAGCAATTGTCATTAGCAGCTCCAGCTCCAGATCTGGTGTTCGGACTTAACTTTCCTAAGCAGGGCTAAGTTTATGATCTAGCAGTGGATAATATAGAAAATAGCATATATGAATAATCATTAGAAATAGAATAAAATGAATTGCAGTTTACTATATATGGGTAACCAGAAGCATATTTCATTGTAACTATAGGTAGTCACACAGGAAGATAGATCAGTGGTGAGAAGATTCAGAAAGCAGAAAGGAGCCAAGTTTGCCATAGGGAAGATGTTAGAAATCTGGATTATTCACAAACAGGCTCTTCTAACAACATTTCACACTGTCTTTCATAATCTCAAGATCTTAGTATGCTTGGGACTGTCTTGCTGATACGTATGTCGTTGTGGCAGCTGAGTTGTGTGCCATCTATAGACTGCACACAAACACAATCTGCCGTGTTCGTGAGAGGTTGCCAGCAGCCTACAGCAAATGTATCAGCCTTCTGATTACCTCCCATTAGGCAAATATCTTGAGAGCCTGCCCTGTTATTATGTTTGACATCAAGTAGAAGATCTGTTGACAGTCACAGCTAAGAGTTCGCAGAACGCATCGACACACTGAAGATGGGCCTTTCCAGAATGTCAGCGAATCATACCACTGTCAGCCGCATAGGACAAAGTTTATAATACTGCTTCATAAGCCATCTACCAGTTCTGAGACTTGCAGAAGGGCCGAAGGAATCTTTGCTCACTTCATGTCCATCGTTTAGCTATACTTTGAACTTAAGGAAAAAAACTTTTTCTTTCTTGATGCATCTCAGCATCAAATACCTCCCTATATCTTTTTTAAGAAATGGTGTGTAGAATGTCACATGTCACCTGCCCTTGATCTGAAGATCAGAGATCCCATGAAGGCTATCTTTAATACTCGCATTTATAATCTCCTGCTTTTTGCTGTACTCTGACTAGATCAACTCTTAAAAAGACTCTGGATGCATTTCCAAGCAGATTAGCCACACTGTAAATTTTTTAGGGAGCTTCAGAAGCAACTTTTGAGAATATGCAGAATCTGTTCTTTCTCTGTCTTTCACCTTGCCCTTTCACATATACACAATTTTTTGTGCTCATCTTGGATACTGCTGGACTGCTTAAGTTTTCTTGTGCAGAACTCTATCTGTGAGCTGTCATAGTGTAAAATGGTATCTACTTCTTATCACTTTTATCCCTTCCTTTGGACTTAAAATAATGAACTGTGCAGTATAAAGCAAGAAAATCCATATATACACTTGAAACTAAGAGTAAAGCAAAGTTAGTTACCTAAATTGTATATTCTTTTGTCCCTTTGCTTCTTAATATTGTTCTTTTCTTTCTTCTTTTTTTTTAACTTTTCTCAATTATAGCTATATCAAGTAGACACTAGGACTGCTGATCTACCTTGAAACTACAGTTAAGCTTTCTGAAAATGAAAATTACCATGTGATATCCAGTGTATTAATTATATGCTAGTGAGAATGACCAATGATTGATTACACTGGGGAGCGGGAATTGCTCTCAACTCTTTCCCCTTCGGGACTCTGCCACAAAGTTATCATTACAGCACCTGCCTGCTCACGTATTCAATGATACCCTCACTGCTTTTAATCTGCCTGTAATTTTGGGAACCTGCTGGATGCTCTCCAAAGTGTGAGAAGGACATGTTGTACCCATTAACCTTTCTATGCAAAAAACATTTGTTGCATTCAGCCGTCTGACAGAGGCCCAGTCAACTACTGGATAGGACCAAACAACAAAATACGTGTGTTTTGTACAGCATATGCTAATACCTAACAACTTGAAAGTCATCACCAGCATGGAGTGAACCTTGAGTGAACAAACTGAAGCTCATGTAGTAAATAAATCATCAGGATAACGTCTGCTTATGTTTGTTGAGGAATACGGGAAGCTGAGAGGGTAAAACATGAAGAATTTAATGGCTGCCTCAGTGACAAACTGTATGAAATAGGCAGATATACAGAAAATGTCTTGTAGTGGAGAATTTTTCATTAGAAGTCAATAGACTCCGTAAAGCTGTCAAATGTTAACTAGCTTACCTTCTGCTCTTTGCGGAAAGGTTAATGGATACAGCACATTTGCCAGTGTGACACTGAAAAACAAAGCATGACAAATGGTATGTTCTTGTATTTGTTTTGCCCTTAGTTTTTTTTTTTTATTTATTTTGTTTTTAGGCCTACTATATGTAAAAGTGGCTAAAGGCTGAATTGATAATAGGGCTGTCTAAAAAGCCTAACCTACGGCCTTTTTCCACTGTCAGTTCTGCCCTTCCTAGCTTGGGGAGATCATATTGCTTCTCTTTTGCCTTGCCTGTTTAGACTGGGAGTTTGCAGGCCTGAGACTGTCTCCAACCGTTCCATGCAGCAAGTAGCACAATGGAGCTTTGATTCTGGTTAAGGCCTGTAGGCACCACTGTAATACAAATAATTAATAATAATCATCGCATGCATGTTTTGAGAAAAGCATGTTTGCGTGTTTAGCATATATGATTGTTGATGTAAACAGGGAGAGAACATGAAAGACTTCAGCAGCCACCGTTTTCCGTAATCACATCGGTTCCATACAATACGTTAATCCCTTGCCTGAAGTCTTAGACCCAGATTTGGCTACCACACACTTAACTCATTACGGGAGCATTTTTCTGAAGTCCTAATGTATTGTTCAGTACAGGTTCCATCAGAAATAAGTAAGACTAACCTCTTAAACTAGTGGCTTCCAAATTTCTTCTACAGTTTCTATAAGTAGTTCCATGAATGTCACCGGACCTAACACATCTAAGTGAGTAAATGTAAAGACTGGATGTTAGCTGGCATCTTTTACCAGACACCTGATGTCACTCAAGAATAGGATGAATTGTTCCAACCACACCTGCCCAATACACACAGGAAACAAAAATACAAAACAAACAAACAAACAGAAGTCCTCTGTGTCCAAGGGAACTGCCCCAGTTAAATGTGACTACTAAAAAACTCCATCAGATTTTATGAAAATAATAGATTATTGGTGGCTAGCGTCATTTAGGCATTTCTCACTTGCTCAGATCCCTGCAGAAGTATTATCTGAGGAGTGACACACTCCATCCTAAACCTTTGGGTTTTTTATAAGAATACGTAGGAAAAAAAAAAGCAACGGCCTGTGATCTTCAGGAGATCAGACTAGATGGCCTCTCTGGCCTGAAACTCTATGAAATTATGAATAAGGTCACTCATTTTATTACACCTGACAATCCCGCAAACACTCCCAAGTGGAAAACTGCCTTGAATCAAATTCTCAACACATAAACAAGCAGTCACACAAAAAAGTAAGACTCACAGACATGCAAAATCTCTATTTTTTTTTTTTCTTCTCCAAAGCACGAGAACTGTCATCATGCAATAAGTGGCTGTTTGGACAGATTTTAGAGATCCTTACAGTCAAGCTTCATTTTAATAAAATAATTTCCCGAGGCTGTGTAAACTTCAGAAATGTCTTAGAGACAGTATCTCAAGTGATACAATGTTCATGAATCTAGTTGCACATTTTCATAACAATTTTTAATAGAAATCAGAAACTGCTTGTTAGAAAGATTTAGAAATCTTGGCTATTAGGGACCTGAATTCAATGAAATACCTGTAAGTGCTGCTCTGTGTCCACATCAGGAAACTTAATTTACTAACTCACAAACAGTTTTAATCTTGATTTCTGTGAGAAAAGGACATTTTATATGTTCAACCTGTGAAATATACTGTAGGGTCTGAAGAAAAGCAATGTCTAGAGAAACTCTATGATTTTAAGAATCTAAATGCAGTTATGAATCTGCTTGTATCTGGGAAGGATTTTAATAGCTTTAGCAAGGTAATTGTGTCTTTGAATTACTTATTTTACTCTTAATTCAAGAGAAAGGAAACTGTGAGAGTCTCCTATTATGCTGAATCCATTCTAAGAAGAATCTACTAAATATAGGTAGAAGCAATCATATAAAAATGGGTTGAGAACATTGGAAAAAACCAATAGGATTGTATATATTTTATGGACTTTTCCAGTAATCTTCCCCTAGGTAGAAAATGAAGAGCAGAGTTCTATGTTGGCAAAAAAAAAAAAAAAAAAAAAAAAAAAAAGTAGACTTGCAAGAATTGTAGAGGCAAAGAAATACTGGTTATCCCTAGCAAAGATAGGATTGAATTACTAGTATAGGAGTGACTGTTGTAATGAGTTTATGTAGTACTAGTGCGGAAATAAATTACAGGGAATCTCTGAAATCAGACTGTCATTGATATTTCTCACACTAAGAGTATGTGCTGCAACAAGCAACTTTCAATAAGCCTGAGTTTTACAACATGTAAAATATCAAAATCTTAGACCATTATGGAGCCCAGCCACCACAGGACAGTTGCAATACTGATTTTTTTTCATTAGGATGAAAAAAACAGACAGAAATGGAGAGCCTGAGAAACAGTCACAGAAAGACTGTGAAAAATACAGGTTACAGATGCTTGCTTGTTTGCTGGTATTTAACTAGCAGTTTCAGACAGATTTAAGCAGTGCTTTTTATTTGCTAAAAGAAGTGGCCAGTACAGGCATTTCCGGTCTCTTGGTATCTCTTTTGTTTGTCTGCATGCAAAACTTGCTAACAGGCTGCCAGAATCTGTTTTTAACTTTGCATTTGCTAAGATGTGTGCCCGTAATGTAAGTTTATAATGTGAAAATCAGAAATTATTCTGCAGTGTAGTTACACATTCTAGGATAACATATGAAATGCACTGCAGCTTTTAGAGCTAAAATGCATGAGACTTTTTCCTAGTCTTCAAATTAAAGAAGTTCCTATACACATCTGTTCTTCTGATGCTTTAGAGCTCATGTGTCCTGAGACTTTTTGGCACCTTAGGGACCTTCAGCCTTCTCAGTGTCTTTTCGTCTTCTGTGCCCACTGCAATCCCTGACAAGTACAGGTATATTTTTCTTGCTTGGCAGCCTACATCCTTCCTACCCCAACCTGGCCACTGTGCTGTTTACCAAAGCTATATACTAGGCATTTAATAATCTCTTAAGGCTTCAATAAAAATATGGTAAATTATCTCTTTGAGAATCTATGCTTCAGGGCTTCTTTTGTCTGGAGTGAGCCTAAAAGCAGCAACAGACAGCTTTTTTCACTTGAAGAAGTTCCTGTGCATGTACGTGCACATGATGCTTACATGCTCTTGAACACTTCTTATTATACAGGCAGCACATGAGCGATCAGTGGAAAGACATTTTTGGAGAAATAGGCATTATCCCAGGAGCTAGTTTGAGTCTGAGAGTGACACAGAGATAAAGTAGGAAGGCTGTGACCTTCATTCTTCATCTCCCTACAACTTGATAGATTCTTCAATTAAATCCTCCTGGCTAAAATGGTAACAATATCAACAAAAAGAAAACTGAAAGAGAATTATTTGTAAGGCTACCCATAGAACAGGTCTCAGAGTTATATTTAGGATGTCAGCTTTTTTCTTCAGAAGTAAAATTTGTTTTGTTTGATTTACTCTCAAAAGCCTTCAGCATGTACCAACTCACCAGACCGGTTCATTGGGCAATTGAAAGCACATTGGAAACAATGTGACCTAAATAATAGGATCACAAAGAGACGGATATAAGTGTCTGTATCTTGCTACTGTCCTGTTTTCTAACTGACATCAAATGCAGTTTCTGAAATGAATAGTGAAGTGGTTAGGCTGAGGTAAATGTTGCATTAGGAGAAAGACAATAATAAAGAGGGGGCATGGGAATCTGCATAGAAAGCAAGATAGGACTGTGCTTCCGCTTCAGATAATAGAGACTTCCTTACGTCTAATTTTCCTCACTAACATTCTGCTGGGATAACATTCAGTTGGGATATTTTTATTTTATTTTTTTGCTTCTAAAGAAAGAATCAATCTGAAAATTACACAGGAGGGAATTCATGTGAATACCCCCATCCCGAATAAGGTTCACAGCAGAGACAAGCTGCGTGCCTGCCTTACAGTAGAACATAATTTGACAGACATGGACACAGCATGATAAAAGCTTTTTCTCTTTTACTGTTTCACTGTAAGAGCTTAAAACTGTCTATCGTTCGAGTTAATTGGGTAAGGCTATTGGGATATTCGAGAATCATTCAATCCTATATCATTCTTCTGCATCTCTGCCCACTGAGTTTTTCACTTTTGCACTTTTGGCCTTACTCATAAAAGCTGTATTGACTTGAAATTGAATATTAGCTTTTTACTGTTTTTATTGTTTTTCTTTTTTAAAATTAAGTCAGGAACGATAGCTTTTCATTCTATATGCAACTGGTGGATATGATGATTTTTGTTCTGTTTCTTTTTTTCAGTGTAAAAAAAATCTAACTTTCACTTCTGAAGTTATAATTTCTTAATTCAAATGTAATTAATTTAAAATATTTTAATTGTGTATCTTATTAAAATGCCCAGGACACATTGCTAAGGCTGAAGCAATGTCATTATTTTCTCCAATTAGTAAAATTGAGATTGTATACTGACACTGTATTAGAAATAGAAAAAGATTGAATAGTATTTTTTGCTTCTTTTCAAAACATTCATGTTGGCACAGGAACTGTCAGTCCTCACCTGACATCCTCATCATCTACTTGTTCACTTATTATAGCACTTGATAAAGTGTGTGATTTTAAAGTGCTAACCAAAGGTTTTGCTTCTTTAACCCTAAGGACACGATAGACTTATGAACTCCATTTTGAATGGATTTTCTGCCCCTTCACCATTTGCTTGCTATGATGTCCTCTATATAGCTTCGCACATCTAATTTTACAGTATTAACTAGGCATTATTAAAATTAGAAATAGAAATGAAGAAATTAAATTTTATTAAAGTTATCTTGTGTATGTATGAAATGGAGTTCCTCAAAGGCTTGCAGTGTGGCAAAATATTGACAGGTTTTTATGGAGACCATTTCCTTGCTTAAATTCAAATCCCTGCTCCAGAGTGTTGTACCTTTTAAACAGAAAGTCTCCAGATTTTTTTCATATAGGGAAACTAATATCTCAGGAAATAATCTGGTCCACTTTTTTTGTTGAAATGTTCTGAGGAATGCTCACCCTGAGGTACAGCTCACCAGGATAATTATTGCCTCAGTTCTTAAAGTCTGTTAAAGTAATAAGCTATTGAAAACAATAATCTAAAGAAGCACAAATCCCACAATAAGGGAAGCCACATGCCCTCTAGTAATGGAATATGGTCTGTATTTGAATCTCTTGAAAATATTACAAGAATTTTCTTTACTAAGCAAGTTTTGATACTTAGAAAAAAAGGAAGATTGATACCATAAAAAGTAAGTTCTTTACTACACATTTTAATATCAATTTCAGACAATTTAAGGGACTTAAGCCTTGTTCTCTAATTAATGACACTCATGACAGTAATTCCCTTCAATGAACTCTGTCCTTGCTGTTGTGCCAGCATGACCTTTCCCAGATGAAGAAGTAGACCAGGAGGTAGAGAGTAAGGAAGTGACTTTGCTTTAATTATGAATGAAAACATCACTGAAATAAAGATTATTCCAAGAACAATCTATCCTTTATTCTTGTCCATCTCCCTTCCATCTTTCTTTAATTTGATATTTTTATTTCTTACTAGTGCCTGGAATTTTTTATATTAGTATAAATAATTTCAGATAGACCTTCTCTGTTGACTAGTTAATACATTCATTTCTAACATGATTTTCAAGACATCAGTCCTATTTGTTTGTTTGTTTATTAATTTACTGTATAAGAATAAAACCAGCTTTTTTGTCTAATGCAGAATGCCAGGTGGAAAACAATTGATTCAGTTTGAAAAATGTAATCAGGTGAAAACATATTCATTTTCCTGCATGTAGACATTGATGTGCCATTGACATGGAAAGTCCCTTATTTACAAGTGTCTAATGATGCTGTTTACAGGTGTCACATAATGCTTTTGACAGGAATATCTTTGTTTATATAAGTAGAATCACTGTGTGCAAAGTAATCTGGTATGTACATGTGCGTGCTCAAGCAATATACTGCAGGCTACAATATTTGATCCATAGCTATCAGCATTTGGCTAACAATTTGATTTTAAAAATACAGCCTGAAAATAGCTTCATTTCACATATATTACTTTCTGACTGCTGCTGTGATTGCTCAGTCGGAGTCCAACTGTGGAAATGTTAAAACTATTCATCAGGTATGAATATTGATCAAACCGGTATTCCTATTTTCCTACACATCACTGGGACGGTGGAGACAACTGCTAGGTGAGAAGCATGAAAGACCCCTCCAACTTTCTTAAAAAGAAAAATCTCCTGTACACACACTCACACATGTCAGGAGGCCCTGTGAATTATGACTGTGCAGTTGGGATGCAATACCTTCCAGATCCTCCTGATGCAGCTATAATCAATGTGCTATTTGTCATATCAGTGGATTGATCTGTATCAGAATACCAATCCCAAATAATTACAAAATCATGAATCAAGCTTCCCAACTCCTGAGCTCAGTTTAAAATCATGAGGGTTTTTTTTTTTAAGGAATTATTTAGATTTGTTTTTAGAGACTGAGGTTTTTAGGGATAAAATGGAAAAATAAAACATGCTGTTTACAAACAGAAGTTGAGACTGATGAGGAATCAGAGGATCTGGAGCTTCAAAGAATCCAATAAAATGCCAAGAATTGTAAAATTGACTGTAAAATGCTGAAACTGCAATGCTACAAATATTCATTAACTTCAACAGGAATGGGGTTTGGATCCAATCACAAAGAAAGACCTATTATCTGAAAAATAAATTCCACATCCCTTACTAATGTTCATGCCACATACCCTGTAGAGTTCAAAAGATGACATAGAGTGAAGGCTGCATATCTTGCATCCTGAATAAAAAATGCAGAGTGAGGGTTTCTGCTTCCAGCAGTGTGATTCCTGACATTGCATCATGCATTTAAGGCAGGGGCCTGGAACCAGATCTACAGTTGGTACAAAGCATTATAACTGTACTGAGTCCAGTGGAGCTAAAGTATTTGATAACAACCAAAGTTAAGGTCCATTAACTTCTTAGCGTCCCTAAAGCATCTGCGCATAGCTTTGCCCTGGTACATATTCATACATTAATGGAATTAATATAAAAATCATTTTACTGCAACAGATATATTTTAGAGGTTGTCTAGTAATATTCAATAAGAATGAAATCCACTCACAAACTGCTGTACACGGCCTGTAGGTCATTTATATCTTTCTTATACCTCAAGTCTTTCTTCTATACAAGCCTTGCGTAAGGCATTTTTTTTGGTCAGAATTTAGCTCCCGTTGAGGATTTGCCTGAGAAAAAAGCAGACCTAAAGCCTTCTTCTAGAGTTACTTGGAAGGAAGTCAACAACAAATACTGCTTTAACATTAATATGCTTAATGTATTTTTTTGTCACTTCTTACAATTTTTGATTCACATACATGAAGCTGATATTCGAGGAAAAAATGGTGTGTCTGTTTCTATTAGCATGTATAAAATGGGGTTTAAAACTAAGATACTATTTTCGGTTTAAAAAAACTTGCACTTTTTCTAAACAGTACCAGAGAAAGGCCTAAAAAAGACCATGAATAGGACAGTTTTGCTTGTACTATAACTCCAGAGATACCATTGCAGACATTTATCTCCTAGTACCATTTTATTTTTCTCAAATATCCCATAAACTTTGCTTTCTAACTGCTCAGTGGCACTTTAAATAGCTTACAAAACTATCACAAATTATTAATACATACTATATACTGTATACTGTATGTTATGTGCTATATAATATATAATATGTAATTATTGATGCTTTGTTAGACTCTACTATCCTGCTTAAAGAAGGAGAGTACTGCCCATCCTGAAATTATCAGGTAAATCAACCAGGGCAAATTTTTACATTCTGTACTAGTGTTTTTCTTTTTTCTTTCCTCTCTCCTTAAGACTGTTATTTTCTACTCACTTACCTATTTTCCACTTCTTCAGCCCAGGAACAAGTAATGGGAACTATAAAAATAATCTTTTATTATTATTATTATTAATTTAGTAGGTAAAATAAAACAAAAAAAAAGAAAAACAATAAATCAATCTGCTCTTCCCTTTTTATTTCTCACTAAAAAGGATATTAAAAAAACACTTCTCATTCATTTAACACAAGCAACTGAATTTGGGCATCTATTAGAAAACCAAAAGAAAGAAGCCTCAGATTTTTCTGACATAATTGTCCACAGCCACTCCTCAGGAAGCTGTATCTTTTTGTATAAGTTACGAAACTGTCATAGGAACCCAGAAGTTCATTTTGGGATTAAATTTACTAGCCAATCATCGTGGGTTTTTCCTTTGGCATTAACTATTTAAATACTTGGTGTGAAGCAGATGCCTCAGCGAGAATGGATTGGGGAAGCCCCTGTTTCAGTGCACCCAGTGATGCACATCTGGCATGGACCTGCATCTGCATTCACGAGAACGATGTGTATCAGGCCAGGAGGTTACATGAGGAAGAGACAGAATATAACACTAGCCTTTGGCTGGAACTTCTGTCACCTAGCTAGCGTACAATGAGGACATATTTAAGTTGCGATCTATCTGAGCTGCTTTGGACAGCATGAAATGAAATGCACCCTAGAAGTACTTGTTTCTCTCTACTCTTAAAAATGCTGACATGATTTGTTTATACATATATATATGTTCATACATATACTAGTTCATACATATATATATGCATATATGCATATATATTTGTATGCACATGTGTATGCATGTATATAAAAGTATATGATACAAGTATCTCAAGTAATGTGAGATGGATCCCAACCCCATGTCATCAAGGGAGCCAGAGGCCTTGGCACTACATTCTCAATGTGTGAGATAAAGGTGCTGCCCAGTCAGCCTGAGAGGATAGTCATCAGTATATTTACGATAGGATACTCTTACAGCCCTAACCTCTATTCCTCCCAGTAAATATACTCCAATCTCAAAAAAAAAAAAAAAAAAAAAAAAAAAAAAAAAAGTGGGTGTTCAACTTGGATCTCTGGCATCATGAGAGAGAATTTTAATTGCCAGAGTACAGTGCCTTCCAAAAAGTGTTTCCCTCAATTCCCCTTGTTCTACCTTGTACTGTGTATTTTGTAGTTAAACAGTACAATAAGGCACTATCTATCTTGTTTGCTAGGACACATTCTGAAATTTGATCCTGTAGAGGACAAAGGAGAAGGACTTGAATCTGAGTATTCCTTTTCTAACCTGTGAGCTCTTGGCTAGGACATGAAGCTACATGCAGCAACTGTTTTCTTCAGAGCTGAGCCCTGACTCAATTAGACTCTAGCACACAAACAACCTGGGATTGACTGAAACTATATTTAGGGCTAATGTGGGCAATAAGATATCAAAAAATGATATATATCAGGCAAGCTAAAATCTGTACACTAAAATAATGGCTCTGTAACTTGGGGAGCACTGAGTAAGATTTTTGAAACTACAGAAGTCCAGAAGAATTTTACTTACATAGGATCATTAATCCTACTGAAAGCCAAAGGGACTTAGGCTAGATTGATTTCAGTGGGAGTTAGTCACTTTAAAAATCTCATTAGGGTAGCTGTCTACATCTTTACACTCCCAACTTAAATGCTTGTAACATTTGGCTGATAAGTCCCTTTTCAAAATGAAGGCTTAGGTACTGAAACTACATAGGGTTAGTTTGTTGAAGGTATTTATTATCTTCCAGTGATTTCAGTGGAAATGAGGTACCTAGATACCTTTCAAAATTCTAGCTACTATCAAAGATAAACTTGAAAAGATATGACTGGGTAACAAAAAAGGATTTGTAACACCTGAGGTCAGATAGCATGTTTCCCTGATGATTATTTTTCACACTTTACAATAAAAGTAGTATTCTGTTTAGAATTAAGCTGTTCTTTTCTGTGTTTGCACACCAAACACAGGTGTACTGTGTACTGTGCAGGAAGGATGGAAAGAAACGTTCTTATCAGGAGAAATGCATGAAGACTCAGAGTATTGCACTTTGCCATCTCATCTGACATGTATAATGGCTCAGAACCACGTTGCAAATCCAACATGCGATGACAATAATGGCCCAGAATCAGCATGCAATGCCATTGTGTGACACATTGAGCAGCTGCAATATGGTCTGCCATTGCATACTACGGGTTTTATAGCCATTTCTCTCAATTTATATTTAGGGCAGAAGAAAAAAAAAGCGGGGGGGGGGGGAAGAAGGAGGAAGCAAAAAAGAATGGGTCAGTGTGCAATGTTTGAACATAATTCCAAGTCAGAGTGCACATCTTGCATGTGACCTGATCACTCAAGGACCACATTAATTTATGGACAGTTTGGGACTGCCTCTTTATGCTGTTTCTGGGAGGATTTATTTTTAATGTAGGATTTCTGCAAAAAGCTTTACGGTCTCCTCAGTTTCTTTTGGAAAATAATAGCTAGATTGAATGGAACACTTTAGAAGATATTTCATTTCTTGGCTTTTAAAATCAATATTTTTCACATTGTCATGAATATTTTTTGTAGGAGCCTTGGCAGCTATTTTTGTTCATTGTAATTGTGGCTATAGGTGAAGATGGAGTACCTTTCTCTCATTATTAAGAGCTTAGTAGCCCTGAGCTAAAGGGTGCAATTCTTCATGTCACCACTGTGGTGGCAAATAAGATTTTCCATTTAGTTTTTAGTAACCTCATTTGTCAAGGAGACTGTATTTCAAGTTTATATAGACTTAAGACAAACAAAACTGGACAGTTAAATGCTTCTTTTGTCAGAAGTTGAATTAATCCATTAGCAAAGAATTAAACTAATGCAATATTAACATTGATGATATGCTGTTCTATTTCAGACTTTGTGTAAAGAGGATTCGTGAAGCTAATTTAATAGTTAAATCATCTTTTCAATAATGACAGCTTCAGCATGTAACCAGCACAGTCGCTTACACTGACATGCATTTCATTCCAAATTACGTATTTATTTTTCTCCCTGAAATTTTTACCTTTCCTTCTTACTTTGTGTTTTTAACTTGTCTGTGGGTGTACATGTGTGTGCATGCACAGAACAATCAGAAATGAGGATCATATGAAATCTGACACAGCTGCTGTAAAAAAAATTAACAGAAGAAATAAAGGGGGATCTGTTCTCAAAGGTCCTTGTTTTGGGGGTTGTTTTATTTCTTTTTTCATTTTCCCTAATATTATTCAGTGATGGACCAGATGATAGAATAGATCATGCTAGCAGATAAGAAATGCTAGGTCCCTCTCAATCTTCATATGACGTGCCTTCTAAACTCAGTGACTAACCCTCGCTTCGATGGATAGTGCACACATTAGTGGCACTGACCGAAGCCTCTAATCAATGCAAGTGTATAAATCTGCCTTATGCACTTTCGTACACACTATCTGAGCCCATAGTATTTTTCAGCTGGTTTAGATTATCATAACTGAAACCCCTAAGTGCAAGGCTTTGGCTGCAGGTTTGTGATTTCATGCAATTTAAAATTCAGTGAAAGCATGAAATTGCAAATGACTCACCAAACGAAATTAACAGAGCCTGCACATTGTACAGTGTACTCTGCTTGCTTCCTCCTTCTCTCCGATCCACTTCTGTTCCATTAGGGTTCTTGAGAAGCATTTGAAATATTGGGGTAGGACAGCACTACAAATCATGTCAAATCATGATGCAAACACTTGTTATTCCCAGAGGCTATTCTGGAGATTAGGATTTATGAACACCCAAAACTTTGATTAGGCATGCTGGAAAGGGATCTGAGATTATAGAAGTATCTTTATTCTACTATGCCCCCAGCTGAATGCAAACAGTGAAAAAAACTCCACATTTATAGTAGAGATTATGGTTTGGGACAAAACTGAGTCATGTCACATCATGGCAAAGGCCATAGTAAAAATCATTTCTTTTGTCATCTCAGATTGGTGAAGTCCATGATCTTTGATGTCATTCAAAACTCCTTCTAGCTATCGCTTTGTAGACAAATTTTCAGCAATTTCAAATTGAGTCTTCCTTTTGCTAATCAAATTTCCTCAATATCTTTCAGTATGCCCAAATTCAGGAAGAAACCAAATCTTAATAAAACTGTTCAGATTATGGGTAGGGTTTTTTTCCTCATTATCGCTGATGACACAAGAAAATAGAACCAAACTCTAAGTGTGAATACTTGCAATTTGCATTTTATTTTTGTTCTATACTTTTTTTCAAAAATATCTATTGCTTATGTTTTATATGAAAGACATTATTTTTACACCTTCATTTTTATTTCTTCTCAGGAACTGAAATATTAGTGACTAGTCTTCTGAAAATCCACTTTGTCAGTTTCTCAGCACTTGCAAGATGATTTCTATCACCATTCATGTAGATATCTATAATAGAAAGGTATTTGATTTTGGTCATTATTATTAAAAATACTATTTTTTTGGCAGCAGTTGCCTGAAAAATGAGTCTTAGATGAACAAAACATTTTGTTTTCAGGGTCTGATTGAATTTTGATTCTGAAAATGTATCTATCCTTATGTCGTTTTTGTAAGGCTGTTTGATCTGACAGGGGTAACATTTCTTTCTCCTTTGCATAACAAATAAAATAACAAGAACAAATCATTTTTTTCACATCCCTTTAGCAATCAATTTTTTAAATATTTTTTAAATCTAAACAAGCTATTTTCTTGTAGCAAAATCCCTGCTATTTTATAGTAGCAGTAAAATATCTCCTTCTTCTAGTATTCCATTTATAACTTCCTATCAAATTATTTACTAACTCAAATACTTTAGAGCCAAAAATAATCTTTTAAGGGCATCAAAAGTCTTACCTAAACTCATTTTGTTATTACAAAAATGTATAGAGAAATGTGTTCCAATCACAACAGAATAAGGTGAACACTGATTTATCAATAGTTGCTTATTATTAATACATATTATACTTATTATCTTGATTTGGTTGCTAAGGCTACATTCCTGTAAAGATATTCACAGTGGCCACCTATGCATCACGTGAAATTTGAAAGATTTAATTGGTTTTATGTGTAATGAAGAATCCTTATTACTATTTTTATTGATTGTAGAAGTAGACTGACTCTGCTTTAGAAAGTGTCTTCTTATAGACATAAAGAACCCATATTCAAATTCCACAGCTTTTAGCCAAAGGAGGAAATAATTTTGTTGTATTCATACTTCTTTTCTCTTTACGAGTTTGAAAGCTCCCTGAGGATGCAAGATTTTCATACTCACTCCCTACTAGCTTACTAAATAACCAAATTTTCCCCAGTGTTTACTGGTCATGTGTTCCTTTCTGTAATGCCAATCTGTAAACCAGACCACCCAACCTGTAGGGTGGCAGACTTTATCATCACCACCCCACCCCCGGACATTGCAAAGTAGGATGCTGAGAGCCTGTACCTGTTAAGTTGTCTGTAAAAGATTAATTCACTGTGGAATGCATTGTTTTACTACTAGATAACGATAAAAGGGTGTTCAAATAAAAGCACTGATTTGCAAGAGGAAGCCAATTTACAGTAGATTAGATAACCAAATACATTCTTAAGCTTGCATTCAGCAATCAGGATACTCTGTACCAGCTTTAGTATCTCAGTTATCTTCTCCTCTTTTTAAGTGAAAAACACAACTTTTGAATTTAAGATTGATTTTCGTTGTCAATGATCTTGGCTCTACATTTGACAATACTTCCACTTCATTTTTGTCGCCACGTATCATCATGCTGTTCCATCAGTTTTTCCAACACAAGCATTTATGCAGCTGTACAGTAAACAAAATCATAAGCAGTGGTTAGCAGTCTTCATTGGCAGTCAAATAAGGCATTTTCTGACAGAAATGCAGATCTTGTCTGCCAACGAAAGAGAGGAGGAGTTAGAAACCCTTATATGATATAGGATTTTAAAGGACATTCATTGATTCAGCAAAATCCTTCAGCACAGTCATATGCATATAAACAATTCTGTTCTTAGCAAAAAATTTAAGCATGTGCTAAGTATTAAACCCCATTTATTTCAGTTGACATGACATATACACCTAAAGTTAAATCAGTATTGAAATTCACTTAAACTGTATCACATCTTCTGAAATTTGCTTGTGATCCAACATCAATTTGAAATATATCTTTTGATTAGAGAATTTAACTGTGACTCTGAGTCTCCTCCAGAATACTAAACTACCATTAACTACAAATCTTTCGAACGTTTAACTGTTCACAAAAGACAGAAGAAAATTATATTGCTATAGTCATTTTAAAATTCATTTTGGCACCACAATATCCTGCATAGTTTAATAGTGTAGGTTTTTGTTGGCTGTATTAGACTTATGATAGCTCTGGGAGCTTTCTTGATGAATTCTCAGTGGTCAGTTCCATTAAGCAAAGATTGGTTTGCTTGACTCAAAATGAACCAACAATGTGTTTTATACATATTCTTGGGTGGATATATGTTATTACTATAACATGCCATTTGTACTTCACTATTTTGAAAGGCTAGATCGGTTATCTAGTCTGCATACTGAATAATTCAAAGAAATACTCTTTATTAAATATTTAATCTATTCAAAATTATGCAGTCCCTACATATATATCAGTTAAGTGCATACATTTATGGAAGCCCACTCTTATTAAACCAAATTAAATATTGAATCAAATTTAATAATTAAACTAAATTGCGTATTGGATCAATTTAACACATAAGAACTTAAATTTATGCTGCCATGCATGAATAGCAGAGGAATAAATATTGAATGGGTTAAAAGTAACCATACTTATCTGCTGCTATTCTAAAGTAATTCTTTTAAACTCAAGAATTAAGTGTTTTGTATGAATGCATGTGAATACACACAGAGGCATACTTCTTTCTTTTGTAGATTTTCTTAAACTAGAGAAGAGAAAAAGTTTGACATTATATAGACCTCCAGAGGCAAAAAAGACAGTATAGTATAGTAGTGTATATATGGTTGGTTTTTAGTAACCTATCCATGAATTATCTAACCATAAATTTATTAATTTAGAAGTCTTAATGAATTGTTAATCAATCATTAGTTATGTCCTTTTTCCAACATCTCCTTCCTACCTCATTTCCAATGTGATCTATACACCTTTTTACATAATCCAAAAATCACTGATGATATTCAGCCATGATTTCTTTGCATTTGATTAAAGGTAGCAGAGAGAATGTTACCCTTTTACTACTAGAGATGCTAGAAGTCCTGGTACACTTTTGAAGCCATTCGTGCCTGAACACCATTTAGCAAAAATAGACTCATAGGCCATGACGTGCTGTAGGCTATTTGACCTAGGCCCAAAAAAGGTTTTGATTGAACTGAGCATCCACAACCCTAGTGATCTGGTATATGGCAATACTTTCATATAAACTCAACTTTCCATCTTCTTTTATGAAATACCTTTGTCTTGATCACTTTAAATTGTGGTTCAGCAAGGAACTGACCTTTTTTTGAGCTGCCTACCTACACTGACTTTTACCTACATATGACAAGCATATGAATCTGATAGCCTAATCCACTCAATGGATATGCAAGATCAGTCAAAAACAGAGATGTATGGCCACACTGGATTGATCCAGATCACCTGTACTTAGACTTTGATAGATAAAGACAAAACAACTAGTTATAAGTCATCATTGAACCTTGATGGGTAAAACTGAGCTAAAATTGAATTATCTGAGCAACAGGGGTGGCAAAAAATTAATGTTGGCATTACGGCTCTGGAGCAAATAAGCAGAAGAGAACAAGGCGAAAGAAGTAAAGCTTTCACGTTTCAATCAGCAACAGCTAAAACAAAATAATATATGGAAATCAATACAGAAAGAAAATATAGGCTTTGGCATCACTAACTCTAACAAGCAATGGGATTAAAATTCTCCAAAGGTAGGAATTTCTCATAAATATCTTCATGATCCAGATTCTTCTGATAGATCTGTGTACAGAGAAGTCTCAAGTGTGGTACATATTCTGAAACAGACATTTTGCAACCTTACTGCAATAAGGATGTCAAATAAGATGTTTGGGAGATGACCTGTAGCCTAACAATGGACCATATTTCTTTAAAATGTGTGGTAATGACACCTAAAGCTATTTACTCTAGCTTTGTAGTGAGAAAAGAAAGCAGATAAGTAGCAATCTGACAGCTGTGACTTTCTGTGATTCTTTCAATCTGATAACATTTTGGAATGCTGAAAAACAATTTTATTCATTAGGAATGTATATTCTGAGAAATTTTCCAGAAAACAAAATTATTTCAATTATTAATTATAGTTTATCATAATGTAAGGTTTTTCTTATTAACCTTTATTTCACCTTCTGATTGTTTGGGTTTCATTAGACAGATTGAGTCTCTTATTTACTGATAAAAGTTGGGATAGGTATTAGGCTGCACAGGCTATACTTAGATTAAGAAACTAAAACAGGCTTCAAAGTTTTTCAGTCTCAGTGCATATCTGCATCTCAGCTGAACACTAGGGTGGTGTCAGACTCTGCAATTCAGAGCCCACCAGAAGAAAACCTGGGTGTGCAGCTCAGTAGCAACTCCCTCGCTATGGGTATTAAGTCTGGTGGATGAGAGCACAGGGGATATGACAGGAAACTCTTGGAAATAAGTGAAAAAGCACCTATGCACAGCAACTTCTTAAAAAGTGTGTAATACAACTTCAGTGAAGTTTCCCATACTTTTTGAACCCAATATATTATAGGCTTCAGCAAATAGTTGCATTTAATACCTGAAGTCTATAAGTGAAACCAAACCAGCAGAATTCAATGGTGTGTTGCTTACCCTCAAGGCATCTTCACCTCTCCCTCCTCTTAAGTTTTACAAACCGGGAAGAAGAGGCAATCATCATTATTATTCTTTTGTAGATAAAGTTGCAGTACAGTAATGCCTGCACTGACATTTTCCACTTGGAATTTTGAAAAAAAAGGAATTTCTCTGCACATTTTATTAGTGATGCAACAGGACAAGTAACTCCTGCGCTCTTTGGACTGGCATGTTGGTTTTTTCATACTTTTCCACACTGACAATATAAATATATGTCTTGTGCACCTAAGACACTGTCTGGTGAGCTTTTGAACAGCTTTTGTACAATGCTGAGTATCTGCAACTCCCATTAACCCTGATCTCTTGAAGAGCACAGGCTAAGAATAGGGCAGGATCTGTTTTCCTTGAACATGTAAACTGGAGGTATTCAAAGAGCTTCATATCTGCCTTTTTAAATAACTCAAAGACTGCGTAGAAGCAGCACTATCTTTTCTCAGATTCTTCAGATTTGAATATTAGAAAAAGTCCAAATGCTAATAAGAGCCATAAGATACAGCAGTAACCCTTAGAATGCCAATTCATTACTTCCTTTCTCTCAGCATTCAGCAACAGCAATACTTGGCTTTTGAACTGTACAAAATTTGATATGCTGTTACATCATCTCAGTTTTGCTCAGATTTAAGATGAAACCAGGAGTCTGACTACTTTCCATTCCTCCCCCATTTTGGAAGTCTGTCCTCCTGCTCTGGAGTCCAAGATGGTGTAAAAGAGTAGGATGAAAGGACTCAGGCATCCCGTCTTGCATAGCTGGATCTCACTAGTTTGCACAGGGGTGTGAAGAGATTCAGGCTCCTTTTTCTTCACTCCATGTAGTGAGTTAAAATATAACCCCTGGGGGACTGACAGAACAGAATGAGCTCAAATCAGAGGAATTACAAGGGACAAAATACCTCAATCTGAACAATCAAAGGACAACTCTATATTATATATATGTATATTTTTATCTGAATGAATGTGTATAAATGTCTCACCAGTCTTCTAATGGAATGAGTGATAGAATAGAAAATAAAAATACTGTACTATGAAATTATATTTCAATATATGATGAAAATAAAAGTGTGGAAGTATTAAAACAAAGAAAAACTAATTCCCCTTCCACACCCCCACATATCCCAGTATTGCCTAGCTTTAGGAGAATTGTCTGGTCCAGCAAGCGGCTGTGGTATAAAAGTGTGTGTTAGTGGGATCTTGCACACCTGTGCTAGCTACTAAACAGGCAGCACTGCATCATTTCGAGCGCAGGTGCTAAACTTTATTAGAACAAGTACTTTTTATTTCCTCTGTGGCATTCTCTCCTGTTTCCCCTAAAGGCAGCATTTTCTCACTTCCCTTGTCTAGATGACTGTACATTTTGGGTGTTCAAGCCAAGTAGGGAATTGCAGCATTTAATTTTGAAAAAGCAATTGGGAGGATGATTATCAAAGGTTATCTGGGAAAGGAAACATTATGAAATAGATTTCTGCCAACTCCTAGGCTTGTTTGCAGGTGCACAGGGACATGAATAGCTTCCTCCTGCAGACTTCAGTGCTGCTGTGAGCCAGAGCTGATCCCTTCTGTCTGCAAGAATCCTTGAGTGTGTGAGATGCCTCAAAAGAGGCTGGCTGGAAAGGGAGGTAACAAGGATGGCTCTGTCTTTTTTATCTTTGCATCTGCCACATTGCTGAGGAGAAGAGTATACTTCACTTCGTTCAAGAGAGATGAGCCAAACTACCAGTATATTCTTTTTATCTTTTGGATAGCTATGACTCATATCTGATTAAACATTTTAATGCAGAAAGCAATCAGATACTGGCAAACTTTACAGAGGCTGGTATTCATTTCTTCATCACTTCCCAAGGCTTAAGCCAAGTCTAGAAATGGAATACAGAGCCAGATTAAGGAATCTACCTACAAATTAAGACAACTACAGAGTATGAAGTGTTTAAGCTCCCACTACAGTCAGGGGAGATCTAGCCACTGCAGAAGCAGAGCTGAGAGAGCAGTTCAGCTCACTCTAAAGTGAACTGAAATACTTCCCTTATAATGAGACTCAGCTGCCTAAACTTTGATTTCTAGTGGCATTTTAGATGCTATGAGTTCCCCAGTGTAGATAGATCCCAGCTGCCACTTGAGAAGAGTGTGGATCTCCCACTGGGCCTAGTGTCACATCTGCAGCCTGTACAGATGTGCTGCATAAAATTGGACATCTAAAAAAACACTAGACATTTGTGTTTAGGCAGCTAATATCTACTAAACTGAATAACTCTTAAAGCTTCATTTATGATAAGTGCTAAATCTCTGTAGGTTATAATGGAAATTTTAGAGCTAAGACCTTGATTTTGCTGCATGCATAACCACATTTCAGGTCATCTGAGTTGCTCTGGACCATCTAAAACAAATGAAGAAGTCTGGAAGATGTGACAACGGTCTATGGAAGATCTGCCCTTTTCAGACCAGGTGGAAAGCCTCAAGTGTCTAAATGGGCACTGGATGCCTGCATGCAGATAACCACATCAAGCTCTCACTCACATATACACATCTACAAACTGACTCCTCAGTTCAGGTGTGTGAGGGTGCAATCTGCTGACTGGCTTCACTGAAGATATTCAAAGGACTTTCAGACTGAATAAAGATAGCACTACATAACCTTCAAAGTTTATCCTGTGCTCTATGTCACAGCCTATGTCCTAAAATCCTCATAAATTTAGACATCATTTGGCCATTTATCACATCTAAGCGTGTCTTCATTACAAAGAAATTCTGTTGATCTGACTTGAAAAAGTGCCATTCATTATTATTCATTCTTATTAGACAAAATCAGTTCTTTTGGAGAGATCGCAGAAAGGAGGCATTTCTGATTGTGTGCTTCCTGCCTCAATTGAAGTGTAGTGCTTTGTATCTTGGTTTCCTTTGCTGTCCTACCACAAGATCACATTGTAATCCTCAGTCAAGTGAAGAAAGAGGTTTTGAAAAAAACTCATAAACAGCTGCTGATTAGCCCTCTTACTGAAAATTTCTTGCTTCTTTCACAGTTTTTTTTAGGGAAATTTTCCCTAAATAACATTGGAAGGCAATCAACTAAGAAATTTGTACTTATGAAATACAATTTTTCCTATAATTATCTTACTTTTTGTCTTGAGTTTATGATAGGTGGGAGGAAATGCATCTATCAAAGTGTAAACTGCAAATTGTACTTGTGCTGCTCCATAACTACAGAAAAGATGTTCATCATAGTTCTAGTTTTTGAAAGGTTAAAACCTATCACATTTGAACTGTCAATTTAAATGTGAGAGAAATGCTTGCAATATCTAAAACCCAACAAACTGGGGTAGCATAGCTGTGACCCATAAAAGCACCACGTCATCAGATTTGGCTGTATCAAACTCTTTTGAAGTATATGGGAAAACAAATTAAATGATGGAGTATAATGCATACATTTGAAGTCTGCATGAAGCTTATTATTTTACTAGCAGGTGATTTGAAGAGTTATTTCATAAAACTGCTCAGATTGCAGAGCACAGGGTAATCCAAGTGTCTCTTAAAAACAATGTTTCTCTGACAAGAAGTGAAGGAAGGTTAAGGTTAGGAAATATATCCATGGGGGAGGTGGTAATGGCCTCTTCCAGGCAACTCTTGGGAAATACCTCCAGAAACAATCTAATCTCATGTTCTTTTCTTTTTTCTTTTCTTTTCTCTTTTCTTTTCTTTTCTTTTCTTTTCTTTTCTTTTCTTTTCTTTTCTTTTCTTTTCTTTTCTTTTCTTTTTGTTTAAAAAAAGACAGCTGTTGAGGAGGGGGCTCTGAGATGAGAGGGGCTTTTAGAAGGAGTGATGTGTGTGCTTCTCCACCCAAAATGGGATAGCAAGATCTAGTGTGGAAGTGTGTGTGGAAGTAAAGGAGATTTCTGTCTCTCTGGGAGATGTGGTGCTGTGGCTGAGGGTCAGGGAGGGCTCAGGCTGCTATGCCTGGCTCCCAGAAAGACCAAACATGCACTCTGGGCCATTGGCAGCTGCTCTATGGCAATGCCACCTACCATTCCTTCCCTGATGGCCTTTGACACTTTCTCCAGAATTAAAATGAGAGAGAAACTACACCTCAGTTCAGTCGAACTTAAACATCTTTTCAAAGAGCAGACAGGCTCCCAGGTTCTTCTCGTTCTCTGCAGATAATTATTTGTTGTGTGACCCTGGTTTTTGTTTTCCTGCTTTCTCAGAGAAATAATCAGATACTATCACTGGAGAGAGGTATAAGCTAATTACTGATTAAACTTTCATGAGGTTGGATTGTTCTCTCTTCCTCTACTATATTGTTGTATATAGAGAGAGAAGGAGGAAAAGAAGAGTTAGGCCTCAGGCTGGAGAGGGGGAGTGTACCCTGATTCTTTCATAAGAAAATAGTCTGAAAACAAGTGCTTCTAGAAAATAAAAGCAGACTGTCATCCAACTTCCTTACAATTCTGAGAGGGATCCCCAGGCTACTACTGGAAAGATGAGGCCAGATATTAGAGTCAAGCTTAATCTCACTTAATGTTAATGTGCTTAGGTCAAGTAAGGAAGATAGGACCATAACACTGCCACTATACATTTGGCAGAAGTGTGGCTTGAGTTGGTTGAGTTCCCTGAACAAGTTCACTGTTTAGCTACACAAAGAGTGCAGTAGAGAGAGCATGTGGGGATGAGCGGATAGAGACAGCCTGTTTATATCAATGCTGCTGCCAAAAAGAGTCCATTTGGCCAGAACATAGGCACTCTAGTATATTTTTCTAGTGAAAAAGTGAAAAAGAGACTTACAAGAAGTGAATAAGATATTAAGTTGACCACAAAGAGGCATCTAGTGCCTTTTGAGATGTCATAGGTATCCAAAATACAGTATGGTAGATATGATAAAGGACCTACAGGAGGCTTGAGTACCTAGTCAATACAGTTAACAGAGCATAGGGAGAAATTCAACTCACCAAATGAAAATATCTTCTTAAACTGAGCTGAATAGCTCTTTTTAATCCACTAAATGCATTGTCAATAATAGGAGCTTAGATATCCAGAACAACTGCACCTGAATGCACCTATATTTAGTTATCTTAGCCTGGAGCTGCATCTTACCCAAGGAGCCTCAATATTGAGGAAGGATGAAGCCAGACCTTCATCATTTCAAAGATGTGCTTTTAAGCATCTAAGTCCAAAACTGCAGTAGGAGACCTCCCAGTTAGTGGCTACTGAACTCACTGATCATCTTCCTACTCAATTTGAAGGTTTTTATGATTGGTTTTGCTGCATTTTGACCCAACATTCCCAGGCATAAGTATCTGTATTAAATACTAGACAAAGCAACACTTTTAAGTGGTATGCTGATATGTATAAGCCACATATCATATTGGGCCTCTCACAAATGTAGGAGTAGCTTCTAGAAAAATCAGACAGAAAACGAACTGTCAGTGACTACATTTAATATAATATTTAGTATTATATAATATTTAGTATTTAAATCATTTGTTCAGGGAGCTGAAAACATGGATTAAATTCCCTCCTCAGCTTGAGCAGTTCAGACTCACAGCTCTTTGTCATGGAAAACTGAAATACACTTCACAGACAAAGAAACTGGCCTGGAAAGTTCTATTTTAGTTTATTTGGTGTGAAATACTCAAGTTTCATCATACAGAATCTTAAATTACAAAAAGGAATAAAATCCATCCCTCTGGAGATACTTCATGTATAGAATAATGCAGAGATCAACGTGTTCTATGGAGAACAAAGACTGTCTCGTGTACCTCCATTTGTGAATGTTATTTCATTAATGCCTTTGTCTCTGAGACAGCAATTCATCTTGCTTAACTTTAGCCTTGTAAAAATTAAGCATCTAGTCTAGGGCAGTCATCTTAGCTCTGTGTAGTCAATCAGAGGGGTTGGCATCTCCCAAGAGTGATTCATCTGCTTAATGATTCTGTAGGTGCCTCTTTCTTCCTCTTGATGATAGAGGAGCATAAACAGCTTTCCTTAGTCTAGACATGCAGAGGTCGGATTCAGTGGCTTAAACAAAAGCGTGTAGTGCCAGTTGTGTTTCCTACAGTATTGCATATGTGTGCACACAGCTGGAAGATATACCACAGGATGTATGAGAGACTGCATCCTTCCGGACAAACAGTGGGAGGCTGGGCAGGATACTCCACCTGCTGCTAGATGCCCATATTTGAGCAACCGAGTCCCATTTTTCAGTTTTAGACACCTAAGTTATGAGAGTTGAATCCCACCCTAAAGGTCTAAATAGGGTTGCCAACACTATGCATACTAGTAAGCTAACTCCACCCAACTATTGAAGAATCAGCAAGGCGAAAGGTCTAAAGAAACACCATGTTGTGTTCCAAGAAGAGTGTTTAAAGAAAATTTACTTCTAAGAAATAAGTTCAAAGTTGCCTTACTGTTCCAGCTTCCCACATTGGTTTTGGACTCTGAATTGTCCTTCAATGTTTCTGATTCATGCAGGAAGCAGACAGGACTGCGCTAAAACTTAGCACGCAGTATAATGTGCTGTCCATAGCTAATACCTCAAGCACTGCAAACAGCTGCTCAGAAATTCAGGTTAGTTACACCCATTGACTTTCTGGTTTTGGCTTACATAATAGTGTTTGCAGCATTTCCAGATGTATGCTAAGTACAAGGAGTAGCATTCACTCTGTTGTGACATTGTTTAATTATCTAAAGCAAAAATCAATTTATTTTATTTTTTGACTGTTGCACTACAAGAGCCTTTGCTACATCAGATCTGCTACTGTACCTCAACTGCAAATTAAAAGATAACTAGAAGCAGCCAGAAATTATTCTAAAAGTCTGAAATGTGATACTGAATATGAAACTGCTGTCTTTTTATGTGATTGCTATAGCTGCTTTCCCAAGCTGACTATTCATATTCTGACCTTTAACCAGTTGCTTTAGTTTCCCTTTTAATAGGGAACCGATGAATCCATCTACCTGTTGCTGGATTTGTTGCCTATCAGTTCTGAGCTGTAAATTTCATTGCCTACCCACTTCAAATTCAAATAATAAGACATGTCATGTATTTCCTTGAAACTAAGGAATATTTATTCCAGGTATCTTTTAAGAGCCTAATCAATAAAATTACAGAACCTAGCATATCTATAGTTAGCAATGTAGAAAAAAAAAAAAGCCTGACAAAGATATGCAACATAATAAAAAGTACAAAGAAAAGGAAAAAAAAATATTGAAATGTTAAGTCTTGCGCTAAATAAAAGTAGTAGTAGTAAGTAGACTCAAAAGTGCCCATGCTAATGGAAATCACATTTTTAAGGCATAGCCATCCTGCATTCTTTCCTCATCCACAGAATCATGAAGTTCCTTCAAGAGTATACCCTAATCAAGACTAAATAATACTGCCCTAGTATTTAAAAATCATTACAGATAAATCATACAGAAATAACTGGTCCAATCATAAGGTGAGAGGGTGGACTTCTTGACATTCAAAGTCTCTATCAGACCTGTTTTTCTACAATTCTCTGATTTTAGATATTAAAAACTCTAGGCCTTGCCAATTAACTGGAAATACAGTGAATTGCAATATTCTGATATTAATCTACTGTTAGGCAGCGCTCTTTCTAAGGAAGATTCAGGAGCCTGCACTCATTCTCTTCCCAATGCGGTGAGTCTGTGCTGGAAATATGATAAGCTGCGGCAACATAAAGATATCTTCATTCTTGTATATAACTAGAAACTAGGAGTCTGTCACAATTTTTTATCATTTTATCCACTCCAGATATCCTCATCACATTTATATGAACTAGAAATGAGAAACCAAAGATAGGTTTTCTTTACCTTTTAACTTTATTCTAAGCTTCTTCAGATTAAGTGCCCTCTTACATACACTGAGTTTTAAGTAGATAGCTAAGAAGAAAGCTAACAAATTGTGCAATTATGAACTCCAGATTGACTTGATGGCAAAGTTAAAGAATATGAATCATTTGGTAAAATGTGTTCCTGAAACAATTTAGCTGCCTTGATCTGGTAATCCAGTATTCACTTATAAGGGTGAGAGTCACCAGTGAGATCATTAAATTAAAGATTATTAAATGGACTATTTTGCCGTGAGATGCTACTGGAACAAAGCAAATTCAGGATGAATGAGGCTGATTTAGAATCAAGCCCTCTGTCAAGCTTCATCAGATCCTAATATTGACAGTCCCCAAATGTGTCAGGATTCCCTTTATAAACACACTGTGAATTCAAAATCAATTAAGTCAAGCTCCAGAGCCTGTGCCTGGTCTCAGCACATAGACTAACAGAAAGGGAATGCATTAGCACTTGCCTTGGAGAGAGGGGAAGGAATTCACCCTCCTCCCTCCAGCTGGCAAAGCTGCACCAAGCCACTGGGCAGTGGCGTGGGCGCAGCTGGAGGATCAAGAAGCAGACTCGTGTCTAGAAATAATTGTTCTGGTTTGCCAAAGTGGTCCCTTTGCCTCAAGTATCAAGTTCAATGCCTTTCAAAGGGTGGGGGCATTTAATGGGTGAAAAGCTCCCCCTTTGGTATTGACATGCCTATCTTAGGTAACTAAATTAGTTGGCAGTAGTTTGAAATTTTTCCTTCCACTTCAGATGTTTGAATCACCTTAGATCTGGGCCGTAGATACCGTGGTAACAAGCATAAAATCTGAGGCAGAAAGAAATGGCATCTTTACATTTCCAGACATTATTATTCATTCACATCTATCACACTCAATCTCTTAACCTTTAGGATATCACCATCCATCTCTGCACTTCTTATGACCCCTGTTTGCAGGGTGATGAATTAAGCTCCCTGAGCAGAGGGGTATAGTCTCGTGTTGCTGTTTAAAATAAAGATGTGCTTGATGAGATACAGTTTGTCTCAGAGGCACAAAGAAACCATGGCTTAGTTTCATGGAGAGGGACCATGACAATGGGAATATCTTTAGGGAAGGTGAAAGTGTGTGGTTTTCAGCTCTTCCAGTCCATGCCATTAGTTATTACCGCTGGGTTGGTTAAGCAGATCATAAAACAAAGTGTCCTTGTCTGCAACAGGCAGGCAAGGTTAAATCCTTACAGGCTTATACGTTTGCATTTGCTGCTGAACTTTTTCTTTCTTGATATTTAATAATTACACAACATTTTAATTAATTAAACAATGAATATCTTTATTTATTTGCAAGAAAAAACTGCAGGAAACACCTTAAATTTCTTTTTCCTTAATCGTTTCAAAAATCCCAATAATAGTTTTTGCATTTGAATCAAGCTTCTTAACAGACATATGGTCATAACAGAGAAATCATTCTAGTCAGTAAAGCCCTAAGCTAAGCCCAAAATAATTTGATCATTTGTAAATCATTGTCACTTGAATGTTTTCTCAATATGGCTTAATTATAATTCAACACAGTGTTAAGCTTCTGGGAAAAGACCTCCATTAAAAGGTACTTCCTGGGAAAACAGGGAAATTGAGAGCTCTCAACTAGCATTGCACTTTATTATTCATGTATAATTCTTCTGCACCAGTGAACATCTGCTAATAAATTTGAATCAAGTTTCCATGATAGCTTTTACCCTCATCATTCAAACCCTGCATGAGTTTTATATCTGATGAGAATTCATGTTATTTACTTAATGCTAACAGTTCTTATCCTATTAACAATTAAGCCTGTAAAATCATCAGGTAAGTTAAAGATGTTTATAAAAAAACCCTTTCCCCCAATTAAAAAAAAATAAAAATCTTGATTCAGATCACAGGAAGAGAATTTCTGTAGCTTCCCTGGAAGCTAACTGACAGATGGTCACCTTGGCAGTATACTGCAGTCGTGCAACCAAACATTTATTAAGAGTTTCTGATGCAGAAGGTAATCAAGAGCATCAGAAGCTATTACTTCTAACTTTGGGTTTTGTCAATCTCCCGCTCATTTGTGCTTTCAAATTTACAGATAGGCTTAAATACAGATCATATATAAAAGTTCCTTTGAACAGATCTGTCATATTGATTTGGTGCATGCCTTTGTACCATGTGATACAGTTATTTTCCGTGTGGTTAGACCACAGAATTGACAGTCCAGGCTTCTTAAGTCCATTTGGAGTTCTCTCACTAAATCACTGTCTGGCCTTTACTGAGTTATTAAGACCAAGCTTATCAGAAATACTTACCAATATTTTTATTTAAACAAACATTTATTTATGCCAAGCTGGAAATACCCATAACGGGTGAATACTCTCGATATAGCCAGCCTTAATCTCTCTGTACATCTCTTCAGCTGCCGTTGTAAATGGAATGGGCCTCTTCTGTTTTGTACAGTTATGAAACATCATGTTTTCGCATCTGTCAGAAGTGCTTGATGGAAGGGTCTGAATATAAAATCAGACTTCCAGGATTATACATGATAAAAGAGATTATTGCTAAACCAGAAGTGGTGAACTAAAAGCAAATGCTAAATTTCACCCAAAATATTCATGAAGCAAAACATCCTTCAGCAAATGTAAATAAGGCAAAGGTGACTGAGCTAGGCAGGGGTACTTTTGGGCAACTTGAATTGGTCAAACACTAGCCAGAGATTCACTTAGAAGGAAAGTTCCCAGCAGATAGCATAAAAGTTTTCATCAATTTTGCAGCTTTCCAAGGGAAGCAAAATGGTGCAAGCATTGCAAACAGACAAGGTCTGTTTCATCCCATTCATCCCTTTTCATCTCACTCATTTTCTTTTATGAATTCTATAGCTTGCATTGTAAGATGTCATTGAACAACCTTGAAAATGTTACATGAGACAAGTCTTATCTGTTTGCTCTGGGTAGAGTACTTGCTCTGTCACAGAGCAGAAGAGATTAATTATTGGCCTGCAATTATTAGAAATTTTATGTTATTTCAAGTAGTGCTAAAAAGGTAAGGTATGAATTGTGATATGATTTAACATATTTCAGTTTTTATCGTGTTTCTCTTTCTATTTTCATTTCAATTTGCCTATGTTCTCTTTTGCAGCCCTTTTTCATCCTCTTGCTATATTATTTTGAAAAACTGTCACTCTGAAACAGGAAAGAAAAAATTCAATTGAATTGATGATGATCCACTGTTGTCCCTGAGGCTGGCCATTCAGCCATTCTGTCCAGTTTATGTCTCCACACATAAGACTTTTTTTCTTTGTAGCATGTTGCAATACTTATTGTATTGAACCTGTCCATGAGATTATATTCCTACAGCAATATTATTAAGCTTGTCTGATTGGATGGCTTGACCCTTAAACTGTTCGACTCTTCCCACATTACTACTAGGAGAAAAGTTCTGCAACCATTTGAGATTTTATTCACCTCTGCTGATTTCATTTTAATTTTATATTTGAGATTAAAGCACATGCTACTGTAATAATGACTCTCCAGGTCAGAAATTAGGATACTAGAATCTACGCATTTACATCTGAATCTATTTGTACTTCGTAGTGTTCAAATCAGCCTCACCGATACTAGAGTTATCTTTCATATATAGATTGCAGGTACCACATCATCTTTTGCATCATGTGAATATTGGTGCAAATATCACATAAGGGGCCTGGATAAATATATTTTAGGAACTTTCCTCATCTGAAGTTTAAATTAGCTGTTTTACTCTTTTTACCGTACTGTGCCTTTCTAGTGCATAAACACTTCCCACCAGTTTGATAACCTGTAGATTAAGCATTAACTTAATTAACTAGCCCACATTCAATGTTGGCTTCATTAGTCTTTATAATTAGAGGATATCTACAGAGCTTACTCACCCAAAATTATTTTTTCAAGAGCTGGTGCAATTCACAAGGTTTCACAGTTGGACTTCATCAAATGAGACTGCATATAGAGACACAGATCTCCGGTGGGCTTGATTTCCTACTGCTTTACTCCTAAAGGCAATTATATTTATGCAAAGTGTAAACATTACTAAAACAGAGCCATAGCATTCTATATCAAGTTTGGACTTGCGTATTTATTTAGTTGTACAAAGTAATGACGATTCGGATTCTTTCTTATTTCCCATGGTATAGTTGAAAGTGTAGGATGAGGAGACATTTTCTTAACAGTAGCTTTATAGCAACTTTAAATTAAGCAATATATGCTCAATTTATTATAGCAAAATGAAATTCTGCCACACATCACATCAAAGCGGAGGACCGCATGAGTGTCTACAGATACTTACACTTACATGAATGATATCTCCATCTTTCACGATATTCAAAACCCTATTGGACACGGTCCTGAGCAAATTACTCTAGCCAGCCCTGCTTGAGCAGGGAGGTTGGACCAGATCATCTTGAGAGGTTGCTTCCAACCCCAATTATTCTGTGATTCTGTGATTTTCACATATTTACCATCAGTTTTTCCTCCTAAAATTCAGTGCTGATGTTCACAGCCAGTTTCTGGCCATTTTATACCATTTGAATGCCACAGGGCATTAGAGGGCTGGAAACTGTGATATGATTTGTCCTAGCTGGTGCAAGAAATTAAGTGGAGTTAACTATAGCATTAGTTTATAATTTTCTAGAATGACCCTTTTCTACGAAACAGTGTTTTATTTAAAATTGGCAAATAGTGATGATGTAAGACTTAGGACAGAAGAGTCCCTTTTATTTATACATTTGACATTTTAGAAATCAATTACATTTAACTGTAAGCAATTATGATAAAAATGCAGTTTAGGAAACTTTCCAGCAGCAACGATAATGAAGCAATGAAATAGATTGTCTGGGGATTTTGTGGAATCTCCACCACTGGAGGTCTTTAAGAATACGTTAGACAAACATCTGTCTGGAATAACACAGCACAGACACATCCTTAGCAGGGTAGTAAAATCGTAATACAGTCTCTTTGCTTAAGGTCACAGTCTGCCCCAACACAGTGACCACCAATAGCCCTAAGCTAAAATAGAGACTGTCATTCCACCGTACAAAACAGGAGCAGCTGCATGGATTCTCTACAGGTGACTGACAATTTCTCCATATGCAACAGTATTTTCTGACATATAGGATGGTTAAGCAATGACAGTAGCTCCGTGGGTATGCACTTCACATAGTGTGAAGAAGTTTTGCAACATACTAAAGTCCTTTATCCAAACAGGGATCTGAGAGGGACACTTTACTGCCACTCTGAAGCAACAAATGAAGACAGTTTTGCTTTTACTTCTCAGCCCCCACTTTGGAAGAGCAGCCCAACATGCTGCCCTGACAGTCAGACTGAATATCGCTTCCAGGTTTTAGTCCTAAACGTCATTACTTTTATAAAATATGCAAGAGCACATTTACAGCAGCAGTATTCCAGCAAAGTATTAATATGAATAATTAAACTAAAACTACAGTTGACAGAAACACCAGCAAAGTATATTTTGCTTGGTATTACCTACGACTTTTCAGTTCACTTGTTCACTCATTCTCTAATTAGACAAATCACTGCAGGTGTCTGACTGCCTCCGCTTGCAAATTCACCCCAGAAGAGCCAGCTGTTGTGGTGTGGTGTGGTGCTGCGGTGTATGGGGAGAGGGGCAGCCCCACCACAGAAAAAATGCAAAAGCACATTTGGCTCTTGACTACACCTGCACTGTAGGCAGACAGAATAATATTGACAGTATTACTCAAAAGGGAAGAGAGGCTGTGAATGCTTTAAGAAAGGCTGACATTGTGCCGGTGTGCAAGAGGGGCTGCGTCCCTTCAAAGCACCAGCCTGTAGCTACAAGTTTACTTTTAAGAGTGGGGAAGATTTTTTGGTTTCTCTCTGTTCAATGCAAGACACACAGGGTGACTAAATTAGGCTCTGGCTGTGGAGGAGTCCGAGTTGAAACCCACTGACAGCAAAGGGTGCCTACGAACAGTTCAGTCTCATTAAGCCAGAGTTGCTCTGTAATTTCATAGAGTTTAGACTGGCATAATCATCGCTGCTTCACATTTCTGCTCCTGCACCATCTCCTCTTCCTCAGCCATCTTCGACTAACACAAAAATTCATTTAGCCTCATGGAGAAATGGGTTAAGAAAATGATCAAAGTTAAAATGAACTTTTTCATTTAAAACTGGGTCAGTATTAACTGATTTTAGTCTGTTCACCAAAGACTATAACTAATACTTGTTTCATCATAAGTGGAGAATTCCTGGAAGGAGCCACAAGTAACAAGAAGGAGAAGGGATCAGACTATCTCTAAAATTTGTGAAAGAATAACATTTGCTTCTGTGAATCTATTTTGTAATTTTTAATTATAGCCCCATACTTCTGATTTCTGTATGCTTTTTAATTACTAATGAAATTTTCTCAGTCAAATGCCTGCAATGGAGATTCATTGCATCAGACCAACAAGCTTAATTCTTCTCATCAACCTCTGCATCTCAGTTCCATTCCACTGAAGTGCAGCAGTAAAAATGATGTGAGAGCAGAATTAATCTCTGGCCTAAACTACTGATTTATTTACTGTATATAAACTTTAAGGCTTATATTATTTATAGGTACACACACATGAAATATCACCTCCTTCTGTTCATTTTTGGGGAAATCAGGGTCTTCTTGTTATTTGATTGTTCAGTATAATCTGTGATTGCATTCAACAAATGACGGAACTGATACCATTTAGGATTTTTTCTTTTTTTACTTGAAGCTTGTCTAACATGCAGAGGTTCATTCTCTTTGACCAGTGCTTTGCAAGCATTTTCCTTAATCTTATCTGATCCCTTTGATTTAATTGAGAAAAGTCACTCCGAAAGAATGTCATTTTTCTTGCATGCTTTTGTAAAAAAAAAAAAAGTAATATAATTAAGACTATGCAAAGCAAAGGAAAAACAAAAACAACGAAAGCAAGAACAGCAAAAAACCCTAGAATGCACAAGCAGAAGAAAGTCATGTGAATTTCCACAACAAGAAATTGCTGCAGTCAACATAAGTAAGTGACCTGTAGATGATCTAATTTAGAAAAATTACATTATGATGGTTCAGGGGAGGGCAAAATATAACAGGAAGGGAAGGAAGGAAGGAAGGAAGGAAGGAAGGACATATTCTAACTGCCAAAGGATTATTCATAAGCAAATAATTTGACATCACTTTTATCTGGATCATTTTTAACATCTCTAGTTAAAAATGGGTCATGGGCTTTGTGGAAAATCATTGAAGAGGGTGTAAAACATCTGGTGAAGTCTATTTTAGTATCATCAATGCTACAAATAAAAAAAAAATCTCTGTTACTTCTAAGTGTTTGCTAGCAAATTATGGTATAAAACAGGAAAAAAATCTCGGAGGTATCAATGGGGGTCATTCCTGTGCTGCCCATGGACAACAGATCAAACCTCTAAGATTGAAGCCACTGGCAGCTCTCTCTTTGACTTTACTTATAAGCAAAGTTAAGCCTTTCAAGCCATCAAAGCTAATGCCAACAGTGATCGCCGCTGTGCTGTCACCTCTACAGGCTGGTAGCTTTTCTTGGAGAAAGCAGAAAGAACTCCTGCCTGGATCAGATTAAAGACATGATGCAAAGGAATTGGTATCAACAGCTCCAAGATACACAACCCTTTATCTGCCTTTGTAAACTACGGGACATTTGAACGGCATTAGACAGTTGAATGTTGAGCCAGAACACAGATATACTGATCTGTTTTTTGTGCAAATGCCTAAGAAAAGATTTCTCCTATCAAAACAGAATCACAAGAAAAGATTCAGAGTAGTTCGCATGTCATCTGTTTGGAAGATTTTTCCTCCTATCTTGGATATGGAAGATTGGAATGAAAAAGGAAATATGACCTTCCAAATCTTACTGTGAGCACCAAGTCAAGATGCCAACACAATTCCTCTCAGTTAGAAAATACCCTTGCCTTAAAACCAATGACCAAGGCCAAGAGTCTACGTAGCCTAATGCCACTGAAATCCAAAGTACTCTTGTCATCAGAGAATTACAGGGAAAGAATAATAAGAAACAAATTTGCTGACCTAACGTAGGCTCTGAAAGAAAGCAAATGAGGAACCTAACTTAACCATCTTACTGTGTTTTCTTTTTGTGTCAGGACCAAGACCTTGTCTTCAGTAGAGCTAAAAATGCCATAATAACAAAAGTAATAAATAAAGGATGTGGGAAGGATTATGGTACTGTGAGACCTCAAGTTTTGCTCTATGCAGATCAACAAAGTATATTTGTTACTTGACTCTTACTAATCAAAAAAAATGCTTTGAATATAACATTGTATTCTTCGAAACAGAAGTTAAATGAAAGCCAAGTTTTGAATTTGAAAAGTGCACTGGTTCTTCTTTTAAACATAATTAAAGTGTATTCCTTCCATATATCCTTGTGCTTAGTTACCATTTATAACAATAACCTAATATTCCTCTGAAGACACTAATTACCTTGACGGGCTATACTTAAGCAGGTTGTGGAAGGGTTAAGGAAGTTGCAGTATTTCAACAATGTGTGCACATTATAGTCATTGGCAGGCTTGACACCCTTTCATGGCCTAGCACACTTTGTACAGCAGATATCTAGCAAAAGGGCATACATATATCCCCAGAGATAAATACACTCTTGGACATTTTGCTAAGTTTGTTGTTGACAGCAACATCGGAGACTCAGAAGAAAAATGGTCACATCAAATGATCATTTTCAGAAGCATTCCTATGTGCAGTGAAGACTGGTTCTCTGCCTAGATTCTGCCTGATTGAATATACAGGGTCAGCTAGTCACCATATGTTCTGCTAACAAACACTATGCAGTCAGGCAGGCAAATTAAAAAGAAAAGGAAACGAGCTTTTGGATAAGAAGAAGAATCATTAACAAATTCTCCTAAAGAAAAAAGAAGATATTCTTATTTACATGCACTTTTTTATTTATTTCTCCTTTGCTTTTACCTATGTTTCTTTCTTTAGAAAGAAATTCAAATACCAGTAGAGTATGGGATTTTTCAACCATTAGAATCTATTTTTTTGATTAGCTTTCTATTATTAGCTGTATACTACTTAGAATGGCAATTTTGAGATACCTTGACAGGTGAGACAGAGAAACAGCTTCCCCATCTAAAAACTGAATTTAATTATTTGTCTTTATACAGCATTGTAAGTTTCAGTAAAGCACTGGATTTTGCTGTTGCATAGTTTGCCATGCAACATTAATAAAGCCCTGGATTTTGCTGTTACCTTGTTGCCACGCAGCGTTAATAACAGGATGAATGCCATCACATTTAGTGTATCTCCCATCTCCCATTCCAGCAAATCTAACCTGGCTGTAGTGCTATGCAACATTAGCTTCCAGTTCTCTTGTTCTTATTGCTGGTGAATTGTTTCTTACTACACAACTGGTCCATTGAAATTACTGGCCTATCTAGATCAAATGAGAACAAAGTTGTCATAAGTACATGATTATTACTCTTGGTAACACTATATAATACATGCAATCTCCTTGTTTATATAAAAAGCTCATAAAGATTGAATTTTCAGAAGCTGGCTTATATCATTTGAAATATCCACAATACAGGTTCCCACACATGAATTAGTGTCCCTAGGCTCATTACATAATCAATGGAATAGATGTTCTAGGGTATCTAGAACAATATATATCTGAATATATCTGAAGTCTTTTAGAACAAATACTTTAGGTTGAAATGAACTGCATCTCAGAAGCATCTTCTTCTTTTCATTGGCCAGAAGAGAAGTATAAGGAGACTCACTCAGACACAGACCTCTGCTCTCACAAGGAGGCCGTGTAGATCCCACCACAGCTTTCTAAAAAGATAGGCATGTGGTCTAAAATAGTAACTCTACCCAAGCCAATTCATCCACCTGTTCTATGTAAGTTTTAAGGTGACATGACTTGCTTTCTGGAGATGTCAGGCTCTTTTTATTGAGTTTCATCTAAAATTACTTCAGCTTTGTAAACAAAATATTATTTAGCATACGCAAGTTGTCCAAGCTACTTTATAGCTATGGACAGAAATAGAGACTCCGAAGGAGAGCAAACCCTAAACATCTCACTATCCCCGAAAGGTAGGAAAAGTCAACTTCTGCAGGTGACAGTCTCTCTTCATTAACCTTAGATGAGTAGACAAAATAATTAGCTAAAACTAGATGCCAAATTTTAGTGACATAGGTGAACAGATTACACAAAAATAAAACTGTACCTACTTTACCTAAGTACTTCCATAAAATATCCCACTGCACCTAAATATGGACTAGGAAGCAGGTACAATTTAGACCATCCCTTTTCAAAACATTTCTGGCTCTTTGCTGAGGCTGATTATTGGCTATTTCTGCAGATTTCATCCTCCTTTTTCACTACCTTTAGATCTGACCAAGATTCTGTATTTCCTGGGCCTTAGGGAAACCAGAAGGAAGTCTTACTTTTTAGGTTGGAAGTAGTGTAGAACAAGGACTGTCCTTCATGTCCCTCCATGCATATATATTTTAAGGACTTCAAAGAGTCTTTCACTCCTGCCAGGAGTCACACAGTCTTGCTGCTATACTGACCATCATAATAATGGTGACAGCATCAAAAACGTGTGCACTATATCTTTTCCCTAAAACAAGAAAGCACATGCTATTTGGTATGTTCTCAGAGCAACAGTTAGGCAGTTCAAGAGCGTTATTAGGAACATGAAAACAGAGTCATCCATCCTTCCGAGTGGTGTGTATTTCCCGCTCACTCTAAATAGCTGTGCCTGGGAATGGAGGCTAGATAGTTTCCCCTTTTGATTTCTGTTATCATCCCATCATGCTGGTCCTTCTGATCAGACAGTGCATAGTGAATTTCTATTGTCAGTTTACTCCCTTTCTAATTTAAAGCTTTAATTTCTTAGCCCGCACATATTTCTTCAAAAATCTCAGATAGACTGCTTGGAAAACTTTTCCTTCACAAAAAGGCAGCTCTTTCTTCTGTTCTTTCTGGATCTATTATAGTGAAGCCATATCCCAAGTATTTAGTCCTTCATTGATGAAATCTCTTTCTCACACTGTTTTATTTAAGCATGTAATATTAATATTGCTGCAGTATCTATGGAACCTTCTAGTTTCCCTTTTTTTACTTGTTTGGTGTTTTACATATGTATTCAAAACCAGCATGAAAGCAGGACTGTTACTGGTAAAATTACATTTCAGAACACTTAGACCCTTACGTGATGGTCAAGAAGGGTACCTTCAGAGATATGAGAAATGGCCATATTTATTTTCCCAAGGTTTACACATACACAAATAAATCTATAAACATCTGAGCATACTTTTTAACATTTCAAGCCCTCATTCAACAATAATTTACATACATTTCCCACTCTACATTTCTGAATACTCCCATAAGGCTATTCTAGATGATTCACATCACAACTATTAAATATATTGGAACTAGGTTTTTTTGCAGCATGTTTTGTTCAAGTTAACTCTGTAGATTATTTCTTGGAAAACATACTGTGATCCAAACAAAGGAAAATTCTTTGACAGTAGCTGAATAGAGGGTTCCAAAGATAGCTAACCTCCAGTATTCATCAAAAAGCAAGTAAGTGATTGAGTATACTAAAAAGAAGACTGCAATTGTAAGCTGCAAGCAGAACACAAGAGGACTTCAGGGAATGTAAAGAAAGAGAATAAGATAAAACTCCTGGTATGCTTCTCCTCTGCCACTTACAGAGCCTCCACCACCTACAGAATAGTGAACTGGACGTCAAATAGGACATGTCTGGTAGAAGATAAAATAGGAACCAGTGTAGCACTTATAATATTATGAACACAACAAACTAAATGTAAATAATAAAATGGGAATAATTTCCAAAAAGAATTTCAGTGATTTTCTATATGAAGTCCATATACTAACCCTTTACTGAAAGCAAAAGCCAAATGTCAACCTTACTCCACTTCTTTATATTTGTCTTCCCACTGCACAGGAGTTATAAACTGTGCTGTTATAAAAGCAGATGATTCACAATAATCCTGTGAGGACTTTCATCAGAACAATAATCAATAATGATTTGTTGCGAATAATGCAGCAACAGATTAATTTAGTGAAAATCCACATGTGCATTTCCACATGCTGCAACAGAAAGAGTCAATGCTTTGTACTACAGTGCCTTGATTTTCTACAAAGCAGCTCCATGCAGAACAATACTATTTAATGTCCTTCCCCATCAATAGCATCCAAACATTTTACAAGTCTCAGAAATTCTCTCATGCCACAAAGCTGTGTTATTTACAGTCTCAAATGAGATATCCATTTACTACAGCTGCTGAGAAAGAGCTTGCCACATATCAGTTATTTTAATCCAGTCAGAACTTGATAGTTTGTATAAAAAGAATGTATATGTGTGTGCATGCATATACATGTCTGTACATATATATACATATATGTATACATGTAGCCACATTTCAATTTCAGTGAGAATAGTATTGCATAATACAATCACTAAAAACAGAGCAGCGCAACCTTTGTAACAGTTAGGAGATAGCTGTCATAAAATAAGTTCTTAAGGAGAGAATTTCAGATATGGATCTTGCTGCAGATTTCTGTACATGGAGCTGTTGGCTTTCTTCTGAGCCTCATTTACGATGTATATTGACAAGGTAAAATCCTTGAGGTAAAAAATATGCCAAGAAGGATGGCAAACCCTGCAAAATAGAGTTAAATTACAAAGAAACTGTCTTCAAGAGGGGGAGAGTCATACTCCTTAAATGTCTGAATGATCAGGTTAAGCAGTCAGCTAAGACCAAGTGGTTCTAATGTTTGAAAATGTAATGACACAAGAAAAGAAGTCAACAACCTTGCCAGGTTTATAGTCATGCTGAAATTTGACATGGCAGATATTTGTTTCATGATAGACTATGAATTTCACCAGATTGGTCCAATTAGAGAATAACCTATCACTAGTATCACTTACTGCAACATCTCACATATGATTAGTGGCTTTTCTTATTATTCTGTGCATGAGTTATTTCCATTTAAAACACAGAGAATACTATTCCCTAGTCTTGCAAGGACTTGTGAAAGTAGATTTGTAGCTGTCCATGAAGTCCTGAGATACAATAGTGAGAGTACCTTAAGAACAAACCCAAAAGAAAATTAGCAATTCTGTTTCCACAGAGCTGTCAGAATAAAGGCAAATGACTAATGCATAGTACTCTGAGCATCAGATAAGGAAGGAGTCCCATAGAAGAAAATAGCATGTGATCACTTTAATTATAGTGACAGGAAATTAACAGATCTTAATTAAAGTTGCAGAGGCAACCAGCATTCCCTGATGTTGGGGAGTTTGCCTTTGCAAACTTAGTAGTATTCTATTACCATAAGCTTTTTTGAATATCTATTCCAGTATGGTTTCTTATTCCTCAAATATTTCACATATAAAAATTGCAGTCTGGAAGAAAATATCTCTCTGAGCGTTGGTTCATAAATACTTTTTGTGCTGCCTCAGCTGAAAAGAGTCTCCATTTGATTGATTAGCATTCTGGTCTTATGTTCTCATCTAGCTTCTATAATAAAGCATAATCAAATTGCATGTTCCATGAATTTGAGAGCTGCTATCCATGTACATGCTAGGTCAGTGTATCCCAGCTGAGGGAGTGGAATAAAAGGAAGAAGGGTAAAATGGATAAAGTTATTGACTTAATATCAGTCAAGTTATTTGATTTGACTTTCCTACTTTCTTCAGTGTGCTCCAGGGACTCTGGATGAAATAATATATGGTCCCCACTTGCTTTTCATCTCTCTGCCCAGAGAAGCTTCTAATGACAGTAGCAAGGGAAACGAATCATAATCAGAAGGCTGCAGGTTTAGGAATCCCTCAGTCAAAGCTTGCCTCTTCAGCTTCAACAGTATTCAAATAAACTCTAAGTGTATTGCAACCTAGGCTGGTTTCCCATCTTCAAACTAAATCTCAGACCCACAGAAAACAGGGCAGAGCCAAAGAAAGTACAGGAGCAGAATAAAAAGATGGTATTCTATACAAAAAAGGCTATTTTTGGAAGAAAACAGACATCCAGTAAGGTCCTTTTCTCAGTAGTGTATCTGAGGGAAGAATAAAGAACTATTATGTATGTATGCCTCAAGACTGTATAGTACAATCTCAAGAATCCTTTTGCATCAAAAAATTGTATCATTTTTCACTAAATAGCGTTCAATTATTTAGTTCAAAAGGTTTATTCTCTAAGCACTGCCATGGCTACCATACCTAACATATCTAAAACACCTTCTCTGACAGTCCAGGTCAATGAACCAGTCATAAATGATTTTTCCATTCATATACTGAGCAGTTCTAGGGACCTACCTCAGAAGTGCAGAATTTTAACCCTTATTTTGTCTGTGAAGACTTGCTCACCTGGAAATTTCCCTTTAAGCCAATGGAATGAAAACATTGGATGTGATGTTTGTGCTCAGCTGTAGAATTAAGCCTTTTGTGGAATGATTAAGTTGCTTAAACACAGGGGTCTAGTTGCGTCTGAGACATCCTAGGATACACATGCACATTCAGCTGGTGGACATGATATAAGAATTAGGTTTCAAAATTTTCTTTTCCCCTTGCATGGAAATAAAAAACTTATTTTTATTTTGAAGAAGAGTATCCTTTTGGAGTTCTTAGTCCATTTGTGAAGGTACTGACATAGATAGTGGCAAGAAGAGGTTCTGTCTTTTCTGTTTTTAAAATAACACATTCTCTCCTAAATCATTTCTTTCAGATGCAGGTTTTTGTGGCAACTTTCAATAATTAAAATGAAACAAGACTTTCAAAACATGAGAACCATAATGTACTCAGAAGAATTCAGCTAACATAACTGGATCTGTCATTGCTCTTGCATCTCTATCATTTTGCTTTGCTTTGGTTTGGTTTGCTTTAAACGGTGTGGACATAACAATGCATTTTCAACTTGAATTTGCCGTTACTTGCCTTCAGTTAGTTTGTGTCACAGTTATAATGTTCTTTAAACAAAGTTTCAGATATATTTGTTGTTATCAATTTAAATATTTAAATAATATTGAATAAACATTTTTACTAAAAGTTGTAAGTATTTAAGAAATACTTAAATCAAATGTTATTTAAACATAGGTTTGTTTTCTTCATAATAATGGAAGGAAATATTAACTGTTTAAATGTGGTTTTCAGGAGAAAGACTAACAAATTACAGATATTCACATTTGAATCCATCCATTTCATTCTTTTATGCACAATTTAGAATTTGTTCAGATCTGTCAAAATGTAATTACATTAAGCACCTACATGAACAAATTAGAGTAATATATTTCTAAAGTTTATACTCTGATTTGCTAGACTGATTCAAATCAAATAAAAATTTCTTAGGAAAACATTTCTGACAGCCATATCATAAGAGAGGAGCTGATGAGAAAACGCGAGAAAAGTACGAAAATTCTACTACCTACTAGCCACAGAGAAAATTCAGGGGTGCGAGGCAGAGCTAAGCCCTTTCTCAAACAGCACAGGTCCCTGCTAAAAGGTAGTTGCCTCAAGATGTGATCATACCAGCAAAAACAAACGAAGACTGCATATGGAAGAATAAGTCCAAGGAGGATAAAAAATGGGTGCTGTAAGTGGCATTTTTGCTGCTCTTTTCTCTGTAACTGTGCAAAACCAGGAAGTTGTTGATATGAAGTTTTTTCCCTTTACAGGGTGATTAAATTAGCCAGTGATGCCTGACAGGGTGCTAAAACATTCCCTGCTGAGTTCTGCTCTTGTCAGTCTTGACATTGCTTCCTACCATATTCCTAGAAAGACTTCTTAAGCAGGCTAGGGCGACATCTCACTGAAATGCTGACTGATCATGAATCATTTCAGAAAATGTCTCCAAAATGGCCTTTGAATAGACACAAGTAAGGAGCCGTTATGGCTGAATTTCAGCCTGAGGTCTCCCCAAACTCCTCAGTGTCAGATTCAGCAACAGAAAGACGAGATTATTCTGAGCTGGAATCACAGCGTAAGAGTTCAAGGTTTCCCAGCCATCAAATAATTCTGCCGGAGGGCAGAGCTGTGAGCCTCCATAGCTAGTCCAAGCTCACCCCTCCAGCTGCCAGCCATAAACTCTCTGCATATGTTCCCAACACTAAAAACACAGTCTAACACTGTTTCCTGTAGCTGCACCCCACAGCGTGGCACATTTTAACATAATCCCACCGTAATTGCCAGAGAGAGAAGAGGACTCCATTACACGTTTGTGAGTGTGTATGCTGCTAAAACTGAAAACTATGGTTAAACAGCATGGTGCATTTACTCTTGTTCAGAGTTAAAGATACCAAATGGAGCTGAAGGGCTTGAGAGTAAGATATCAGAGTCAAACTGGAAGCAAAGAATTACTTGTTCAGAGTCTTCTGATATAAGATCATATGCCCACATGACAATTGCTTTGGGTTGAAAAAACAGAGACATGAGCATTATTATAAGAATAATGCAGCACTGTTATTCTCTGATTTATAAATGCACTTCTTTGGAAAGGAAAATAATAGTAGTGTTTTAATGAGAAGACAGTCAAGAGCTAAAGAGCGATTTAGAAAAGCAACTGAAAGCAGATAGTGAAGGAAAAACAGGGAGAAGGAATGAAAAATGGTACTTTAATACACAACAAAACTGAAAGAGGAACAAAAGAATATGAAAATAGTGTAGTGTTGAAAAATCAACAGCTCTCAAAATAAAAGCTAGGTATAGAAATAGGAAGAAAATTCAGGAGTGGGCAGTCCTTCAGGCAAATAAATTTGTTTAGTACACAGAATGTAGCAAAACTATTGATAAATTTGAAGAGCTGACCAGAGAGGATACCATTTTATCATCCAGATACAAATGCTGCCTCTGGCTTACACAATATGATAATAACCACTTTGGATTATAAAGTAATAAGGGAATAAAAATTAGATCACAACTTCAAGAAATTCTGGACATGCTTCTACTTAGATTCACATGGGAAGTAGAACTGCTCAGATTTCATCTCACAGAGTTTAGGAGATTCTTCCCTTTCTCCAGTCAATATTTCTCACATGCTGATCTATCTTAATGATATTATTTTTTATTCCTGACATAATGGCCAAACATTTCAAACACGAGAAGCAAAATTTGAAAAAAGAAACAAAAAATAAGATAATAGCAGCACTAACATATAAAATAGAAATAAATGTATTTAATTAAAAAACACTAGCCACAGTCAAGACAGACAAAGAAACTCCTGTAGATCCACAAATGTCCTTGTACCTGTTTTAGCAAGAGTAGATTACCAGAAAAACAGAACAGATGTAAGGAAAATAGGATGACTGTGTAAAGCGACGATATCTCTGTACTGCTGTGTTTTTAACCAACAGGTAAGAAATATGTAACAAAGGAGTGCACTTTGATCTGTTCAGATTATTGTTCCTCTTGCCGGAGGTAGTTTCTATCATGAACAACATCTTTAGAGAGTTTTGATGTGATTTTTACCTCCACAAAGGGCCTCCTTTTTTCATCTATAAAAAAACACATTAAAAATAAAATAAAACACATCAGTTCTGCAGCTGCACACTAAATAACAGGCTAAATGGCTTTAATTTAAGTGACAAATTGGTATAATAATGTAATGTCACCCTCAGAGACTGCCTCAGCGAACAACTGACCCCTTGGAAAGGAAAAGTTATAATCACTTTTTCCTTTGGAAATATCTCAAAACTTGCCTTGAACTTTATTCCTTTTTCTTCTTTACTATAAGCATCCCAGTAGAGTGACAACGAGCCCAAAATCACACTGCTGGCTACTAAAAGAGTTTTAACCATTGTTTACATCAGTAAAAAAAAGGCCTAGTCCATGAATCTGTGGACATTTCTGAATATCAAATGTTGTGTGATATGGGGATGGCAATCAGAAGGAAATGTTTTCTAGTGTCTGATTTCCCCATTCCAGCAACTCTTACTTCAACTTGCATTTTCATCTCTGATACATGTTTTGTAACATATTTGTAACAGGCTATTCTTCCTCTCTGCTGAGGTGGCCAAGACATAATGAGGATGAAGAACATCCAATAAAAATGGAAGCAAGGTCCCGGAAGAATTGCAAACATTACAACTACTGAGTCAAAGGCTAATATTAGAGCTTACTGCTTTTCTTTTAAAGCAGTGAAATTTAGGCTGCAGCTGTGAATAAAGGCATGCATATTACTTTCTAAATTGGATATGATTTAATTACATTCTATCCCATTTTCAATTCTCTATTATTAGTTTTAGGAAAAAGGCTTTGAATTTCTGTTCTTACATGGTGGCTTCCCGCCACCTAAATGATCATGATTTCAAGTAAGTATGGATGAGCAAAAAAAGGAAAAAGCTAAAAATAATTCTTCCAGCACCACAGCACCCTCTGACATACCTAGAAAGAAATCCCCTGTGGAACTGAATACTGATGATGTCAGTATTTGTTTTTTTAAGGAATTCTGATAAACGTTTGATATGACTCAGTGCTTTCCTGTCATTCCTTTCTAGCAGTGTTTTTTATGGTCTTGTTATGGAAAAGGATAGGTCCATGAAGGAGAAGTTCCACCAGTAGAGTTGATGGAGTATCCAGGAAACATTGAGCCCCAGTGTGGATGCCCTTTTCAGCCTCAGCAATCCACAGGTGCTCTCAGATGCTTTATACTTAGTCCTAGGGTCAACTCTGCTGGTTCAGAAATTGTTCTTAGCCAGGGACTCTTTTTCATTCGGTATCTACACCTCTAGCAAAGGACATCCTGGAAAATGGCTGTGTGTCATACTTCTTTGATTAACTTTGGGTATCACATTGCCCTTTTTTGCGTGGGAGGAGATGATCTGGGCCATGAAATTTATCTGAGCTTGCGAGAGTAAATCCAAGTGTACTCTGTGCTGTGATAAAATCTATTAATATAAACCAGTAGAAGCTGGTCTGCCACATCTTTTTCCACTGATTGTATTAATCAAAAGTTCATCCCAAGTCAGTAAAGGAGAAATTACATCATCTTAATGTCTCTGCTAGTTATTCAGAATGCAAGTTTGTAAGAAGTAAATACATCTTCCTTGCAGATTTTCTGAATCTGTACTTAAATGCAGTGTGTGCTACAGATTTTTGTTTTGTTTTTTTCATTTTCACTTATGACTTTGAACCAAGAAAAATCTTACAACTAAATAGTAAGAAAAAATGCTTAAGGCAACATTTTTATTGACAAAAATCTTTCTTCTTAGATCTTTTTTAGGTGTCTTCCTTGTGAATAGTAGTATATACATGTCTGCTTTCATAATATAATGTCTTTACTTTGGCTAAATCACTACTTTTAAAGAAAAAAATAAGGATTAGTTTACCTTTAATGTCGGCACTGGGAAAAAATTGAGTGGTGGATAGAGAATACTACATTTAATATGTTTTCCCTTTGGTGTCAATTATTTCAAATCCAGGTTTCAGTTATTTCTACAAAAGTGTGGTAATTATTTAGACCATGAATACCCTTAAAGAGATCAAACACTACCAAAAGACTGATACATGCTGCAAAAATACATTCTTTTCCTTTCACTTATTCCTCTCAGATTCTCAAAGCAAAAGTCAGAAGAGCCCATTCCAGGCATAAAAAGTGAAAGTTTTTGCCCCTTTAACTCTTTGGGCTTTTCATTAGACCAAAACCACCGCTAGATAAAATAAACTATCTAGAGGTAAGCAGCCTGGGAACATAGATATTAATCCTATTTTTAGACAAGAAATCTAAACCTAGTAATCTGTTGAAATGGTATTTGGATTGGCAGGGGGGACAAAATAAGTTATCCAAGTTCTAAGCTTTGCTGAGATCTGTCCCTGGGTTCTGTCTCTTGCAGAACAACCAAGTCCTTGGAGGTTCGTCTCCTCCAACAACAGTCCCTCACATCTCAGAGCAGAACAAACTCAGCAGTGGTCAGAACTCCAACAGGCTGTCGTCATCATCAACATTAACAGTAGCAGTGGCTTTCACACTGCTAAATTTTAATGGTGATGTTCAACATCTTCTGAATCTCATGTCTATTAACAATGAGTTAATTTCAATGCTTAAAAATTATTAGTCTCTTTTTAAAGACTGATTGCATTTTGTATGCCTCAGCTGTATGCTGGGGCAGCATGCTGAACAGACCAATAAGAAAATTTTGTCCTTTTATCAAGGGCTTCACAATCCAATTCTGACATTGATAAAACATTTTAGGTACATAATATGCCAGATCGTGATACATCTATAGGCCACAGAAATGTTTCTGAGAGAGATCAGAAGAGAAAGCTGCCCTGGAAGAAGTGTGCTCATACAGGATTAAAAAGCTGAGAAGACGTCGCTTGGTACAGAAGGAAAGGGAACAAATCCAGTCTCTCTCAGATGTACTGCACAGGGAAAAGAAGCGATTAAGTGCTGCAAAAATAAGAATTTGGAGATCTCAGGAGACCCTTAAATTGTTCTCTTCTAAATCCTGTTGTCTGAGAATATGTTAAATAAGAGTTACGAATGGCAAAATTTACTGGCAAAATAAGGAAGTGGATGTTTCATTTATAGTTTAAAAAAATGTAGAACAGTCCTAGGTTTAAGGTTTTCTTTTTGTTTGAATCCATCACAGCAGTTATCAACTGGAACAGCTGATGCTTATCCTTACCCCAGAACTGCATATTACTTCCTAAGAGGATAATGCAATACATCCTACTTCCTTCTTTCACAAGCACATATTTTGTACTGCAATTATTGCAAAATTCAAGAGTCTGTTCAGTGAGAATATCCTCCCTTTCTGACATACTGGACCAGATGCTGTACATTGCTGCACCATCTTACAAAATGCTCTTAACACAGCATTTCTAGGAGCCTGCTTATCTACATAATAGCTGTTCCACAAGAAATCCCAGAATTTTTTAAAACATTATTATCTGATTTAGGAGAGGAAGTTGAATTGTGAAATTTTCCAGTGTCATCAGTTATCCACAGGATGAGGAAAAATGGCCCTCTTATACCCTTAATCTCTAGTGTGAAAACACAGGTAGGCTCTGATGTGACTTTTCTAAAGGACCATCTCTTAGATGGCGGTTCAGTTGTGGTATCAACTTTTATTTTTGTAAGGCAGCCATTTCAATGCTTTGGGGGAAAAATGGATGTGACAGCCATCTGTTTTCAGAGTGAGGCCTGAGTTTCTAGATTCAGAAACGCAAGGCTGCATCTGCGCACAGCTGGTTGGCTGGGGAACTCATCTGAGTTAAGTGAGGATCAGTTTCAAACCCATATTTGATCATTCTAGGCCAGCACAGCAATGCATAGAACCTTAATCATCTACATCCCAGACCAGTGCTTAGCACCCAGGGTGTTCAGGTCTGCCAGAGGATACTTCTCTATTTGCTGACATAATAATAATATGCCCTTTGATGAGCTTTGTCTAATATTACTAGGACTTCTTTAAAAAAACTCAATTTGAGCAAGTTTAGTTGCTTGTGAAGAAAAGTGTAGGAAAAAGAAGCAGGTAGCTTTTTGCTGCATATAGCTTGCAAATTCAGGATAAGTGTCGTGTTAAAAATTTTCTTTCAGTGAGCACAGAAGAGCACATAAAAACCTCCTGCCCTCTCAGCATGTCTGTATTCAAGAGCAAGGGCTTCCTACAGGATTTGCCATCTGGAGAGCAAAAAATGAAGATAGTCTAAGAAAGATCTCAGTCGTACTACACCAGAAGACACTAGTGGTTGGATTTATTTTTGCCAGTTTTATGCAACTGAAAAACATTTGTCTAATCAAAGGCACTGTCTGGGCTCCCTCTATGATCAAGAGATAAGGAAATTTCCAGAAAGTGATTCACCCCTGTCTCTCAAACACCTTAGCTTTTAAATGTCTGAGATTTGGTGAGCTATATGCAATCTCATGCTAGGAATGCATTTTCTGTGTGTAACAAAAATCTTTGGGGAAGACTGTCATGGCTGAGGCGTAATTGTCTCTTTACTCTTCCCAAAGCAATGGAGCTCAGCACCACTCCTGAAAAGAATATCAGCTAATATTATCCATTTATCTGTACATGCCATCACAACCCCAAGGTTGTGCTCCCTCAGTGGTTCACACAGATCTTCTAATGGACATGCATTTTTAAATACATTTGAATTTTCCTTTTAGATTGCTTCCCAGTTTGTCTGTGTACATAAATAACTATAAAAATATATCCTGGGGAAAATAAATTAGTAATAAAACCAGCTGAATATAAACATATTTACATAGTATAATGACACTCACTGCTGACTCCAACAGACTTCTAGAAATCTTGTGAAAGCTAAGCAGCCCTATTTACTACTTCTACCCTGAGCCACAGTATACATGAGGAAGAGAGAAAATTCAGATATTCAGATAGGAAGGGAAGTGACTATTTCTGAAGGACCACGTCACTGTGGTTTTTCCCACACAGTGTCTCTGGGAGCATTTCATAATCATACTGAATATCTTCTGTAAGTCAGAAGCACTAAGACCCTTCCTGTCCCTGTAGGGAACTGTGGCAATGCTTCCACATTGCTTTCACCATAGTTTTGAAAATCTCATTAAATTGGAGAAGAGGACATTCAATACCTACGAGGAGACAGTGTGCCTTGAAGCACTCACCCACTAAGTAATCTTTACGTATAAATGTCATTAGTTTCCATCTCTTCCAGATGTTCCCTTTAGCCAACAGAACAAGTACAGTTATCAATTTCCTAACATAATTCAGAAATATTAATTCATCCTCTTTCCCTTCTATGTGCATATAATTATAATGCATATATAGTTATATAATGGTCAAATTCAAAAGTTTATGGTTGATGTAGAAGCTGTAAATAGGTGGTTTTAATATTTGCACAGTTTATGGTAGGAGTAAAGAATATGTGACAAATTGGCCTACTACTATCTCCAGCTTCAGCGTTTCTTGTAACTGGCTAAACCAGCTTTAAATAATCACTTTGGTGTCCAGTAAACTCAATTTAATCTCTTATTTAAAAGTAAAAAGCCACCAAATAGATAAACTTTGAGGTATGTTTATCGTTTGCCCACTCAGTTTCACACACATCAGCAAGAGAGATGGGATTATCTCCTTTTGTCATGTGCTTTTAGGCTCCAAATTAACTGGGTCACCTAGTGAGTCCTGCCATAGATACATATTCCTCAGAAAATTATTTCTGTTGCTATGTTTTTGGCACAAATGTCTGCCTGTCAGTCTCAATCTCTGTTGCTGTGTTATCATAGCTATCCTATTTTGAAAGGTTCATTGCCTTGCCATTCTTAGGGCCTGTGGTTTGTCTCTGCTAGGGAAATGAAAGCATAAGTCATTCAAAGTAAACATGGTAGAGCTGTAAAGAGAATTTGTTAACTGGGTTAGGTAGCATTTGCCATGATCTAAGCCAAAATACTTTGCGTGTGCATAACTTGCTCTATAACACCAGACCACCAGTGTCTGCAATGCACCTACTATTGGAGCTAAACCAACTCTGCTGCCTGCCCAGCTGTACCAAAATTCTTCCATGCTGAAAGCTGATGTCCATCAAGAATTAAAATAAACTAGATTTCCAGTGTCTGAGATTTTATGCATAGGCAATTCAAGTGAGTATTTCCCCAAAGTAAACTTTACACTGCCACTTGCTCTTTTAAGAATGTGCAAAGTAGGTGCTAAGTGCGGTCCTCAACAAAATCAATGGGAAAAATCTGAAAGCTTGCTTCTGTAGCACTGCAGTCATTCAGAGCCTGATTCAGTTTTTATCTGAAAGCATTTTGCTTATAGCGTGTCAAAAGACTCTCACTGGAGGATGAGACCCTAAGAGCTTTCCAGGGGCTTCAATGGCAACAGAGTCAAGCTATGACTAACTTCTGTAGGATATGGGTCAGACCTTTCATGAAGAATAAGAAAGGTATCAGCGTTTTTTCTATATGTCTAAAACGCAGCATCTCAGACTTCTTACTGCCATGAACAGTCTACAGTTCATATTCTCTAAAAGTCATATCTGAAACACATATTGTTATAGACATTCAAATACATTAATGCATACAAGAAAGCTACAGGTGCAAGCAGCAATGTTCCCAAATACCTATTAGCTTCTCTGCACTTTCAGACAAGATATTTCATTAGTTGTATATTTTAATATTTTGTCCTTGTGTGGGATGTTCAAAGGTATTTTCCTTCTTTAAATCTGCACTTGAAAAACCAGCTGAGAAAGAGCACTTGGAAAGATTGCCACCTAGCCTGTTATTTCTCAGCCAAATGTTCGGACTCAGGTAAATGGCTTGCCTCCTTGGATTTGTCAGTGTGGTTGATAACTTGCTCATATGTCCAGTCATGACTGTGCATGGATTTTATTGATGCAATGTGAATAAACTATGAAAGTGCTAAGATAAACATGGAAAAAGTTCTTGTTTCAGCATACTTTTTTATAATAGATAAATGCATATCATAACAAAAACTGACAGAAGTTACTTGCTGGAGGTTAAAATATAATGACTAGGACAGGTTAGTAATGCAAACTCTTATTCTTGTATGGAGATCAGCTCCATACAAGCCCCCTGAAAAGCATCATACAACAGAAGGCAGAGGAAGTATTTGCAGGAATCTTTTTTGTTATAGGTTATGTAGCCTTCGCTGTTTTTTACAGTGAGTGTACTGTTCCTTAACAACTACTGAGAATGTAATCTGGCTGTCGAACTCATATTCCCCCAGTGTCCAGTCTGGTTACTAGGACTAGCTTCTTGCCACCACAAGGGCATACATAAAGAAAGGAAAAATGATTGATGGGGTGAGATATTTTTAACATACCATACGAATGTATTAGGTAGTGACTCTGTTTTCTTTCCTTAAAATTACTGAGTTTCACATTCAGGAATTTTTTGTTTTAATAGAAGAAATGAAAGACAAGAAAACCTATTTTCCTGATTTGTAGATGTTCCTTGGTGCTGTCATGTAACTCTTGTGTTATTTCTGCTTTCCAGGCTGCTTGAGCAGAGGTTGCAGTTATAAGTAAGCTCAATCAAACTGAAGCTGATGAGCTTCCAACTGACTTTTCCAGAAGTCTCACTTGGAGCCCTGGTTTTGTTGCATGCAATGTGGCAAAAAGACAAAATCATCAAACCAATCTTTACTGATGACCTCTGACTGATTAACTGATTTTAAACCCCTATTCAATATTCAGTAATCAATTGGTAGACTGAAAGAATTAAATCTTCTATTGGTCTACTGAAGAGTTTGCCATGACAGCAATCCACTTCAAATACCAGATTCAGCCATTCCTTGCCATTTATACTAAGACTGTCAATAAAGGTGTTATGCTAGTGCTGTTCTTCCCTTTTTACAAGCTACAATGAAGCCAGAAATTTCTTCCATGTAGTCACCAATCCATTGTGGGGTGCTAATAACGTCTGCCTTCTGAGCAGACAATACAGCATCCATGACAGAGGAATGAAAGTTTCCTATACTATTTCCAACAACAAGGACCATTTATTGCTTTAGTTAGACCTAAAAAACATTCTAATCATTTCAGATTTACTCTTGCTGCCACTGAAAATAATAGGGAAAACACAGAGAGAATGCCCATCTTACAGGTCTCTAGTATCTAGCTACTATTTTTCTTTCTCTAGATGTAGTTGCTGTAAACTTTGCTTCCAAATCAGGAACTTATCAGAAACATCAACCCTGAAAATTCTTTCTCGAGTCCCCAGGCTATATAATCTGATACCTAAAGCTGTTTGAAATTGTTTGCCAGAGATGAGAGTGTGGTGGTGGTGATGATCCCTGCCTTCAAAAGCTTTTCAAGATAATAGTCAAGTTCAACTTTTGCAAAGTCTGCCTGTGAACTTTGGGTATAATCTCTTTAAAGCTCCAGCTAAGCTCACCAAGCTTTGCTGGGTTTTCCTTCCCACATTTTGTTTTTACATTTGAAAAGCTTCGACAGCCCATTGAGGACATTGCAAAGAGACCTTTTTTCTTTAAATTCTCCTCTGACAGAGGAGAGAGCCAGAGAACTCTACAAAGCATAAAAAAAGCTTGAAAAATGTTTTGAATGTTTTTCCAGTGCAAGCTTTGGTTTTGCCAGCTTGGCAGATTTTGCTCAGTTTTGCTGGTCTTAGGTCCTGATAAGAACCTGTGGGCTGATCCATGTCATGAGGGCATAACTATTCCACTTAAAGAGACACACTCAAACATAGATCAGTGTCTCTGACATCCAAGTCAGCCACTACAGTTTTACCTCACCTCCATTTTTTAAACAGTAAGCTGAGATGAAAAACGATCTGTTTCTTCTCCATACGGGTGTGAGTTTAAAGGATATTTCTAGACAGACATAAGGTCTAGCACAGCCACGTGGACAGTAGCCGTTATAAGCTGCTCTCGTTTGGGACATGGGTGTGTTACGCCAGCTAGGCCCTGCAGACTGTGCTTTAGACCCAGCATAGATGCAACACGAGAAACAAAGGGCAAAAGAGAAGTTAGAAAGTTTTACCACCCTGTGCCTTGTGGTCACAGTTTGTGTCACAAATTGCAGCTGCAGGTGTGCAGCTGCTCCTTAGTTTTATCAGAATTGCACCTGTTTGCAATGTTGACAATAACAGTTACATTATAAAAGCTTGACAAAAGCAGATGTTAACATTGCTGAAGCAGACAGTCCATTATATGACTATTTGAATATTTCCCAGACACCTATTTGCAAGGAGGTAAAGGTAGTCACAGGTGGTTGCTTCTCCCAGGAATCCATGTCTGTTGGTCCAGCCAATTCTGTGCCTGGGTAGGTCTGTCTTTACTCTCTCCTGCCCCTTATAACTTTTCTTGTCATTTGATTCTTATTGCACCCAGAGCTTTCTCAGTAATCCCTTAACTCATGCTTTCACTCGTGAAATTCCTCAAGACACAAAGTTCAGGTCTGGCTGAGTGCTTTGGACAGTAGCTATCGTTAACTGAAATAAATTATACTTCTCATTACACCTAAGAGCAGGGTGCACATCCACTGACTTTGACCAGATCAAAAAAATACTTGCTATTTTTGCATATCTTTCAGCATAACAATAATATTGAAGAAAAAACAGACCAAAGTGAAGGGCATATTTTCCAGTAACCTGTTAAGTTATGCTTATAATGTAGTTGAGTGTATCTATTTACAAATATATTAATTTGTGTGCTAGAATATTACATAAGCAGATAACATATAGCTGGGAAATTTTCTAATTTTGAGAGGTCAGACTTCTGTGGTGGTCTGATTCACGGACTCCGATGTGCTGGATCAGAATCAACGTTATTCAAGCAAGCAAGCCTTTTATATAAGCTCTAGCCCGGATCGGCACTTTCCCAAAGGTCAAGTTCCCGTCATCACTCCTTCTCATCCCGTGCGGCTACTACCTTATCTACATACTGCTATTTATTCCTCCCAAGGCTTTCGGCTCCTTAACTCTATCTTGTCCAATCCCTCACTGTCTGCCCCTACAGACTTCTTTTAAAATTCAGCTCTGAAATTTCATCATAACAGATTATGAAAAACAATAAATGGATGTTGAAACTGGTCAGGAGACAAAGCTGAGAAGTTTAATCTGAATGAATGTATTCCAACACGATTGATATTATTGCTCTTATACGAACTAAGGGAAAAGGTATTAAATCAGTTTTAAAAGTGACAAGGCTCTTACTGACTACAGCAAAGGTTTGAGAGAAAGGTCTTATGACTCCTATTAATTGTCATGTAAGTAACCAGAGAGGCAAAGCTGGAAACTTGCCCTTCTTGTTATTTTGTTCAACCAGTTTCATAATCAGTTAAAGTCTGATTTGTCTGAGTTGAATAAATGTTTGGAAACTGAAGGACAGGTGATGTGTAAGTGACGTGGATGAATTCAGGGTCTGACTTTCTGTGTAACTGGAATAGAATAAACTGTTCTAGTGGGAAGAGTGGCCAGGTATAGAATATACTTTGAATAAAATATATAGAATGAAATGGAATTTTTGTATGTGTTTGCAATATGGGTACTGTAGTGAGTTTCTAAACATATTTTTCAATTATGTTTGTCAGTATTCCTGACCAATTGATGGAAAAAATATGAATGCATTTAGACTCTCGTAGTTACAGTCCAGTTTTTACTCCATACAGCAGTACTTGCCCAGAGCATGTTGTGCAATCCATATGGAAAGCAGACTTTCGGTGCATAAAAAAATTGGTCATGAAACAGCTTAAACATTTACGGTAGATAAGCATTGCATCTGCTCTTTCAGAAATCACTGGGAGAAAATCTCAGAGTTCTCTTTTAATTTCCATCCCGTTAATTCACCACAGTTTTATATTTGATGTCATACTGATGAAACAGAAAGCAATAAAGCCAAACAAAACCAGAAGAAATGTGTCTTTGCAATCATAAAGAATTCTTGAGCAAAGTATACTCCACACACGCATTGCCGGTAGTGCCCAATGATGTGATAAACCAGTCTTAATGCATTCAAATCTAAACCATTCAAAGTCTTTAATAGAACTATTCCATGGCGGATAGTATTCATTTCATTGAGCCCAAATGATCTATGGAGGAACGCCACTTGTCTTACTCACGACACTTCATTATTTCTGTATATGCTACTAATTGCTTACAAATCTTATAAATACATCCTCAGAGAGTGTTCAAACATTTATAGCCTGTTTAATTCATAAAGAAATTATGCTCTAAATATACAGTTTTTCTGCAGAGTCTACCAGTTATATGGTTTAAACTCATCACTTCATTCCCAGGCGGTGCAAGTGCCAAAAAATAATACAATTCTCTAGAAGATGTATACAATACTCCTATGTATGCTAGAACTCCCCAGGCTTAGGAAAAGCAGAACATACAAAAAGCCCTTCTTAGCTGAACATATCTAAGGCAATCCTAATAGCACTCAGATTTTTTCTGCATAACATGGATCATAGAACTATATTAAAATGTATTTGTTTTCAGTGCAGTGCTTTATCATCCATATCATTATGATGCACAGTCCTTACAGTTGTTTCTCTGTATCAGCCATATATGTTTTGCAAAGTGTAATGAGATTCTATGACATTAACCAATGTTTCAAGAGGAAAAACAAATGTCCTTATAGTAATCTTTTATATGACTTTAAAAGGGATAACAAAATAAAACTAGTCCTATGTTGCTAGGAGGTATAGAAAGATCAGAGCTGAGGCTTATAAGTGAATATGTTTATTTTTCCTAAATTTTATTGTTATAAGGTTAAACTTGAAGAAAATGGTTAGGATTCAACAGGGAATTTGTGGGATATGCCCAGTGAGAATGAAAAAAGAAAAATATTTCTGAGAATTTTAGCCTGTGGTGGACTAATATTATTCTGGCTTTTCTTGGGTGAAGGATCTTCCTTTTCTTGGCTCTTACTTTTTCGGACATCAACTGCTTATTAAGGCCAGGCCCTGAAATAGATTGAAGTATGACACTAGATCATTGCTGAGTTGGGAGATAGCCCACTGATTTATGGATATAAGCAATCAAATTTGACTTCTGAATATGAGAGGAAGACAAAACATGTTTTTTTTCTTCTAAAGTTCTATGTGCAATTGAAAGGAATTGTAATTATAGTCATACAACAGAATTACAGCAGGAAATCTCTATGCTAGAGACACAGCTCACCTTGGAAACATAGTTCTCTTGTGGATTTAGCTCACATCAAAACAGAAATAAAAAGATTCACACATGCAAAAAGAATTTCTTGGTAGTACAACCACGTCTATTCAAGAGGTTTTACTAATACAACTATATCAGCAAAGGGTAATGGGAAAAAACACTCTTACTGACATAGATTGGAAAAACTGTGCTATCGACCAAGCCTGATACCACAGATTTTTTTTTGCTTTAGACCTTGGTACAAAAGTAAAAGTTTCTTAGTGAAGATAGTTTGAGGTAGACAAACAAGCTCACTCTATAACCTGAGTGAAAGCTCACACCTACAGAAACATGTCTGTGCTATTTCAAATATATTGGTTCTCTGAATGAAATAAGTTCTACTGGCAAAAAGTTATTTTTTACTTTTATTTTGGTGGCTTAATTCCATCTACCTTAAGATATTGTTTTGGTCATATGAAAGGCGACCATGATAGATGCTTCTAGTACAAAAGAACTCGATATTTTTCATATGGTATTTGAGTAGGACCTCTATAAATGTACATGAACACTGTTTGCAACAGTATTTTTCTTTCCTTTTCAGAAGTTAGCATATTCTTTTCCTCGTGAGTGGTTTTTTTTTTGCTTTTTTTTTTAATCAGACAAGAATGTTTAGATTAGAAATAAAGAGAAGAGAAGGGGAAGTGTCTATTATATGTTTTATTGCTAATCCTGCTTTAAAACAAATGCTTTATTAATAAAAGCTAGTCAGAAAATAAATTATAAATACAGTACATGATTTATCCTGAGGCAGATTTTGCAGTCCCAGAAAGGATTGGTTCAGATTCATTTGTTCATGTAGGAAGCCAGACACACAATAAATCTGACTGAGATATATCTACATATGGGCATACATACCTTATACGAAAATACTGCTTTCCTAGAATTCTTTTTCACAGAGACTTCCAAGAGTGAGATTTCTAAGTTAAAGAGGATCATTAAACATAAAGGTAGTAAATTCATATCTGATAAACAATTATCTTTTTGTATGACACAATTAGATTTTGAAACAATTTGCTCCAAGATCAATAATTTAGCAAAATTCAGAAAGAATTGTAATTTTATACAAATGATAAGAATATATGTTCCTAACACTTAATGTTAACAGAAAGTTGAGAAGAGAGATTAATCTGCCTGCATCAGGAGTATAACTCAATATCTCTTGGATTTTAAACCTTAACATGAGACAAAATCACCATTCTGTAAGGAAACTTCCCTACCCCACCCCATCCAAAATAGTACTAGCAAGGGTCAGAAGACATTTGAAGAGAAAGCATTCAAGAAAGAGAAAAAAATCTTGCTATATAGGATTCAGGTATAATATATCCCTAAAACACACTAGAAAATTCAGTCAGAGATTGTAGTTAAGAGAAGTGAGCACCGAGAAGTGCTAGGTGACTGAGGTGATGAGATGATTATTGATAAAAAGTGGCTTTAATGTAAAAGAAGCCATAAAAATGATACTGCATAAATGCTCAAATTTTCAAGTCTGTTGATGTTCTCCCTCAAAACATTATTTCCAACCTCACAATAGTGTTCAAATGTTTCTTTTCCCAGGCTTTAAGTTCTCATATAGAGGTAAACGCAGAATTCTCAATGTCGTACTGAGCATAAACTGATTGAGATTTTCCCTCCTCCTTTTCCCCCAGTGTATCCAGAAGCACCTGAAATTATATTGCTGGTGGAAAACACTTCAATGAAAGAAAAATGAACTATTTGTCAAAATAGATTACTGTACAGTGGAAACCAAGAGATAAGCTACAAGTTCTGACTGGGCCACAGCTAGTGGCGCCTAACCCCAAAATCAAGCAGCAGGACTGAATATGAAGAAAAAAATAAATATCTGACCTTGTTCAAAGATGCATGATTGACACACAAGGGCAAACTAAATCCAATAATGACCAATTACATGACCAGAAAAAGGAATACTGTTAGATTTCTCTCTGTCAAATTTCATAAAACAGCCTAAACACATCAATTTTCAATGCGGTAGGAAGAGCTAATCTGTAATTAAAACGTTACAAAAATTAGGGTTGCCTATATGAGTGAATGTGTAGCCTGAAAGCCTTGACAAAATAATGCAAGGTCAAAGTAAGAGAGTCTAGTAGATCTATTAACACAACGAAAGAGCACATATCAAAGCAATCTCTGGAACAACTACGGCAACTAAGATGGTACATATCAAAAATGAACAGCCACACAAAGCAACAAGAAAAAGACGCTTAGGTTTATGCAGAAGAGAAAACCCAAAATTTCCCTATCATCCTGCTGATCAGCAGTGTAGCTGATACATGCTCAGCAACTGAATGGAATTCATTCCTGAAAAGATATTTCCTGTTAGTGCTGAATACGTGATGCAGGGGAATAAAAAAAAAAAAAAAAAAAGAAAGAAGACTTCAAAGGCAAATGGCATTCCACAGACCAAATCCATATCTGCCTGTCTATGATACCGATGAACGCTAAATGGAAATGCGGTGATTTGATATGCTACTGCTGGGATTAGTTCTGCTGGCAATACTGTGCTGTCCTGTAATGTTAACTGTGTTACAGCATGATCCAGCTTCCATGCAGGCAGCAGGGGTCTTTCCTTCCACTGAAATGAGAAATGAATCGCCTTCTTAATAAGAAAGGAAGGGTAGGGGGAAATGACAAACCAGATATTGAAGTGCATTCATTATCACTGTTTTCAGTCCAGCGCAGTGTACAGAGTGGTTGCATTGCCCCAGCATCAACCCGAGATGGAAGTTGTGACTCAGTGGGTCACAGCTTATCTCCCAATCTCCCATCTTCTCTGAAGAGGAGAATGGGCACTGGTCTACACCCAGACCACTATATCCCCTTTCCTATATTTTATGTCAAAAATGAACAGCTGTACAAAGCAGTGAGAAAAAGAAACTTAGGGAATCGCTCACTCCTGGATGGCCAGGGGGTCAATGGTGTGAAGGAATGTAGATACGTGGAGCCTCCTCCCCCTAAATACAGTAGGCTGTAACATGTTGCACCAAAAAGGGGTCTATACCTTTCCCTGTGGGTTGAATAAACCACGATTTGAACCTGAGGCTCTTACTTTTTCCTCTGTACGCACGATTTTCAGCAATATCTCTAAGAAAAATATGACTGAAGTGAATAATAACAAAGGCAGTGGCTATGTTCCTAACCAACAGTTGGCCCAGATTCTTCTTTTAAGAAAATAATGCCTCACAGTAGCTACACTTTTCATTCTTTTGTGCCATTTTCCTGCCAGATTTCCCAAAGCATTCCACTTGCTTGGCAAACAAGAGAGTTTGCTGACATTCCTGTATCAAACGACTTTTGAGAGGGATTCATCTCGCCTATACTTGACCACATGTAAATGAGCCCTCTAGTTCAACATAGTCATGTAGGCTCCCTTCTCAGTTACTGGAGAATGTTGGCCACTTACAAAGGGACATCTTTCCTGTATTAGGCGTTCATTTCAGGATGTGTTTAATCATGCTCTTGAAGCACCTAATTTTTATGCTGTTGAAATAAATCATTCTCCCTCTGTTTTTGTGACAATGCTACTTAGAGGATGCTGTCTTGATATATGTTCTTGCTGAAGCTTGGCATGTTTTGATTTTGATGAAACCCATGTTAACTGACCACTCCATGACTAGGTCTGTACTTCAGTCACAATCTTACACAGCTCAGCTAGTTTTAAAATGACTAGTCTGCTGTGATGACAGTTTAATCAAGACAGAATGGAGCTTAGTGCACATTAAACATTTCTCTACTTTCTCACAGACTGTACTGTTGTTATTCTCACAGCAAAATAGCGTCTAGAAGCTGTTCTTTACGGAATTATTGGAGTTGGAGCAAAGAGATTTGTGAGGACATAGTAAGGGGGATATAGAATTAAAATGTAAATACAAAAGAGAAAATACCTTTAACAGGATACGTAATCAGACAAGGGTGCTCATTACTGCGGATGTTGGTAAATCTCACCTTCAATCTTTCCTTGCTTGGAAATAGGACACCTTGCTTGGACAGCCACTAGAAATCCCATTCACACTTAACATCTTGTACTGCCAACCCTAATGATAGCACAGCAACATACAGAGTTATAGAAAATAGGAACAAAAGGATGCTCTTAGAGGGACCTTTCCAGTAATTGTCTCTCTTTTCTGGAGGTAATGAAGTTCAGCACAGGATCTTTTTTCTGTAGGCTAGAAGAAAAAATAACAATTAATAGATTCCGTAAGACCTGTGTTTTCTAAAATAGCTGTCCATTGAAAACAAAGGTATATAAATCACAAATAGCATTTGATTTTTTATAAAATACTTGAGACACAAATACTTCAATACATTCAATTTTTATAAAATATCAAAATACTAATTCAGATTTAAAACAGCTTGCTAACATCCAGAAGTCAAGCTTCACCTTGTGAAGCTTCATTTCTCCAAGTCATTGATCTATCTTTGAATTTGTTAAACAGAAAAAAAAAATCATATTCACTGTAGTTTATTAGAGCCTGCTGTATCCATTTACTCAAAATAAAACTAGCTCCCTAACTATGTGAAGTGGAAAGCCCACAAGTGTATATTAATAGGGATTGAAGTTCAAAACATTTTAACCAACTTTATGAAAACAGGTGTTACTGCCTCTGGGGCTAGTCCAAAGATTTAATGCTGGCAATATGATTTTATTCTGAAAAAGCTTCTGATGGCTTCTTAGAGCAAATGGTCACTTCATAAAGATAGTCTTTAACATTTGCTTCCCTGTAATTACTATTTTTTCCCTCTAATTTGAATAAAGTTTACCAAAAAAAGGTTGGGATGAATGATCACACTTTTCATGGTCATTCCTTTGCCTGCAGCACCACTCTTTAGAATATTCACAATACAAAAATGCAGTTAGAATAATTTACTGTTCTTCACGAATAATAAATTATATAATAATTTCTTATTCACGTATCTCTTGTTAAAATATACAGCAGAAACTTGCTTTGGTATATTGCTTGTCACTTCATAATGAAGCTGCTAGAATTTCTGTGGGGTTAAAGGGAGAATTCCCTGGTGCTAATTTCAGTATATTTGGTTATGTTTAGTACATGCGTAGTTTAATACGTTTAGTTTGTTTGGATCTGGATCCTGCTGGATTCTACCATCAATAGTTCCACCGTCTTCTTGGAGAATCTGTTGTCTCTATATATATTCCCTTAGGTTTTGTTGCTTATTTTCTTCTTCATTCACTAATGTTTAGTTTCATGCAAAATGCCTCATATAGTAAAAGAATACTTTCTTTTTTTCATCTGGTACTTAACTTCATGTCCAAGTTGAAGCACTGAAGTTCCTAAAGTCTGTGAATAACCTAAGTACTTCCCAAGTTGCAGCTTCTGTCAGAACATCAGTCTCCAATGGTGATGAGTGAGCACACCTTGTGAAATTATTTATCATTCTTCTTCTCCAGGAGAAGGCCATCTTACCCTCATTCCACTGTCTCATTTCACCAGTCACATATTATTTTCTGTTCCCCTCTGACATCCAAGAGCATATTGAGTCCAGCTGTCTGTTAATGCCTATCCCTCATTATTGGCCCAGCAACTACTGACGTAAAATGAGCTTCCTCTAGCAGTGGAAGAATTGATATTGGATAAGAATCAGAATCATTTTTCTTCTCTTTCTCTCATGGATTCTTTTGTGGACAACTCTCTTCAAGCTGCCTTTGTAGGGGACCCTTAGGAGGAGAACAATGGATAAGTTTAAGGCCCTTCAAAGCAACAATCTCATTTGTTTTATTACATTAACTTGTTCCCAAATTCTTCCTATGGTGGTCTATTCACTTTATAATTCTTTCTTTATTGATGCTTTTGGCAAAGGAATGATTCCATGAAACAAAAATGCACAGAGTGGAAGGCAATGACTTTTTATGTGTAGGGCTTTTGCGTGTGAATAGGAGCCACATTCACACTCAGAGAGAGTGCAAAGAATGAAACTGGTTTGGGGAAATTAGTTCAAATGATGCCTACACATTAGAGGTCTCTAAGATCGAGGGTAGCAAGCATGAAGCCTAAGGTTCAAATTCCCAATGATAAACACACTTGGATCACGATATTCATAAATTCGGGGTCTTATTTCACAGCAGTAAAGTACAGGAATGTACAAGAATACATATCTGTATTATAAGATTCCCTAAAGATAGTTGCTGGTAATACAAGATTTCTACTACGAACCAAGAATCATATCTTTATTAAATCCTTTGTTAATTTAGCAATCCTCAGTTTAATCAAATAGGGGCATTATTCCCAGAAATTTCTCTGACAAAGGGGTCCCCCAGAATCTGGAAGATTATCTAATTATGATTTAGAGAAACTTACAGCACGGATGACTGACTAAAGACAAACATCTCTGAGAGCCTTAGGAAAAAAGAAATTGTGAGAAAAGGAGAGAGAATCACTTTCTCATATGGGTAAAGTGAAGAGAATTATACCTGTCCTGAAGTTTTGTGGTAAGTGAGTCAAGATCCCTAGTGTCAGGTTTGGACCTGCTTACTTTTCTTCCTCTCTTCCTTTCTTCCTTTCTCCTTTTCTTCTACTTCTCTCTTTCTCTCTTGCTATTTGCAGACCTCATATTTATACGAAAAGCTTATGTTGGTTCTTATGCAGTCTTTTTAGATGTACATCTGTTAACAAAAAGAGGCTCTTAGCTTAAAAGCTCTGTTTGGGGCAGTATTGGCAGAGAATAAAACATTGCTGTTTTAATGCTGCAGTGAGTGAGGGACATGGTAAATGACTGCTTCTCCTGGAAACAAAAGTGAGGCTCCAGAGAGCCATTCCCTTGGAAATCCTACCCAGAGCATGATCATCATGAAGTAACAGCAACTTTTTCTTAGCTCCTTCTGGGTACTGGGAGGTGTCACGGAAGGACACTATACTGTCAGACCTGAAAGGAGAATTGCACTAGTATGCCTTCCCATCCCATGCAGACCACAGGTTTTGCAATCCCTGGGCTGGCATGGAAGAGTATCCAACTGGTTCAGAAGCATTTGAGTTTGACTGTCTGATCAAGCCCATTTACTCTGCTTTCTTGGCAGTAGCTCCTGCCCGACTGACCCTTAGGCATGGCTGGGCAAACCTTGCTGTTTAACCCTTGCAGCTTCAGACCTGACCCTCTGCTTCAGCCAGCATGGCTGTGAGCCAGCTGATTGCGCCTGGGCACAAGCTGGGAGCTCTGTGTTACAGTTTACATGAACAATTAGTTCAACACAACACAGTAGATCTCTAGAGCTAATGAGCTGGTGCTGAAGACCCAGCATCCATAATATGCATGATCTTACTTCAGACTAGCTTTAGTCTGTTCCAACAGACTTAACATCTATTAGTAGTTGGAGTGCATCTTCTAGTTTAGCTTCATCTGAAAGCCATCCAAGCATGTGTGCTCTGGACTCACACCAGTGTCCACTCCACAATGCAAACCACAGCACAGTAAGTGCGGACAGTCAGGGGATTCTCTGCAAAATTACACTCCAGTTCTGAACTTAAACACTAATGTGGCACACCCAGAATATACTGGAGTCACAAAAATGAATTGATTTTTAAAATCTATTAGCAGCATTAGACAAGATAATGTGCTGCTTATGATTCTATGACTCACAGCTTTCAAGATTTCATTTAAAGAGAAATTCAGCCAAGAAAACAAAAGCAAGGTTTTCAGTCACCAGAATGACTAGCTCTGAAAGAGATGAGGCAAATACCAGTAAAAGGGACATGAGACTTTTGCTTAACCTCTGGGGAAGTAAGCAGGATGCTCTCTGTAGAGGTACAATGATGTCCTTCTGCATTTATGTGAGGGGGAGCACATGTTTCTGTCACGTTTAAAATGTCACATTCTAGAAACCAGATAGACATGTATTCCAGATAAAAGACAATAGGTGATGAAGCACATCAGTTGTAGACATTTTCCTCCCAGATTGTAAACGCCTGAGTTTCCATTCTATTTAATTTGGGGATATCAGTTATTGTGTTCAGGAACTGCTGGATCATTTTGTTCAGGAGCAAGAGGGAAGAGAAGAGGAGAGTTTCCACAACTGGCTAATGGAGTGCTATACTGAAGCTGGGTGCTCCAGAGTACCCACATACTATTCCTAAGCACATTGTACACTCCCTTAGCTGCAGTTGAGCCAGATAAGGTGACAAGCTTGCAATAGGAAGGATCTACTAAATTTTTATTTATTGTTATCCAAACCATGACAAATTAAGAGCAAAACACATATCCATTTTGTTCTGGGTACGCATTCATAATCATCTGTCTGTCATTTCTGGTAGAAAGGACTGCCTGATAAAAATCTCCAGGGGCTGGCCAGGAAGAAAGGAATTTCCTGCTAGTTTGGTTTTTTTCTAGGTCTATTCTTTTAGTCTTGACATCTCACCATGTCTTGTGTTATGAGATATGAGATTATTCCTATAATAGTTTTTCTTATGTAACCTTCAGATACAACATAATTTGTATGATTCAAAGAATTTACCTGAGCAGAGCAATTGAGCCAACCAAACTTCTTCAGAAGGAGGAAAGGCATCCAAAGTGTTCCTTTTTCCTTTCTCCATCTGCTCCCAGACTAATTATAGTCCATCTTTGGGCTGGAAATATCCGATTAATATGGGAAAAATATCTTTTGTACTAATTTAGAAGTAATGACATTGCAATTCTCTAAGACTGTTTTTGATCTTGCAGAACTCTCCACAGCTAATATGTACTCTGCTGATAAATCACCACAGAAATCTTCAAAAAGTGATTCTTCTAGACTGGAAAGAGAAAGAGAATTAGATAAATAATAGGGTCTGAAAGCAATGACAGAGTAAAAAAATGAAAGCAAAATACAAAAGTAGCCAGTGTGAATGTGTCACATTCCTTTGGACAATTTCAAAATTTTAATATTTCCACGAAAGGGCTAACATTGTTAAACATAAATATAAGCTTTAGTTGACAGAAGAAGCTAATAGGATTTCATTCTCCATTAGATGTGCAGATTAGATGTACAGTCTTTGGCCATCTACCTCTGTTAGTATGGAAGAGTTGTACAACTAAATCCACATGCATTAAGTCAAGAAATCTGATGTTTTACATGATATAATATGTGGTCTTTTTATTATATTTCTTATTACTGGGCCTATCTTTACCTAAAGCCACAAATAAGTTCTTGGTACATATTACACAGTATGGATGTAGTAAATATAGTTTTTATTGTAGATGAAAGTACAGATGTGGATATAGCAGGTGCTATATTGGGAACAGAATAGGGGTATTCATGGCAAATATTACATTCAGATACAATCAAATCTCTGCAGTGTGAAAGGAAATGAGCTTGTTGATTCATCTCCCTTAAAAACATTCTTCTTCTGCATGATCCTAATTTACAGCATTGGAAAGCCTTTGCCATGCTAAAACTTCCCAAAACTTATGCCAACATTTTAAAATCTGGATGCCCAGTGAATCCATTTTGTGGCATCACATATGACTCTCATGAGTCCTTAGCCATCTCAAGTGCAGCTGCCATCAAAGCTTGACTGGAGGGCAAGGTGAGATACCTTCACCAGCCCAGGTTGTAGTTCTGAGCCCTTTTCTGTCACATTTTGGAGCTCACCTGCTCTGTGATAGACAGCTGTGTAGGAACCAGAAAGTGACTGAATCTCTAACAGTCAGGCCCTGGTAAGATCAGCTCTCTCTGTTGCAAAATTCTCCAACAAACAAAAAAAAGAATGAAAAGAAATCCAAAATAAAACTTATGTTATCCTTTTGTTGGTCTGCAGAGCAGCAAGTCATGACTGAACAAAAAGCTGCAGACCATGGGACTGGTGGGAAGACTGTGGGCACGGTTGGCATTAACAGTACTTATCTAGAGTAAAACAGAGAATCAACCTGTCAATAACAATTTGTTCTTTCCCTCTTTTCTTTGTTTCCTTGCAAGCTGTTTACTAAGGCTTTAATATATCATGGCTTTAAGTTTGCAAGGATATTTTAGATGCAATGGTCACAAGAAGAATACTAATACAGTTGTGTTCACCTATATAAATACTTACACACATATATTCCCCCGCTCCCATTTCATCTGGCCTTTATCAGCAGAGATAAATGAGTTTCATTTCTCCTGAAAACAGCCATACCTTTCCCTTCTTCACCACATTTTCCATTCCAGGGTTTTCTCCTCATTTCTTATTGCTGCTTACTGACAGCCCCTCAGCACAATACCCACATGATATGCCTTGATTAAGGAGTTTGGGTTGAAAATTAGGTTGAGAAAAAACCCACCTGATTAGGGAATGAATTATCTGATATTATACCCTTAGTATTTCGCAGGTGAGGTTTGCAGATGAATTTCACTTTTTTAAGTGAAAATGACAGCTCTGTTACTCAAAAATGCCATTTGTTCTACTAAAAATTTTAAACAAAAGCACACTTTTTCATACAATTTCAGATGCAGGTCTTTTTTAAGCCAACTTTATTAGAGTCCAGTTTTTTGTTTTCTTTCTTCCTTTTTTATCTTTGCGTTGGATTTGCATGATCAACTAGATTTGTTTTTAGCTTGTAAATTTGATGACTTGTTCAAAATTCCACTTTCAAACTGTTTTCACGAATGTTGCAAACCAGCTGGCTCCAGCCAAGTATTCTTCAATTAGGACCAGGGTCAACCTTTCCTTCTCTTCATCACTTGATCACACAGCTGAGAGAAAGACAGCGAGTGAGGGAAGTAGGGGCTGCCTGTTTAGCAGTGAAGAATTCTGATTGCACAGCACTTTTACCTGTTTTTATTTAAGTCAGTAGGAGTTTTGCTGCTGATTTCAGTGCATATTGGTTTAGACTTTATGACTTTATTAAAGAGCTTTTTCTTTTTTTTTTTAACTCCACATCGTATTATTCAGAAGGGAAGTCAATCTAGCTAGAGCAGTCACTTCTAGAATAAATACAATAGTAAGCTGTGGAAATGTACATATTTAACCTTTGAAATCTCTCTGAAAATTATTATGCTGTTCTCCCCAGTATCATCATCAAAGGGCTCCCCATAACATGAGTGCTGACTGCTCTCTATTTCCTTTGATTTCAGTGGGAATTAGAGAAATCAGCACCATCAAAAAGAAGCCTGAGCACTTTATTGCAATGCACTTCAATACTAACAGAACTATGGGATTTCTGCCACGTTGATAATGGGTTAAATTTAAAATGTACACAACCCTCAGCTTATCACTAGACAACCGTTTCCACATGCAACATGTGAATCCTTCAAGCACTTTTATCGAGTCTTCTGAACACATGTTGTGATGAATTCACATAAGAAAAACATTTTTTCCACTGTTTTCCTCAATATTGAAATCAAAGGCACTCAGTCACTAGTTCCACTGTTTAAAAAACAAATAAAAAATAAACATTCACTAAGTGTATGAGATAACAGCCAATGACCTTATTACTATATGCACTTTACATAAAACTACAAATATACAGCATGTGTATAATATGTACATATATGAGTTTATGTATGCATATACATAAATTGTCTATGTAGCAGTGTTATCCACAACTGTTTGGGCTTAATTAGGGATTTACTGCCCAAATCTTGGCCATTAGCTCTGCTTTCTTGGTTGAAGGTAGCAAGCACTTGGTCATAATCTCACAGCTAATCTTCTGAAAGGGCCATGCACGACTGCAACATCTACTGTAAGTATGAAAGCCCTGCAAACATCTTCCATTGGCCTGCACAGCTCAGCAGAGCAGATGCGAAGTCTCACCTTCTGGCAGGAGATCTGGTGATGACAGACTGATCATCGTTCTGGAAGGCTTTTTCATTCCCCCTCCAGAAATACTGATGCATTTCAGGGTTTTCACAACACACGACTTGCTTCTAAACTGCAACCAAAACATTTGTACATCAGTGAGGTTGTATAGCTTCTGTGAAACAATTTGATCTCTGGCTGCCATGTAGATCATCTTACTTAACCATTACCTAAGGGAGGATGTAGGGAAGATAGATAGAGCCAAACTCTTCTCAGCTGTGCTCGGAAAAAAGGATGAGATGCAATGGACATAGGAAATTCCAGTTTGATATAAGGAAAACAAATTACAATAGCATAGTCAAACAGTGGAGCAGGCTGACCAGAGAAGTCTGTGATTTGCAACTTATTCATGTGAAACAGCATAATCATATGAAGCCAAGACAATTCATACTACAGTTCTGAGGTTCCTCACTGCAGTGCATATGGACTACTGCAAAGTATAATTTGAAAAGTGTCCATACAGATGCCTCACATTTTCAAAAGCAGTTTGGTTGTTGAATCCCTCAGTGATCTAATTTCATCTTCCTTTTATTTCCAAGAATCATTGGCAAATTTAGGATTAGGTGGCAAGACCAGAGGACATAGCGAACTGATTGGGTTGTGTACTCAGATGGAAGAATTGTCTCCTTGTTGTCCAAGGGACTCACAAGAGCACACCTCAAAGAAATGAGACATTTCCCTTCATTCATTCTAAGTAAAAGCACAGTAAATCATTGTGTATTTAATATATTCAAATGAATTAGCCACCCACAACTAGATAGACCTAGATTTAGGAGACAGAAAGAGTGGGATGGAAGTAGCATTCAGGCTTAAACCTATGGGCTTCATACTACTTTGTGGGTTTCGTTACAGAGGATCCTCAGGGCTCACTTCTGTGGAGTGCTGAGTTACCTCACCTACCACTAACTTCAAAGGGAGTCAAAGGCACTCAATGCCTCACAGAACAGAGCTTAAGCCTGTCGACATGTTTAAACTCCAGACATTTATTTTTAATGAATAAAATAACATTCCCTTCTATCCTCTCCCCTTTCACTAGTGCTTTTCTCCTTTCGGGACTGATTTAGAAAAGTGTTAAGTACAACGAACACTTACTCCTTTCCTTTTCCTGCACCAATTATTGCTGACAGATTCGGGGCCGAATGGTTTAGAGGATTTCTTTATCACATGGGTGGTCTTTGGGTTGCAGTGCTGAAACTTAGTACTAAATTCAGCACTGAGGAGCATCAGGCACAGAAGCAGAAATAAAGGGAGGACAATTTTTTTTTTTTCATATTTTTCAAATCAGACCTAGAAATAAATTTCTGCTTGGGAATCAATTAATTATCTTATAAAATGCAGCATCTGTCTCCTTAACTGGCCTTAGCTTGTATTAGTTACTTAACTCCTGTCTAACCTCTAACATGGTAGGATAAAAGAAATTCTACACAGTACAGGGTTTTACCTTCATCCCAGTGGTGAGTTGTGGATCACCAGATGTCAGCTGCAGAGAGTTTTCTTTTTTAGGGTAGTATGAATTAATTTTCTCCACTGACTATGAACGTAGTTTCAACAACTACCTTTAGTTTCAGAAGTACAGTTCTACATGGAAGATATCTGATGTTCGATAAGATTAATTTCATCCATGTATTAGAGACTACTGGTGTGATGAATGCTTAGGAGAAGGACTAAACTGCTGGGAATGATTTTAATGGTCTTAAATAACAAAGTCAGCCAATTGCTTCTGCACCTTTTATTGAAAATTTTGCTAACTTTTGATGAAAATATTTTGACTGTCCATCAAAGAATTCTAATTCTAGCAGATTCAAGAAGAATCAAGCCAGGGGTCAAGCCTGAGTCTCTCATATCTTGCGATTCCACATGCAAGACCTCAGCACAAATGAGTACCTTGTTTCAAGAACTCTTCAAGTGTCTAAAAGCAATGGGAAGCACAATGCCTTTCCTCCAAGCACAAAAGCAGATTTTCCCAGCCGTGATGGCAAAAGATACACCATATTGACCAGGTGATATATGCTTCTGAGGCTTTGCTCCCACACTCCTCTAGAATGAACCTTTACTTGCCTGTGCATTCTTGTGCCTTGTTTGGAGTGAGTTCCCCACATTACAGTCATATCATATCCCTGTTCTTTTCTGTCCATGTGAGCCTTGGTCAGTTCTCTAATCTGGTGCACCATGTGGCCTCTCAAATGCTTGCATAGGCAAAAGGAAAGGGATAAGAACAAATAGAAGGCATCACTACCTGTTTCAGCAGCAGTGCAGTTTACTTTAAGTCATATATAAAATTAATGGCCTCAGGTAGGTGGTGAGATTTTACTTTGAATAGATGGTGGATAAAAGACCAGCTAGAACTAAGGAGAACTGTGCATACAATTATTCTATATGTCACAAGCTAACTTTTTGATCTTGGATCAGTCATTAAAGCTAGGTTTTCTAAAGGACTTCCACACTTAAAGCATCTCAATTCCCTTGACCCTTCTGTCTGGTGGTGATCAAGGCATTCACTAGCACAGATGACGATGTGATGATTTGATCCCCAGCAGAGTCAGGAGGGGTAGCACTAGGAAACAGAGCCTTAAGTAAGGTCATTTAAGTTCTAGGATGTTACACAAACATTTGACACAAGTCGCTTCCACTCCTTCTCTCAAAGGAGAATTTTGAGCTCTGGCTCTCAACAGCCTGGCTAAAGCCATAAGCCAATGCACAAGAGGTGACATACAACCTTTCAAGTTACATACACTCGTGATTAGTGGTTTGTATTGGCTAGCACTAGCTCCGCTCAGCATGCATTGGGGGTTTTAGGTTGTTTTTTGTTTATTTGTTTATTTTAAGATCTCTACCCTGAGGTTTTTAACACTTATTATGCCTTATGTGCAGTGTTGAGAAACTCTACTGCATTTTCACTACAGGGCAGCAGGAACCTAAATGTAGGTACACGAACAACTAATTTATAGGTCCAGGAGTCCTTTGTTTGTTACAGCCCTCTGCCTTCTGTGCCTCAGCATGCTGTACAATGGAAGCAATAGTAGACTCTGCTATCTCTGCTCTATGCCGATAGCAAGGTTTTTTGGACCAGGAATCAACTCCTACTGTGAGTTTCAGCCGAAAAAAACACAGCAGAGCATATATATGTATGTGTTCTCCTATTAAAAAATAAAAATGCTGAGTATTTATGGAACAAGAACAAAACAGTAAATAAAACTTTTCACTTTCTAAAATGTTCTTTATTTAAGGGAGAAAAGATTTATTTCAATAAGGATGTCAGCTACTTTGATGGCATTACTTTTCAGTAATGACACGTTGCAGGGTACGGTATTAAATTATGAAAGCTATAGTCATATTAGAATTAGGCAATTGCAGTGGCTGAGTGGATGGAGAAAAGAGCCTGTTCTTTTATTGAGAAGGGTTCCTACCGCATCACTTGTGCATTAACAGCAGGGGCAGAGGTGGGGGAAACTCACTGCCTGCAAAAGGCTGGAAACAGTTACAACATTCCCACTGCCAGAATACTTTATTAGTATTCCTTGTCTTACAGTCTGGCAAGTGAAAAACTAGAGACCTGTCATCAATTAGAATGGTGATGATGAGCCAGCCTAAAATAGGCCAGTGAACAGGGTAAGTGCCCCTGTGGTTTGCCAATTACCTAAATTATTTGCAGTAGTTTTAGTGCACATCTGCAAAGAATACAAATAGAAAGCACATGATGTCTGGAATGCAACATGTTTAAGATCAGTTTGGGTGTTAACAGGAGAGGGGAAACAACTGACATGTTTTAACTGCAGTATTTCAGAAAAGGAGCTCTTGTTCGTATCTTCTTCCTCCTCATCTTCGCACACGTAAAATAGACTCTGCTCTGTTTGGCAGCTCTGTGTTTTCTAGGGTCAGCCTGACAGAGGGAAGTGCAGCCCTGCTGACTTTGCAGTCAGTGTCACTGGTTAATTTTGCCGATCTTCTGCAGTGATTCCCATCAAATGATCATTGAAATTGACTGGCAGGACTAAACGTGGAGGCAATCACCAGGGGAGCTCAGCTCAGCAAGGCTTTTCTCTACCAAACAAATCCTATAGTAGTCAGAAGGTGACAATGAGCAGAAGAAAAAAGAGAATTAGACAGTCAAGTACTCTTGAATTCACCCACACTATGGATGGGGGTGGGAAGAGACTGATCTTTTATTGTATGCTCTTTCAAAAGTTTCTTAGAAAGTTTTGTGGTACAATTCAGTAAGAAATCTTTTACAGTGTCTTAAAAAAGCTTATCCCTTATAACAACGAGCTTTTATTCTTTATAGGGAAAACAACCTGACTACCACTGGTTTGGTGAATATGGAGACTGATCACTCTTTCTTCTTGATCTTCCTTTTTCATATCTCCTTATCTTTATGTCCTTCCCTCCCACTTCTCCCTTAACTGCTTCAGAAATCCTCAGATAATTGCAATGACTTCTCAGTCACAATTCTTGTATCAAACTGCAGTGACTTTTTTGTTATTTAAAGGGTTACATGAGTAACTATTGGCATCTCTTCCAGTTTTGTGCTGTTCCTAGAAGATATTTTGAAATATATACTTTATATGGCCTGATAATCACCTGCATTTTAAGTAAAGCATACTAAATACAATAAAAAATGGAGTATTACAATGAGACTTACAACTCTATAACCTTCTGCCTCCCTCTTGGCTTCCATATAACCTTGAATCCACCATATACATCCATGTTTGGTTAAGAAAACCGAATATAAACGCCTGGATTCCTACCTCTTACCTGGGCTGGAATCACGACCGTTGAAGCAGACTGACTGGGATAGAATAGATAGGTAGTTTTCTACTTAATTTTCCTTCATGTGCTCAGAGCATGCCTAACACACACGAGTTGAACTGGCCTCCCTGCAAAATTCAGATAATTTAGAAGAATAAGCACAAAAGCCCAACACAGCTACAGGAAAATATCACAAAAAATAGGCTAAAGATTCTTGTCCACTGGAATAAAGCAAGTACTAAGACCCAAAATCAGAGTAAAAGTCTTTGTTTTGAAAGGCTTTCTCTAAGAAAATACTAAAATACCAATTGGTTCTATTCCGCCTGCCATTAGCAGTGCCTATAACTCCTAAAATGAAGTAAATATTTAAAGAATTAAGATCTAACAAATTTCTCACAACTTCAGCATCTACAAAATGCTTCAAAAGAAGACCATTGTCATTTGAAACAATCCAAAAGACATCAAAGTTCTTTAATTCATTTATAGAGACACTGTGGAAGTGCAACAGTATAATTTTAGATATCTTATTGATTAGTGCACATACCACTGTCATACAACTAACATAAAATGGGCTGATTCACTTCATAGAATATCCAGTATTGTTACTAAACTCCACAGCGACCATTTTATTATGCTAATTGATAGTCTACTGTGCTCCAAAGATTAAAGAAAAATGAAATTAAAGCTACAAAATCAAAGGGTAACAACTTTATAATGCCTCTTTAATTTAGTGAAATACAATTAAAGTCGCACAGTGATAGAATTGACTATGAATGCCAAGATGAATGTAATTGACAGAGTAAATGTTACAGAGCACGACTGCATAAGAGCAAAAAGAAATGTCAATAAACTTCAGTGCCACTGAGCTGTCTGAGTAGGCGCATTGAGCAGCAGAAATCCAAAAGTCCTTGGGGATGGCCAACAGCAAAGAATGGTATGATGAATGTTTATGAAATTACTAATAGATAATATTGGAACAGTCTGATTTTATAGGCATGCGAAAAGCACTAGAAATGTGATGTGGACTGTAATTACAGTAGAAGCTTGACATTGCATAAGAAAAATGCTCCATTGATTGGAATAATTTGAGCTGAACATGCTGCAATTTGTAAAAACTTCAATGCTGGCAACATGCATTTAAAAAATGCTTCCTTATAGTCTGTAATCTATGGAGAAGTTGCCCAGGTTTTTGCATTAAGCTTTCTGAAGTTGGCAGAGACATTGTAGTATAGTCCTCTAATTCATAGTATAGTAGGCCAGTAATTCAATAGCTCTTCTTTTTTGAGTTACTTATTAAATAACATCTTTTCATATACAAGTTCCCCTGACGTCCTCTTACTGATTACATTCTGCCTGAAAGAGCTGCACCAATCCTATTTATCTGTAGATCATGCTTTCAAACTACTTCTCTAGACTGCTGGGATCAATAATGGTCTATAAAGCCTTTCCAATGAAGATTACCAGTGCCAATCCAATCCCGTTGCTAGTAATTTGAAGGTGTTACGTTCTGCAGGCCTTGTGGCTACGGTGATAAATGAGTTGGTCATGGTCTATGTCCCATGTGACATTCATATTTATCACAAAAATCATTAGCATAACTGGAAATGAGTTGCATTCCTGTTGACTGAGTAATGTAAGAAACTTTGTCTTCACAGAATAGGTTTAGTGAAGGTACCTACAATGGGATGTTTTTCTGGCCTCATTCCTTCTGCTCCTAGGAATGAGAAAATCGACATTAAAAAGTGTAGATCTTCTACAAAGCAGGAGTCCCATCCCTATAGCTGTCAGCACATCACATTTTTGAAACAGTAATTCCCAGCAAAAGAATAACTTGTGCAGTTCCGTGTATCTGGGAAACTGCAGTTTACAGGAGTAGCTGTCTTCACAACCTGATTATTTTTAAATTGTGTAGTAAAAGTTGTATAAAGCTGTGCTGGTGGATTCTTCTCAGCTGTTTTTAGACATCTAAAATGTAGATTTCTACATACGAACTAAGCATCTAAGCTACCTTTATAAATGGAGAGAAAAACAGGAACTTCCAGGTGACTCATTTCATCTAAGGTAGATGCCTAAAATAAATCAGATGAATTATGGCCTGTACATGCCTAAAAGGCTCAAATGTAGCAGTCTCCATTGTAAACTCCATAGGTAAATCAAAGCCAAAATGCAGTGAAGCTGCAAGGTAGGGCCAGTACCCTAGGTGATATTTCACTGTACTCTGCTGAAATACTTCCAATTCCTGTGCAATTTTCAGAACACAGCTCATCAATGACTTTTTTTTATATTGGAAACTCTATAGGATCTACCTAAAAAAAGGTCTATATAAAAAAGTGAATCCAATAGTTATTACCCAAAATGAACCAGAAACCTTGGACCTGTGGAAGAAACTCTTCAAATTGGCAATAACCCTAGATTATTGGAAGAACATTAAAATCTGTTTATAAACATCAGATTTTTAGAAAGGTGACACTCTTTGACAGATTTCTGGGATCAAGCTTTTCTTAAAACCACAGAATGCATCAGCAAAAGTGTAAGGATGGATCATCTGGGATGGTGCTTGAAGCCTCCAAATTTTGGTTCAACCCAGTATTAAAATTTCAAGATTAACTGTGTTTCATGACCCAAATAAATGGAAAACTGAGGGCTGATATAAATTATTTTAATTTTTGTGTCAGTAAGTTGTACAAATTATAAGATTTCATAAGTAGCCAAATGTCTCTACTGTACTAAGTAACAATTTGAAGTGTAAGTAGTAAATCTCTAATGCCCAGAAGTGTTAAATGACATTGCTTAATTGAATAGAGTAGACATAGGCAATAACTCTCCAATACACAAAATAACCTGAGATCTAGTAGTTTTAAATCTTTGCAAGCAGACCACACCAGGGATATGAATTTAAATTCAAATAATGCATCTAATAGATCATAAAGTAAAGTTTAAGGTACTTTGTTTTGTGGATAATATCAAAGTCAGGAAAGAAAAAAATACTCACTTTCTAAGCAACATTCTGAGCAGTAGTTGCTCTATTTTTTTTTAGTGAAGATTTCAACAGAAAATTTTGAAGTAAATTGAGGTGTATGTTGGGGGTGTGTGTGTGTGTGTGTGTGTGTGTGTGTGTGTGTGTGTGTGTGTGTGTGTGTGTGTATGGAGATGTCTAAAAGGCAATAGCCATTTAAGAGAACAGTGTCTCAGAAAATGAAAACTAACAAAATGAAAATAGTTCATTTTTATACATTAGAAAACCTAAAAAAAAAGGTCATTACCTTGAAAAGAACTTAACAGTTTTCCCCTATGTTCCCCAACCCTGACCTTTGCCTTAAACCTAAGTTGCCACTTTCCCATTTCTGCAAGTTTGAGGAAAGCCAGCAAAATCCCCACTGAGGGGAAGATGCAGTATACTTTCCATTCTGGTTTGCAATTACTTCTCTGGTGTGTTGAGGTGCTGGATCTGCCTTTAGCATGTGCAGCATCCTCATTTTCTGTAAAATAAGACTCAGGAAGATTTTACAGAGGGCTATGAAGTTCTGGTGGGAAGGACTCCACTATTCAAAAGGTAAAAACTTCCAGGGTTCAAGTATAGATTTCTTGGCCAGAGATGTGGTACATAGAAAATAAGCAATCACAGAGACGAAGAAATAATTTTGTCTAGGAGAGATGGAACCCAGGAATATTTTATGCTAATCATAGATTTTTTTAGTAGTCCATACAAGCCAGTAAAGTTCATGTGTGAGCCATTTGGGAACTGATAATATCTTTGTAATAGGAGGGAGCTAAGGAATGAATGGGTTTCTGTGTCAATCTGTGATTGAAATGTCTTTTAAAAACAAATGCATGCAAGATGAAGGGAAAGCAAAAGGAATAAATTTCTCCTATCTAGAGAGGACTGAAACATAGAAGAGCCAGGATCCAGGATTCTCCTCATAAGCACATTAAAATATCTATTGATGTTGTTGGCATAGACACCTACTTCTGCGACAGCTGCAGCTTCTTGTAAGCTTGTGGCATTTAACAAATAGAGCTAGGCCCTGGATGAAATCCAGTATGAGCAATGCAAACAAGAACCATCCAAGTCTGGGTTCCACTTGGGCAGACAGAACATTTCGTCTGCAGCTGTCAGGAGAGGAGATGACAACTCCCAGAGCTGACGCCAGCACACTGGCCTAAGACAGCACCTTTGTAAAACATAACGGGAAACCCTTGAGAGAAGATCTGTTACAAGCTGGCAAGTTGAAGTCTCAGGTACTTAAAGGTGTCATTTCTCAACAGTAGGAAAATGATGAAACTTTTTTCTTATGATAAGAAAGCAAATCGGATGGAATAAAGCACAAAAATGCAATAAAGATAAATTTTATTTCCCTGACTTAACAGCAAAAGGGAGAAAGAGCTATATTGTATCACTTTTCCCTACTCCTTTTGCTGTGATAACTGAAAGTAAACTTTCATCTTTTCCCTTCTGCATTTACAAAAAGAGGAAGCTACAGAAAAACCCAAGTCTTCAGTGCTAAGCCTATGGAGACAGAATCCCTTTTATACTGCTCTGACATCAATTGGGATGCAAATTTATCTACTGTGGACTTCAATAAAGAGTTACATCTTAAATGCAGGCTTGCTTCTTCCAATCTATACGGAGGAGCCGTGTTTTGGAGAAATGGGCTGTGCCTGTATTTTACGTGTATTATAAGGTCCTTATTTCTTCTTTTTACTATTCTGCATTTCATGCGGGTATGGAAAGGGTCTTCATATGAGGGTTTTGGCTGCATTGAGTCAAGGTTTGACAATAATTATACAAGGGCATATGGCTGATAATTCTACTGTGATAATTCTACTGAGTGTAATTTGGTCCAACACAATCATTTTCCATAACCACTAGGTACTGTAAGGGATTTCAGTTTTTTTTATTATCAGTTCTCTATTGCTGTCTTTTTAAAGGTGCAGATGAGTATCTAATACAGTATTAGCCTAAAACAGACAAGTTTTTTTTTTTTTTTTTTTTGAGGAATTAAAATCTGAAAATTCCCATTTATTATACATATTTATATTACTCTGAATGAGGTCCATATCAGGACATTTCAGAGACTTCACCTAAATATCAAAGCTGTTGTTCAAATCCCTCCTGAGCAACTGGGTCCAGTATGTACTCATATGTCTCAAGGCTCTCAGCAGCATAGACAACATTGCTAAATTTTTGCCAAGATGAAGCCAAATAACTTTACAAGACATGCTAATTCTGTCCATCCTCTACACCAAGTAGAATCTGCAGTCGTCCAATGGACAAAGCTAAAGACTTTGAATCCAGCTCTGAGTTAACACAGAGCAGTGCAGGACCAGGCAAAGACACACTGGTCCAGAGAACCCCTCAGCAAAGTTACTTGCTACAGAAAGGATTAACATTATTCCAGTTATGATTTGTGCAGGCCACACACCTCCCCTGTCCATGTCAGACCATATACAAGGGTACTTTTTTCACCTGGGGTTACATGGTTCATGGCTCACTATCTACAGAGGGGAGTGAAGCAGAAACTCCCAGACGTATCTCATTTGCTCCCTATAACTGACATAGATGATTGAGGTTGCTCTGCTGCAAATGTATGAAGTATGTACACCCTGACAGAGGGTGGGAGACACAAAATAATGGGGGCTGCTTTTACAACACCCTTTGATCATGTCTGAACACAGCTCTTTGCTGTTGGGACTGTTGTTGTTCTGGTCTACCTCCCTGATCTTCATATGGTCATAGAGATCATGGAGAAGGTCATAGAAAATGTACACTCTACAGTTAAAATTTGGTGCATAGGGCATAATCAGGCTGCCTTTCTGCACTCAAAACTGAATAAGACTACTCTGTCAAATGCTTTAAACTCTCATCGACAGTCACTCAGAGTTGAATTATGGCAGATTTTAAGGACAAGTTAAAATGAAGTCAGTAAATGTTAAGTTCTGGCACCACTGTACTCAAGTTCATGTTTGTTTATTTTTTCAGAATTCTACTGATAGATATATTCATCCAGTGTATTATTCTCATCAAATTAACTAGGAGAAAAAATAGTGTCGTTTCATGCAAATGGAACATTTCCAGTGTATGGTCAACATTTCTTGGAATTTATGACTGACACATTTATTTGAGGCTGTTATGAAAATCTTGATAGGAATAATAAGTCCTTAGAGAGTCATAATTTAAATCTGATAGATTGATTACTGTAGACAATTCCTCTTTCCCAAGCCTTTCTCAAAATTCCTGGTACTCTTCCTTCTAAATTGTTGATAAAATATATTATCTTGTTTTTATCTTTTGTCAAAATGTTAAACTAAATCTACTTTTATCCATCTGTGTTACATTTGCACAAAATAATGTCTAGAGTAAGTCTCCCATATCTGCAATTTCCTTTACATTAGTTTTTCATAGAAGTACAAGTGCTGATTTAACTAGCCATAAAAAGAGAGAATTTATTCACAGCATCTGGCTTATATGCTATGTTCAGAGCGACAAATATTTTTGATCAAAATAGCATTGGTTCATCTAGACCATCCTCCTGCCTGTATAACTGCAGTTCATATTGCACCATTTAATTGAAAGCTAAGCAGCCAAATGAATACTATTTTGCAGCATCCAGCATTCCTCCCAGAAGAGCAGTGCTGAAATATATTGTAAGAACTAGTATCCTGCTGAAAATAGATATTTTGCAAATCACATTTGAAAGAAGAGAAGAAAAAAGGATTTCTATTGTGCAATAAAGTACAAAAGTCTCATGTTTTCTGTGGGCTGTGAGGTCCAGAATTCTTCCCCTCTCTTTGTCTCTCTTCCCCTCCTTCTCTTCCTGTGTCACACAACATTTATTTGTTCAAAGTTTTAACACCAATTAATTTCAGTTTATTGGATTACAGGTGGGATAACTGCATTGGTACAACTGGCATTGTGAACAGCATGACATTTGTATTTAAGTGTTTTTACAAGCATAATTTTCATTTTGGTGTAATTCCAGTTATTTAATTGGTGTAGATAACATGACATAAAAAGAATGGGTGTATAAATACTACCTCGTGTATTGCTATAAATGTATCCACTGATCTGTTGTTCATTCAGGCACATATCACAATGTTGTCATAGCATGATAGATGCCTCATAATAATTCGAATAATAAGAAAATATGCAAAATAATATAGAAGTCAAACAAGTGTTTGCTGTATTATAATATTTTATTTCTTTATCATAAACTACTTTAGGATCATACCGCATGTATTCCCCAGCAAGGCAGAGAATACTTAGTTTAATTTTCAGATCATGATTAGGCAGACAGTTTAATTATTTATTCATTTTCTCTTTTGATTTAAACACTTCATATCAAAGAGTATCTGTCTCCATTTTTGAATACCAAACTTAAAAGCACAATAAAGCAAGGTTATGTAATCAATTCAAGTAGCAACAGCACCGTATCTCCAACGGCGATCACATCTCAAACAAATCAGAAACTGGCAGACCCTGTGTGGATTATAATTCTACTCCACTCTGTACTTTCTTCCAGACAACATTCCAGCTCCCAACAGACTGATTTTGCTGTAAGCCCAGTAATGAATTACTGGAGACCAGTGGAGAGAAAAAAGCATTCTAATGAAAGAGGCTTTACATTCATCTAGTCTCTCTTTCATAGTAAGGAAAAAGTGCATTCAAGTGTCACCTTTACACCACCACCCCCCTTGGGTTGTATATCACAGCTGCTGTTGAACAAAAAGTGCTAATGTACAATGAGATTAATCTAATATGAGCATCAAAACAACATTAGCCTGTAAAGTTCCTCTGTTTCTCAAAGACCTGAGCAAATAATTTGATCCTAGAATATTCAGTGAATAATTTCAGATCATCAAGAGAAAATAGGCTGCTGAAGCTTGTACTCGTATAGTAGACTCCATGTAAACCATATAAGCTGAGGAAAATAAGGGCTTTTGAAAGAAACAGGCTCAATGGAACTGAAGCTCATGGCCAGATGTAAGTAATGACTCCAGTGCAATAGAAATGGGTAATGTCCTTTAGGGGTGATTTATCATTCCAGACAGAGTTACGAGCAGTAAAGTCCCAGAAAGTGGTCCAGGAAGGAATCACAGTAAAGATGAACATGTCAAAGATTCACACCTCTAAATGAAGTTCCAAGACTTCATTGAATTAGGAAGGCTGAAGCCACAAAAAGTAGTGGCTCCAAGGTCTCCTCTATCACTGCTAATCGCTATTGTGGAGCAAGGAAATAGTAGCACATCAGAGGGGCTATCCTTTTGTTACTCTCCTAGACTGTAGAAAAACTGGTATAAAACTACTGTACATTATATTCTTATCTAATCTATTATAGATAGGGTGGTACAGAACAAGGAAGGGAGAAGAAGATATTGAATTAACTTGGCAATATATCGATGAAACATTGTGTGGAACCAGCACCCTGCTATTTTTTTATTGTCTCATACTTACCAAAGAAGGACTTATTTCATTCTTGATTGAATTCGGAGTATTTGGAGTCCCTATGCAACATCTCCCATCAGATCTGAATAATGTTACTTCATTCTCATAAATGATCCTTCGCTCACTCATATTTAATAAAAACTCCAGCTGACCTCAGTTCAAACAAGACAGATTATTCAAAGTCCAAAACTAAAAGCCACAGAGGGCAATGGAAAACCCATTTCTAAGTTTTAAGTCTAAACATCAGGCTTTCATTTAGGAAACAAATTCATTAAGTCATTGAATTTGATCATGCATGCAGTTTTTTAGTGACCAAGGATGTTTTCCTTAAGAAGGAAAGAAAATTTTCAGTCATAAATATACATTTTGCCAACTTTACAAATATCATGTAGGGGTTGACTCACCATAGAACAATGAATCAACACCAACACCTCAGGAGAGTTAAAATAATTATGAACTATTCCACAGACAGAAAAGCTCCCAAAGAAACTCTCCCAGTGTTTACACCAAAAAGAAAGCACCGAGATGCTACTGTTCCATGAGTTCACACAATCATTGTCCATTCCTACAGAAATATCAGGGAACATTTTAAAACCTTTTCCCCCTGATTGCCAGGATGACAGTTGTTATTTGTCATTGTGTGCTAAAGTGGTCACCTGTAAAAACAAGTAAAATATTACTGAAGCTTACATTCACAGTTCCGAACCTTTGGTGAGTATGATGGATATGAAAGAACTTGAGTTTAACAATACACACATGCAGCTTTGGGAATTCATGGCCTAAATAACTGCCCTGAGACAGAGCTTACAAAAATATTTTTCACTCCAAACTAGCCATCTTCTGAAATCATAAACAGGAATGTTTGTTCCCCCAGTTATTCAAATAAAACTAAAAACAATGTACATGTTTTACACAGTTCTAACTGTTAGCTTATATTTTGGAGAACAGGAAGCTCATTGTATGCTGCACAGTCACTAGTACAGCAAATGTTTCTGCTGTAGGTCTTTGATGGGAAGGAATGTTGAAGATCACCTTCAGATTTCCTGACCTCAGGGACAGACTCATCAGCTTATCATCTCCCTTTGTAACTCTTCTGTGTCATCCATCCTCTGTACTTCAGCTCACTTGATCTTCGAACCTTACTCTCCCTGTATCATACTGCATTTTTCAAACTGAAGTGCTCGTTAAAAAAAAAGCAAGCAAGCAATCAGAAGAGGCTATCTGATGCTCTCCATTTCCAGGAAGTTGGATAACAGGGCGTTCTCTCCTTTTTCTAACTACTGGAGATGAAACTGTCTTCAATTTCAGTTCCCAGCTTACCCCTCCGCTTTCCCCCTCTGCTTTCTTTCAGGACCCCACCTGTTATCCTCTGCTTCTGCTGCTCACCATAGAGTTCTGTTTTGATCACAAAGAATAAAAGAGAAAGATCCCTTCTCCACCACCCTGATATATCCTAGCTTTGAGGATGTGTTTCAGTCACTGGCAGCCATCTTCCTATATCATGTGCTACCATGAGAAAGGCAGGACCTCCCAATAAAAAAAATCTGAGAAAACTGCCTATTTATCTACTGGTAACACTTAGTTAAGTGTAGGTGTTTCTTTGTAGGTGTGGATAGATGAAATAGGTGACTAAGTGCTATTATGGTCAATGGAGAGCGCTTCATTTAATCTGTGCAACACTAGTTGAGCCTACTAAGAGATTCAGCTGGCCACCAGTATTTATTTTAAAATGATCTGAATACTTGTCTAGGTTTCACTGAGCATATTGATGTTGGCTATAGGGTGATTTGGACAATTGCCTCCTGTAGACATCTATGTGCTGAAATTGTTAGGTTATGAGATTACCAGGGATCCAGGGGCAGCTAGTGGTTGAGTCTGAGTGATTATGGTCAACTACTGGGGTGGTCCACACAGTGTATGTGTATATGTGTATGTCTTTCTCCATAATGGATCTTCATTCTGAACTGCCAGAGAGGGGGACAGGATTAAGCCATCTGTGCCATCTCTGTTTGCATGACTATTTCTGTCTGTGTTAATCTGTGTGGCCAGCCACATATGAATGTGTTTGTGTACTGTGTGAGTGTGCCTAACGTGGTCAGCCTTGCTACTTCCTGGACCTGGGAACCTAGAGCTATAGCAGCCTTGCCTCCATCAGGCTATGAGATTTGGCACTCCTAACAGAAATCTGGGGGTCAGTCCCACTCAAACTGCCTATTTATCAGTAACAGGAGAAAGATCACATGTTGCAGATTTGTTGGAAAAGCTGGGACAGACAAGGCCAAGTTTTACCAGCACCACCAGCACCTCTTATTTCTTGGGTTTCTTTTTCATTGTAGCGATCCCAGGCACCTTGTGATTGGAGATTTTTCCTCTCTTATCTGTGAGTTTAGAGCCTCCCGTGCTGGAACAGTGATTTCATTCTTGATCTCAGCATGTGCTATTCAGACCTGAGCCCCACTGTGTCCTTTCAGACAAAGCCAGTTTCTTTCCTGCAGAATAGCAAAATTGCTTCCTATTATCCATACTATTGTGTACTTATTGAACAAATAAGTTTCTGTGCTGTTGGAGGTCTCTGCATGCGTAATGCCCAATGTCTTTGCAGCCATGGATGTTTCTTTCCTTAACTGCTTCCTCCTGCTGCTCTCTTCCTCACCTCTGAGAGAATATCTTAGTTGAAGCTTTTTAACACATCTTCTACAGCAATATCCCTTTCATCTTTGCCTGATGCAGAAAGATATATCATACAACTTCCCAATATAGGGCATGGTTTGAGGCATCCTCAGGTGGACATAGCCCTTGCAATTGCAGGTAAAAGAAGATCATGTCCTAGCTTTCTGATTATTCTTCATGTATTATACTGCTCAGCTGCATGTTTACCCCACATTTACCATCCTTTTCTCAAACTTCCCCTTGGAAAACTCCTATTTGCAACACCCTGATCACATACTCCTTTTTCAAAAGCTGCTTCTCACTTGAGCAGCTACAAGCAGCTTGACTGGAGTAGGAAAGGGAGACACAAGTCATGGACCCAGCTAGGGAGCCTCTGTTCCCTACAGGCAGACCGCAGTGTGATATACAGTCTGCCCTGAGCAGTCAACCCAAGCAACACAAAATACATTGTTTTCTCTAAAGTTAAGGGGCATACATTTTCTTTGCCTCTAAAAGAGGCCAAAAAAATCTCTAAAGACTTTCCAGCTTAGTAAATTCATGGGGGAACGGGGGAAAATAGATAGATGACACTATGGGACAGTTTCTGTATGTGAGTCACTTAACTTTCCTGTAGCCTATCTCAACTGAAGGCTATAGCACTGAGCTCATTTGCTTTCAGAAAACTGTCCACATGCACTATCTGTCTGCTAAAGCTTCACCGTTAAAGAGGGGATGCCACCAAATATAAAGAATTTCATATAGAGGAGTAGACAAGATTAGAATTCTTCCCCATAGAAAAATACCTTATCCTCTACCTCCTACAGAAAGCTTTCTTACTGGAGGATTTAAGTTGCATGATCAGTCTTTCTGATAATCTGGGGCAAGATTTTTGAAACAGAAGCATAAACTTACCCTCCTATATCCATATTTAGGTCTCTACCTGATTAAAAGCTGAGATTCTGAGAGTCACGTTGCGATTGTTTAAGAATCAAAGAATGAATCAGCAGTAAAGCCGGAGAGCACACAGCACTACAGAAAATCAGGCGGGTGCCTGAATAGGACCTTTTATTTATTTCTGAACTCCTATTTTTGAAGGGTTTGGTCCAGGGTTCAAGTTGTATCTTTGTGGGGAAAGAAGTAGAAGCAAATTACAGGATCAGTATTATCCTCTAATAAAATCAAACAGAAAAAGTTCTCTTCACTTCTAAAAATTTCTGACTGCCCTTTCTGATGTGCATCTCATTGCTGGCTGGGAAGGGAATGAGCTTGCTTGAGGAATAATAAACTGGGCCGAAGCTCAGATCTGTTATGCAAATAAACATATTAAATGAATGCATTTTCTATGCAGCATAGCTACTGCCAGGAAATTTGTTGAAAACATTGTTTTGCCAGTGACAAAGGCAATGTGCCAAATTCATACCTGGTGTGAGTGGGCGCAACTTGACTGGTTTCAATGGCATTGTGCCCATTCACACCAGGTCTGTAATTGGGCTACTGTGCTTTAAAGGCTTTCATTATCCAAGATGTGCTAAAGTGCAGATAAACAAATTCTCCTACAACAGACGAGCTTCTTTCCGGGGTTGACATTAATTTTCAGCTCACTTAACAGGCATAAACTCCTTCTGGCTGAGTTAAGTCTGTGACTGTACCAGCTAATCTACAGAAAGAAAATCTCGGGTACCATCAACACCTTTTCATCTGTAGAACTGCTAAAAGTACCCAGCCTAGGAGGCAGCAGCTTCAGAAATTGTATCTTAGTAAAGGATGGGAAACTAGACTGATTCCAAAAAATTGACCTGAACTTCCCTTTTGGACTCTATCCCAAGTAAAGTCTGTGAAATTTCAGAAATGTTTTATTTATCTTCCTCTCCACATGGTATGTCAAATGTCAAATCAAAGGGTAAGCATACAAAAAATTATAAGAAGACCTGTTTATGTGAGATCTTTAATATTGTTTATGGCCTCAAATTGTGTAAACACCTGAATATAGTGTGTTATACACACAGTTTAAACCCAGAGCCTCTGGAAGTGCACCCATCTTCAGAGGGAAAATGCAACATTTCTGAAGTCAGCATTTCCTTTATCTCAGATGCACCAAACACTGAGGTCTATCCTGTCCTGTCCTATCCTATTCACTGTCATTTATAGACATGCTGACAGACCTCAAATTTATCAAACAATTGTTTGCCCTGAGAAAGGTGTAAGGATGTTCTCATGTTCTAAAATCTGTAGAGGATACAAGTATACAGAAGGTCAAAGAATAGTTAATATGAGATTTAGATCCTAAAGAGGGTGAGAGAAAGTATCAAAGATTAATGTGAGACTTTGTGAGAATGAACACAACTGTATTCGGTATAAGAAATAATAAATCTGACATGATACAATTTCTTATTTAAGCTGACTTCTCTAACTTTTTTGGAATGTAAACATGAAGCTGACTGCATAAGATCAGGTCACCTATTGCCTGGGGAAAACAGACTGAATTTTATTGTCTTGTTGATCTCAGGAGGTTTATATCCTGATCTCTTTTCAACCAGAGGTAAGAAGTCCTGGTTCAATTTGTCTCACATACAAATTACAGACTTTCATAACGCTTTCATCATAATTTGAGTTTGTCTTTCTATTTCACCTACCCTTTTTTGCATTAGAAGTACAGCTGCTACATACATAAGCAGATTCTATCACACAAAGCTTAAAAAACAGAATCTGTGCTGTATAGGTATGGCATAACAGCAATAGTCCAATTAAATCAAAGCTGAGATAATCTGCAGTTCCACTGACAGGTATCTGCATATAACTTCAATGTGACTTATGTGCAAAGATAATGAATTCTCTAATGCAAATTTACACATGGGGGTCAAACAAGGAACTTCTTTGTATTTGACAGTACATTGGGTATTAGGTATTTGTCACAAAATAAATAATTCATCTCACATAGCCACTTGCTATGTAAATGATAGTCTATGTATATTAAAGCATTTACCACTTAGAATAAAATGGACAGCTGGGGCCAAATGAATCTCTCTCAGGACACATTACCATTACAGTTCCCCTGTGAGTTTTTAACTCTTTTCACTTCTGAGGGCTGTCATGAGGACATTAATTGAATAAGGTGCAGAGTTCATTCTAATGCAGGCAGAGCCACAAAACAGAGGAAAATAATTTAAAGCAGTACATTAATTTCAGATTCTACTTTCCCACCATTTTTAATGTTTCTCAAGTCCCTGGTGTAATTTGGATCCAATTCAATTTAGGAAAAATGTAAAGGTTAAATATTTTCAAAATATCAAGCAGATGACAATCAAAATATAATTAGAAAAATTTTAACATAAATTGGGATTTGGGTGAAATTTGAGACCTAATTCTGACCTTAAAATCCACATGAATTTAGGACTTTCATTGAATACATCATCTCCTTCCAGCTCACTTGCATATTCCTCTCCTATTCTCTCAGACCCAAAGTGAACTTCCAGTGGAGAATGAAGTTTCGCACACTGAAGAGTGGCCATACAAATGGATCAGTTAAAGGTATATCTCAAGTCTCTATGGACAGGGTAAATTAGAGTGCATGTTCTTCATCCTAGCCAGCCCTACAGAAATTTCCCCATACAGACAAAACAGAGAGAAGCCATTTTAACTTTCTATTCCCCTCTCCTGCAGTTAGAAACACCACTAAAACCAGACCTACTCTCACATTTGTAGCTGTGAATCTAGAGAAACACTGTTAAACTCAGTGGAGTTTCTTCATACTTATATCCAAATTTAAACTCAGCACCTTATACCCATTAGAACTGTATCGATATAAGCACTACTTATTGCAGCAATCAGTGATTATTATTGAGCATGGAATAAACTAAACTGGACTTGATTCGCTGATCAGGCTGTTAAATATATTTCAATTATCTTTTCCTCAGTGATTTCAGGATGTTTATGTGATACCCATGCCAACAACATAGGATTCTCTAGGGCTAATTTAACAGCCGTGGATCAGTTTATACAGAAATATGATATGCTATACAAAGAAGTCTTTTAAAAATAAAGTCCTAACATCTATGATCATCCCTGTGATCATGAGTGCAAAATCTAAGTTGTAGTAAAATAGATTATGCAGCTGAATAATGAAGAAAGTTGGCTAAAAGACTCTGATAATGTTTTAATTATTTACGAAATGTGCCTCTTCCCAAATGAATCTCCTAAGTCCCAAGCCAGCACAAACTGTTATTTTTAGTACTACATAACAACACTTATTCTAACTTCAATTTATTTTATAATGATACTAGTTAACATAAACTGAGATCCCTGATGAATTCAGCTTTGACTTAAGGCAAGGAAATTGTAAGAGACACACCCCTTTGTGTCCTGGATTTCCAGTATCCTGGTTCAGCAGAAAAATTGTTAGCATAACCAGCACTTGACTTCAAGACTTTTTCATCCATGTCTGCAAAACAAAAGAAAGTGGAGGATAGTTAATGTTAGATTAGCAAAGCCACCTAAATCCTTTCATGTTCCTCAAAACTAGAAGTTCAGTGGCTGAGAAGTTAGAGGTGTAGCTGTAATTGCTAAGAAAAACCTTTGTGGTTCTAATTACTGGCCCTTAGAGCTCTCAATCACAGATCAAAGGCACCTGAGGCAGCATTACACCCACTGGTAAAGCTATCTAGCATAGTGCAAACATCTGCAAACTAAAGTTTGGGTCTCAAGTAGCAGTGTTAGGACATCAACCAGCACAAGGTTCTGTCAGGATCCTGGACTCTGCTATTTAGGTCAGGCAGAAACCAGGTGAACTGCTGCAGGCATGTGTTTTATTCTGCAGCTAACACAAGTGGACCCAGTGCTCCATGTCATTGTCCATATACCCTTAATTATCTGGCTGGTATGACCTATCAAATTGGTAAAGCAAATTTGAAGTCAGAAAGGAAGCCTGTCAGAGACTGTGAGGCTGGGGAACAAGAAGGACAGGTGTTCACTTTTGGGGCTGGTTAGGATAATCTAAACTTAATTTACTTAAAAATTTCAATATTATAGCCTTCTTTGCTACTTTAAAAATGTCTGTCTCCAATCCAATAATGCCTGCACAGTCAACAGTACAGAAAGAGGACCTTAGACCTTAGACTCTAGTCCTGGTGGATTCTAACTCTCATTGCTTTCGCTCTCAAGCTCACATTTGTAATACAGTGACAGCTGGCTCAGTGTTTTTCTATGTCATTAAAATCCAATGTCTTAAAAGAGTAAGTTGTATAAAGCCAAGACAGCATTCTAAACATAGAAGACAGAAAGAGTACCAAAATCAAGGTTGGAGGGTTTTGTTCTGTAAGATAATCTGTTCTTCAAAGCAAGGATGCTAATGTGAGACATGAGGTGGGAACGCTGCTGCCACATGCAAGGTGTTTGGGTCAGCTATGGAAGTCATTTGCAGGAAGGCCAAGAATTTTTCAGTGTGACTTATCCTATCTGGAGCTGATTGTTGAAATCAGTGGAGCATAAAGGGGATCAAAGATGCACCCCTTCAGACCACCTGCTGTGGCATACGACTGCAGTGCCCATTTCAGTGGCATGTGGCATCATCACACATGATGCCTCCCCTTTCAGAGGAAGGTTGTTTCTAGTTCTGCTGGTGGGACAGGAAGACATGAGGAACTGATCCAAACTGTGAAGTAGGGAAGAGACAGTTCATTTAGGAATGCCCTGACTACTGGTTCAAATACCGTCATCTCTCTCTCTCTCTGTTTCCTGTGTTACTTCAGTAGCAGAGTGCACAACTCCTCTGCAGATGGAGAAGAACTGCACCATCTCACTCACTAGCTCGTATCTCCCCTGAGATTCCCACTTTATTTGCATACTGTATTTGTGTGTTTATTTTTGTCATAGCCCCAAAGTCAAATAGAAAGTGGCAGTAACATAATGCTTTTTCCAGATGTTTTTCCTAAAATGTTTGTTCACTGAAGGTGCTGTTGTTGAAGACTACACAATACTAGGAGCAGAGATACACAGAGAATAATTACTTTATGTAGCATATTAAGTTTCAAATCTATCCTTATTTCAATTTAGAGGGGAAATTGCCCAATGAATGAAAATTCTAAAATGAAATGGAAATTGAATTTGATCAATCAAAACACATCATTTTGATTAAATTAGTATTGCAATATGATTTTGACTCATCCCAAAATACAGTGTGATAATAATATATATAATAATAGAAGTTTAGTCTTTTTGAAGAGGAAATTAAACCATCTTGTTCTAAGGATGTCAAAAACTGGTCTTCTTTTTGCCAAAATTACGCGGGCATGCTTCTACAAAGCATTTCAATTTCAGAGAAAATGTATTTGCAAATGGAAAGTTCTTCCATCTTTTTTTTTCTTTTGACCGATGCTAAGCAGATGTCTCTTTTACAGAGAAGGGGAAGGAAACCAACATGCATAAAAAGTAAATACATGGTTTCTGTTTGTTCATTCATGCACATATTTGCTCTCTTGCCTGATCCAAAGATGGCTGAAGTTAATGGACAGATTCCCCTGAACACTTACCATGCCTTTAATTTTTGAGTAAATGGTGAGGCAAGCACAAAGCAACTTATGTGATTCCCCATATAAAGATCCATCCATGAACCATGTTAATCAAGAGGTTAGCAGGTCTGAGGCTTTTCTCAATGAACACTTAATGCAGCAAACTGCGAGGTGTTTACTGCCATGTGCAAAACTTTGGCAAAATGTTCCCTGAATTATTTTTACACATGAGAAGAATACGAGTTGTTGATCTCAAGAGCCCAGAGCTCTAATTTGCTTTTTGCATAAGGCACTCATTCCCTTTCTTCCTCACTTTGATTACTTTTGAAGTCTCATTTGTTACTGTTCATTATTTGTTATTATTTTATTATTTGTTATTCATTTCTTCGTTTGCTCTTGTTATTTGTCTTTCTTCTTTGCTATTGCTTTATTTGTTTGCATTCTGCTTCTACAATATTTTCCCTTTTGCTATTATTTTTCTTCATTAGTTTCAATGAAATTTTATCTCTGCATATCGTGTAGCTTGTTTTTATTTCATTATTTCCCATGTTTGTGTTCCACAGCCACCACAGTTCAGCCTCACAAAGTCTTCTAAAGGCAACTCTTATCAATACAGCAGCACTGAACTCCACAGATAGATAATGCTTTATTAAATGTTACATTGAAGCTGAAATCTTACACAGCAGGTAGCATAAAATCATTACCAGCTTGAATATTTTTGAGGATCAAGATGATAATGATAAGGGTAATGTCCCAACAGGGGACTCGCCACTTATTGCTTAATCCACAAGCCCCCTACAGGTGTGTTTTGGTGTCATTGAATGCCCACCCAAGGTTTATATGAAAGCTCGAAGCTAAGACACATAAATAGTTCTATAAAGATCCTATAGCACAGCCTAAGCTCTCTGGTTTTTAGGGACTTTATGCTATTAATAAGAAGTTAATGGGAAGTAAAAATATTGCGTGGGAAATGTGTGCATAAAAACCTTATGTTCTCTGTGGCTCTCTCCTGTAAAACTGCTCAGGAAATTTCAGCCTACACTGTCTTTTCTTTTTAAGAAGTATATGTGAGCAGTCTCTCATCTCTTTTTTATCTATGGAATATTTAGATACGTAATATAAAAAGGATTTGTAAAACAAATAGTGCCTCCCTTCACTCTGGATTTCTCCAGTCAGAGCAAATGCAATGTTATTCATTTCATAATCTGGACTATATTTCAGGTATGAAAGGCCAAAGTGAGTTAATATTTTCCTGAGCAAAGCTATCAAACAGACAAACACTATAAAAATGTTATATGGTCTTTCCTTTTCATCATGTTAGTGTAGATCTTTGATCCTCAGATCCACAGTTTTAGGAACATAAAGGACTGGGAAGATCTTCAATTTCTTTAATAATATTGGGCATTTTCATGAGCTGTGTAATGTCTTCTACCTGTATCGGCATGATTTTTAAGCCAAAAAAGTAACTAGATTTATGTCCCTATTTTGTATTCTTAAAAAACTTTTGGAAGATCTGTGCTCCAGTGCAAGCCTGCATTTCCCTCTAAACTTCATAGAAAATGCATTCATCTCTTAGAACAGTTCCTTTTTCTTGTTTTCATTTTTTTCCCTTTTGGACCCTTCCATAAGCAGTTCAAACCCAATGCTATCCAGTCAGACCAGTGTTACAGGAGCGTGGAGTCCTGTACGTTATACAGTATGGTACACCTGGTGTTCAGGGAAGGAATTCCTGCAGTACATCTAATTTGTATAAAACAGCAGGGTTCCATATTGTCTGTCACTTTTACTATTGATGTGCAAGCAACAGAGACCTCAAGTCCAGGCTATGCTATATCCTAACCCATACTAAATACCTAAAAGAAGCAGAGGTTGAATTCTACCCCTAACTGAATTCCCACAGGTGACAAGAGGACCAGGCTTTTAGCCACTGCTATAGAGAAGGTGTTACATACCAGGGATTAAAATTGTTCACAGGATGTACTTTGTACCAGCTGACTGTATTATATCATTCTGTAAACCATATTTAGCAGAAGGGCTTCAGGCACTGCAGACACTGTGCATTAGTGTGTCTGCTAAGACCTAATGTCTTAATTTGAGATATCATTACCCTTCTTCCCCAGAACAGACAGGACACTTACAGTCTACGACAAGAAGCTTCATTAAGTAACACACTAATTAGAAGCTGCCCTCTGGCAAACTTTGACCAAATAATGTAAAACTTCTGTCCATGTAAGCCATAGTAAAATACATCAAATATATTTTAGAAAAGAATAACACTTAATAGACTTCACTGACACTGAAGCCGAAAGAACTGTATTGATGCCAAGTACGGTCTTATGGCAAAAGCCCACTGCTTTTAGATTGCACTTCTGTGATTATTTCTCTATACAATTACATTTGTTTCTCATTCTATTTAATGTTAAATTTTCAATTCTTCAAAGTGGCTATCTCTTACTCATCCACATGGAGGTAACACCAATGTAAAAAAGATTCTATAACTTTCAGCTATATAATTTGCCTTAAAAAAATAAAGAATCACATACAATGAGTGTCTCATAAAATTGACAGGGGGAGTACTGGATGTACAAAACCTTCCCTTTCCTTCCAGTAGCATGAAGTAAATTGCAAAATAAATCAATTCTTATGGATGCTGTTGACATGCAACATTTGCTGCTTTTAAAAATTAATAGCTGAAATAATGAACATTCTCAAAAACTCTCTGAACAGTCAGCTTGATTAATTCCTTGAAATGAAAAGCAGTTGACAGGTGCAATATTCTCAGCTGAAATTTTCTGTAGCCTGAGCAGACTACAGTCTAAACTTATCCCAGTAACACAAGTTTGCTTGCTTTGGTTTTAATTTGTGGGAAAATAAACAAACTAAAGTCCCATATTGTGCTTTGCCTAGACATGCATACACACACACATCTATAAAATATTCCTTCCTATAAAATTAAATAAAGTTTAATTTTTGTGTAAATATTATTTTGAAGGCATAATAGCACTGCACTGTGCAAGTGTCATCACTTCCTATTAATATTGTACTATTGTCAAACTGATAAGAAATTCCTGAGCATAAGGAAATGTGCAGTGCATTTTGAACAATTTCTAAAAAGTGGTCTGCATCTCAAGGTGGTATAGAGAGGAGTAGCTCCACTGAACGAAGTGCAGTTACACAGATTTACATCAAGGTTTTCATTTGTCTTCTTTTCCAGGTTTTACAATGTATGGTCCCTTAGCATATAACCAGGAATTAAACAGCAAAAATTGTTAACTATTTCTCTTTCTGGCTTTTTTCTCTAGAGATGGAGTTTAAAAGTATGGCTATCTACACTGGCAAATATTTATGATAAATTTCAGTGTAGGTTAAAAAATAAAAAATGAATAATGTTTTGGTTAAACATTAAGATATTCTTTAATTTTTAAGAATGTACATAAAATTTAAAATATCTAAAATTTAATGCCATTCTATGTTCTTTATTGCCCTACTTTTTGTTGCTGAATGAGATATTGGTCTGCAGTAATAGTCATGGCTATTTGAGATACTCAGATGATCCAGGTGACCCTATCTTCCCTTCCTGCATCACAAGGAGTTGATAGTCTCAAAGGACCCACTTTCTACAAGGAAAGGTTATCATTCGCTCAGCCATACATACCTCAGCTCCTTTATTGTTAGCATCCAAGAAGAACTTCTGAGTGAAAATTAAGCAGAAAACAGGAGCTCTGCTTTTAGTCTGAATGTAATCAGGACAATGCTCTTTCCTATCCTTCAAGAGATTAAGTTCCAAAGTCTCTTTTTTCACTTCTGGAAGTTTTTCGTCCATCATTCAGGAGTCTTTCCTGCTAGCCAAAGTTTCATTGTTACTGTGAAATGGGGCTGGAAAGAACCGTGGTTCCACATCCCATTCAGGTAAATAGTGCTATATATCAATGTGTGAGTCAAGACTAATTGAAGGAAAGCTTGATAAAAATTTCAGCAAGCAGATGGAGACATTAGCTATGTTGTTGTTGAAGTCTTCCAAGATAATAGATATTACCATCTTGATAATCACATTAGATAACTTCTCTATCAGCAGCTCTTGGAACTGTTAGGTGTCTGGGGGGTTTATAGATTAACAAGATGTCAAAGCTGGTCTTTTTTGTAGTCTTACAAAATAAAAAGAAACACTCAAGGGAGTTGGCTGAGGCTGAATTCATTAAATGTCTCAAATATGCAGTGGAATTACAGAGAGTTAGTTAATAAAACCATGCAATCTGTTTGTCAGATACGTTGAAAAGAAACTTACTTCCAAAAAGTAAAGAGTTTTCACTGCAAGATGCAGGCCATTATTAGAATAAGACCTTCAAATGCATACACAGTCTATGAAAACAAAGCATCAGAAGACAGAGAAACATGCAACAGGGTAAAATGGGCCTAGAAATATGACTCCAGAGAAAAGTCCTAGGCCTCTCAGGCATAAAGAAGCATAAAAGCAGACTACTATATAGCAATTAGACAAAATGAGAAATATGAAGGTTTGTTCTGAGCTCAGCTCTAATCAAGGCATGCCTCTTTGTTCAACTAAAATTGCATTACGTCCCTGGAGGGCTAGCACATCTTTCAGAAAGCAACGGAACATCAAGGTCTTTAGCATCTGCCAATATATTCTTGCTGAGGGCTAAATTCTGGAACTGTTTAGGCAAAGATGAAGACTGAGGGACTATAAAGTTCCCAGAGCCATCCTGCTTATACACAACAAAAGGCTTTGCAGAGTAGGGTGCTTTTCAGTGCTTCTTGGCTTTATTGGAAAAAGGAATAGCTTGTACCACCCATGGTAACTCGGCCTTGGATATAGCCTAATTAGGGTAGCAAAGATTAAACCACTCCTTGTACACATCTGGCCTCATTTGCATCTTGGGAACCTCTGGAGGCATAATCATCCTCTTTTTTTACATCTCCATTGGGCTTGAGTAACATAGCTGAAACTTAGCCTAATGCCAATTCTCTGTATGTACAAACATAATGGCTGTGTAATCACTAAATCTTAACTACACTGAATCTGTGTATTAATTATATATAATTTAACACCCAGAATTATGCTATATGTTTGCTTGGGCTATAAGACATTGATTTTCACAGTCCTAGGGGGAAAGGTATTGAGATCTCAAAATCAGACCAAAAGGGAAAATATTGAAAATAGCGCATACAAATTAAAGTACATCAGCAGCAGTTCCAGAAAAACATGTCACTGAGCAGAATAATAGCATATTATAATTCCAATAACACTGCCAATAGAAAGATAGGTCAGAGTCAAATAAAAGACACCTACTTATTCACAATTGTCTTAAAATTCTTTTCTCTGACTCAGAATAAGCCCTCTTGAATCTATAAAGTGTTAACTCTAGACTTACTGAAAACTCAAGTTTGATGGGTACCTCATTTTTTTATGATTAATTATGGATAGACCTGAGCACCAGGTATTTGCTCCATTCAGCTGCTTGGATCATGAGGAAAGAGCGTATATCCAGAAATACCCAGCTGTCAGCTTTGCTGGAGCCATTTACTCCGGGGAACCAACTTCAGGCAAAGCAACTTGAGGATGGAAGCAAAATTAAGGAGGCTAAAAGACTGTCTGTTTCACATCTTAATTGCTTGAGCTATTAAACAAACACATCTGGTATTGATGTCTCTTGAATACTGTACTTTTTATGTATCACACATGCCACTGTGTTAATGCTTTTATGAGCTGCTCACTTTGGACTTGGAATTGTGGTTTAGTTTTTTGGGGGTTTTTAATCTACTAAAGCAAAACTTATTTATCTGTTTGGCGACAATCATTTTATTTTGTTTTACCCTCTGCCTTTTGGGCTTTACATATTGCATTGTCTGTCCTTCCATCACGTCTCCTTCTGTTTGTTCAAGAGAAATTAACAAAATTAAATAAAGGAAAATTCCTCTCTGGCAGGCATGAATTTGTTAGAGTGGAGTTAAAGGAGACAAGTTTGCAAAATTTCATTAGAGAGCCAAGTAATCGTTAAAGCAGATGCTGCTTCTTATTTGTTCAATAATGCTTTTATACATTTCAAGCTTTATGAAGGACTGATTTGATAAAAATGTCCTTGGAGGACTGTGACTTTGAGTTACCTTCTGTGGAGGAATTCAATGGGTGTAGCCTAAAAAGATACCAAAAGGAGACTATGGAGGATTTGTATTTGAAAGGGGCTAAATTTCTGCAGATGTACAGAATAAGCATTATTGATAAATTTGTTTCTAGGTGTTACAGGCTACAAAAGGCACTTCCACTTGGCTCCTTGAAAATAACCTGTATTCCTTTTCCTTTAACAAAGGCAAATAGGTACAAAAATTACATGTACTGTACAGGGGCTGCAACTGATAATTACTTAGAATTCAATTGTATTGTAAAGGCACAATCCTATGCTGTTATCTAACAACACAGATGTGGCAGATTGCAGGAGGTATTTTCTCCAACAGAGCTAAATTTCACCTATCACTGTGTGTGAAATAACCCCTAGGGAACTGCAGTGCCCTCAAAAAATGTGCTGGCCATACAAATGGGGAAAGTTTCTTGTTTTCCCATAAAAGTCTGGTGCATTATTGGTGCTTCCTCACTCCATACAAATTACAGCTGTAAGAGGAGTAGACAGAAGACTGTATCCTCTTCCTCTTCATACACAACAATGAAGTTCCATAAACAATACAGCCTTCAAATTTGTTCTTGTTTACATATGTACGTGTGTAAATTTGTATATATATATATATGAATCATTTCCTCCACTGTATAGTGATACAGTTGAAATAGGTACTCAAGATTCTTGAAAATCAATGTTATTTCTTCCCGTACTCTAAAAATTTTTCTTGCTAATGGTTTAGTGGGCTCACCTAGTTATTTTCCCATTTGCAATGTAGCTATAAATGCAAGAAATTGTAGCTTTTTTTTTTCCAAAGGGCCATTTTTTCTAATATGGTCAAGTTATGGATTGCTCATTATAGGATTATTCATTACATTAAGACTACTAATCTAAATTTCAGGGTACTTAGCTTTCTGGGTGGAATGATTTACTCCTACAGCCATTTGACTTTTCTCATCCTTTATTATACACTGACAATGTTTGTATCCTTCAAGAACTGGTTGCATTTATATCTATGAAAAGTATATTTTAGCCTCATTTAAATGGAAAACAAAGTCCAGGTGACAATGGATATAACTTATATGCTTGGTTCATTCTACTGTATTATTTCATTCAGTGGCCTTTGGTAACATTTGCATCATCGACAACTGGGTTATCTCAGTGCCCATGAAAAGCAAAAGTAAAACTTTTGTCCTTTATGTGTTGGAAAAGAAGATACACCATAAAAATCAAAGTATACGTTTCCAGAATTAATCTATAACAACATAATTTTTATCATTACTCCTGTCCCCAAGGCTCATAAGAAGAGTGACTGAGTATGACTGTACTTCTTGTTTACAGAAAGGAGCTAGCAAAAAATAAGTTAAGAGAGTTATCATAACTGCAACGACTCATTATGATATTACTACAGTCTTTACCTATACAAATATAGCAGTCTCACAGAACCTGTAATGACACTCATTTCCAGAAGTCCTCAGTTCAGTGAGGTTTGTTGTAAACCACATTTGTCTTCTCAGAATCTGTGGCAGTCTTTGTGATTCTCCTCCTAAATCTACAGGGCAAAAAGAAAAAAACACTAAACTTAATACAGTCAAATCACATACAAACTTCTCTGCAACAGGTGTTCTGAAGGCTAATGAATTGCGATCTGACTCATACATTGTACTAATTATCATTTGTTGAAAGAATTAAGAAAATGTCAAAGTGGAAGTAAAAAGAGAAATAAGTAATAGGAAGAATTCTGTCTGTTATACCCTTCCTAATTAAGGACCAATAGATAATACTCACTCAGTCAATGCCAGTGGCAGAGAGGTAGCCTTTCTGAATGAAAAACTATTTATTCCAAACTAATTATATACCATAGACAACAAATCTCATAGAAGATATTGCTGATACACAGTACTTTGAGATAATTAGAAAAGTATTTGTGAGGAATCCAAAATCCATGTAATATAATGTGATGAATGTAAATTGTAATAGGAACCGAACTGAAAGAAAAAGTAGTGTAAGAATAGCATATTACAAGAACATGTAGTATCAGTTAACAGCAGTACACTCATGGATAAAATGCAGTCAGAGAAAACACAATAGGACTGGAAAACTCAGGAAGCCACGTAGCCACCATCAACGTAGTCTGAGGTGGGATCAAGACCACATCTACCTTGTTCTTAAAAACCACCTGTGAGAAGGATTCCAGTCTTCTGCATAATCCCCAATGCTTGGGAGATTCCTTACATATGCAAACAGATCACTTCTGATTTTATGATCATTTTCAATACACCTGAAACCATTTTTACATGCCCTACAGAAAAGATAACGTAATTATTTGTGATACACAGAGAAGTATGTTCCCTATTCTGTTGACCTGGCTGGTAAGTGAAAATACTGCATAGCATCACATTCAAACAGACTCCTACAAATAAGATTTTCTCCCAGTTCAGCAGCAAACCGTTAATGTAGCTATACCTTACTAATATATTACATATTGCTCCATCCTGTGTTTCACAGTTGCCCTCTTAAGAGACGAATGTGGTCAGACCTAAGCAGATTTGTTCTTAGCAAATCCAGTGTTTATTTTCTCTAGGTTTTCATAAAATGATTGCTTAGTAATGTGTTACCATATCTTTGTAGGTATCAATTTACTTTATAGGTACCATTTAGGCTGGCTTGTCTATACTTCCTTCCTTCCTTCCTTCCTTCCTTCCTTCCTTTCTTATTTTTTCTAAAACAGTTTTGTATTTGCCCTTCTCCATTCTTGTATGACTCCATTTGTCCTCCTAGAGTTCTTGAACATAATTACTAGTGGTTCAAAGACAGCTTTGGCTTAGTTAATTTCATCAGATCCTGACAACTTGGCTACATCTAAGTTATTTAATATTCTTTAACCTGTCCTTTCTGTGTTCTGACCTCTCCCCCTACCTTTTGTTAAAATTAATTGTGTTAAAAATTAATTGTTAAAATGCAATATGCAAATATCACCTCTGAGCTAGTACAAATACTGCATGAAAAAAGCTAGACTTTGAAAAACAGGGTTTTTAAGCTAATTTAATTCAACATAAAGGTCATACTGACAGCTGCAGCAACTAAAAACCAATCCCAGTAGGCAGACAGATAATGGAAGCTTCCTCACACTTCCCTATCCACCTATTAGTTCAGTATACAGTGGGAGGATGAGGTTAAAAGGGCTATTCAGTCTTAAGGGTCTATAAGATCTTTGATTTCTCCTGAACAGTGCTACTGTGTACTAGAAGAGCTATTGCTTTTTGCAGTGTGGACATTCTGTCCTAAAAAAATTCTTTGAGCTTATCAGTTTTTTTCATATCTTCTTCCCAAATCTTAACTGCCACCAAGGGCTGTGTTTAAAATGGTATTTTGGATATAAGAAGCATTTTAGAACAATGAGCAATATGACAGAAGCATATTACTTTTCCCTATCTTCTTCTTACAGAAGGCCCCCAGAATAAATGCAGTCTTGCCTTTGCCTCTCTTCTTTCTGTCGGTCATGTGGTCTATGGTCTCTGTATGGTGTCATGCAGCTGGGAAGACACGCATTACAATGGGCTAATTTCTAACCTCCCTTTTAGTACCGTCCCTTATGTAAAGATTATGATGTTGTTTTTAGAACAGGAGCATCACTGCTGTAATGAATTTAGCAGTACACATCAACCTACCTTAAACCCATGTCAGTATACATATTCAGAAGGTCTTCTGTCAAGCCCTGCCATTAAAAGGTTAACCTTTACTTACAAAGACTTAACCACCATATAGTAAATAGTAAGTTATTTGTCCTTATTTGCAACCTACTCTGAGGGGAAACTAACCACCTGCATTAGAGGAGGATGCCGCCGGGTAGCAACAAAACCCTCCATTATTCTGGGAGTAAGAATGTACCCAATGCTACCTTTGATCTAGCTGCTCTACAGGAGGCAGCTCTGGTAAAGTTAATGGGATCTGTACTTTACCTTTGCAGGTCATCTTCAATTTATCACTACCAAATGAAATCTTTCAGAAGTACCATCATTAAGCTCCGCTAGGTTAAGTACATCCATCAACTCCTCAATCCATTTATCATTGTTATCAGGGAAGTCATCACTCTTAAGCTCACTATGACTATTAATTTCCTACTCATTAGGACATAAAACCTATATTATACATAAAACTCATAAGTGCTGCAACATCCACAAGTCTACACAGAGTATATCAATATCAATGAATAGCTTGTGACTTCGAGTTGTTTTGAAATATCATCTGTGGTAATATATTCAGTATGGCCAGACGAGGAGTCTGCTCTAGATGAATGCCAAACTTCCTTTCAATGAACATACTGGCTCCTCTCCTGTGTTCTTTACTCTCCCCGTTAAGAACCCTTTAATGAAATTTCATGCATATGAAAGACATCATGAGTAACTTTCAGCAACTGTATCATCTATTCTCCACTCAGTGAGTGCCAGTAACTCCTTTTAACGTCATTAAAAGTTATGTTCATGCATTTATAATGGAATATACTCCCACAGTACAGATTAAAGGATTCATAGAAACTGCAAGTCTATTTACTCTTTTTCAGTAATTAATATTCCCAAAATGGGAAAAAGAAGCTTCAATAGTCTGGGTGTTAACAAATACTGGCAATAGAATGGATTCAGTCAAAAAAAAGCAAAACACACAAAAAAAATCAGCTTTCTACTAAATTGCTTAATCTCATTTCTTCTAAATTTCAGTATACACACTAATTTATTTTCAAACAATGAACTCTTAAAGCGGTTGCCACTTAAAGGTCAAGAGTTGCCATGTCATACAATCTGTTACACCACTGTAATTTGCTAGCTTAAACATTGCAGATATAATGGGGTGGTACTTTAGTAGTAGACACAAACAACGATTATAAACTATAGATGAGCCACTACTCCCAAATTAAATAACACAAAGTCTAGGATATTCAGAATTAGAACAACATAGCTACAATCATTTAATTTATTTATTTCCCTGTACCGGATTGAACCTCTCCCCATGCTCCTTCCCCTAAGGATACTTTAAACTCTCTACCCCATTCCTCAATTTGGGGATAACCTAGGGAAGATTCTTAAGGGAACCTCTCCCTTAAGGGTAGGAAGGTATGAGGGTTACTCCCACAGAACATGTCTTGGAAGGCAAAGGGGGAACAAGCTGTTGAGAACCACAGGGAGAGCAGAGCAGACATCAGGAATGAGAGAAGACATTCAGGGCAGGCATGGAGAAATGCAAAAAGGTGTGAGGTGGGCAGCACCACCTTTGTGCGGGGAGCAGAGAAAAATGGAGGGACTCCTGCTCCAGAGACCAATATTGAGTTCCTCCTGTTAAGAAGATGTTCTGATCTAACTGTGCACCTAACTAGACTACTATTGTCTTCATGACAGTGCTTGATGTGAGGTGTGTCAGAAGAAAGTGATTTAACCATTGTAGTGGACCGTGGTAGGAAATCTTAATTACGAAGAACTTAGTGGTGGCTGACTTTTGACTTGAAGCCTAAAGCTGGTCTTCTCAGGACACTTTCTATTTCACAGGATTTATGGTGGGTGAGGGAGGTGATTACAGGGAAGTGGAAACAAAAAAAAGGATTCACCAAATTCATTAAGGGATTCATTCAGGCATTCAATCAGCTAGCTCTAAGTGGTTTCTAGAGAAGACAAATGCCTGACTGGACTGATAGACACCATCTTTTCCTGACCCATTCAGCCACTTAATCAGCAAGGAATAGCCATATTTACTTCAGCAGAGATATTAAAGAGAGAATAAAAAGAGAACACACTATACCCCTCAGTTCAGCATTGTGTTAAAAAAAGCCAGTTTTGATGGACTTAAAGACCGTGGAGATTTCTCCTTCCAGGATAAGTTTGCTTCTGTTTCCCAGTTGCTGGGCAGAGTGCATATTCCAAAGATACAAATACACATACACACAATACAAACACTGCCAGCCACACAAATCGACATATACGAGGGGCAAGACACTTATTGGCACCCATACTAATGCCAACAGCACTCACATTTGTCTTTGAGGACCCATTTTCATTTTATTGAAATAAATTAAAACTATCTGAAAAGTAAGGAAAATATCTTATTTAGGAATATTTAAAAAACCTCCAAATCATGTATTTTTCTCTCAAGAGCCCTTTTCCATTGCTCTAAAATGTGTTATTTGATTGTCATAAGCTTCAGCTGAAATATTTCTGATTTCTTAAAAACAATCCATATTTGTATACTTGAAATTAGCTTTAATTAGAAAAGTAGCTTTAACAAAAATAATTTCTTTTTTTCAGTGTTTTTACAAACTGTGTCCATTTACAAGAAAAATATTATTTTCACTATTATGTTGAGGTATGAATTACCTTAAAAATCCCATAGGCTTTAAAAAATAAGGAGAATTCAATTTTGAAGGTAGAGCTTGATACCATTTCCTAGTAGGAAATTCCTAAACAAAACAAATTGTAGTATACTATAAGCTAATATTAATATAAGCTAATATTTTACAAGCAAGCAGTTCATATGCCGACTTTATAAAAATTCAATTCTTTACAACACTAGACAAGTCATTATTTTCTTTCCTGGTAAGGTGACTGAATTTGAAGCATTTTGATTACTGAGAACAAAATGTCAAGCCAGATAACTGAGAATTAAAATACAGCACTGAATGAAATTCCTTTCCATTTTTTTCTGTTTTTTTCATGATATATTTTTAGGTAAGAGTCACACATGTGGCCAAATAATTTGCCATAAATTCTTTTTTGTCACTTATATTTCGATTAACGGATTATGTCATGAACTTCCATTCATGCGATATCAAGTTGCTCTAATTTTAAGAGTATCATATTTCTTACACCGTGATTTAAGTAGCATTTAATCAATGAAAGTGTCTCTACATCTTTCCATTTTAAGAAAAAAGTCTTTAAGAAACTAAAAAAACCTGGGGAATGTTTGCAATCGCAAAATTTAAAAAGCTGTTTTCTAATAGCCAGAAAACATTGAAAGAACCTTCACCTTCCATAGAGAGATAGTTATCTTGTGGGTATATGCCTCAATTTTTTCGTCTATTCTAGGTTGATGAAAAGTGTCTTATAATTCTGAAATTCTTCTAGAAGATGAGGAAGAGTAACAAACAATATCTGTTATCCAGTATATAAAATCAAATGTTGATTTATCTAAAGCATACCTTGTGTTTTATGCAGTACATGAACTACATATTAGCTCAAATATTTTTGCTACTTTGAGACAGAGAAGTGCCATCTAAAGTAACCATTAGCAAATAATGAGATACTTGACAAAATTCAAATTACTTGATGGTGTAGGAAACTTTTTCACACTTTCCTAGTTTAGTTTCATTGTATCTTAGAAATGATCAAGATGAGAATGCATTATTATTTCAATGGTATAGTAATGAAGAACAATCAAACTTCTATACATTTCTACATTTCGAAGCATCGTTCGACATAAAGGAAAATAATACGTCCCTTTCCATCGGGTTTGTAAGGGAGATTTCATCCTAGCATCTTAGTAACTGATCAACAGTTGCCACCCAATTCATCATTCTGGCATCAGCATCAGGAGAAAGCTCTTCTCCCTTCCCTAGTCTCCCCTCTTCTACTCACATTCCCCAGGGCTTATCTCATTTTCCCTTCTACAGCAGGCAAAGAATCACAGGGAGGAAATCTAGACTTCCAGGGGGAAATTAAATAGGGAAAGGTACCATTTCTTATAATGTGGTTATAGCGATAGAGGACTGCCTGGGGAAGAGGTGAACATGTGGAGAAGGCTGGACTAGAAACTACAGAAACCACACCTCAGAGGAGGAGTGCATACAAAAAAGAAACAGATTATGTGAGAGGGAAAGTGGTGATTTGTTTCAGTCATTATTAATACTTCTTGCCCTCTCCCTGAACCAGCTGACTCCCTCTCAGACCTCTTTTTCCTTAGTCTAGCAGATCCTGTTCTACCCTAGAAGTAAAATTAAATTTTGTCTTCCTTACCACAAAGTGAAGAAGGCTTGAAATGTCTCTGGCTCCTTTAACAACCATCTTGAGAGCCTATTTTTTTAAATTTATATTACCAAAAAAACAAAAAACCCTTCAAAATGTTTGTTCTTGGGATTACTTTTTATGATCAACTTTTCTTGAATGATGTCTTTCACTGGATAGTCCAATGTGAAGAATCCATGTCTTTTGTACATCAACAAATTTGCAAGGCTTATGGCAATTACTTCTGATTTCTGGTCCATAAAAAAATCATTGTTCATGAGTTTAAAATAGTAATTATAGTAAAAGTCTACAGTCATCTACCCTCTACTCATTCTGGAAAATGCTGAGCCTATTTTTCTTGAAGGGAAGCATATCCAGACTTGCTGATGAGATATTCCTTATACCTGTCGCAGTCACAATCTGGTCAGAGATGTTACTTCGCTAAATAAAGGTACATAAATAACATTTTAACTTATGTCTAGATCATGATCAAACTGTCTGCTTTCTACTTCATGGCATAATTCTGTAGGCTCCAGGTACTTGTGGACCTTATAGTCTGTTTTAATTCATGAGAAATATATGACATAAAATAATCTCAAGATACTAAAAGGCTGTATATATAAAGCTGAGTACAGGTAGGTGGGTTGCTTTGTTTTGTTTTGTTTTGTTTTTAAGATGAACTTGAAGTATATGTGGAACTTCTCTTTTGGCTTTCCCATCATGTCACACTTTTGCTTCCACTTCTGGTACTATAGGTCATGTTCTAGGTCCAGATTCAAGGTCATAATGACAATGATCATTTGTTATTAAACTGATGGATGAAAAACCCCTAAAATAAAATTCCGTAATCAAAGTGGTATAGAAATGTTTTATTTTAGCCCACACATAAATTTAAAGAGCTCATCTCACTTCCATTTATATTCAGAATGCGGAAAGTGAGCTGTTCTAGTGGTAGAGACTGTGGCAAAACATGCACTGTTGCAGGAAAAAAAAAAAAAAACAGTTCTTAAGAGTCAGCCAGTACTTTGAACTCATTGTGTAAAAGGCACTGAAACTATGGTCCATTTACTCAGACACAGTAACATAACAAAATTTGTATATATGACATGACATAAAACAAAAAAAATCCTGCCATTATTTTGTACAACACTTGGTAGACTCCATCCAAATCAAAATGTAGTGTATTGGGCATGAAGCCATAAGAATTTGAACTATTGCCTTTCAAAGACTGTTGCGTATCTATTAAGACTAACAGGCTTAAAAAATCCAATTGACAAGAAGAGATTAAAGGACTAGCCTTTTTCTCAAAGACTTTCTTAAAAGTGACCCAGTTGGAAGGTCAACACTTAGACATTATAGTAAAGAGTACTACAGAATAACAAAACCAGAAAAGTTTCTGAAATGATAAAAGAGATGAATTGACCTGGAATGTAGGAGGAGATGGGTAAAAGGCAAGAGTGAGTCAGAAAAGACCCAAACCTGTTATTATCACATGAGTGTTGATGGAAAAACCACATGCAGTCAGTGTTTTCAGTTTCCTTAGTGTACAGTGTTATGCTGTATTAAGTGATGCAGGATTTTTTTCTTGTTAAATAAAGATTGATTCTTTAGAATCTGGGCTCTGATCCTGAGAACATGGTAAATTCAACTCACAGGACATTGTGCTGGTCTAAGTTTCCAATGATATAAATGTAATTATCTAGTTGTAGTCAGCATTTTTCATGACATTTGGTATTGAAACAGTTTTCCATTACCTCTCCCTCTACCAAAATATATGTCTTTACTGTCCATAAAAAGTGAAAGTGTAGAGAATCTCTAAATTTTAGATTTCAACATATAGGTACAAAATTGCTAATCCAGACCTGAAAACAAGAAAACAATAAAAATAAAAAGCATTTCATTGGTATTGTTTGCCATGCAGGGCTCAAATTTTCTCTTTCATTGTGTTTTTTCTGCTAATCAGAAATAATTCTAAATAATCTGTTTACAGGTTCCACAGTTAAGAACAGAAGAATTGAGAATAGTTAAGAACATTTTCCTAAATGCCAGCCTGCTGCCCATAATAGATGCTTTTAGCTATATCATTTGGATACAGATTTGAAAAACACCTGGCTCTCCAGCCAAGCTTCAATTCATTAGAACCAAAATCTGTGATTATGCAAGATTCTCCACTGTTGGAGAACCCCCAGTTAATCCAGTGCAGCTGCTTTCCATCCCTTTTGCATCACTCACCCAGAACAAAGATACCTGAACAATTGGAAACCTGATTTTGCATGTCAAAGTTTTGTTTGTTGCTGCTAAAATCTTGGCTTCCCTGCTACCTTGCATCAGTGAATTCCATTAGCTGCATATTATGAAATTTTATATTGCATTTTATCACCTCTCTTGTTTTTCTGCAGCTGGCCCTAGGTTCCTTTCCTCAGGTTGTTCGTGAGTTCTATGTTAAAAAAATACCTACACTATCCCTCTCCTGTTCTTTTATTGTGTACGTTTATGTACATTGCTGTGACTTTTGGTCTTCACTTGCTGTAAGGTCTTGGGAAGTGTTTCACAGTTTTTAGCTGGAGAGCGACATGTAGTGTACATGTCCTGTCAACAATTATAAATTCACTGTCCTGGTATTTAAGGAAAAATAAAAGACATTTAAAGAGCTACTTTCATTCTGTCAGCATTACCCTCTGTGAGCTGAGCAACAAGAATGAAATTTTTACGTCAGCTAACACGGCTAAATATCCTTCTTCCACCAAAATCCAAACACATAATAATCCCTTCGATTATCAGGAATCAGAAAATGCTACCAAAAGCCATCAGGTATTAACATCTTTCAATCACAATTGATCCAGGGTGGATTCAGGCCTGTAAGCTACAGTTCAAAATCTCTCTACTACAATGTTGCCCACTACCTAGGTGTTCAAGCCTCCCACAGTATGTTCACCGTCTCACTTAAAAGCAAAAAAAAATTCAGTGTTTTTGCAGCACATAAAACTTTTCCATAAAAACTTGATATAATATAATGCAGCAGATTCCACAGTCCTTAAGCAATCCCATTGATGAGGTCCAATATGAGGTTTACACATGACTGCATACTCATAATCAAAAGCCAGCCTTGCCTAGGAAGGAGGGGAGGATGACATTTTGATTGTATGAGGGCTCTAATTTTTCATAAACTTGATAGATAGGAAAAGGGAGATATGAGAAATGCAACTTAGGCTGATACGGCAACATCTGGAATACAGAGAGAGTCAGCAGCCTTTGGATGAGATTTCCACCTGAGATAAAAGCAAGAGGGCTGAATAAATCAAATACACACTGTTTAGAACTAGCAGGGACACTGTAATCTTTTCCTTCCATTGCTTCCTTGTCCTTTATGGACATGAATTAAACAACCTAAGGCGATATGAAGAAGCTGTGTGAGATAACCCCCCCAAAATCCTCTAACCTTTTCAGATTCAGTAAAGTAGTTTTTGATAAGGGCTCTCCAGCTAGATATATACAAACAAACAGCAAATATTGCCTCCAGCACTACGTAATTGTTCTGACTAGCTGTACACTTACTCATTCCTCACAACTCAGGGGCCTTCTTTTATATGTGAAATTTAATACAACAAGCATTAGTGCTGTACAGCGCTTCAGAAGTCAAGGAGCAAACTTTTCTAATCAAGGAATTATGCTTCCAAACTGAGGATGAGTCTATGGCAGGAATACAAATGAACAAAAGCTTACTGAGGCCATGGAGAATGTGAATTGATCTGTTCATGCCTGGGCATGGAAGCCCGAATCCAGGGTTTGGGGTTTTTATATGAGCTCCACAGCCCTCTGATCCCAGATCCCAGCTGAACATAATAGGTAAAAAAAAAAAAAACAAACATGAGAACAACAATCTCAAAATTGTTTCTCTGTATCTGCCTGGTTCTCTCATTTGTGTATTCTCTCCATCCTTTCCCTTAGATGCCTGTGTTGAGGACCACTCAGCTGCTCTTTCAGGTGTTTCCTTACAGGAAAATTCACATGCTCTCTAACCTTTTTAACTTCACTGCTAACTACATCTCACAGCAGCTCTAGAGGAGAGAATCAGTCCATCTCTCAGGTGGTTCAGTACACCATAGTCCACAATAAAATGCTGAGATCTCTCAGTAGCAAAGATCAGGGCCTGATATCCTGGGGTCTATCTGTGTGGACTTACCTGCTTGTATCTGAAGCAGTATAGCTGCCTCTTGGCATGGCTTACTCATTCAAGTGTGACACCACAGACATTTTAATTTCTCTGGGTTGCACCCCTGAATATTTCTCTTAGCACAGACTAAAACAGTTCATACCTGTTTGCAGCTGAAACTCATATCTAAATGTAAATTTAGCCTTAACCTATCTGGAATCCATAGAGTTTAAATGCAGAAGATAATGTTTAGTCAGCTCTTCTGCTACACCCTTAAATTTCATCCAGTTATCTTTTGCATATCTGAGGGAGAGTAGCTAACCCGCCCTGTCAGGAAATTCAGTACAGCTAAACTGATTATGTGCATATGTGCATGCACTTGTGTATACTGCACAGTGGAATCAGACAGGAACAAAAGAACTAGATAGTGGTTTTACAAATCCTTTTTTTCTGAGCTCCGATGTAGGTACATCTAAAATTGTCATATGAACATATCACTTCTAACACAGCAAAAATGTGATTGTACCATTCTTATGGTGACAGTCATCAGCAAAAAAGCACTTTGTGTCAACCTGGAAAAAAACTACCCAGCTTGCAAAGGAAGGAGAATGAGTGCAACCTAATGCACCTACTATTCTTAGATGTGTTCTTTTCTGTATTTCTTTCCTGTTGAAGGAAGAGACAATCAAAGTTTAAAATGTTTTCAGCATTTGAATTAGCAGTAGAGTTAATGGCTTGGTACCATTCTGTACCTTATCCTGAAGCTTATTTCAAAATTTCTCTTTAGACCCATATAATTCCAGATTTTTTTTTCATCTAGCAGAAGAGCTCGAAGTATATTTTCATCTAACTGCCAAAAAAAGGTCGGAAATTGAAGGGCTCAAAATGGCTTGCTTAGTTCTAATTTGCACAGCAGGAATAACTGAAAATAAAGTCCAGGTGCTTCTTGTGTTCCTATGACCAAGAAACAACAGATTCTTTCTGTGTATGTGAATGTGGGGTTGGAGATCTGGGGGGAGGGGTTAACTGAAACGTTTCACATCATTAGTGAATAATATGCACTTTTGCCTTTAGGGATATCAGGGAAAAAATTAAATCAACAGAATTGTTTCATTTAGAAAAGCACCTGCTGTTCAAAAAAATAATTTTCATCTAAAATTTAATAATGCAGTACCTAAGCATGGCAGCCTGTTGGCATGATACATTATCATGGCTTTAGAGGCTCATGCATTGGCTCCAGCTTATTGCATCAGAATTGCTCATGCTAGCAAACACTCGTGGAGGCCTCAACAGGAGAGCAAGAGGAGCTATGGGAGGTTCAAGGGACTGTTAACTAGCTATAACACTTCCGAAATTCATACCATGATTTTAAAGCAGCCTAGGATGATAGTAATGGAAAGGTGCTGCAGCCTGCTTACTGTTTGAGATGGGACATGAAATGAGTTTGGTTTTCCCAGAGCAGTTCCAGCTGCATAGGTATCTCCATAGGTGTCAGGAAGGAGGGCATCCACTGCCAGCTTCATGCCAGCGTCCACGGAAATGCTAAGCACCGCATGACAGTCTGCAGTCACCTGGGAAGGGGCACCTGCGGAGGGAGGCCTTTAGGAGGCCTCTACTATGGGTCCCTGGGCTGACCACAACACTGAGTACTGAGAAAGACTAAAATTTCCACATTTACCTTTCTAACCGTTTTTCAGCACTCATGTCAGGAAGGAAAAAAGGAAAAAAGGGAGAAGTAAACAACAATCTGTATAACAGAAACAAAGGTTTCACATATTAGAGGTTTGTCTAGAGCAGAAAATTAAGAAGTGTCAGGACACAGCCGCAGGCACTGTAACTTAATTATCTATGCCATTAAATTCCTAGAACATACCCTGGCATATATTTCGCTGAAGTAAAGGAGCTTTCTCTCAAACAGGCACAGTTCAGGAGTTAGGATGGTCTAGAGCCCATGGTGGTTTGCATGTGGATACCCGATTTTATATCCTGAAAGGGTTTATTGGCATTGACATAGCCAAACTGTTCTTGTTGATATAAGGGCAAGAATACACCATGGTACTGTCTAACCTTCTAGTACAGAGATACACTTAGAACCCCCCCCAAAATTAGCTATGACATCTAATCAATACAGACAAAAATTAGTGTAAACCTCTCTACATTTCTGTTATGTTCAGCATACATGATGTGTACAGACTAAAGGTTTCAAATGTGTGTTTGCATGAAGTGTTTACACAGAGTGTTTAAACTGAAGTTTACGTGTGTGCTTACATTTACAACTCTGAAGGAGTTTGTGTGGTCTGCTGGATAAGAGGTATGTATTGCAAAACTTTTCAAAATACCAATATGAACTGAGCTTTGTTAAAAAAAATTTCTCAGAAGGACTTGCTCACCGTTCATGTGATGTTTTTCACTTTTTTCTGAATGTTTATTTGGTAGACATGTGCTCATAAAATATATTTCAAAAGCATATTTATGGTGGAAATTAAAGGTTAGTTCTTCACAAATTTCCAGGATGGCATGCTGTCACACCTACCCACACACAGAAGGATACATAGGGCTTAATTATTAAATAATATTCCAGGGGGTAAAAGGGATCAATCCAGAGAGTTAAAAGGGAGGTAGAAAGAAAGACCTGAAAAAAATCAGAAAAAAAATATATTTATGTATACTTCACAGGGATGTAATGTGAGCAAAAAAATGAAGCTATAATCTTAAATTACATGATTCATTGCACATCACTGCCCTATCTCTAACAAATATGTACCTAAGTGTGCACGTCTTATAACTTCAGTTGCTACATTTCTCTGAGAGATTTTTGTCTGGTATTCCTTTTAAAATAACTCTAACAGAACAAGAAAGGAATTGAAGAGAAAAACGTTCATTTGTTCTGACACTAACTACCAAAAACATTCAGTTCTGAATATCCAAATTGAGTTGAACTTTTATATCATTTGCATATGTACTGGACTAGCTAAAATAGGGAGAGCCTGATGAAACTATTGGGCATATGCCTTTGCTTCAGGATTCAAGCTTAATCATTGTGACTAAATAAGATCTCAGTGCTTGGCATACACTGAATTTTTTCTTCATACTGTTCTTTGAAAATAAGCATTATCTTTATGACAGTGATCTTATCTGTAGTTTGGAAAGAAATGCAGGAACCCCGGTTTGTGCTGTAAAACCTTCTTGTCAAAAAAGAAATAGATATTGCCAGAAAGAAATTCACCTTAAGATGGGAAGATTCTTAATGCGGATTGAATTGCTTTTTGGAGGTTCCTATCTGTTCCCATTCAACTGCAGAAGCAGAGACACCTAGAGCAATATACAACTACATGAACATAAGCATTTAGAGCACAATTTTCTAGTGCAGTAGCACTAGAGGTGTCCTATTTGCCCTGATCTCTAACTGTTCCTTGAGAAGGGTATGCCATAGGTCCTTTATTGTATCTGACAACCCCGTGAAGATATCCTGGATATCCAAAGACAGCTCAGATGGCACTAAAGGTCTATGTGTGTGCAATTGATTCAAAGACCTACTCTATACAGCTTTCCTACTTAAATCAGGTTGTTGTTTCATTTTCCTAAATGTAGATTTTAATGTCCTCAGGCTGAGAAGGAATGTGAACTTAGTGCTCTTTCTTCCTTTGCATTCATTCCAATCTCTTACATGTATGACCATATCCTTTCCCACCTCCTCAGGGTCCCATGTTTAAAGAAAAGACTGAGCTCCTCCCAGTGCTTTGGGAGAGGAGCTGTATATGCCTATGCTCTTGGAAGGATTCCAGCTCCTAAGTATTAAATGGGTTGAGGGACATCCCAAGACATTTTAATCATCGAATCAGGGTTGCAGAAGAAATATCTCCACACTTAATGTTTCTCATGGGCTAGCTCCCCATGAATTCTTGAACCACCATTCTAAAACACTTAATTCTCCTCCCCAAATTGTATAACAAGTACAAGATCCTAGCTTTCTAGGACACCAGTATCAAAAATGCATTGTAGGCACCTCTGTTCTGCATTAGAATAGAAGAGGCTTACTGATCTTTCTTTTTTCAACTGCAGAAGGGTGCAGACAATAACCATTAATTCTTCTTGCAAACTGACACAACTACAGTTTCAAGATCAGACTCATATTTTTTTTTCAAAATAATTAGTTACTGAAATAAAGGATCAATTTCTGCAGAAAAAGTAGGTAACCTCTGATGTGCAGCTAGCAAATATTCCTAAATGCATGTCTGATTATGACTTTAGTAGCCACAGTATCCTGTTCATGCCTTCAACAATATGAAACACTTTTCCACCTCAAGTGCAAAGCAGGCTTTTAAGAAATTGTATGGTTCTAATTCTTTGCTGAGAAGAGATGTAGTGATGTATTGTGTTGTCTGAACTATTTAAAACATAGCTACATAAAGAACATGAAATTCTCAGGAATAGACTTTCTTTTCCACAGATGTTTTTATCCTTTTAAGTAAGTGCAGAAATATCGTGGGAGAAAATAGCTTGTTCAAGAAACTGTACCAGAGACGACCTAACTTTTGGTGAAATCTAAAGTCAGATCTCCAGAACAAGACACATTCAGCAATGGATGGTAAGAAGAAACTTTATTTGTATTCTTTCTGTTCTAAATTGACTGCAAATGGATTACTTGCCTCATTATGCACAGAGAACACTTCTGTTTTTTAATTAGCAATATATTTCCCTCTTCACTCCCTCATTCAGTGAAAAACCAGAAAAAAATGAAGTTATTAGAACCAGGATATTAATGAAGTACCTAGCAATTTCTCATTGTTCATCATAAAATAACAATCATTTTTCCACTACTCAATTTTTTCAAGTAGTTCAAACATTCCTACTGTTATATAATTTTTCTTTAAGCAGGATGACCTGGCAGTTGTGTACAGTTTCTGATGTATATACTGATGTGTGTAGACTCTGATACATACACTGCAGAGCTATAGGAATGAGCACTCTCTTGACCTGGCTGGCTGCCTTTGAGATATAGCTCCTGTGACTATGGCTATACTATTACATAACTAGGCCAGAGCCTGTCCCCTGGCCCTCAGCCCAACTGGCATGTTTCACAGATGCTGGCCATGTACAGCCTGCCCTTGCCCAGGGTTAGCTCCTGTGTCTGGGTGTTGCATAGAGGAGAGCTACTTGGCCCCAGCCTAAGCCCATGGCTTGAATAGTATGGATATTGCGCAGTATGGATTTTTCAGTTCCTTGCAGCATCAGACCATGGCCCTCAAGCCCAGTATGCCAAGTCTACTGCCAGTAGCAGCAGACATTATCTGAAGAGGTGCACGCACTCTTGGCCCCTTTCTGTAGATTAAATCCCTCATATTGTCCACTACCCACGACTCTTTTATTAGTTTTTATTTCCATTTTTTAACAGCCTGCAGACTGTTGGTAGATATCTTCCTTTTTGGTCTGCTGCTTTCACTTTTTAGGTTGTTTTGTCTTGTTTTTACTAATTGCTACATTTTTTGTAGTTTCCTGTTTTGAATATTTGTGAATATTGTGAATATTTGTGCACTACATTTACCTAGCCCACTCTTTCCCACAACAATGCTAAACCAAATTGTATTGTGATGACCATTACGGAGCATCCCTCCCATTGAATCCTCTCAAATTATGTTCTGTGTCTCAAGACCAAATGCACAATAGCACCTTTCCTTGTGGGCTCTGAAACAGCTTTTTCTAGGAAGCAGTAATTTACTGCATTTAGTAATTTAATTGTCCTGATGAGGCACTGATCCAGTCAATACGCAGATAGTTTAAATCTCTGACTATCACCACGTGCCCTAAAGATGAAGCTTCTCTAATCTCATTTGCCATTTCTTGATCATTATCATCACACCACAGCAGAATTGTAATACTAATTTTTTATTGTTGGAGTATGGGATTTCCACCCACAAGTATTATTCTATTTTCCCATAATATTTTTTATCCTTCAAGTACTATGCCTTTATTTCTTACTCTGTCATTCCTGGAAAATTGGCAACACTATCTCCTATGAATTATTCTCTTTCCACAAGGTCTCTGAGATACTTAAATCAGGGTCATCATTTTATGCCAAAGACACTAGTTCTCCCACCTTATTTTTAGGCTTCTAGTATAGGTGTAGAAACACAAGTTTTGCCCTCGCACTGTCACTCAATATTGCATGTGCCAGTCAGCCAGCACTGTAGGAGGTCTCATTTGCCTATCTTATTTATTATGATTGTGCTGTGTATTTCCCTCTTGGCCTTTTCATAGACACATTGAACATTAATTACGTCCCCTTCATCCCTGTTTTACTAAAGTAAAAACAAATAAACAAAGTTAACCTTGAACTGTGCATTTCTACTCAAACTTTTCTATGCCAGATTTACTGAATTCGTACTCAAGTAGTAGATTGGAATTAAAGCCTTAAATCAGCTTGATGAAATGAATTTATTAATCAAATTAATGTACTCAGAAATGTTTAGAAAGAAACTTTTCAAGCTTTACTTTGTGGAATTACCACCTTTTAAATGAGCGATTTCAGATGGAGGGTATGTTTTTTTCTTCCTCTTGCTTTCCAAGAAAGTTCTTGAGGTTTTCTTTTTTTAATTTTATTTATCTTGCAGATTGTTTCATAATCCAGAAAGTACCTTCTACTCTGGTCCAATGGTTCAATTTAAAACAACAGAAATCCTGATTTTGTTCATCTTCAACTGACTTTTGAGTGAAAAGGGAACAGCAAAAATGACTAAGGTCTGCTTTCTGCCATTCCTGTTGAATAAAGACCTTTTCTGCAAATTAATTACAGTATATTGAAATCAGTGAGTCTACTCCCTCAAATAATATAGTTCAAATTGGATGCATATATGTTTGTGATTTAATCTGAATCTAGATGGGAAAAAGGGAAAATGGGAACTGAAAGGAGGAATGTTAGGTAACAGCCACACAGTTCAGTGGCAGAGAATACAGTTCTTCAACTAAAATCACACCTTTTTTTTTTTTTTTTTTTTTTTTTTTTTTTTTTTTTGCTTTCTCCATCAAACCCTCCAGCACATTAACTGCACTGATCTCAGGACCTGTTAAAATTTTGAGTACTGATGTCTAACAACTGATATGATGGGAGTTGAAACTAGACTATTTCATGTTCAAAGACCTGAGAGAATTGACATGGAAGAACATCAGCTCTTGTGCTCACACAAATAGTTACAATTTCTTTTTTTTCCCTTAGCTATTTTTCATACTGATAGGCATTTTGCCCTTAGGGTCCACTATTATGTGCAGAATGAGCAGTTTAGCTTTGCTTCCATTAGTATGAGAGACAGGAGACTGACGCTGTGCAGAAAAGCAAGGCAACACTGAAGTGGATATTCAGAACAAATCCAGTTTCAAAGGCCTATGCTGCTCAAATGGTAAAGCCAGTGTGTGTGCCTGCAAATATGCATTTCATTGCAATATGAAGTAAAAGGCATTTCGAGTGCTCCCTGAATGACAATGAAGTATTGGAAAGCAATGACATTCTAATCATTGCTGCAAATGTCAGCACAAGGAGCCTGTGGGTTGTGGGTCCCCAGTGCACAAGTTAACAGCTTTACAGTAAAATCACCAGGGAGCAATTAAAGGGAAACTGTTACTAACCTTCATGCATCCTATTGCTGAAATGTCTAGAGGAAAAGGTCTAATTATAGTTCTAACCTTTCCCAATGGGCCATGAATGAGCTTCCAAATATGGCATAGAAAAAGAAATAAAATAACCATGTTAAGTTATTTTCACATGTTTAGGATATCTTATACAGGGCATCCAGCAATACTACATTTCAACAGCCTGCACCCAAAAACCTTTACGCAAAAAATGAATATGCAGCAATGCTAACTATTGAGTTGGGAATAGATTCAAAATAAAAATAAAAATAGACTGAGGTAGGAATTCAGGTAATATTCAGGGACAGAAATCAAAGTCAGCCTAAAATTTAAGAATGAGAGTCAGATGTCAGAGCATGAATCATTGTGCTGGTAAAGCTAGCTACTGTTGTGCTAATAAAGTTTGTAGAAATTTCTGCAGATGACATTTTCTCAGTTTCATGTCTTATTCTTGCAACATTTGGAGCCAATGTGAAAAAAGGAGGAGGGAAGTGATTACAGATTTTTCCAGCAAATGGAAATCTTTCCAGATTTTTACCCAGTGAAGTGTCTGGAGCAATGGAGAAAAAGAATTCCCTAATTTGCTTTCAGCCATTCACAGCCTTAAAAAACTTTTTAGTGGCAAGATATAACAGAAACAGAAGGATGCACTGAAGACTCCCTCTTTCTTTTGGCCAAGTGTGGCAATATCTTCATGCTGGTTTTCCTGCAGCCTAAGGTTTTCCCCTTCCGGATGGACTCATGAGGCTGGATGCATCAGCCCTGCAACACCAAGTGCCAGCTGAGCTAGTGGAGGGCAACAAGAGGGACAGCTTTCTAATTCACTGTTCAGGGAAGGTTAGGAGGAGAGAAGAGCAACTTCCATATGTGGGAGAATTTCCATAGGAAGGTTTAAACTCCAATTCTTCTCTATTATCATCATGAGACAATGTGCAGTTAAGAGAAGAGAGGAAAAAAAAAAAGACAATCCTCTTGGGATCTCAAAGACTTTTACCTCAGGTGCTGGCACATTGGCTTGTTTTTGTGAAGCTATGAGCTTATTCTTAAATAATATCGACAGGAAACAGCAGATGGCCAAATTGCTTGCAAATGCTTTTATATTATAGTTTATATTCACCAAGACACTTCCATACTGACATGAGCAATGTCATTTTCAAGTAATGTTTGGAATTAGTCCCTTGGGTCACCAGTTCCCAGGCATTATCAGATGATAACTCTGAAACTGTGATTACTTAAATATTTTTCAAACCCTGAAGTACTCTTAAAAGGATACAATTTGCAGCCATGGGAGCCTTACTATAATTTTGCTAGACATACAGATATCACTATAGTTGTGTTTTAAGTCTCCACCATATACTCTTTGATAGAATGGTTGATAGCTGGATAGTAAAAATTTGGCTTGGGCTGAAACATGTTTTATAAGATCTATATCAAGTGTGGTTTGTCATTTTCCTTTAAAAAGAAAAAGATACTTATTTTTAAAACCAAGTAGGTATATTTAAGCTAAAGTAGATTGAAAGGTGAATTTCTTATTAATTGTTTACAAATATTTTTGTCTTTGTAAAATAAAAAATACATAATTTGACATTGCATAAGTATTCAAATATATATAAGGGAATTATAAGTTCACTAACATTTAATTATCTCCAATTCCTCCATAAAACTTAGCTGTAATTAATTCAACAGAATGAGTAGATTCATGCTGAATATTTTATTCACAAATCATGAATTCTCTTCACTCATCTTTCCCCAACTGTAAACTAAATCTAAATATTATCCTATTTGCCTTAAAATATGTAATTTCAATAAGGCCTGACTGTACAAGGCCACATGAAAAAAAAAAACAAAAACCATACAATTGCACAAGTATATACCTATTTGTAAGACCTTTTCTTAAACATTTTAAGTTAATAACATCATTTTTCAGTATTAACTCTCCAGTTTTCCTGTATTTAGTAGTTTGGATTATTTTAAATTGGTGTTGCATTCAACTTCTATATCTGATGGATAAAATATGTTTACTTCTTAATTTTTTATATTTTATCAAAAACACACAAAAAGCCCAAACAACTACATTTTAAAGGGTTTTATGTTTATTGGTGATCTTCAAAGCTCATCAGCAAACTTTTGGAAATTCCAGTAGCTTCAATGAAAATAGAGTAACAATGTTACTGAATCAAGGCCCAAATCAGAATGCCTTTGAATTAACCAGGAGAAAAAGACATACCTAATGACAGAAAGAAGTGCACATTAAAGCTGGTTGTAACTAGTAATAACATGAATACTGATAACAGAATATACAACAGAGTACATAGGACACCAAAAACTCAAAGTCCAAACATGAAAAATGTCTATAAACCAAAAGTGAAACCATTATAAAAATCTTTACAATGCATAAAATAACAAACAAACTATTAAAAGCCAGATAGAATGGCATTGCTGAAAGAGGTTTTAAAAATCATTCCTATCTTCCTGCTATAAAATTCTGATGCATTGCCAACAGCTATATAAAATAAACCAGTTGTGATGTATTAAATAACATTTAGATATTAACTTGGAGTAGTCATCACATCTTCTGTAAAAATGCCAATGCTGATACATCTGAAAAGGTTCTAGATTTCACATGTTAATAATGTACTCATGGGAGCTTATTGGAACAAGTCCAACTGAATGAAATTTTGTCATAATAACGCCTTTTACCAAAGCCAGAACACTGTTTAGAGAGGTATCCTTTTCAACAAGCATTTTACTAAGAGAGTTGTTTGAAGGTTTTGATGTTTTATTTAGTATGGTTTTAGAATCTCATTTTTTTCCTCCCTGTCCAGGGCTGCCTTAGCATTTCCTTCAAACTCCTGAAAATTGCAGCAGTATGGAAGTGTCATCCCCCAGCCTGTGTCTGGCTCCCATTTTCAGACCAATCTCTCTCAGGTTACAACCAGGTCCTTCCACTAATAATAAAAGTCCAGATCCAGAGCTCCTTGAAATTCAAAAGATGAACTTGGGTAGTCTTTCTAGCAAGCCCTAATTGAATTTTAAAATTAAAAGGGTTTAAGTATCACAAATTCAACAACATTTCTAAAACTGCAAGCATGGACCTCTTCAAGCTGACAGCTCAGACTAGATATGCTCCTCTTTGACTGAGGACCACCTAAGGAAAACTAGTCTACTCTGCATCTTTCTTAGCACCTCCAAAGAGCTGAAGCCCTTTACACATACTTTTTTGACTAAGTTTTCTATTTTCGGAATAGGAGTAAGAATGCCTCACCTATGCTTCATACCAAGGCTTCCTGTGCCGGCCTCTGTATCTGTGGTACAACATAAACAGACCACAACCTTTGGGGAAGGATCCAGCTAAACATCATTAAACTTAGAGAAAATTTCAGCATAACTCCCTCCTGATACAGGATGTCCTTGACTGTATTTATCTATTCTGGAAATGAGCAGTACAGAAAATAATTCATTAAAAAGTGATAAACTGCATTATCCTTCAGCAGTTGATAAATGCCATGACTCCCAGCTGATTGTAGCATATAATGGAGTGTGGGGGCGCAGGCTGTGAATATTCATTCTGAGGTTTATAAAATGCCTAGAGCCACAATAGTGAGGCTTTATATACAAAAATCAAAGGCATAAATTTCATACACAGCCCACAGTAGGATGTGTTATGTAAAATGACTACCACTGCTGCTGATAGAAATTCATTGATAATCTAAGCAGAGGTGTAATGTGAGCTAGAAAGGGACCAATGTACTAAAAAGTAGAATCAAGTGTCTAAATTTCCTCTCAAAGGGAATTACCTATGGTAGCATAGTTATGATAAGAACAGGCAGCATTGTGAGCTGAAACACTGGGTTATAATCACAGGAGGATAGATGAGGGACAACTAAAGGGGGGCACTTGGTCGTTCTTTACATGGGAGGTCTACACTAGCCCTAATCTATCACCTGAAACGCAACCCTGTTTGCACAACAGCATTTTCTGCTGGACAAAGAATAAACCAGACAGATATGGAGGCCTCAGGCAGCGGTGAGTTGGTAAGGAAAAGGGGACAGGAGGAAAAGTATGAAACACTGCAAGGGACAAAAAAGCAGATCCATAAAAAGAAAACTTCGTAAAGTGTGTGGGAGAAGTGGGGCAGGAAATGATGAGAAACTGAGTGACATCAAATTTAGAAGGGAGACAGATGGGAAATGGTTGGTGTAAACACACTGATGGTGAGCAGACAAACCTGACTGAATTCTCTCTGCCTTTTTCACAGTGGAAAATAAAAGTAAAGGAAGAAGAAGACAGGAATGTGGAGACACTAAAATAAAATCATAAAATTTCCTGTGGAAGCAATGCACAGGGTGGGAGAAATAGTGCATCAAAAAGAATTTCCTCCTCCCTTGGATAGTGAAGGAACTCCATTATTTTCAGGCAAAACCTTTAGAGGATTGTGGGCCTTCAATGTATGTTAGGCCATATATGTATAAATGTCTTTCTCATAGATGCCCCATGAACAGCATTCAGGCCATTCCGTATGTGTGGATTTTATTTTTGCTTAAGTTTTAAGAATTCTACAATATAATAACTTCAGTCATCTAATAACTTTATTTGAGAAACTGAAGCGTGCTTATGGACAATGGAAAAACACAGAGATATTAAATAAATCTGGGAAAGTCCTGCAAGGACAAGGGTAATAACTCTTACATGCTATGAATTTGGGAGACTTACCTTATATGAAGCCTTTACAAGACTATGCCTACCTAGATCCTCTATGATTCAAAAGATATATAGTCCTGATGCTAATAAGTGAACAGAAACATAAGTTACTGACTTGGGCATGAATTCTTGTCTTGGTAGGAATAATATGTCTATTATAATATTCCTATCTACCTGTCATCTGACTTACAGGCAGAGCAATTGGGAGTACCAATCCAAAACAGAAAATGACATTTAAAACTAGAGAATTTGCCTCCCTCTGTAGAGAACAAAAATAACTTAGCAACTATCCAAACTTGAATGTCTTATAAAACATATTGTCCGTGAACTGAGGAACTAATGAAACCTTATTTCCAGCTGATCTGTTTCATACATTTCATGTATCACCTATTCCTCATTGCAATAACACATCCTATGCAACACTCATATTCCATTATTTCCAGATCCTTCTCATATCATCGCCCAATATCCTCTGTTATCTCCTGTGTCCCTCAGAACTCCTTTTCCTGTTTCCTCCCATGTGCACTACCTATGTTTTTGCCTTCTAACTAGACAAAAGATAATGTATACCACAGCTAAACAGGAGCTATGTGTGTCCTGAGTGATCAGCTACTGTGCGCGTGCTGGTTGGCAAGGGATTTGCTGAGATACTGTGTATAAGGGTTGATTCACCCTGTCTTTCCTACAGCAAGTGACATTGGAAGAACATAGGTTTTTTCAGGTACTTAACACAGGATTCAGTTTCATATGAAGACATCTAAATTTAGATATCCACAAGTAAAATCTAAGGGAACATTATATGTCTCAGCTCACATTTTAGTCAGTGGGGATCTTGTCAGTTCAGTCAGCTGAACCTAGAGAATGATTCAGCTGATTAACTCACATTAGGGGAAATTGAACTACTCCCTAGGCTTTGCTGACTGAATAGCCTAGGCGCATGGTTCTGCTATCAGGTGTCCACCACTACTGGAGAGGTACTAGGTCACCATGCGAGTTAGGCAGATTGGACATGGGACCTATGGGAGACTTCTACTCTTCTGCAGTGGCAGCAGGAGGCCAGGCAAGATAAAGTTTCTCCCCAATGGTCACTAGAAACATGTGCAGGCAACCGAATTGAGCCTAGGTCTCCATAGACTGTAACAGGAGTGTAGACACCTGCTGTCTGCAGATACCTACTGTCTGAAGAGACCTACCTTTATGTACTTAATCTTAAACTGAATCCCTCCCTTAGTATCTTTCAAATTTTGTCAAGTTTGGTTGAAACTGGTGAAAGAGCTCAAATGTTCCTCTGCAGAATGTATGGTCACATAAACCTGCCTAAAACAGGAACAATGATTTGGTTTCCAGGGCCCACAAACCAGTCTGCATAGTCAAGCACTCAAATTCACAAAATGTCAGAATTCAAGTTCCCTGTGTGACCTTAAGCTGGCTCCCCCATGTGAACACATAATGATAAATTTTTTAATTACGTAGTCACATACTTTTTTTTCCCCAGAGTACTGCTGCCTCATTCAGTGTGCAGAATAGACAGTGCTCATTTAATGAGCAGCAGTTCAGTATTTTGTTTTCTCCTTATTCTTCACTGCTTAGCTCCAGGCTTTATTTATTGCACACAATTATAACACAGCTCTGAAGACAGAATTATTAATTTACTCATGGGCTTTTCTGTGTAACTCATCTCTATCATGCATTCATTTTCAGAGCACCCTTTTGAAACATTTCCTCCATTTGCAGCTGAGATGCTAAAGCTTGGAGAGATTAAAGTCCACACTAACCATAGATTTGAAGTGGCCAATTTGAGTCACTGAGAAAATTATTTTTTCAAGCACTTAACAGTGCTTAGTACTTTATAAGCTCCACATAGCCCCCCTTTGGCATCATTCTTACACAGAGTGCTCATCATTCCTGTAAATCAGATGCCAGGAGTTTGCTAGATACTTAGAAAAAATAATTAGTGAGCCTTCATAAAAAAATTTGGCTTACATGCCTTGATTAGCATTATAGACTTCTTGACAAACCTGTTTCAATTCTCTGTTTATCTTCTTGCTCTGCCTACTTCTTTTTCATCCCAGAGTTGCCTTACTGAGTTCATCCAAGTTTCCCTCCTGACTTGCCATTCAAATTCAGTCTTCTATTTTGTACCTAGGCTTTTAAAGGAAACACACAGCCTCAGTAGTTACTAAAGACTTCTCAAAGTGATTGAGTAAAATTCAGTTTTATCATGCTCAAGATCTAGAAAGGGCTGATTGGGCTACTTTTGTCACAATAGTGGCAGAACTGGGCCCAAAAGCCAGGAAAAGGTTGATTGATACCCCTGCTTGGATGTTGAAGTGGGGGGGGGAGGGTGCAGAGCTGAAGGACAGGTAATTCTTCCTCCCAATCTTCAGCACTTCACAGCACATCCGGGAGCTGCCATACGACTTTGGCAAAGGCAAGGAAGGCAGCAATGGCTGCTTTGCTGTATCCAGCTATCTGTTTCTCTAAGCAAATGTGTCTTTTGTCTATGCACAGAGATGGCCTTGAGTAGTCCTACCCAGCCTTTTCTTACCTCAGCTTGCCCACTTATTTTTTTCTTTTCCTAACTCTCTTTACTTGCAGAAGGATAGCTCTTTTACTGTCACCAGTGTAACCAAACACAAGTCCTGACTCTGTTTAGTGTAGTCTGCATCTATCATTTGCCTCACATGGCACTTCAAATCAGTGATATTTAAACGATGCAAAGAAATCTAGCACCGCTTGGTGTCACTCCCATGAAGCTGGTGTAAGAGGACATTGATGTTGCAATATGATACTGAAAACCCTCAGCATTTACCATCCCTCCTAGCCAGGGCTATCTGCCCTACATCTTGAACAGCTGCCTCTCGTTTAAAACTCCTCCAGAAAGAATTGTCCAGAGCATGTATTCCTTTGGCATTTGCTTTTTTCAAGCTTTGGCAACATCCATTAAATATGAAGTTTAGTAATACACACATAGCAATGCTTCATGACAATGATAGCTTACTTAGGCCTCTTCCAAAAATAAAAATACCCTCCAAAAATACAAATCCTTCCAATCTTTTGTAGACTAGCTTTATTTAGTGATTCTTACAATTGTTTGAGTCATGTGCAAGTTTTCTTCAAGCAAAAAAAATAGTTTTCCTTTTAAAGATACAGTGTTGACAGAATTAAAAGACATAGCACCTTAGTAGAATAATCAATGTTGAAGTGCATAAAATAATTTAAATATACACTATGAAATGAAATTATATGGAAAGGGAAAGTGAATAAGAGTTTCCATGACTCTGTGCTATCTAAAGCCTGATAAATACTCAAAAATAACAAGACTCAAATTTCTGTTCTGTTGAAAGGAAATTGCAAACAATTACAGACAACATTTTCACCCAGTGAGTATAAATAATGAATATTGATTAACGAACATACTAAAAAAAAGGAACAAAAGTAAAATAAAACATTATTTTTATCAAAGGCCATGAAAAACATTTAATTTAGATGTTAAAAAGCCTATGTATGCAACATAAAAAGTTCCACCACAAGAATCAAATGATAGCTCTGGAAGAGTAAATAGATATTGACATAGGAGTTACTGAGATCATTTCATCCTACCAGTGTTGAACTATGTTTAGTCCTTTTGATAATAGTTTCCTTGGGAGCTTTGGCTGGAAAAGAAGAGCCTGTCTGACTTAGTAAGTGGAAGATAATGTCTGTTGTCTATCCACAGTGAAAAAAAAAGAAAGAAAATCAAACCTTCAAAATTTATTTTACAAAGAAAAAGCACTGAGGCAACAACAAAAAAACGGAATCCAGTCCAATAGTCATTTAAATCAGTGGAAAAACTTCCACTGACTGTCACAGGCTTTGGGTCAGGCCTGTAGAGAATGGGCTAAAGAGCTACAACACTCCAAAATAAAGGTCCCTCGGAACTGAATTAGAAGGCAACTGAATTGCCCTTGGTGAAGAGAAGGACCTCCAAAAGGATTTCCCAGTTAGGTGTCCATCATTCATTTAAAGCATTGAGATTCCAAAAGCAAAATATTTGCTCATTAGGAATTACATCCCCTTGGCTCTGTGACCAGACCATGCAGCAACAGTCTTACAAATTTGAACCACAAGACTGTTTTCTGACTCAGCTGGGAAAAGAGTCAATATGATGCAAACTTTCTGTTCTGATCACACCAGCTCAGCCTTTTGTGGGATGCAAGGATTATATTCTAAATTGATCTGCACCAACTTTTCACAAAGGCCAGCAGTCAGTGAATTGCCCATTACAACTATATAAGGAAGCTTAATGCCTTCTACAAATTGCTTTATGCAAGCTGAAAAACACTGACATTGAAACTGAATCATTTGGCTAGTTACCAAGCATCCTCGCTATTGATAACAACAGACATGGTTACCTTTCCTATGCTTTATTTTCTCTTTTCTTTTAAAACATTTTGACCTTGACTGATCCTCCCCTGCTATTGGAAAAATGTACTCTAGTTTGATCATGAATTTCGTAACGCAAGTTGTCAAGCAGCACTGAAGTCATTTGTTAATTTGCATAATGTTTCTACTGTGCTGGTGAAAGACGATAACTTAAGAGTGTATCTCTAAAAATGCCACCCCTCCACCCAGCTGCAATAAAATGCATTAGCTTAGCATAGAAGGCAAAGAGCAGTTGGCCCTTCTGCTTGTTATGGAACCTAATTGTTGTTTTCACTACTGATGACACACTAGAACAAAATTATTAAGGAGAGGCAGATTGATTGGAATAAATTAAAAGCTTGTCTGCTGTTTGCACCTTTAAAATTTTGAAGTGTCAAAAACATATTGAGCAAAAAGACAAGTCAAATCATTTTATTTCACTATAAATACTGTGTTCTGGTGGGAAGTCCAGAGGAACCCAGAAAGGATATAATGGTGCAGAATAATAATATCCCATACCTCATATGCCTTCTGTAGTAATTGAAGCTATTCAGCACCTCTAGGGTCTTCAAACTCTCTACTATGATCTCCTATCTTGTATGTCATATATCTCATTAAAATATTCCTCATGCCCTCTAACAAGACAAAAATGAACTCAAGCAGTTCTACTGTATTCTAACTAGAAAAGCACTAATTAGCCTAGCATGACCTGAGCCATGGCCTTGGTGGCAAAATTGAGAATGTCTTGAACTCTGACACTGACACTGACAGGGATTCTCCACATGGCCTTGGATAATTCATTTCATTTTGCTTCTTCATGTTAACATGTTCATAATTTAAGGAAAATAGCATGTAATCAACTCTGTCTCCTGGCTATGTTAATGCTTAACCCATCAGCTATAAAGCAAAATATTTTTCACAGCTTTTGGAAGTGCTCTCTTTATCCTGCAAATGAAGCGCCTCTATCCTCATGATGCTATGATTCCTTATCCCTCTCCAGACTTATTTTAATGGAAAAAGACCGGGAACTCTGGTAGATTCAGTCATACTATCTGAATGTACCTGATCTTGCCTTGAAGTTAAGTACTCCAGGGCCTGCACAGTACTTGGATGAGAGACCACTTGGAAATCCCATAGGCACAAGTCAATGAGCCATGTTAAATTATAGAAACTGCATTAGTTCAAAGACTCTATTAGGTTCTGCCTTCATGACTGAGCTGTTGAAAAAGAAAAGAAGAAGGGCGGTTGGACAGCTAACTATCATTTACGTCTTTGAAAAAATGCTAATATTTAACTCCCTCTCTGCCCTTTTCTGTTTTCTTTTCCTGTTCTTTTCTCTCCACAGGTCCATTTGCTGGATTCTTCCAGCCTGTGAGAATCCTGCCCTTGCTTTCAGAAGGAGCAGGAGGGAATCACAAAGAAGCAACCTTTGTTTCTGCAGCAGGTCAGGGAGGAAAGTGAGAAGGATCTCCTACTGTCCTACTCTTTGGCCCAGTGAAATGTTCACAAGTCTGTAATTTTATCAAGCAGGTTTGAAATTTTACAGGTCAAGCATGCTCATGGAGGGAGCCCCCAGAGGCAAAAAGAAGATGAATGATGCCTCCCTGTCTACATTTCCTTGCTTCACAGCAACTAACAAAGTAAGCATTAGTTTTCTTTAAGGGCATTGCTCCAAATCTCACTTCGATATCATGCTTAAATGTTGCAGTAAAACTTTTAGTCTTTCAGCAGTTCCCTCTCATGATACCATATTATTGATGGGCTTTGGCAGTGGCAAATGACAAAGCATGCCTGTTTCTGAAGCCATCCTCATTTGCATTCTTTCCAGTTCCTTATCTGTCCCATTGGAATAAAAAATTAAAATTAAAAGATAACATTTCTGAGAATAACATTAAAGGAGCATAGACTAACAGTGTTAGCATGGCATTAAATGCAGTACAAAGTACTTTCTGATTCCTCTGGATACGCAGATATCTGGTTCAGACATGGCTGAGATTTTTTTGATTAAAATCTATTCTCTTCCTCTGAAGAAAAGTATTATTAAGGCAAACAAAGTTGCCTGGAAAATGGGAAAACACTGACAATGTTCCCCTTTCATTTTTGGCTTGGTTTGATTGTTTTAATGTTTTGAGAGAAATGTAAAATTATAGCATTTCATATGCAAAGCAAAGTGGAACACTGATCTAGTGAAACACTTAAGCATGTTTAAGTCAACCTCTATGCAGCAGAACATACGACAGTTCTGAGTGGTTTGACTGATTTACCAAGTTGAGTCCTACTTTTGCTTTCAATATATCGACGCAAGATGCAAAGCAGTGGGAAATCAGCCCTTTTATGGCTTTGACTTAGAACCAGGTATCAGAAGCCTGTCATTTTTTATTGTAGACATAATTACATGCAAAATACTAGCAATGATATTTTTGCAGCAGTAATTGTACATTTAATTTTGAAAGCATCTTTCAGATAATGAAGCATTTCCCATTTCACTTCATCCAAATATTTTCTTAAACTCAAAATATTGTCTTCTGAATAGGTCACACCTGCCTAATTGTTTCCCTTAAGAAATCTTCTTTAGGTTCTTCTAGCTCTTTCTGTTGATTTGATGCTCTGCTAATACATACATGACCACTTCTATGCCTATGTAAGTGAACAACATCCAGTAACGAGTATGAAACATGGCAGGGAAAAATTCTTTAGGAAAGATTAATTAAACTGCTATTTAAACAAAAGGGAACTAAATGTGTGTAAATTGTTTACCATTTGCCGAAATTCACAGTATGAGATAAAGAAAGTGAGAGTAGGAAGGAAGATGGTAGGGAGGGAATTCACATAAATTCTGGAAGCACATGATGGGTTTTGAGCAGGACCTCATAGAGAAGGCCTGGGAACAGTTCAATAAGGACTTTAAAATTAATACCTGTGAATGAGAATGACAAAAAAGGATGGAAATGTTCTCCAAGACAGGGTGTATGGATACTGCAGAAGCCTTGAAAAAATGAATAGCGGTATAAATACTGAGCCTAGGACCCTGGAGGAACTGTAACTGCAGTAAGTAAGAGAAGAATCAGTTGGAACATGGATCTTTGATAGTGAGAATGAAGATAAAACAGAATGGTTTGAGGACATTATGTGAGAAAAAAAAAAAAGGAGCATTTAGCAACAGCAGTAGAGAATAGGAAGCAAAAAAGAAAGGGGGCATGAATATGAAAAGACAAGAATGGGAAGTTCGTGCGTGAGTTCTGAAAAGCAAGGGTGAATGCAGGTAACTAGATACGGAGTAGGTGGAGTGTCGTGAAGGCATTCTTAGGCAAAGCTGGATCTATGTCATTTTGCTAGGTATAGACCAGAAAGAGTTTCAAGGAACAGTAATAAAACAAAGGAAGGGAGAAAGTGGAATTCCTAGCAGCAGCTGAGCTGTAACAAAAAAAGAACCCAGATATCAGAAAGTTTGAAACTGCTACTTCGCCTAGACAGGAAATAACCATTGGTGCGAGTGGATGTTGGCAAAGGAAGAGGTTGAAGAAGATGATTTTCAGGTTGGCCAAGGAAACATAAGTGGTGACTTTGTCAAGGACACATCAGGGAACCTGCAGGCCAGATGCTAACAATAAGCAGCAAGGAAAGAGTCAAAGGAAGCAACTGCTGCAGACTGTAACAGTGAGCTACTTTTCTTTCAGAGAGGTCATTTTAGCAAGAAGTAGTCTACTCATTTTCTTAGATGTGGCTATCTAGATTCAAGAATCCTTATACTTTTTGCAGAGCTGTTTAAGCAGAAAATCCTCTAGAAGGGTCATTTTTTAGTTTCTATCAACGAGTATATGTGTGAGAGAATAGAAAAAAGCTAAATGTTTTATGTGTTCCATAGCACACATCTATTATTTATGCTGAACAACAAACCCCATGTACAGACGAGAAACCATCAAGGAAGAATATTTTATTTCAAATATTTTCAAAAGAATGTAACTTAAGGGACATGGAAATGCATTATGCAAAGGAATATGTAGACAAAAAAGAAAACAATAAATCACCTTATTGACAGTAACTTATATTAAACTGTTGAAAAGTCTTCTAGAGGAAGTGCAGAAGCCCCATCCCTTGTGATTTTTAAAATTAGACTGGATAAAACAGTAGAAAAGTACAGTGTGGGATATAATCCTGCTATGCTAGTAAGCTAACCTAATTGATCTCTTCCAGATAAAATTTTTACAATTCAAAATCCATGGCTTGGGTGTTTTGCTGCCTCAGCTCACTGTGGGAATGGAGTGATTGTGGGTCTGAAAGAGTGGTCAGCAGGAATACAGAAGAGTTAATGAAAGCAGAAAAAAGTGCCTCCCACTAGAGAGGTATCTGGCAGTGCTAACAAATATCTCAGCAAGTCTGATTTCCCATGAGGCCACCTCTGATAGCTAGACCCAAGCAGCCAAACCAGAATGGATGGCAATACTAATTAGATTCTGATGAGTGAAGGGCCCACAGGAGGGCCAACTTTTCTGGAGGAGTTAATGAAAGGAGAAGGAAATACTCAAATTTTCCAAAAGATTTGCAAGGGAATTTTATTATGGAATAGTACTTTAAGTGGCTAGATCTTCCCTACTAACCCAGAGATGTGTATTCATGCAGGGAAAGGGTGAGAGAGAGAGAGAGAGAGAGAGAGAGAGAGAGAGAAAATGCCTTGCACGTTAACGAAATTGAGCACAGCTGGGGAGTGTTAATATGTGCTCACTTCCAGTGCAGTAAGATTCAGGGTGACCCAGAGCTATTATTCAAAGTCAGTATCAGATCATTTAATTTTCTGCTTCAGTGCCTTTCCTGCTCCTCTCTCCAACCTAAGCATTATGGCCATTCACCATCTTCTCTTCTGCTGTTCTTCCTCCTTTGCTGGTCCTTATGCTTTCAATGGTGTTTTATGAGACTTAAGTCCCCACGTACAGTATCCATCTTCCCGAACCAATCTGAACTTGGAGCAAATGCTAATAGCTCAATAAGCATTTTATGACCTATCTCCATAAACAAAACTTGCACCACTGGTGCAAATATATTCACTGCTTAGAATCAATGAATACTGAAGGAGATTAATATTTGTGCTGCTGGTCTGGTGTTGCTTTGTTTTGGGACTGATTCTCCAAATTAGGCTTTATATGAACACCTAGCACCCATTTCAGGAGAGTAAAAAAATATCAAAACAGCAGTAAGTTATCTTCCGGAGACTGCATTTGAGCTGGTAGGGTGCTCATCCATGAAAGTGAAATGATTCATTTATTTAGAAACACATATTTTCAGTCAATAAAGTTTCTTTCTCTACTTCTTCGTATCACTAAGATTTTCTTTAGCAATCACAGAAGTGCTGTACTTCATTCATACATACCTTGCAAGCTACCTCTCACATGTTTCAGTTCCTGAACGTGTGTTTGTCTTCAAGCTCTGCCTGTATCGCCACAGGTGTGGGTGTCACACTAATCAGTAGTATGCCAATAACACACTATTGAGCCAATAACAACAACCAGCTAATCCTGCCATTGTCCCAGGAAAAGTGTTCTTTTCTCCAACAAGCAGAACTCATAGATTTGAATACTGAAGCTAAGAAAAGGTAAAACTGCTGTTGCAATGTGAGGAAGTAATTCCAAATGAAAATATTGCCTTCATCTACTGAATATCCAAGAATTTATCAAAAAAATGTTAATTGTGCAGACTCTTAGCACTGTTCTACATATGAGTTTAATGTTTGGATGGCTGGTAAATTAGTTGAATGCATGGTGGCTTCAATAACACCTTTACAGTTTTGGAAAACAAAGCTCCACACAAATACTTAGTGTGGCATTTCTGCTTGTTAGTAATGGAAGGTTGTTCATGTAACAGGAATTAAGTGTTAAGGAATTAAGTGTTGCACCATGTTAGCCTGCTGACTCTAAGCATTAAACCAAACTGCAACATTTGTCACAAATTCACACAACCAGGGCTAGAATAAATTTTTGTGGCCTCTCAGCAGCACTTACTTTACAACCTGTTATACCGCTGACCCCACTTCTGCCTGTCCATGCTATTCCCTTCTTCAACAGTCTCCCAAGGCTGAGGTAGTCCCGGCTATTCAAGTCCGAAGAATCCAGCCTCCTGATAGGTGATCTGGCTACCAACACTTCATGTCCTAAACCCACTGTAGAGTTACAAAATGAACTCATACCTCCCATTATGAAAACTGAGCTAACCGATGACCCTGCTTTTTTGTGGGTTAGTTCTGACCTCTTTCCTCCAGTCCCAAAACTCTTCTACTGTGTTTTAAAGCTAGAATTTTCTCTCCCTTCCTTCCAGGAACTTTGCTGCTCCTCTTTCTCAAAAAAATAATTTGATGCAGCCTTCCAGCTCATATTGTAACTCATATACTTAGCCAATCCCTGTACTGATTGGTCCACGAATAAGATGGGTTTGTTTGGTTTTTTGTTCCTGTGTTTTTAACACTGAACCTTGTGCACAAGCTTCTTTGCTGCTTAGAATCCAGCAACAGGGCTTAAAAAACTGATTTTACTCACAAGTTATTTTATTTACACACAAATAAGTGAGTTAACAAAATGTCAGGCATCATTCATACACATAGGGTAAAATACTGTTTATAGCCTTATAAAACTTCATACTAAAAGCCGTATAATTTATGGTGCGTTTATAATGCTGTAAAGGCCATATTTGTTCTTTGTATGTCATAATTCTCATTTCTTGGCTTCCAGGGCTGTGAAGGGATTTATTGTGTCATCTCAAGTGTAGTTTCATAGAAAGAATAGTTCAGTCCAGTAGACACACCATTCACCACATCTCTCCTGTGTGAGGCTGCTACACAAACTGTAATAATACATTGGGAGCTATAGGATACTACAACAGGTTGGTACGTCTATATGTTGAAAGTGATGCCAATGTCTTTTGCTATAGCTTTATACTCAGCAATGAACAAATTGAGGCAGATCTTGGACTGGCCAGACCTAGATCAACAGAAACATAGAAAGGAAGCAAGGAAGCACAGGAAAGCCATATTAATCAAGCCCATTTTCCTGGCAGTGCAGAATGGTTCACAAGGTCATATTTTGACCACATTATTTCCAACACAGATGGTTTTCATATGGTTAGGTGTTTGTGTTTTCCCATCAATACTTCGGAACTTTCTCCCCTAAGATCTTTATATTCAGACTAAATACCAGCCTTTTTAATGTAATAGTACCATTTCAAAGCTCTTAACAAGGTTGCTCATGAATAAAAACAAGACCTGGGAAATATTCTTGAGAAGAATTTGTTCTGTCATTCCACCAATGCCTGAAGTAGGACACAAACAAAGACTTGAAATGACAGAAATGTTTAAAAGAGCTCTGATAGTAATAATATTTTTTTCATATATAATTTATATTATGAAAGGGTAGGATTTATGTCACCTCAATGTAGGCATCTAAAAGTTAAGGGTGGAATTCAGCTGCAAAAGAAGGGACAGCTAAATTTCCTATAATATCCTTCCTGATCCCCAGCTGTGCATGTTTCATGTATCCTAGGGCATCTAAAATGTCAGTAGTCGCCTGCATTTAGGCAGCTAAATCCTACCTCTAAGTCTGTAGCCTAAGAAAGTCTCCTAGATTCCCTTTTTCATGCATGATGGAAGATAAAAGTGTCCAAAGCGTAATTCATTCATTTGTTCTTGCACACCTATAAGATGTGCTGTCCTCTGGAGGTACTTATCGGTTCATGTATCAGAAGGATTTTTTACAACAGAATAGACTAGATAGCAGCCTAAAGACAGCTAGGATGAAACTCAGTCAGAGATTAAGACACCTCATACTCATTTCTGCATGGCTATACACTGGGAGAAAGAGTGAGAAATTGTCTTTACCTGGATTGTTCTGGTAGAAGGGTCCATTGCAGCCACATTGCGTTCACAGCTGAATGGAGGAAACTGCCAGAAAAAAAGACTGTGCTTTTCCAAAGAACAGTCTGCTCAAATCATGTAGGAATAGATTAAAAGCATAGCTTAATGTTCTCTGTTTCTCATGTACACACACCAGTGAGCACACTATTCTCTTCAAGTAGGAATTAGAGATTTTCCCTCAGAAAATTCAGTAAACTCTGAGGGGAATTTTGTCTCTCTGATTCAGATATTTCCTAAACAGTCACTTATCCCATAATGATGTCACTTTGAACCCTTGCCAAATTAAGGGTTGTGACAACCTACCAAGCATAGCCATTTCTTTCAATGAGTTTTAGAATTCAGTAGCCCTTATCTTAAACAGCTGCAATACCAAAAGGAGGCAATATTAAGTGTGAGAGATTTGGCTCTCAGATATTTGGTCCCCATTTATAAGAGGTAACTGGAAGGAAGGAACAAATCAAATAACAGCAAACTTCACTCTTGACATGTCCAGAGTGTTACATGACAAAACCAGAATATTAGGACTACTGGAATTTTCACTTTAATGATACATAAAATGTTCTAGTTTTTCCTCTACAAGGCAACTGGGAGAAGAGTTTACAGGTGGTGACGATCTTATAAATACATACGGTATTAGAAATATCACAATTAATTCAATAAATTTTTTTTATGATGTGCTTTCTGAAGCAACTGCTAAATTAAATGGGCCCCAGAAGTGCAGTAGAGTTAGCAATGTCATTTATAACAGAAAGGAGGAATGTAAATCTTGTAGCAGTTTACAGATGTTTTTATTTAATATCTCTAATCTAAAAGATCTGACAAGATGAGGCCACCTCCGAGTTCTTCGATGGCAGGGCCCCTAGGGCTTCTACACTTTGCAACAGGTAGCAAATCCTTATTAATCCCTTTAGCATTTGTTGTAATGACATTAATCATGATGAACCCTTCCAGTATTAATACGGATGTCATATGTAATTCCAAAAGAATCCCACTGCAATTTCAGCAGAGCAAACTTTATCTAATTGGAATAGGAATCATAAAAAAAACCTCAATTTTTCACTTTTACTGGAAAAACTAATCACAGCTCCTTCTTTTTAAAGTCTAGTGGACTTAAATTAATCTGTTAGCCCTTGGAATAGCATTGATTATATTCAGTTTATTTGTAGAAGTCACATTTATGCAGGCCGTATTTTGCCAGGCAATTCAGCATCTGTTAATGGATTTAAAGAAATAAAGTGTCCAAGCAGTTAATCACTGACTTGAACTTATATTTTACATACCAGATTTTATGTCATTATGCATTATGTTTAGTTCATGTGTAATCTGCCAGCTGAATTTTCAAAAAACAATGCCACAAAGCCTGTTTACACTATTGTATCTCTGCATAGGGTTAGTTCAAGTCTGTTTTTGAGGAGAATTCTACAGATTCTTTTGAGCAAAACATGGAAAAGAACCCTTTTCATATATTTCTTACATGCAAACAGTATATATATCTCTTAGGTACCCATAGCAAAGCATTCAAAAGTGCAATTCAGCTACTTTAAATACATGACAGAACCAAACCCCAGTATGATAGTGAGTAATCATGCCATACATAGTTCCACTAGAGCGCTACCTATTAGCAAGAGGTTGAATCTACACCCTACCTGGCTGGGCCAAGTGTTTGATTAGCATTTGAGGCATCAGTAGTGAGAGGTGGGAGAAACAGTTAATTTTTCACTTTTTTTCTGCTCAGTAAAGAGCCAGCTACTTTGCTGAGAACAGAATGCCATTACAGTCAATGAAGATGAATCTTGCTCTGCTGAAGAGGATTTCTTCAGTGAGGAAAGAACCAGTGAAATCCATTCTTCCTCAGCCTAATACTCAGGGCAGAATATAGTTTTACGCTTTTTATCTTGAACTACTAACCTCAAATCAAAGCTTTTCCATTTGCTTCAGTAAATACAGATCAGATCAGAAACTGGGAAAAGAAAGACTGCAGTAGACACACAACTTTCCTCCAAGACAAAATTACTAATTTTTTTTCTATAACATAAGATCATATATTTTTCTATTTGAAAATAACATTCAATGAATCCTGAACATTTTAGCAGGAATTTTATACTAATAAAGTTACTGTTATATAACTATAATAAGAAAAGAAGGTTAGGCTACCAATTAGGACTTTAAACCTGGAACATACTGGTTCAATGGGTTTTCCACTCTACTACAAACTTTCTTTGTAATCTTGGACAAGCAATTTATGACTTCATGCTTGGAGGTATTTCATGCATTAGACTGAATTAGATTAGATTTCATTAGATTAGATTTCACTAGATTAGATTTCACTCATGTACTAGACTCAGTGCACTGAGCAGTTCAGACCATCTGGAGAATGAGTTACGGTTTGATTCCCAAGTTTGCATAAAAGTAAAAAATGTAAAATAATGCTTATGACATAGGACTAAGACACTTGAGGGGAGGTCAGAAATTCTTCACTGAAATAACCACCAAAATTGGAATATTAGATTTGCCAGCACCCTCAAATTTCAAGGTAATCAGACTAAAACTGTGGCTTTTACAATTGTTAGAAGAATTGGCATTTAAATGAAAGATAGTTCTTACCAATAACATGGCAGAGCTGACACTCCACTACAATACATGAAGGGAATAAATGCTAGAGAGGAAGAAAAATTATTTAAGATAAAAGACAATCCTTGCACAAGAATAAATGGACCTAAGCACACCATGAATTAACACAGGATGAAAACAGAAAAGAAGATTTCTAACCATCAGGGCAGTAATATTCTGCAACTGCATTCCAGCAGGAATAAAGAGACAGAAAGTCTGCTAAGCTGTAGGATAAATTCTGAACAAATTTATGAATGAGACTATAAGACACAATTTCTGAAATACAAGGGACTGCACTAACAGATCACAAAAGTTTCTTTTCAATCTAAATTTGAAGTTCATATAAATTCTGACCTTAGATAAAATATTTCAGAATATATAGATCCTCCTCCCAGCTACATTTGAGTGCTCAGCAGCTTTTGCTTATAATGGCATGACTGTCCTCACCTAACTACGAAAATTCAGAAGTTACACAGCTAATCTGGACTAATCATTTGGCCTATTGATACAAAGAAAAGAAGTATATTTGGACAGCAATTCATACCATTCTAAGAGAGGTATGGAAAATAAGAAGGACCATTTACTCACTGGAGGTGTTTGTCCTTCTCATTTTCCCCTACAGGTACACAGACTGGTCTAGACCATGCTGCTAATGACAGAGGAGTAAAAAGTTTGCTGCAAGTGATTTGCTCAGTGTCAACCAGTGAGTACCTTGGCACAGACTTCCTAGTCTCTGGGAACTCTGTTGAAACCTCTTCTGTCTATTCTGTGCACCCATGACAATTTCTTGCCCCAAGCTTTATCCTGTCTTTGCCTCTTTGCCTCTGTCGCAGTGTCTTCATATAGCTAGTCTTCACATCTTATCCTTCTTTACTCCTTTTACATATCAAACACCAAGCTTTCCTCTTCAGGCTCACTACTGAAACACATTCCTTTCCTGAATTTCCTGAAGATCCTCCCTCTTATCTCTTCTTTGCCCTCAGTAATACCTTATTGTGAGAAAAATGATACATTTTTCCTATACCATGACAAAGGCTAAGTTATTTGAGACTGAATTTTTTAAAAAATATGCATCCTGAGCCCCGTACACAGTATGGAAAGCTCCCAACCAAACACAAACTATAGGCAAATGATCATGTCAGGAAACATTGGAGGATGGTCCTTCAAATCCCATTTATAAAGAATAACTTTTCCAGGGTTTTGATCTTTTAAGAAAAAATGCAGAGAAGCTACTACCCTTTCAGTCCCATTTATTAGAAATCATTTTCTCCAATGTCCTTTTTCACTAGTTGGGCAGTGTGATACAGAGGTGATCAGGAGTACTGGCAGGTAGAAATGAGGGCTGTTGATCCCATGCCATCACTGATATTCTGTGCTGCTTGGGGGTGTCATCTTTGCATTTGCATCAATTTTCAGATGCCCATGCTCAGTGCCTATGTCCTGATTTTCAGAGGTTTTGAGCTCCCTCAGTTCCTTCTGACTTCTCGTTACTAACAGCAATAGTAGTCCCCATTTCACAGGTGTAGTACGAGTCACTTCACAGTCATTAGATGAAAAACCCTTTGGAGCCTACTTCTCATTTCCACTAAGATTCTTTACACTGCTGGGAAAGTATGAGGGAGATTTAATGTGGGAATAAATGACATTTTTACTTACCTGCAAATCTTTTTTTCATTATCATCTTAGATAAATAAGAAACACTTGTACACATAGAATAATGTTCCTTTTTATTAGTACACAGTGTCCTTTGGATGATTGCATGATTCCTATTGAATTGCATGGTACACAATGTCCTTTGGATGATTGCAGGATTCCTTTCCTAGTTCATGTATTGTGCTTGGAAAAAGCAGATGATAACCATGGAGCATAGGCACAATGACATCTTCAATAGAATTTTTTAAAAAGTCAAATTCCTCAGGATGATTCTTTCTTCTCCACTTTCTCACCATAAAACAGACACAATTATTTTACTATTATGAATGAAAAGATAATTTCCTAAGCCAATTTTGGGGTCTTGCTGATAACTGGCCTCCCCTAGCTATGTGATTTTCTATATGGAAGTAGAAAAGTGATCTGACAACGACAAAAAAAGAAAGGCTGCATCTTGTCTTTTCCATAAATGTCTAAATATCTTTTACAAAAGAGTGGAAAGACATGATAACTTCTCCTGTTTCCTCAGTGCAATGGGAAACACTCTAAACTGTTCCTGCTAAGTTGCAAACAGAAAGGTTGTTAGTCTTTCAAGAGAGAGAGGAAGTATACAATGTATAGGATGGATTCAGAATTAAATCTTCCGTGGCATGTATCTAGCTTCACTGAAGCAATGAGATAAATGGGTCTGGTGAATGAATACTGAAGCCCACTCCTCAGAGCTGTATGCAAGATTATACAGTCCCCTGAAGCTGTGCTGGTTCTCATAGTGGAATGGCAGATGTTGTATACCATCCCTACTAAAACAACCCCCCCAAACTTTAAAAGAAGAAGAAGGAGGATAAGGTGAAAATGGGTGTGGCTCCATTAGCCACTTAGTGCACATGAGGGTCCCTCTTGGCGCAAACCTGCCTTTCATTTACCCTTACTATTCTGCTGTAAAAACTTGCACATTGCTGATGTATTCAAAGTGATTTCCCTCTTGATGGAATGAAAGTTGAAGTCATACACCAAATGCCATCTAGATATCACCAGTTGCAAAATTGACACAAGGTCCTCCAGTAGTAACTCTCTATGCATGGGTGGTGTGCACCTGGGATCAGGAACTTCACTGCCAGTGAAAACACAGCTTGGATATACAGTCCCAGAACTGTAACAAACTGCAGCAAACACTTCTGGTGCTTTTCTCTTTGTACTATAATAGCTGGTAATGTAGATGTACCCAAAGTGGCAAAAAATAGTTACCTACTTTGAATAGCATGTTTTTGTTATGTGTTGAGTTTAAGGTTACGGTAGCATTATTAAGATTAGCAACAAGGGAAGAGAAAATATTTTAATACAGGGAGAAAGAGACAATGATTTCTTAACAAACTAAGAACACTTGTAGAGTTTACCTTCTGGTGTCACAGCTTCGGCAAAACAAGATATAACAACGAAAAGAGACCTTTGCTCCATACCCTACAGTAATAGCCGTTATTTAAGAGCTCTAAAAGGGCTCCGTTTCTATCACACTACTTACCAGCCAACACAGTCACAGTTCCTGATCAGGCTTCCACTGAAGCCAGCAGCAAAATCAGAGGAGCACTGATTTTTATAACAAAAATAGGTTATTTGTTCTCATGAGTGTAACTACTTTCTTAAATACAGTCACTAAAAGGTTAGGAGTCATTACCATTTAATTCATACATATGAAAAACAGGACAATTAGATTAACCTTTTTTTCTTTCTCACTAGTCCATGGAAATGACAGGGGTACTTCCAGAAGGTGACTCATCTAACTACCATAAGATGGCTGGGATAAATTACTTCCTAGAAATTTCCAGCCTAGACAACTACATAATACTGCTATTTACATTTGCTGGTAAACTTAACTGAGGTGCAATTTGTACAATATAGACAGAAAGGTATTTTTGAAAGTGTCTAAAGACAAAGTTCTTTTTCTACACATGTACATATACATACTATATTCCAAGGAAAGAAAGATTCAAGGAACTAACTTCAGAACAGTTTGGCATATTTTCTTAAAACCTTTCAGAAATACTTACTCTTCTTTGCTGTATAAGTAAACTTATCATTTTCAGACCCAACCATGGTTCTGTATCAAAGCTATTGGTGGCAAAGATAGGCATTTGTGAGTGAAATTTGTTGTAACCTTTACCATGAAATGCTTCAGTATGAGCACTGTGAGACTGCAGGTTTACAAGTCCTTTGATTAGAAGGAAAGAAATCAGAAGAAAAAAAATAACCTACCTCCTCATTCCATGAAAGACAAAAGATATAAATGATTAAAACTGACAAGTAGAAAATCTTTAAATACCACAAAGAATTCTAACACAGAGTTTTCTTACATAGATTATAGAGTGATAGATATAAATGGAAATTGAAGAACAGCAGATCAGAATGAACCATTTTTCATGCAGGAACTGCATGAAGGAAGATTGCTGCTGCAAACGTACTGACTTGACTGAAGAAACAGATTCCATTCCAAGTCAGCAACAGTGATAGGTTTGTATAATTTTGGTATGGTGCATACTTAAAGAACAGGATGAGCATCTACATGAAAAAGATATTCTCTCAAAAAGTTTAGTATCTAGAAAAAGACTAGGAATTTCATCATCTTCCAAGAGTCTAGAACTTTTTTTTAAATAATGCTTTTTGCAAATTCTTACTCTTTGCAGAAGCCTTACAGATTCTTTTTCTCAATCTAAGCTTGCAGAGAGTTATTTTCCACTCTGCTGGTTACAGAGTTCAACAGGCAAAAATAGAAAAAAAAATATAAATACATCAAAAAGAGCTTTTATACAACAGCAGCTGCTCATGAATGCTTTGCCAGTGTTATTCATTATAAATATGGCTGTATGCTATTCTGCTATTTAACAGTGCCACAAAAACAATCACAGGAACTCAGAAACACAATGCGTCAAAGTTGGAGCCTCTAAGAAGCTGGAATCCCTTACAATAAGAGCTTTTAAGATTCTACTAGGACTTGAGAAAATCTGCTTTATAATCATTTTTATCTTGTCCTGTGAAGCCAGATCTAAGAGCATACGTTGTACTTTTTTTCACTGAAGTAGTATGTTATTTGCTACTCTACTGATAGGCAATAGTCTAACTCAAGATAGTTTCAAAGTACTTGACCATGTCCTGTAGACAGTACCTTAAGCCTGTCACCTTACCAGTTTCATTCTTTTAAAATAAAACAATATAAAGGAACAGAATGATCTATCAGTAACTTTAAAATTTATGAAATATACAAGACGGATACAACAACATATCGGTAAGAGCAAAATTCTTATTTTCTGTTTGCTATGGTTGTTACATGCCTTCTTACAGTGAAAATCTTTTAAAAAGACAATTCTGTACATTCTTCATACAAAATTACAGAAAGCTGTTACCGATCCTCTCCTGTGCAATGCACACCTAAAATAGAAGGGCTTCATACTATTTGTTACAATCCACAAAGCAATTTATTTTGCATATGAAATGTCATGTGCAATGATCCAAACACTGTGCTTCTAATTAATTCATTTTTTATCTTGATAGTACCAAAATCAGGTGAAGAGGAAAGGAAGGAGAAGGGAATATTCACATTCTCAATTTTAGGCATGTATTTAAATGCAATTAGAAGCACAGCAAATTAGGAACCTACATTCTGTAAATGGTGCAGAGTGATAGTGTACCTAAAGTTAGGCAGTGTTTGACAGTTAGGCAGGCCCTATAGATTCTTAATGTCATTTGCAATCCTGTAAGGAACAATTGCTTCCAAGTTTGTGAAACAGTAAATGGAAGTGATTATACAGCCTCAGTTTGTATATTCACTTTTGGCGAAACATCAAGGCTACATTTCAGCTGTGCCGTGCTTCCACAAACACTAAAAAAAAATACTTAGTAATTTTCTTTAAGAATGCTTAGACCTTTCTGATCAAGACAGACAACATAATGGTGGAGTGAGCTTTAATTTGTACTCTCCTGGCATCCCGAGTGCTTGATTCACATTATCATATGGAATTACTTGATATTCTGTATGAAACGCAATTTCTTGACTCTTTTTTTTTCCACACAACCAGCCACTGGGAAATTATTGTCAGTCTTAAAATGATTTCTTAATGATTGCTTGTTCGGCAAATGAAATTTCTTTCTTGGTCTCTCTCTCTCCTTCTCTCTCTCTTTTGAGGATGGATGAATCCTCATACTTTTGTATCATCAGCTGTGCATGCAATAACGTCGTGAGCATGTATTGCGCAGATTAATTTCTCCCTCTCTCTGGAGCAGTAGTGATCATTTAGTAGAGAACAACAGAGTTCATTTCAGGAATGGTTAGGGGTAGCATAAGGGCTTCTTATGCAGAATATGCTAGTAAGGAAACAAGAGTTTGACATCAGGTGGAAGAAAGATCTGGTTGCATGCATGAGAGGTGGAGAAGAGGTTTAAATAAAATAAAGGCAGGCAAACGAGAAAAGATATAAGAGATAACAAAAATAAAGCAGTATTAGGCCAGAAATGAAGACCATGAAGACTGTTGAGGAAATGAACTCCAGGAAATAATTCTAAGATGACACCGAGCAGGCTTTTTTTTCCTTTAACGTCAAGAGACACTAACTGTTTAGTGATTAAAATGTGGTTGTGTTACATGTTGAATTATTTCCCACACAAAGGTTTCTTTAAAATGCAAACATCCCACACTACTCTTCGAGCTGTCATACTTACAGCATTTCTTAGGTCCTTCATAACATCTTCCAGAGTAAAGAAACTATGCTTAAATAAAAGCCCAGATTGAAGAAAATGTTCTATGTAATTCGGCTGACCCACCCACACAGATCAGTATATTGGATATGTTAATTTCATACCCTAATGCGCTTTTCGAATTTCTTTAGGCTTTGAAAATCTCATCAAGCTTCTCATTAGGTCTTTAAGTACTTAAATATTCCAGAAAATGACCACTACTTTCCCTTTGCCAACTGTGTACTGCCTAATTTTTTTCTTCTCTGGATGTAATTGTTGCTGAGGCAATTCATTCTGAAGTAGTGAGACGACCAATGCACATCTCAGACAGCAAGTCCCTACACAGCTTCCAGAGAGTGACCCATTCCATTTATCAGTGGCTGACACAATGACTTGACGATAAAGCACTCCAGTTCCATTATGATATTCCATTTTTCAAGACCTAAAGAACTGTCTTAACACTAAATACCTTACACCAGACCTTTAGCTGACATAAGCTGATGAGGGACATTATGGAGAGGCACTGATTTCTGCTACCTCAGGACCCCAGGCAGATGACTTCTGGGTGTTTAAAACTCCACAATGGTATTGCTATAATCAAGCCTTTCTTTGAACTTTTAGTGAAGTTCAATGTATTGTTTAAGGTTAAAATAACTCTATTTCAGCAGTTATTAGGGCATATATGCAAAGTCCATTTATATCAGACTAATATATCCAATATATCTATATATATTTATATGATAGACACACATGCACATATACATCTCTTCTGAAAATAATATCTGAAAATAGCACAGGTATATCTCTCCTGAAAATAATATATATACGGTCAATATTTTATCTTTGCTTGGATGAATTATTTAGAAAACTGATCCATTGCATAAAACTGCTCTTTTCCTAAAGATATGGCTTGGTAAACTGCTTCAAGATGAATTAAACAGAGACATAAGTCGAAACAAAATGCTTGTGTGCTTTCTCTCTTATTTGTGTGTTGTCAGATTCATACTAGGTGAAGTGTTTTAAATAGTTTGCCTTAAGCACTGGCATATAAGCTAGAATGAAAGATTACTGTCCGAAAGGCATATTCATCTATTAATTTTCCTGGTAGTGTTTGTCACTTTATTCACTTGGGCAGCAAATATGTCACCCAGATTTTCATGAGGAATTAGACCATTGTGCAACCTGACAATAACTAGAATATTTTTAGCAGCTCTGACAGGTATCAGGTATTTCTGTGTCTATACATCCTCAGTCACAATTCCCTGAGCAGGTGTCTTGGAAATAATCCCTTGGTAACAACTCTATCAAAACTTCTTGTTGCCTGATGGACAAACAATTCTACATGGTGAGAGTTACATACTTCTCTACTATCCCTGTTATGTTATGATAGCATTATAGCAAATTGCTGCAGTAAATTGTTATAATAACATGCCATAGCACAGAGTACTCTACAGTAATCTACCTGTACTGTGATAAAGTCATATGTGGTTCATTCCATATCTGAAAGAAAATTATGTAACCTCTTGGTCAAATATAAGAGATGAAAAAGTGTTCTCTGTCATCATGATGACAGAGAAGCTATAGATTCAAACAACTGTCCAAATTTCAGATCAAAGCAATAGGAGAGAAAGAAAGATCGGCAAGTGACAGTCTCTTCATCATTTGCTTTTCCCAGAGTATTGCTTTGAATTTCTCAGGGGTAGAGGTGCAAATAAATGAACCTTCAGTTTTTCTGACTAAAAAAATGACTTCTTTTAATATTTTTAAAACTGAACAAAGTGAAACCAAAAGCATTATTAAATTAAAATGAAAACAAATATTTTGATTTTTCCATGGGAACAATATCAAAAAATGAATTTACACTTAAAAAAATTTTCAGGTGTGACTTTCATTAGAGAAATTTCTCATCCGAATTTCTTTAAAAGATCTTATCTGACGAGATATCCACATGTTACCCCTTCCTTAAACCTTGATTACACTGAACGCTGTATAGGCTGTATAGGCATAATTTATCATTTGCTTACCCTGTGCACCTGATGGAACATCCTCAGGTTTTGGCTGGGACGCCTGGGAGGGGTACCCCTAGTGCACCTAGTGTTTCGGGAAACACATGCATGACGCAGGGACAGTATGTACAGCAACTTTCACCTGTCCCTTTGGCAATGTCACCTGCTAAGTGTTGAGCAGGCAGGACTGTCCAACATACCTCTTAGAATAGCTTCTGCATGTCCTGAATGATGGGTAGAAAGATCTGAGTTCAGGCTGCCTGTAAAGGAAACATATGGTTCTGATTCTTTGGAGAATTGTGGGTTTCAGGACACTGCCTGGATCCCAAAATCCAAAGCAGTAATTTATTTGATAGCTAAGAGACATAAAGCCAGTCCCAGGTAAACGTGTAACTATTAAAGAAATGTCAATATAAGAGAGGCAAAAAGGCACACACCAGTCACAGACTGCAGACAGTGCTGCTGTTGGAGAGAGGAATGGAGCAAAAATCGTAGGAACCTCCCAGAAGAGAGTTATTAGATGAATAACTCAGTGTCCTCAAGAGAAAAAAGAACTGAGCTAAGATTAAGGGTCTTTAATTTTAATAAAACCCTAAGGCTAGAAGTATCAATGTCAGTGAATGAGATACAAACATCAACATGGATATATGAGTGTTACCTTTTTGCAGAAGATTGGGGCAACTAGTGCAGTCCTCACATCAAACTCAGAACCCTGGAAAATCAAAGACACTTCTGGACTTCAGTCATTGCTAAAATTGTATTAAAGATCTCTCCTTTGTGACCTTCTATCAGAATGGATGCTGCAGTCTTGAGGTCTTTGAGATCCTGGTTGTCAATGGATGAACATAAATTTGCATCCCCTACAAAACTAACCCTTTGAAAAAACAGTGCTTCCCTTCCCATGTGTATGTCAACATGTTATGTAGCACTTTTCATAAAGTGATAAATTAAATGCACAAAACGCATATGAAATAGGGACACACTATCTCCTGTCTGTCTTGCCAGGATTAGGAAGTGTTGCGCTTAGAAGTGTGTGAGAAGAGAAGTCTACAAGGGGATTGCTGTCTATTTATTTCCTTGAGTTAGCTGGCATTGCTAAAGCAGTGCAGAGTTCAGGGCAGGCTGACATCTAACATTTACCTCAGCTTTGCAGGAGATTTTTGCAGCTCACAGTAAGTTCCAAGCTGTTGTCAATACACTGCTGCTGGTGACATGAGAAAGTTATGCTGACATGAGTTGCATCTACACGTTTGTCTGTGCTGCAGATATATCACTGGGCTCATAGAATGAAATCCTGGCCTCAGCAGTTTCAACAGGCTTTTTTCCTTCAGACTTCAATTTGGATTTGGATTGAGATTTCACTATCAGAATCAAAATCCTACTGACTTTCAAGGAGACTTAAGCTCCTATGGATGGTTCTTAGCTTTTAATGTGTATGAGAAGTTAGTCATCTGAATCTCAGCCAGTCACTTCACAGTCAATAAAGAGAAACAGGCATCTCCAGAGAGCAGTTTGTCCTACCTATCTCCTAGAGTGAGATAGATTGCCTTCTGGATATGCCTGTTTATTGGCCAGAAAAAGAGGATCTTAGGGTTAACAGTTTAGACCTGCACAATTAATCATTTAAATACTCCAGTTGGGTCAAATGAATTCCAGCCTGCAGGTATAGGTGGCTAAGAAGGATTTAAGACATATATGTCTGCCACGTAGACACCAGTAGACTGCACAAAGCTGCTGCCTAAATTGATCAGTACCAAGTGCACCCAGAGCCTTAAGTATGTATGTGCATCTTCCCTTGGCATGTATGTTTCTGTTACTGGAAATGACTGTAGCTGTGCTCATCTCATGTATGAGCATTTTTCAGGACAAGAACGAGAGGTATCTGAACAGAAAACAATGTCTGGGGGAAGTCATACTGTTTAGCCCACGCTGATGAAGGAGGGGAAGAGAGATGATGGTTTAGCGCTATCTGGAACCTCCTCCTTAACCTCAGCAGGTTTCACAGACTCTGCTGGCCAAGCTGATTCTTGTCAGATAGTTGCCTTTTGAGTGCAGAGAAAGTTGTGAATGCAAGCCAAATTTATATATTTAACTCTTCCCATATTTTATACAATATTATGGGTAGACTAGGAACCCACACACCAGCAGATTAAGATTTTCAGTTCCTGAACTTTCTGCTGTGTATTTAGCTTCAAGCACTTAAACCACTTTTGAACATGGATATTAGCTGATGAATAATATTGATCTTTTAGAAATCCGGGTATTTTTAAGGACTGCACTTAATAAGAGAAAGAAGTACAACTACTGTAGACCAGATACTGGGTGGCATTCAGTATCTTCTGTACTCTTGTACAGAAGTATCATGAGTTGTATTCTGTTTCATATGAACTGATGAAGCATAACAACAAGGAATAACCCTGCATTACAAGAGGAAGATGGATGCTAAAGAACTTCTAGATTTTTCTGACATTTTCTAAAATAATCTAGTGTAATATTCCAGTGTTTCTAGTGTTTATAGAACTACTCTGAAAGACAGCGAAAGGGCTTACCCCTTCAAGATACTGGCCTCACTCAAGGAAACAGGGTTTATGCACTGTGCTTGTGTCTACGCTGCAGGTGAGGAGGTGTAGTGCCATAGAAAAATCAGATTTTGATACTATCCTTCAAAATCAACCATATTACTCTCTGATGGATTAGGAGCTAAGTGCTTAGCACCTTTCTGAGTCATTCCTTGGGCTTTCATTTTGAGTGAGGGTTTGAATATGTGTTATTAATTCCCTCCTACCCTGTATAATAACCCACTGGTCTTGGGACGCAGAAATCTTTTCTGAGATACTGAGAGAGTCCATCCAGCAATCACAAATTTTTTTAGTGCATGCCAGTTTTTCTGAATTTTGCCTCACTTCCATTTGGCAGAGGTCAGAGGTGCTGCTGTTCATATGCTGTTCTATCTAAAACTCCTCTTAAGCTATAGTCACAGACATAATTTAATTTGCTGCTAGTGGTGTTTGGTAACTCCCTAAATGTTAAAATCTGTCAATGTTTTCCATTGTAGACACAGACAGTATATTGACACACAAACACACAGCTTTGAATGAACTATTCACAATGTTTAGTTGCCTTTTAAAACTCTTAAGATACATTATTTTGTGGGAAAATATTAGAAAAGTAACAGTACTGTGCACAGCACAGTGCCTGTAGGGAAAAAAAAAACCAATCAACAACCACAAAATTGGAATTCAATAGTAATTAATTCCTAATGCATTTTAACTGTTTAAGAATATTTGGAATATGTCTAAAAACAAAGGCAGTTGCAGAGTAATCTCTACACAAAGCAACTACCTCTTTGGGCAATGAAGGTCAGGGTGTCATTGTCTGAGGATACCATTGTTCATTCTCCTGAAATACTAAATAGCATTTCCCTAAATTTGGACCCTGTCACTGTGCAGTGATATTTAATAATTCTTAAAATGTCCATTCAAATATCTGCTGTGCCTCTGAATATCAAATGTGTGCATAGCTGTGGCTAGTTTGAGAGTCATGTGCACAAGGCAGTGTGCATATTCACGTACTATTTGTGCTCAGATTTATTCTGTTTACTTTAACAGTTATATCAGCTATTTTTACAGCAAACCAGGCTTTTATTTCCACCCATTACAGTCCAAAAAATTACTTAATAAAATCCTACATTTCTGAAAGTGTCTAGCATGGTATTTGGAAAACACAGGAGTCATGTTAAAGTAATAAACCCTATAATGAAAATATGAATCTGACTAATAAACTTCGGGATTTTTTTTTTTCCAACATATGTGTTCTGTGAAAGAAGTTATTTGCTTTCTCTAGTGATAAAACAGAAAAAAAGAATGGGTGTTTTCAGAGAGGACTTCATATATTAACTGCAAAAATTGATTCTGCCTTCACGCTTGTAAATACCATGCTTAGGTATCCAAAGGGTCTTTTTGGAAATGATAAAAAATATTCCAAGAAATTCTTGCCTTCTACAGGGACCACTTTATTACTTACTTGTGATATAGCAGGGAACTGAAACATAGCATAATGAGAAAGCAAAAAAACAGTGAAAAAGGTCATGCAGCAAAACTCAGAGCATTTTACTGAGAAAGCATTGCCAAAATGCTAGGGCATCCCTTTCCACTATTTCTTGATACATAATCACTCAGCACACATTAAAAATTACATTAGTAAATGAAAGATCTTCTCATAGGTGAAAAAAAGACAGAGCTGTAAGACAGAAATGTAGGAACATGGTGTTCACTAATGTCATGCAACGAACAGAAAAAGCAATTGAAGAAGAAGAGAAGTGAACAGCCTGACACAACTAGCAGTAGCAGCAGCCAAATCAATTACAACTGCCAGCTCTGTGAGGTACAGGCAGGTGCAATGATTTTACTTTGCAAGTGTTAAAAGATGAAGCCTATATTTTTTTTTTTTCCTGAGTGGTTCAAGAAAAGCAAAATACTTTTTTTTCTCTCTCTCTCTCATTCATCATTCCTTGAAATCAGAAGAGCTCTGATGGAAAACACAGAATAAAATGTTTTCCACCAAGTACCATTCAACTAGGCATGTTTCACAAATCCTTAACTTGCTACTACATTTCTGGAGTGACTTGGAACATCCTTTCACATATCAATCTCCTTAAAGTGGTCCTTGGGGCTTAAAATTGGCACCCAGTGCCAGTTACAGTGTTACAGTGTGTTCAGGCAAGACTAATTTAAACAGAGTTTATTCAGAGAGAAAGAAGTAACGACTGAAACATACCAAATGGTAGGCAGATTGCAAAATACAAGGATATGAGGAGGTCCCCCCACTCCTTCCCAGCTAAGTACAGACAAATGTTGTTAGATGGGCCATAGCGACTAGTAGAAAAAGAGGCAAAACCATATTAATGTGCTATTTTTCCTACTGACAATATGTCTGTCCAAAAGGAGGGACCAGGGGTAAAAAAAGTCTCTCTTAGTGGCAAGGAGGAAAGAGATTGATTTGTTGTGAGCTCGAACAGTTTAGTTCAACCCTCACTGAGACAGAAGGCAATTTTCACCTCTGGAAGAAGGTCAATTGCATTTGCCAAGGCACAGCAGACCACAGATAGGACTTTTAATTGTCGTGCAGCATGACCTTCCCCCGTAACTCAAGAGTCATGCTGTTTAAGGAAGTGCTGCAAAGACCAGAGACCAAAATACTGGCTTTCAAACACTCTTCTTTGGATGAAAAAACAGCCTTTACAAAATTAGTGTTGTTCTGAATGACATAGCCCGGAACTATCCAGGAACTAGTTTGAAAACTCCCAAGCTTGTGCAGCTTAGGGGTTATGGGAGGTACCTACCGTGCCTAGTAGTCCAATGCAGCAGCTCCCAGGATTTTTCAGTTTGCCAGATTTTTTTTTCTTTTTAACATTCAGATGCCAAAAAAGGGAAATAGAGTAGAAATCACCCAAGAGAAACAGCTTTGTCTGAAAAAAACACAAATTTGCTAGATCACAGTCACATTACCCTTCACAGTGTGGGGAAGAAGAACTTGCCAGGAGAGAAAAGAAGTTTGCCCAGAAGCCTCTGCAACTCTAGCTATTCTTAGCTGTGTAATGGACCACCAGCACAGGTGTTGTAAGTGACTTAACAGAAAAAAAGTGATGGCTGATGGACTAGTCCTTATGAGAGCTGAAAATGTGGAAAGTGCAGAAATGACTTCAACAAATCTTTATTTTGTAAATATTATCATTTTCTATAGCAAGAACAGGTGCTTAAAATGGAAACTCGCCCTATACTTTAAACAATATATTTTAACTGCTTCCAGCAAATTTTATCAGTGTACTCATTATCACTCATTATCTGAAACTCCACAACTCAAAGGAAGAATTCTTTTTCCTGGAGAAAGACAATTTATAAATTAAAGAAAAAGTTAATATAACTTTCCCCTGTTCTTCGATAAAACCAGCTTACATGAGGGCACATATTCCCTACTGTACACAAGGAAAGGTATAGCTGTCTTACTCTGGAGTTATGTATCTCTTTAGTGCTATCTGTAGAACTATGCCCTCATTACATGCTCAGTTCTTCATTAAATGAAGTCACCACTTTATTAGCAACCAGATTTAAAAGCAAGTTGGGGCTACTATAACTGTTTTCCCTGAAGTGTTAGAAACTGATGGTGTGTGATATTAATCCAATATCTGCTCACTTCACCCCAGATCCCCAATCTAATGTTTTGTTCAATAGAAACAGATTGAAGCCTTAGAGATGGGGACACTTCAGATGAGAAATTGCAAAACTGTGATCTCAAAAATCTCCAGCATCAAGGGACAGCCTAGAGAATCAATGGTAAATCTTATGTCAACAGTGTAAAACTTAAGGTCACCTGAGGGCAGACAACCAAGTCCTGACTAAACACTGAAACCACTTCATTACAAGGTATGCACCAAAGAGCTTTTCTTGAGTTGGAATTGGTAACTCATCATTAGATAACCACTAGAAAAGTTGATTGTATCAAGTAACTCAACACATTTTCAATTTTTTTTGCCTTCCCATATCATCCAGTCTCTGGCACAGCTCTTCATCAAGAACTGAGGGGTTAGGCAAAGAAATCAAAAGGCAGAAAAAAGCCCATCAGTAACAAGGATATACAGTGGAGGGAACAAAGGAAAAAAATAACAAGAAGAATAAAAGCACAGATGACTGTGAGAAGCCTGATGATGGAACTGCTGACACTGTGAGTAGGCAGAAGTGAAGGACAAGATGGTGGGTGATGAAGGGCAGGGAGAGAAAATATGCGAACACAAAAGGGAGCTTTCCTGACCTAAAGTATGAGGAAATTATTAGGGCTAGAAAAGGGATGCTTTGGCTCAAAGCAAGATTATCACTCAGAAAAGGGAAATATGAAGTATAATCTCTGTTTATACTGTCTAGCATGAGTAGTCATAATTAATGAGTTGCTCTTGCTTGTTAGGTCATTAAGCATCATGAAAATGTGCTTCAGGGGAGTATTATACGTTAAACCTTATACATACCCCATAGTTATTTTTTGCCTAGCTAGACAATTATGCTTCTTTTTCTTCTTTCTCTGGGCTGCCTCCCAACTCCATTTTTTCTCACACCATTCTCACAACCCGTTTATGCAGTAAGGCTTATGGAGCCTGACATTTACTCTGTAACAGAACTGGAGACATTGGTGCTGTCATGTACAGTGCAGCTCAGGAGTATCACTAGCTTCTGCCTACTCAGCTCTTTCCTTCTGTTGCATCTCTGCATGTCTTCCATGTAGGTCATGCAGTTACTTCTTTAAATCAAGCACTTCCCCTACAGGAGTAAAAAATGTGCTAGAATCCTACCTAGAAAGGAAATATTTTGCTCCAGGAGCCATTATAGTCAAAGTACTCTGTGCAGAACAGGTAGCTTAAGTCAAAGGCATTTGGACTTTCAGTTCTTCACACTGAAGACTACCCAACGGGAATCTAAGGCGTCAGTGTCAGTGCAGGAAAGCAGCCAGGTATAGCCATTGCCCATGTACTGAGAGGGACAGGGACACCAGAGAGCTTACAGAAACCTTAGGTGAAATCCACTTACTTGGTCTGCAATCCAAAGAGAAGGGGCCTAAGGAATTGACTCACTCTTGCTGATTGAAGTTTTCAGGTTTGTTCAAATTTAGTGACAATCTATAGCACTGTGGTGCTGTAGCACATGGTGTATTTATGTTAAGAAAGTTTTGTGTGTGTGACTGTGATAGTTGTTGGCTTTGGGTTTTTTTAAACTTTTTTCCCTAACAAGTTATAGTTTCTATTTTTTCAAGTTCACACAAACCCACAATTAAGTGTGCACATTTAATTTTCTGTATATGAATAGCATGAATGAACTTCATAAAAGAGTATGTGTATCAGTTTTAGGGTTAGGATCAAATATATGTTAATGGATACAAGTTCAAGAATGATGATCTGCTGCTTTAATTTTACTTTTGGTCTTCTGTTCTCTTCAGACTCACAGTCCTGAGATAGCCTCTAACCTGGGAATGAACATTATGCAACATGCAAAACAGTGTCTGGGATGTTTATGCAATTATTAAAGGTACAAGGAGCCAGAAAGAGGTTTGAAGAGACATGAAGAGATAAGAAAAGGACAAAAGCACTCCCTGTTTGCGTTTGTGCACACTCCAAATACCAGAAATCTTTGATTTTCTGCTTTTGAGTTTCTTCTAGAGGTGAATATACACCAGTGGACTGGAAAGTGATTAATACTATTAAATATTAATAAACAATATCAGGATAAAAGTTTACAAAAATGAGCTATGTTTTAGCTCTCTGAGAAACAACTCTAGAAATAAAACAGGGTAAGTCCATCACTTGTTTGCAGGTGGGCAGCTTGCCAGCCAACTTATCCATGACTAAAACTTATCTTTTTTAGTGCACCATAATGTTAATGTAATGATTCACCAGAGAGGCAGAAAATAAATCTATTTTTGATTTATTTAGTTGAAGGAAATAACCAGTGTACCTCTCACTCTAGTGATAACTTCCCCTGTCTAATACAGATACTTTAGTTTTATTATCTTCTTCTATTGCTAGGATAAGCACCAGAATGTCCACTGGCTAAACTTAACCATGTCAACTCTCACTCTCTGTGTATCCCAATTCATTTTGCTGCTGATAAAACACACTTGAATCTTTCTCTTTCTTCAGCCAGCAGTTCTTTGGTTTTCTCCACATCTATTGGTGATTCTTCAAAAATTCTTCTTTCATGGGGAATAAACAAGAATTCATTGAGCTCTGATACAGTGGGTTTTGCACATATTAATGGCACCCACTCATGCACATAGGGCTCCTCTTCTTAGAATACCCAAGTTTTCTCTTTTACAACCTTGCATGGCAGGAAAAACATGAGTTATTATTTTTATCTCTGAATACTTGGGAGTCACTTAAACACTGCAGTGCCGTGAGCTACGTAAATACCTAGGCATACAGATAATCCCATTAGCCTCTTCAATAATTCAAGCCTCTCCCACCTTGGCAAGTAATAATATCAGTTACATACAGTACGTGAAATGAGATTTATTTCTTCCTCTATGCTCATGATTAAAGTTGGATATATTTTTTCCAAAGACCATTAGTTGCATCTCTCTGCCTGGAAGCTATGTCTCTAAGGTAATTACATATTGACATGTAAACCCAGATCCTGTACCTTCCATTCATAGCATCTATGACTCCTCACATAGCCCTCGGAATGCTGCTCTGACTTAAGAAACTCTGGGTCTGAACAGAGGATATAAGTTCCTCTATCAAACCCCTATATAGCTCTGTTTTCTCTCTGTTGAAAGGTCTCTGATACATCTCAAGACTGCATGTCTCATCCACCTCCGTTGGGTTGCTTTTTCTGTAACATGGCTGATCACATACCGAGGTAGCAGCTTTTTTAAATTTTTGCATTCTTTAAATAAAATAGTCAAGCACAGATTTTTTTCTAGCAAATAAATGACCTAGGACCACAAAGAAGATGAAAAAAATAAAGGTACAAACCAGAAAGCTTTCCAAGAGGTGGTCTAGCATCCTACTTAATTGCAAAAATGTCTCAAAGGAATTGCTGAATTTTTCCAGACGAAGCAAAAACTGAAGATGTTTAAGAAAGAAGAAAAACTGAAATGTTACAGAAAGTACTGATCTTCTTTAGATCCCCTTACCATCTTCTGCACAATAGCTGTCAATATTTGCTCATAGATTGGGAGTGGCATTCACCTGAGTTGGAGATAGGATGGCAACATTTCTATAGAAAAACTGGAATTAATGGCTCAAAAATTGCTAACTTTTACAGGATAAAAAGAGAGAGAGAGAGAGAGAGAGAGAGAGATTGCTCCCAGTAGCATTTTAGACAAAATATTCAGAACAGGAATGAATATGCACACCATTACGGAGGAAAAGGCTGATCTAGCAAAGAACACGTACCTTGCTTCACAGTAAATAGGTTTCAGAGACTGCTGTGCTTTTTGCATTTGTTCAGTGACAGATCAGTCTAGGAGAATGGTAGCATCTGGATGAGGGCAGATGGCTAAACTGTCAAATAATGACATTTTACAAAATTTCAGCAGTCTAAGCACAATATGGTTTCAGTCCCAAAGGTAGACAGGTAAACAATGGTGCAGAAGTTACATCACTAGCACAAGATTATTGATTACAATTATTATAGGGGAAATAATTCTTCTCGGAAGATTAGGCTGACAGGAAGAGTAAGAATTCTCTCAAAAAGAATTAGGAGACTGCCCCCTAGGTTTGTTCAGACATCTATTTTGCTCTATCTTCACCACAGGGAAACTTGTGATGAGCTAAAAGAAAATAAAATTTCTCAGGATGAGATATTCAAATCCACCATTTCTCTGCTATTAACTTTTCATTGCAAATATTTCTCTTGGGTCCCAAAGATTCACCACTGAGTCAGGGGTGGCTGGTGGGAGAAGCCTTTCTGCTTATAACACAAACACACTTGGAAGCTAAACAGATCTTCCTGTCTGTTCAGTTCAAAGAAGAAAATACATTTGCAAAGATACCAGAAAGCATTAGTTGTTTCAAGGGAGAGAAACTAAAACATCTTTTCACTTAGTTGAACCCCGTAGAGATTTAGAGTACTGAATAGTCACTAATAATTCTAAATAAATAAAATAAGCTTCTATAAAAAATGAAAAAATGCTGGGTTTCGTGTGTGTGTGTGTTGCAACCAGCATGTGTTTAAGGAGAGAAGTCACAAAATAGGCAAGTTAAGAGAGAATACTTGTTCCACCTCAGATAAGAATTTCTATTCCTCATGCACAGTACCTTACCTGTGAAAGGCAAACCATTACCTGTAGTTCATAGCATCATTCTTGTGAAGGAAGGAGTTAGAGAGCCCTAGCTAACATTATTATATATATATTTTATATATATATATAAAATATATATATATTATATACTATATATTATACATAATATATATATTATATATTATATATATTATTGTATATTTATATTATAATATATATATAAAAATATATATTATATATTATATATCAACAACCACTGATACCATCAACTATGTAGTTAGTTGATTGACCGTGGACAGAAGTGACTGAGAAATTCTTCTGTTGCTTTTCTCCCTGCTCTTGGTCTGAATGTGCAGTTGTTCCCCAGCCCAGAATATACCTCTATGTATAGTTTTGTTTCCAGTTTGTCACCTGCCCTGTTTAATCTGCGCCCAGTGTGCCCATACACTATGGAGATGGGGTCCTTACAAGCACCTTCCTAGGGACTGCACTTGTGAAAGGCAGATAGACAGGTAGATACATAGATAGATATCATAGATATCACTATATCAAAAATAACAAGATATTCTTCTGGAAACAATAACAATACACAAATGTCACTGAAGTCTACATTTGATTTTCAATAAACTCATACGTATAAATTTATATGCTTTATATGCTTTACAGGGCTTGACAGACGTGATAAAACTACATGGATGGTGTGAATCTAAATAAAATTAGCTCAATCTAAGTAAAATGAAGGCAATACTGATTGGCCAGGCAAATATTTTAAAAGAATAAATGAAGGAGTAGTAGAACCTGTCCTTTTAAAGTTACATATTATTGCTAATATGACTCTTTGTGTGCATAGCAGATTCATATTTTTTTCTGAGTTCATACTTGGCAACAGTAACTCAGAAGCTCTAAGTATTCCTCTCATGCTTGTCTTACCACTTCTATTCACACAGAGGTGATATTGAAGACATCTTTAAGAGAGATCATTCTACTTGGTTCTATCAGAGAAATATTCATAGCTTTACCAGCTGCAGAACTGAATAATCTAACCTTGGAGTGTGTTGATCACTATAGCTGAATAATATCAATGTATATATTTTTAATTATCAGTTTAGAACTCGAATGCTAGTTGTGACTTAAATGACATCAAACAATGCAGAATTCTTTTCCCCCATTGCTATATTCTCACTCTTGACATCTGGAATAAAACTTTCAATGTTAAAGCTAGAGCTTTCTCAAGGAAAACTTATTGCTTTGGAGTTTTGCTTTCCCATTTGAATCATTACTGTGTAGAATGGGACTTGAACTTTCTGGTTTACTTTGATAGCAGGGATTGCCAGAGGGCAGATGCTTAGATGGTATAACTCTGCTTCAGCTGTGTATAATGGAGTGACACTGATTCACAGATTCTGTCTTGCAAAGGACAATCATTGCTAGATTTCAGGTGCGCAAATACAAATGCAGCTATGGGTAAATGATCGGTTTAATAAGAGTTAATTGTTTTTTGAAAACAACCAGGGTAAACTTCTATAGCACATATTCATCTGTTTTTGCTCATATTAACAAGAAGTTTTCTGGCATGTTGCCACAGTATTTATGGCATCGGGGTACTTAAGTATGATAGTAAGGATAGCAAAATCTGGCTTATAAAGTATTATGGATTTTGAGAAGAGTTATAAATATCCATCCACAGCAAAGTCATAGAATACTGGTGTTTGGGCACAGTCGTAATGTGCTTGTTCTCATAAAATATTTTATTATTGATTACAGAATATTCTGCTCTCCTGTGTTCAGTGCTAAGATTTTAAAACCATCATCCCAAACGTAAGGTTAAAAGTAATGCTGATCATGGTTTATGTGCCATACATGTAATTACACTCATGAGATTAAGTTACTTCTTTGCTCAGTTACACTTCTTCTTCACCTTCTCAGTCTAAAATCTCTATATTTTGTTTCTTCTTGTTTCTAAACTAATAAGCAATCTTCTCTTAGGCAACGTAAATAGTTTCTTTCTTACAGACTCGAAAAAAAAAGAGGGGCACTAGAAAAGGTACTGACATCTAGTCTATCCACAAAAAGAGAGTAAACTATAGCTAAACCACTCCACACAAACATTTATCTAACCTCTTCTTATAGCTTTACATGATAGAAATTCCATAACCTGCCATAGGTAACAATCAACTATCCTTGATGCTTAACCTTTCCTAAATCTCTCTAGCTACAATTTAAGCCCCCGTGAACCTCACACTTTACTTATGAGTGAGATTTGACTACAATTCATTTTCCTAAACTTCATGAACGATTTCTGAAATCCCTTGCAGACTCCGAATAAATTGAAAATTGAAAAATTAGACAATATATAAACATTAATGTTTAAACTGTCCTGCTGTTACTGTTTCACAGGCCAAACATGGGGCAAGCACGGGAACCTATTTTCTGTGTCACTGTCTCTGAAATGGGAAAAGATCAAGCTGATAGCCTGAGAGTGTCTAAGCAAATAAACTGACATAATCTCAGTAATCAAACTGAGCAAGTGTGAAGGTGGTATGAATCAAAAACTACATAGGCATAAGTTAATTTATATGGATAAACTAAAACTTCTCATATTCAGAGGGACTTTCCCTAAATGTTCCAAGAAAAAAAAATGTGATTAACAGATTAATATATATCCTTAATAAGGATACTAGTCTGTAATAACACAGTAATTAAAGGCCCAGCAAAGGAGTACTTATTTACATGGATTTCAAAGAAATAACTAAATAAAATTAGTGAAACATGGTACTTAATGATATGCACACATTTGGATGATTTCATTTTCAAAAAAATATGCAGACTTTCTCATGATATCTAGTTCCTGTGTATCATCCAGACTATACAAAGGAATCAAGTCCAAGTTGTGGCTGCACCTTCCATTTTGAAAATTCTCTTTGCAAAGGAGAACTTACTGCTATGCCTTCCTGTATTAGCTCTGGGTGCATGCTTACGACTTCTCCCTTCACTGGAAAAAAAGTTCATAGTAGAGACTGTGAGAGAGATCTGCTACATTAAAATGCTATTAGAGATCTGTTTATGCTGCCAAATTTCACTTGAGATGCCTACTTCAGAGCAAGCTGGATTGCTCTCTAGGGTCCAGTGACCATACTGATCAGCTCTCCACTGACTATAAAGATATCTTTGATCGCACGTAGACTCCTATGTATCAATATCTAATTGTAGGTGTCTTAAGCTGGAGCTGAACCTCACCCCAACATGGGATTCAGTTGCCTAAACATCTTCCTAGTGCCATTTCACATACCATGGAGTACCTCACCCAGCTTCCAAGTGCAACCTCAGAAGATCAAAGACCCTCTGTAGTTCTTTTCTGTCAGCTCTGCAGAGGTGTCAGATATATTAGATCAGTCTCAACTTCTTCTATATTCAATGAAGAGAGACAGGCAGCCACCAAGGACAATTCATTTAATTCATTAAACATCATGTATGATGTTACAGTATGACCTCAGAAAGCCATCACCAAGAACCATGTTGTCAGTTCTCTTTTTCAGTGGGATTCAGTTACCTAAGCATAGGCCCCTAGAGTCATGCCAGAGAAACTAGGGCACCCTACTTAGCTTCCAGGACACAAGTCTTGTTTCACAAGTCTTTTACATCACATATGCCAGACTCATGCAGATGCCTCAGATACCATAAGGTATCATAAGTGGCACCAGACACCTATGTTTAGGCAACTGAATCCTGCCTTATGGATTTATGGATGGAGATGTAGAGGTAGAAATAGATGTATGATGACCAGAGATGGCAAAAATCTGTCATGTCCCTTTGTACACCAACAGGTTCTAATTGCCCTGACCAATCTGTAACCATTTTTTTCCATAATCCTGCTCTGGTCCAGATCTGCCTTACTCCTGCTTGCCGATTCACATCTGCTGGAAGGCAGACAGGGAAGCGAGGATGACTCCAGCAACGCAGACAGAGTACTTGCACTCATGCGGGATAAAGATCCTGATTTCCATTGTGCTCAGTGCCAAGGATGTGATCTCCTTCTGCATCCTGCCAGCAGCACTGGGGTATGTTCTGATACCTGTTCATGTACAGATCCTTATAAATCTCCACAACGACCTTCAGGATGGAGTTGAAGGTATTTTTGTGATTAGCACAGGGAGTAGTAGGAGGAGAGAAGTCGTAAAGGAAGATTAGAGACAAAAATGATTACAGTCTGGTGAGGGCAATTAGAGCCTGCTGGTGCACTCAGGGCCCTGAGAAAATCTGGGTGCCGTAGTTTATTAAGGACCATCATGGAGATAACTATTTCAAGATATACAGGAGGATTCTGGGCACAAAATTCATTCCTCTGTGCCCTGCACTGACTTTTCACCCTGCAGCATAACAGGAAAAGGTTGTCAATCAGTTAAACTAATGGCTGGTAAATGCAGAAGCAGTAAAAGAAATATAAAAGAAAGACTACTTTATATAGCTCAGAATCAACTGCTGAAATTTACTATCACAGAAAGTCATCACCAAAATACTGTGGTTGGAGTTTTAAATGAGTTGGATAATTTTATGAGCATTTACAGCTTTTGCAGTTATAAAAGGCTGAGACAAGAATGCATCTGGATCTCATGCTTCAGGGCACAAAAGTGGATCACGTGCCATCAGGATGGGCTTTTTCCTGCAATGTATATCACTGTGAGGTCAGCTGAGTACAGTGGTAAATTTTACTTTCCCCAATGCATCACTTAATGGACAATTACCAGAGCCATGAGCATGGTTTGGAAGGAACAATGATCCATTCTAAAACACGTCTAATGAACACTGCAGTGTAAAAGTGCCATCAGAAAAAAATCAACTAAAGAATTATTTGTTCATCAATTGTGTCATATGAGATAAAGCAAATAGAAATTATGTTCATGATCAAAAAACCCTAACAGCAAACATAATTACTTTAACTTATTAAATCAGTAGTCCTAAAGCCTCCGTCACACCAAAGGAGTTTGAGGTCAGTTGTCTTTTATATAGCAAAGTTTGGGTTGCCTTACTTTCCCTGTAAGAACAGCCAGCTGTGAAGGAACAGCTGTCCAATAATGAACAGCCTATATTTTTGCTTAGGTGTCTGGAAAGAATGGGAATTTCATTTCTTTGTGAGATAAATTTTGGGGAGAAAAGTAGTTACATTTCTTGGGAATCGTTAAGGTTGGAGACAAGAAGAAAATCTTTATTTAATCAGACCATAGGTAAAGATGTAGAAATCAAGGAGCATGCTTCAGCACTAAACATAATATACTCTAATTCAGTGTCTTTATGAGAGTGAAAAGCAAACGAACCTAGGCATTTTAGTAGCATTTATCTTCAGGCAAGGTAAGCTTATAAAAATGAGTAAAAATGTTAAGAAAAATTAAAGAGAAGTAAAAAGGTTAAATACTTCATGTGGATGTGGACCAATAAAAGGCACACAGTTTGACACCTAGAGCAAACATATACTGCTTATAAAATCACATTTTCAAATAATGATAAAAAAGATTGACATAAATAACAGGACAGCAAAGAAGACTAGTAGAATTAAAGATATCCTTAAAAAAAAACAGGTGTCACCTCCAAATGAGGAAAATATTAAAAAGAGGGGGGGACATCAAATTTGGTAACTTAAATGTAAAACCACTACACAACAGTTGAGAAAAGATCAGGGAAAATTCTTGATAGAGACATAAAACTAATAATAAATATATTCTTTATAATAAATATAACATATTTGAAACAGCCAGCCAGCAAGATGACAGATGCAAGAAGAGCCTCCAAGGAAGATAAAACCATAGTACAAGTACTAAATAAATTCTTAGCAGAGGTCTTCACATTGGGGGAGTTAGAGATATTCCATGCCAGAACCTATATTTTGGGGGGGGGACACTATTTCAAACTGAAATGTCAGGAGAAGAAGTTTTAGAGCAGAGTAGTAAAATGAGTGTTAACAAATCTCCGAGACCCAGTAGTATTAGCCCAAGTTCTAAAAGAATACTATATTGGTGAATTATAAACTGTGCTTGCCATTTAAAATTAAATCTGACTTGCTACAAAAGGAATAAACAGCAGTGTAAAGGACTCTACCAACCAGTCTAAGTTCTTTAGTTAGCAAATCTTTTGAAATTATTATGCAGAATAAAATGAGTAGACACATGGATAAATGTGATATAATGAGGAAGTGGGAACACAGCTCTTGTAGCAGGAAGCCATGCCTCACAAATCTACTAGAGTTATCTGAAGGTGTCAACAACCACATGGAGAAGGATTTCCCAGTAGCTCAGAACAGTGTTGCCAAATATATTCAATCCTAAATCAGGTAAATCTTAGTAAATGGCTCAGCTCAGCAGTGTGCAGAGATTTTAAGCTGGCTCTCAGAAGTACTAATTAGCCTGCACTTAGAGCCATGCAGATGCAGCTATAGAGCCTCATAATCTGGAGAGAGACTATTCAGCAAAAGCTTGAGATACTCTATACTCTGTACCATACTGTCTTGCCTGCTGTAGACAAGATATCTGGGAAACAGAGACAGTTGTGAGGAAATACAACAAGATGCTAGGAATATCTCTTGTTCAGGGACCTATGCAAGACAAACTGATGCCCATAATTGCAAGCACAGAGCTATGTAAAGTCCATGTAAATCACACGAGCAATCTTTACCACTTCACTAAATCAATGTGGCAGGATGTGGCCTCCAGTCAAACTTTTCAAGATCCTTGCGTGAAACACACTAACATTATAGATGAGTATGTTATGGGCTACATCCATCCTACCTGACTGAGCTAATATAAGAAATCTAGGAGGTCATGACATTATCATAATACAAAGCCTTTAGACTAACAGCCGAGAACAAGGAGAAGCCCAGTCATTCAGCTCCCAATCAATAATACAACAGTTCATTTTTCCAACAGTCAGACTGTATTTCTGCCTCTGTCACGAACAAAGACAGGTTGCTCAGCAGGACAGGCAAAGACCCACCACACAGCCAGCCACAAGACCTCCGTGGACCACAGTCTTTCATCACGTTTTGCAGAGATTTCATAAACTCACTCTTTGGTGAATAAACAGCCCACAGCAAACAGAACGACATCATTTGCCCCATCAAACAGAGAGCTACTAGGTTTCAGTTATGCTTGTTTGCTGTCTTTCTTCCATCCTTCTACCCTGCAGTGTTTGGTAAACCTCTGTCTATTAAGCTGGCAAGGCAGAGAAAAATTGTGATAATACACTAGTGGTCAACAAGCCAGCCTTTAAAGAAAAACACTGCTGATAAGATAAACAGCTTGTGATGTACTTAATTACAATATTTCATACTCATTTAGCCATCTCCACATCACAGCACTAACAAAGTGGATTTCAAACAGGAAATAAGACTCCTTCCCACAAGCCCAGAGGGCTAATTATAAAAGAGCAACCTACTTTTTTTTTGGTAGCAAGCGTATTTTTTTTCCAGCAGAATTTATTGAGCTCATTACCAAGCTGCTTATGAAGTGATCTGAAATGAGGCAACATTAAAGCATTCTGAAAATCCCTTGTACTTAGTCATCTTGACACTTTGTTTGAACTTGAAGCATTAATATGAAATAACTGCAGCAGCCCCATATTTCTGATTCTATTGTTTGACAGCACATTTAAAAGCTAAAAGATGATATGATCAAGGATTTTTAATCAGCACAGTAATTTGTAGGAGTGTCTCAAGTATTTGTAACTTTAAAAAGACCAAAGGGGCATGCCTGTGAGAAACAAGACAGGTACAGTGCATGTCAGCCTAGAATAACATGGCAATGTGGAATGAGAAGTACAAGCACTGCTGGTACTGAGAGTTTTTTATTGCTGTTTAAAGGCAAGACTGAAAATTGAAAGATACACATCAAAGCCACTAAAGAACTACATGCACTGTACCTTATTAGCCTGGTTTTACCTTCTGTAATCACATTATGTAATATGCATCACCAGATTAACCTGCTTGGGGTCAGCAGAGGGGCCACCATAAATATATTTGAAGTGAAGCTTGCGAAGGTTTTCAAAGTAAAAAAAAAAAATCTATAGAGAGGAGTAGTAAAATCCATGGAAATCTATAGAGTATTAAAGTGAAATCTGTGAATAGCTTTGCTTTTCATTGTTCACCCCCACACACTCTCCTATGTTAGTCTTTGAACTAATAATTAGAGCCAAGAGCTTCTACTGAAAGAAAAGATTTATCATTCTTCACTCTAACTACATTCTAACATCCTGCTTACCTTACTACCAAGCCTTTAAAGAAAGGGGGAAATAATTTGTGAGAACAAATAGGCACTAGTAGTACATACACTGAATGTATCACAGTGTGATCTCTTGCCCTAAAAGGGCAAGTGTCTCCAAATATGGTTTATAACAAAGAGGGGGCAGATTCCAGCCAAATGTGCACATTGAAGGTGCAACAACTTCCCTCCTCCCTCCAGTACTTTCAGGGTACTGAAGCAGGAAAGAGACAGATCCAGGTCCTCCTGCAAAGGATCATGGCCCCTGCTCTGAAATGAGATCCTCAATAGTGCAGCTTGGTGCCCGTGATCCTCTACAGTCCTCTTAGTAAGCCTGATGGCCTCTTATGCATCCCCCCCTAAACTAATAAGGAAACACAGAGATAGATGTGTTGGGCCGTAATCTGGAAAGAATTCTTTAGGTAAGCAGAAACTAGCCAAGCCATTACTTAGATAAGAGACCTCCAAGGAATTCCCATGCAGTTTAGAGAAATGGTATCAGGCTCCTGCTTTCAGAACACAGACAGCTCTGTTAATAAAGGATGATCTCAGGCCCCAGAAAAGCATACAGCATAAAAAGCCAATATATTCCAACAAAACAAGATGAACAAAAGGGGGAAAGAGGCAGAAAACAAACAGATACAACAGCTGGCCAGCTGTAGCAATCACAGCTATCCACTTGCTTAGCTACTATCAGGCCAGAAAGTTTTATTGCGAGAAAGGATTTCAAGGAGAATGAGGCATTGCCTTTCCCAGCAAAATTCAGAGTCTTGAAGGTGTTTCAGATTCACTGGCTAGAAGAGCAGCTTCCCTTTCCATGTTTTTTTCTACATTATCATGTAGATCAATTTACAAAGGCATATGCTATCTTAACGGGGGGTTCAAAGAAACTCTGAATCATCGATAAGATATTAGAGTATGGCTGGCATTTCTGAAGTTGCTCACTGCTTCTTTGACAGAAGGGGTGACAGATATCTGTGTCATTTTAAAGAAACAAGCATTTAGAAAAATTGAAAATAAAAAACAGAAGATATCGTGAAAATTTTTCTTTTATGTTCCAAATTAATTGTTTGTGAGAATGGATAGAATATTGATGGTAAATCTACACCTTTTCACTAGTACTCCCTTGATTTGAAACCATGTGAACTGTTGGTGGTTAAAAGCTGTGACCATTTTTTTGTTCAGTGACTGAAATGATAAAACATTTGCTGGCCTTCTGTTCATACCAGCCACAAAATGGAGAGGCAATATCAGAAGATCTGCACTGCTGCTAAATATGCCTGCCTGTACTATGGAAAAACAGAGTCTCAGAAGTCTTGTGCTGTCAGTTCAGCTTCTAATACTCTTCTAAAATGTATCTAAAGATACAGAAGATTCTTATTTCATCTCTCAGTAAAACATACCGTATTTTAACTTTGAGCAATGTTATATTGCTTTTGCCCTCAAACCTGTCTGTTTAATAGTTCATTTTACTTGTTTTTATACTTGGGGTTTTTTTGCCTTTAAACAAAACAAAACGAAAAAGAAATATCAACTATTATGCAGCTATTTGCTTCTAGGACAGAAGCAATACCACATTGCTCAAGGCTAAAATAGTTCCACAATTTACACAACATAAAGAATTAAAGAGTTATTTTTATCCTATGGCATAATTCTAATTGGTTGTTTTTGCTTCTGAAAGGTACAGTTAGTTTTATTTGTCCCCCTGTCAGTGTGTTTTCCACACTTCAGTATCATATTGAGGTGAACTTTGGGTATGCTCCTTGGTTCCTCATCTTAAAGACAGAGCAGCTACCCAGTTCTTGTCACCACTGACAGATCTTGGGGTCGTATTTGGCTCAATCCACAAAATATCCAAAAACAGCTGGGGAAAATTTAATTACTCGGTTGAGGCAACTTTTCATAGATGTCCACATGGAACATGAGTTAAATAAGAGAAGGGTTAATAAGAGTTAAATAAGATGAGGGTTATCGTATGTCTTGATCTTATGAAGAACGTTTCTATGTTGACAGGTTATTTCATAGTTGTCTGCAACGATACTACTGCCACTTTTCTCTGAAGACACTTGTGTTTTTCCCAGTGAGGTATCGCCTGAGTCTAATTCAGTATGGCAATTCTTATGCTCCTTTTATTGCTCAGTAGATATAGTGAAAGTTTAAGTGTCCTATTGCTCATGTCACTAAGTCTGACTTGGTTGACTGGTTGAAAACATAACATTGGAGTTATATATAGAAGTGAAATGACTTCATGTGAAGGTAGCAAGCAAATTCTCTGGAGTGAAAAATGTCTGTAGGAGCAGAACTACCAAAAGCATGAGGTAAAAGCTGTTCCCTCTGTGGTGTTCCTCCAAGGTAAATGGGGGTAAATGCACATTACCTCCACAAGCTGCAGCAGCTGCTGCTTAGGAAGAAGAGCCAATAGTGAGCAGCAGCATCAGAAAGGTTCCTGCTTTTCAACAACTTGTGGGGATGTGGCAAGCTGGAAAGTTTGTAAAGGCGACAGGATGGTGAGAGAGGAGAAAAGTCAGAAAGTTTAATCAAGACTACAAATGAAAGTATAATCCCAAATAGCTAATGTCTAAGAATATATAATAAAATGTACTACCTTTTCATTTTTCAGATCAATCAGACCTAGTATTTTTCCCCTTCCCCATGATCATCTGTTTTTACTTCCAACTTTCATGAACTAGGGCTAAGATATTTTAATGAAATTTAGTCATAGCTGTGCTCAGCCCTGTCTATGACAACTGACTGACCTGGGAGCCAAGGCTCTTTTTTAAGAGCATCCTCTCAAGGTGAGACCAACCATAAACCTGGGTCTCCTGCCCCCTGGGTAAATGCTCCACTCATACAGCTACGATGTAAAAGCCAGACAACAGCACCACCACGAGTCTGTGAGTTTTGGGCAGAGTTGAATACTGCTAGCGTGCATTCAGTCTGCCCAGAGCATCCCTGCAAAGGGAGCCCCTAAGCACTCATTTTTAAATTCTAAGTGGCATTATCTAGAGAAGTGCAACAAAATGCACTGCTTAGGTAAGCAGTAGTACATCTGCATATGCACAATAATAGGATTTCTGTGACTTCAGCTAACTTTCTGGCAAAACTTTAGTTGCCTCTCTGCCTACAGCTTTACAGGGGCATAAGCAGATTAAGCAGAGTTATCCTGGAGCATTTTCTCTGTCTTATGCTCCTGTCTTCAACATTTGGGCCAAGTGCAAACTTTTTAGGATCTTGGCCAAAAGCATTTGGAAAAACCTCTAAATGCCGTTTCAAACCTGAACCACAGACCTCTTAGTCTTAGGCATTTTATCCCTATTCATATACCTTTAAGAATCTGGATCTTACAAGCCCAAGTCTCATTAGAAATCATTGATGATAAAATTTCTAGTAACCTTTATCTACATTAGAAGAATTTTACAGGCAAAAACGTATCAGTATATTACATGCTGATGTGCTGTCAATGAGGGTCTGACCAAATGGGAAGAGATGGACTTTGTACCAAAATATTTAAAGCATAGTTAAAGGATTCATACAGGGGGAAAACCACTATGCAGGCACAGCAGGTTTTTTTTCTTTTTTTTTTAAACTGTGTAATTTTACTGACTGTGTATTTTCTCTCTGCTGCGTCTTCAGCTGTATGGTACCATACCTCTTGGTATTCTAACATAGGATATTTATGCTAGTGATGCCAAGTCATAGTCAAGAAGCCAATCAGATGTTGCAACATTCAGTGGAGCAGCACCTAAATAAACATCTTTAAGAATCTCAGACTAGGCATCTGCGCACAGCACTAACTATGACCACAGTAACGTGTGTCAGCCATCCCTGGAAGCAGGGTGCTGAAGCATTTCATTTTAGAAGCAGCAGAGCTACGCAGGAGTCTTGAAGGAGCAATGAAAGGCACTGCATGTCTGGTTCATTTAAAATTAGCTGATCTTTTTTCTAGTTAAACATTATATATAACCTTTTTCAGCTCTGAAAAAACGGCCCAAGAAAATAATTCCCCAGCTGGGTTTTGCTGATAACTAGGAGCACTAGGAGAAAACTGTAACTGCATCTCCAGGAATTCCTGACTACTAGCCAAAGCAGCACACTATATTATGTGACTGTAACCAGACTCCTCTTAATAATATTGTAATTCATGCATGAAGACACTTTCATATATGTTTCAGAGCTAAGCTTACTCAAAATGCATATCTGTTTCGCAGCTCTTTCAGATATTTGATATGAATCTAGAGAAGTACATAATCTTCAGTTTAAGCCATCTAAAGGGAAGATAGTCAAAGCTGATGAAAGCAAGTAAAAATTATATTATGTCCTCCTAAATCCTGTTTAATACAACAGACTGTAAAAATTAGAATGCTGTAAGTTGCTGCTAGGAGGAAGGTGTTACGTTACTACAAGTTTAAAACAAAAAGAACTGGAGAAATGACTTGAAAACATCATAGAAAAGTCTGGAAAAAAATTAACTGGCATGGACACCTACAAAAAAATCCACGTATACAGATAAAGTAGAATCACAGAAAAATCTGGGTTCATTCGGGCCTCTGGGAGTTATTTAGTCCCAACCTAAACTCCAAAAAGGGCTAACTGTAAATTTAGATCAAGTTTCTGAGAGCCTTATTTTAGCCAAATCAAAACCATCAAGACTGATTGTACACCTATGCAGTAAGGCAACGACCCCACATCCCCAAACCATGCTTTGTAAGAAACCTGTTACTTATACAACTTCTGAAATTTCTGGCAGAGAAAGGGAATTCAAGAATTCAGACACCTGCTAAGGAAAACAAGTCATTTATCATGTGTTCCTCTAGTCTTTACTGTTGTTCATTGGACAGTGAAAGCTAGAGATGATAGCACTGAATGAGCAGAAATGACACTACAGAGCTTACCTAGCGAAAAAAAGGTGTTCACCACAGTATGGACATTACCTACCAAAAGCTGGATCTTCTGGATTGCTCTGCAGTGCTCAGGAAGCCACAAAAAGTATCAAAGAACAGTGGGCAGCAAATAAAAATTATTTGAGAAAATCGCAGGTCAAGATTAAGCAGGAAAAAAAACCAGGTTTGTTTGGCAAAGTATTTACTGGCAACCATATGCTTGGAATTGACTTTCCCTTGATGCTCTGATCTTAAAAGTTACATCCATGTTGCCACCAAAAAAAAAAAAATCATTCTATAGATTTATTTTAATTCTTCTGTCTGCTAGCTAATGACTTAGAACTTCTCCATTTTATAATCACTTTAATGAGCAAGACTGTGCTTGTAGGTCACATAACACCTACCCACACTAAGGACAAATATAGCAGAGAATTGAGTCTTACCTACCAAGACTTCCACCAATACTTTACAACCCACCTATTACATTCTCCCTCTATCTTTTTGAGCTAGCTTCTCTTTCAAAGCCATTTCTCTGAATGTTTAATTAGCAACCACATAGAATTCATAAATTAGCTAGTTAGATGTGAGCCAGCAGGGGAAGCTAGAAAGAGAAAAAGGCTCAACTATTGCTTCACTTTCAAAGGAACGAAATTTACCTACCCAAAAATCTTTGAAAAACCTCTTTTCTCCTTTCTTTAGAACTGTCTATGTGCACTGCTGAAGTTAACTTTTCCATTATAAAACCCATTTTGGGGCTTCTCTGCCTTCTGAGCATCTGAACCAGTTGACCTCAAGTTGAGATAGTAGACTACAAGACTTCAGCTGAAAGGATTTTTTTTTTCTCCCAAAGAACATAGATGAGAAAAAAAATGTTTCTTTAGATATGATATTTTTCTTCTTTGTTTATTTTCTATTCCATAACTCAAAATGATTGTATATTTTTTCCAAGAATGAGATCTTACCACCCCCTAACATAAATGAATTTTGCATTTTATGCACCATTTGCAAAAACAAAAGAAAATGCAGTCACTGTGGAGTTGATGATACACCTTGAAATTCAATCATTCTTTGTGAGCAGTAACTGCTCTTCTGCACATCTGATTACACTGAAGGGCCGTAGGGATCCCTGGAGCACAGACTGCATGTAGCACAGGAATAGGTGACAGTAAGGCAGTTGTCCTGAGATAACATTTTTCAAGCAGAACCCAAGACAAATGGTACACCGACTGTACATCACATAGTAGCATCTACAATGGACAGGTTTTTTTTGTTTTTTGGTGCCCCCCCCCCAAACTCCTAAATTACAAGATTATTCCTGGGAGGAGACACTTCTATAATGAAAAAGCTATCCAAAGACTGTAAGTGATTCCACTTGTAACTGAAATTCTCTCAACCAATTTATGGTCCCAGTTCAGACAAGCCCGGAATTGAGAGTACATTTGTTATTCTTTACAGCTATTCACTCTGTAAATACTGTTTTATGTCCCAGTGATTTTTCTCCTGGTTCTACACAATCCTGTTGAATCTCGGTCTTCTCCACTTTTGATTCTCTTCTGTATATTCATGACCTTCCTCATATCTGGCTCGTCCCATTTAATTCACCAACAGTGAAAGAACAGGTCACATGGGAGTCCTGACTCCTAGGATAATGAAGAATGTGTTTACTGAGACAGTTTTCTCTCGGGTCAATGACAAATTTAGGCTTTCAAAAAACATAAGCATGTAATTTTTGCACTGTTTCTCATTTGAAGATATATTCTATCATTTCTTTACCCATTTTTCTACCAAAGCATCCACAAAGTTCGTTGATATCTCAGAATGAGAAGAGGGAGAAGGGTGTGTCAGCATATCCCAGGAGACAGTTTTTAATAGCATTTCTGTTTAACCCATTGCCTTGCTTGTGCTCTGGGGCATATCATTTACTCACTCAACTTTTGGGGGTTTTCTCTGTAACAGAAGCACAATATTCTCATTCCTGAGAAACTACTCTGAAAGCTCTAAGGGAATATTCTGTCTTAATACCAAATGTTGCTATTTCTCCCCTACTGGGTATATTTTTAAAGTGATTACTCTTTTGCACAAGATAAGGAAGTATTAAGATTCAATACATTTGACTGCAGATGTGCTGCTTCACTGTTACTTTTTCTGGATACATGCCTGTTTCCTCTCCAATGCTTCATCCACAGGGATGCAATGCAGCCTCAGAAAGGATGTCATGAGAAAGAGGAATCATCCAGTTCGTGTAATCCATCAGAATCACTAGACATCATATGATAAGAGTTTTTTTGAGAATTCAGAGTCTGATCTCAGTAAAAGTAGCATGTATCCATTTATTTCACCAGAATAACACCATGATTATACTTATGAAAAGCAGAATTTGATGATAGAACTCCAACTCTCATTAGGTAAGAGCAGGCTGGATTGATAAAGGTATCTAGATTTGTGACCTCTTACAAAAACAGGAACTTACATACCTCTATGGATTTGACCTTTGCAGATCTGACCCTATGGACCTTAGGCTGCACAAATGAGGTGGCATTTCTCTATCTTGCTCCTATAACATCCTGCATAAAAATCAGGTGCATTTTCAATTCATCTGTGGAGGGATGGCATAAGTTCAAGGCCATTTCTAGCAAATACATAGCCTGCAGGGGTAAGTAAAAGTGTACCTGTGTAACAGCTGCCTCAGTTTAATATCTGGTGTTTTTTACAACTTGACCACCATTACTGGTTTGTGTTGGTATATATGCCCTCCAATGAGCTGGAGTAGCTTAGGCAATGCCATGTGACCAATTCTCTGCTACTTCACTTGTACAGACCATTCCTTCCAGCAGAAGAGAGGGTTAGGTAGCTGAGGGAGTACTATCTTGTGTCACGACAACTAGCTATCCCAAGACATTTCCAACTCTCTTGGTTGCTACAAGCTGTTTCTGTTATGGCAAGGTGGCAGATAGCAGAGAATAGTCTTATCTTAGTGACCACAATTTGAAATGGCTGAAACTTGGACATACTGCCTGTTCTTTACTGCTTTTACTGTGTGGATGGAACCTCCAGCAGAAGGAAAAAGTGGTAGATTGACAATTTGTTATGGAATGGCAATATTTTACCTGTTTCAGGTAACCAAAAGCTTTATGTCATCTATGCAGAAACTCAGACATATCATGTCTAAGAAAGGAAGAGAAGAAAAGAAAAGATATAGCAACATGGCCCTATATTCACCCACTCATACTGAATGAATGGAATTGACTTGTAGAGCAGAAGTGCAGCACAATGGAGGATGCTGGAGAACCTATTAATCATGATGGGTTGATTATGTTGAGAAAATTTCTAAGAAAATTGTTCTAAAGAATAAGACAAAACTAATTAGCAGGAAGTTTAGCCCAAAATAGGTGAATCTCAGCTCTGTCTTTTACTGTAAATCAAAGTACTTTACTGTTAGCTGTCATGCCCAAGTACCTCATGTTACAGAGCAAATCACAGTTCACCTCACTTCACTTCAGCACTTGCCAGTCTAGAGCACGCATAGTTATGTGCATGCTGTGACACAGTTGTGTGGCTGTTCATCCCACATTTGAATCAGAGTTCTGTCCTTGTCAGGTAATATTCAAGAAAAGTATTAAAATGTAAATGTTATTTAACCTTATCATTTTTCTCCTGCAAAGGTTTCCAATGAGGTTTTTAGAATGCACACAGTTCCAAAATTTTTAACTGGACTTTAAGGGGAGAGGGAGACATAATCTTAAAGGTTACTCTAGCTAAATTCCTACACCCAGTTCTTCCAAGGCATTTGGAAACATACAGTACTCTATGAGCTGACCCTCTTGGCATTTGAGGACTGTGGGGAATGAGAGATTTACACATTACCTGCAGCTTAATAAATTATATCAAAGCAGCTAAATACTGGTAAGTGCATGCACTCTCAGCCTGCTGCAAATGCAAGGCAATTTGGTTTACTTTGAACCTTCATGTAAGATGCAGTAACTTGATTGCAAGGCTGAGCCCTTAACCTCTGTCCAAGGTACAAAGAGATGCAACCCACTGAAGGTGTAGCCTAGGATCTTCCACTTCTTTTGTGCTTTGCCTTTTATGCCTCTTCAAAACAACTTGTTTTCTCTTCTTTTTTCTGACTAGAAGTACAGGGCAAACCTCCTTCAGCCAAAACCATATTTAAATCATAGTGTACCGTCTAAAGGAACATGGCCTGGAGGGAAGAGGTTCTCAGCTCTTTGCACAAGGTGCCCTTGAGACCACCTCCAGGACTCAAGTGATGTGACATGAGCCTCCCACAGATATGAGCCCTAAGGAACTCCTTGCAAAATAAGTAAATAGAGCTGACTGAAGGTTTACCATTGGAATTGAAGAGCTGATGATAGGTGCAGAAAAGAGTTGGAAGTGAAAACTCATCACAGATAAGAAAGGAGTATATGGTAATTTCCATTTTTCATCTTTTGAGATTTTGTCAAAATAAATATATTCAGAGACCACATGCAGATGCTCTCATCATTTTAGATATTGTGCACAACCATATGAAAAAGGGATTAGCACAACAGAAATAAACAGGCCTTTTCTTAGTTCTTTCAAAGGCGTAGCGAAAGAGAGGAGAAGAATCTCTTCCCTAATTAGAAGAAAAACAAATGAAAAAAATTCCTAGACTGGAAAAGCTAAATAATAAAAAGCAGAGCGTGTACTCAAACTTTCTACTGATCTTTTTAAGGAATCAGAATGAAGGGAGGTACTGAAATAGATATTCTCAGAGATTAGAAAAGTCCAATTTTTCATCACTCAAGGGAGAACAATTTTTTTCTATACCTAGGAGCAGCATTCACGCCAGTGTCAATGGAATGTTCAAGGAATCATTTCTTTTTTGGTCTCAGACAAAGAAAGAATTTTTTACTTCTCTGCTTGGCTGATGTTTGTATACTGTTTTGATGGAAGAGAATCATTTCTGAGAATATATAAGGTATCTCCTCCATGTTACAACCAGTCGTGAACAGAATAGCTTAGTTTATACTACCTTAGTACTTTCAGCGATACACAGCTTTGCACTGCATCACAGACTAACTTTCACTATTAAAAAGCATTTTTATACCTTCAGAAATAATTCCATATGTCTGCTCTTTGTTCATTTGTTTGGCTGAGAGAATTTTGGATCAATTACAACACAGGCAGCCAAATGCTGGCTCCTGACCTTCCTGTTATATGCAAGGAGGAAACGTAGCTTTCACTCATCAGGCAGTGGAAGGATGGATGCCAGCACAGTCTACTAACTTCAGCATCCCTGAGTCACTTTGACCTGGCTGCACATCTTAGCCAGTCTGTCTTGCCTGCAACAGAGCAATGAGACCCCCACCCAGGAACCTCTAGCATCTCATGCTTGCACGCTGTGTGCGGAGCTGCTGAAATCCTTGGCTTTCCAGGTTATGTAATGTATGTATTTTGCTTTCAGTGGTGTGAAGTTCTTGGCTTATGTCTCATGAAGTCAGAAAAGGGACTACATTATAAAACTGCTGATATACATTCCTTTAAAGCAGGAATTCTCTGACAGAGAATTGCTGTATAATATTATACCTAAGATTTTCCAAAAAGGGCGGGTGCCTCCATACCCAGGTCTACATTCACAAAGTTTTCAGAAGATTACACTCATTTAACTCCAGCAGAAGCAAACTTCCTTAACACCTTTGTAAATCCAGGTGCTACTCCACACCAAATTTTAACGAACTGTATGATTCTGACTTTCCCAAATACTTTAAAAAATCCTAGCCATTTTCTACAGCACCATAGATAATCATAAAGAAATGGCCTGTTTTTGGAGTATTAAATTTGCCTGACTAACCTTCACTCATGAAGGCCAATAGAAATCAATGGAGAATCTTTGAAATCTCTGCTTTGAGTCTCTTTCAATCTTCGAAATCCATGAATCTTTAAAATCCGAGCCAAAAAATAATTGCATATGTTATTGATCATAGAACATTAAATTTCACCCAGTCTTCTGCCTTTTGTTGAGTTATGCTTGACTGAAACACCCTTTCTGGAAAGGCATCTAGCCTTGAGATGAGACCATGGAGAATCTACAACTTTCTTTAGCAGCATGTTCCAGTGACTAATCAATATCCCCAGTAGGAATAATTTTAGTGATCTATTTTCTTCCTGTATTTGTTTTCAGCTCTCAGATTATGACTTTTCCTGCAATATTCCCTTTAGAATTCAGGTCTTTTAGTCTTTTTTTTTCCTTTTCGCAGTGTATCTCTGAAAGTCATCACATGACTTGTAAGCAAGTTCTCTCTTGAACATCTTTTTAATTAGTCAAACTGATGAAAGTCCTCAGGCCTTTCTTTGCAGATCATTTTTTCCCACGACTATTTTTGTGGCTTTTTCCTACATGCTCTTCAGTTTCCAGCTTCATCTAGAAGATCTGGGGGCCAGGACAGCATGCAAGCCACTAACATTAATCCATACAAAGGATTAAAACCAGCTGCTTTAATTCTACTTATTACTTTCCTGTTTTCACATACAGGATCTCCTAAGACATTTTTGGCATAATGTTATGAAGACCCCAAGAAAAGAGTTTTCAAAAATGGTTTCCTCACATTAGGTACTTAAATCCATACCCACTAGTCTAGTCTGCTTTCAGCTGAGATCATTTCTGCATGATCTCTATGTTCTGGAATTCTATATTTAATATGTACTTCTGAACATCTTGACTTACATGATTGCTTCTTTTCCAGAGTCGCTTCTTTGACTGATAGACTTCTACATGGTGTGACTGCCTCCTTTACAGTAGTGATTTCAGAAGAGCTGTCTCTTCATGTAAAATGAAATTTAAACACTCCCAAACATTCCTGAACATATATTAATGTTACTTGATTTTTTATGCAATGAGATAGATTCCAATGAGAGAAGGCAAATTTTGGTGCATTAACCTTATTCTATTGACAAAAATGTACCAGGGCAGACAATCTCACTTAGTAATGTGGTCCTTTAAGCTACCCAGGGTCCTGGATCAGGTGAAGATTCAAGGGTATACAGAGAAATATGTAGGGACATAGAAAGTAGTCCTGGGAGCTAATTAGTGTTTTTTAATAAACAACTATCCAAATGTCATCTGTCTTTTCTGAACTTTACAAGCTTTGCCGTGTGAGAAAGTCTCTGTTTCTCAAGGAAACCTCAATGAACTATGAGCAAGTCCTCTTCTCTCATTGCAAAGAAACATGTGTTGGCCCCAGCCCAAAGAGCCAGCTCAGAGAAGCCAGCTAAAACCTTCAGCCTCCCTGAGCTTCCATGACAGAGAGCTGCAGCTGCCTGTACTGAGAGGCAGGCCTGTCCAAATCAGTGTACAGGCTCAAAAAGGAAAACTGCAATGGAAGCTGTAGCTTCATGTCTTCTTTCCAAAAAGAGGACTAAGGAACCAATACACAAAAAAGGTACTATAAGTACTATGTTATGCAAGTAATTCATTGTTCTAGCACAAAAATGATGGTAGGGTTGTCTGGAGAACCCCCTGACATACTCAGAGGGGAGTTCATGAGGCATGTCTCCCAAATCAGATGAGAGAGACATTTCTAACAAGTACCTGGGCCAGAGGGGGGAAACTATGCTGAAAATCCCCTGCCATTGACCTCTTACATGAGCAAGTCCAACAGCAGAACCTCTTCATTGTCAGAACTAGAACAGAATTGAAACATTTTATGGAAATAGTCTTACTTTATCCCCCTTCTTCAGAAAAACAGGTAGCAGTACCATGAAACACTGGCTGATTGCCCTCCAGCTCCCTCCACCCATGTTTTTCCAGGTTTGATTGTCAGTGTGCCGTGAGGACCCCTGCCGTGACAGGGGGCCACAAAGCTCCAAAGGTCAAAATGCTCATCACATACAGTTACCCTTCTTCTCCTAGCTCTAAGAATATTCGCCTTATAGTTTGACCAGCTTTTATGAAATCAGTAGGACTGTTTTCTCCTCATAGGATGTTATACATGCCTTTACCTGTGGCTGAACTTTTCTGAGTATTTCTACACTTTTTTTAGTTCTTCAGTTGGACACAAAGTACCATATCAAAAAGATGACAGATATTTTAAAGCAAGCTCTATACTTTCATCACAGGCTTTCCTCACTAAGCTTCAATTTTGGTGAGAGACTTGTGGCTCCATAGCTGTATACACATAAGGAAAAACTTTTGACCTCTGTCATTCCTCATAAATATATTAAAAGTCAAAAAGCTTTTTTTCCCATGAGGAAGATTTCTTTCCCTTTGAAGATACTCCATCAAGATAAAATTTTCTTATATCAATGGTTCAATATACTTTTACACAAACATACTTCATTTTGTTTCCCTGTCAATCTAAAGGGAGTAATGATGTTACAGTCAGGAGATGATTTTAATAAATTAATAATATTGATTCTATGCTTTTTAAGCTTCTACATGTGCTACTCAGTACAGAGCAACTGCAGACTAAGAGAGTCTTCAAGGAAACCCTTCAAAAAGGAAAATAGATTAAAATTAACAATGAGAAACTTTGTATTTACACCATGGCAGATAAAAGAGATGCTATCTGTAACATGGAAGCTTTAAAAAACATTGAGTCTAGAATAAACAAAGATCATTACAGGCAAAATGTTCAGCTACTAGACTGGAATCTGCAACAAGATCACAGTAATCTAGGAAAAAATCCATTTAGACTGGTTTTATACTGTAACTCTGACCATTCCACCCTCACTTAGAAATAAATATGCCTGAGAGACCCTGGGGTCCCTGTCCTGGTGAATATCTACTGTGGGAAACCTAAGGGCAGGGATTTCACTTTTTTCAAGGCAGGGAAGGGGAGGAAGAATACACTTGATGAGTCAACTTCCTCTTTCTTCAATCATCTGCTTCCGTGCAGAATATCTTCTGAGAAGGGAATGTGAGGGGAAAAAAAGATGATCTTGTGCAACCTAAGTGTTGCCACAGTAACGAATTTGGGAGAAGTTTCCTTGTCCTTAAAAATGACAATGGATATCTCAAAATGTATGATGCCTGAGTAGTGTTAGCTGACAATCCAGGAGTAGAAAAATCTGTCTTCAAGGGCCAATGGTGGCAAAGTTCAGTGCTCAAAGACACCATGTTCAGGATCTAACCTGCAGCCTGGCCAGGGCTTCTAGCACTGATGAGGTTGGATTACAATCCCCCATCTCCTTTGGGTCCAACCTCAAACCATTCTTTCACTAAAACAGACAGAAGGTCAGAGCTATACAGTTTCTTGACTGATTAGCAGTATATATACTTCTCTGTACAGGCTGCATATTGACCCCCTTTAATATGGCATTAACACTGAAGCTAAAATAAAGCAAGAACTCTTTTTTTTTTTTTTTTTTTTTTTTGACTCACAACCACTGTAACAAGGATAATTTTCTTATTGTATTCTATAGATGCTTTCAGAAGTAAGCAAAGTTGTTTCAACATTAATAGGCAGTTAGGTTGGAGACCATTTTCTATAGCTGTGAGGAAAAGCTAAAATTAAAATCTCACAAGGGCAGCTCACTCAGGGAAGGGGAAGTCTTTTGCTGCTCAACAGTGACACCTCTTGATATTCAGCAGGATGTTACCGATAACCTTCAAAGATAATTTAATGTAGTCTGCAGGACAGAGTTGTACAGTCAGTGCAGCGTTTCCCAAAGGAGATGTTTTTCTTTCTGGGTTTGTTCAGCAAAAAGCAGTTCAGCATCTAGGATATTGTTCCAATATGAGAAGCTCAGGAAATGAAAAAGTTTATAGGGGAACAGCTCACAACATTGAATCTGTATCCTCAGAAAATGCCAGGATTTTGATATATGCCTTTGTCATGAAATTGGAAAGTCTGAAAATTGCCACAAAAGGAAAAGTAGTAAAAAAAGTGTTTTATCAACTTTTAGCTTTTCTTCTGAAATGCTAATATTTTGGACATGAATGTTGAAATCGAAATCTTCCTTGAAATTTTTTTATTCACTGAAACCCTACTTTTTGACAGAATTTTTTATTATCAAACTTTGTGTGTGCATAGCTTCTACAAAGGACTATACCCAAATGTCAGCAAAGGATCTGACTACTTGAATATTCAGTTAAACAGAATTCGTAACAGCAGCAATTCCATTTATTAGCATTTGAAAATACAACAGCAAATAAGAATTCAGTTTTAAAAAATGAAAAAGAACTGAAAGAAGTAACTAAAAGGAAGCCCAGCCTTTAACAAGCATTCCTCTTCTTCAATCAGGATATGGAATATGGTCTACCTTTCTGGTAGCTGAGTTAGCTGGCTATGAGACTGTATTTGCGACCCAGCCACGAAGAGTTTAAATAATCATGTTTTCTGGGCCAAATACCGAGTGTTACAACAAGAAATTTTGACTCACATCTATCTCTATAACAGATGTTGATTGGCCAGCTGAAATTTGTTCATGCATTTTATGAGTAAGTGGACCCTTTTGCCAATTCAACAGAAGCGTTTGTGAGAAAGCCAAATACATACATTTCTGCTGGAGCTTTAGCTATATTCTGCTCATGGTACAAGTTCATTAGTGAAATAGCTGCAGATCAGCTGAAAATAGCTTGGCATTTAAGTATCCTCCACTGGCACCAATTAGCATTATGGAATAACAAGATTTGTGAAGAAAATCTCTGGAGACTGTAGCATAGATAGCAAATATGTGAACAAAGAGTTAAATCCTGAGTAATAAATCCTCAAGACACTGGAATGACTTAATTGTGAAGGGGTTTAATAATTGAGTGCCAATAATAGAGAGATTGTAAATTGGAAGGTTTATTTCAAAAACAGCAAAAACTGCACAGAGAATATAACACAGTAAAAGGAAAAGAGCTAACCTACAGGGAAGGAAATTTGAAAGCTGTAGGGAAGATTTAGGAGCAGCAGTGGTTTTAAGGGCACATTTTCACATGTGCCATTATGTTTTAAGTAAAACCTTAAGCAGTGCCTACCAGTAAAATGTTGATACTTCATTGTTTGCAAGAAATCAGCTGTTATCTTTGTCTAGTAGCAGAGTAATGCTTGATGCTAAAAATCTGGGATGCACACTCTGCCTGCACACCGATAACAAAACCCTGCTGTCCAGGCTTTGCAATATGTCTTAGAAGTAAGCAAATGTGAGAAAAAGCATGTCAGACATGGACAAAACAAATCCCAGAGCTGAGATACATGAGTGAAAATGCTTTTTATATCTGGGCAGTGAAGTTCACCATTTTAATGATGATGGGTTTATTTGCTGAAATATTTAGAGAAAGACTTTTTGGAAAATGTTTTGGCTTCAGCCTCTAGCTCTATATGCATAGGGAAATCTAAGTAGAGCCAGGAATACTTTAATGTTGACTTTTGGAAACACATTGTAGCACCCTACCTGCTTTGGGGGGGACCTTTTTAAGGAATTAAGAGTATAAAAATATTTAATTTTGTGAGTTAAGTGCTTTTTCTGGAAGTAGACAAATTCTATTCTTTTGCAGCTGAAATGGGCACACCTTCATATAACCTACAGTTCCCAGAGAGTAAAGACCCAGAGATGGCTCCTTTGGTTGTAAAGGACTTTTAAGAAAAGAAATATTTACATTTACACTTATCTGTTTTCAGCCCACATAGCTATATTTAGCTTCTTGAGCAGACTTCATTCAGTGAACATATACACAAGAAAACTCACACACACAGAGGAGAGAAAAATAAATTAGTCTAGCAAATAGAACACAACATGATACCTGGAATCAAATGGACACACAGCAGAGACTAAATAATGCAATACTGTGGGAAACTGAAGGTATCTAAAAGCCAAGAATTCTTCATTAATAAGTATTATCCTTCCTTCTTTGTCATCTGAAGACCTACATGTCTGATAACAAGAGATTACTCTTATTAGATATGTACTTATTTTTTAAATTAATTACAAAAAATTGGACTCCTGGGTGTAAAAACAAGTCATGGCATTTAATTAATCAAAATATCACTTTAAACTTGTATGCAAAGACAGTTAGTCATATATCAGCATAGTGTTGGGGTGGATTTTATTCTTCTTAGCTTTAGACAGCTAAAACTTAAACATCCAGTCTAAGCTAGCCACCTGGGCTACATTTATAATCAAGAGAGAGACAAATAGCTGGGCAGAGAGAACAGTACTTCTAGACTGTGGTGTTCTAGTGAACTAGTACTTCTAGTGTGGTGTTCCCCCACACCTCTTTCTGCTATTTGCCCTAGGATAAGATAGTTCTTGATAGCTCTGCCTCTCTCTCTCCACTGACTATCACAGAAGCCTGAATAACTGAACAACATATTTCTCTTTTAGATGGTTAAAAGGAAGTATGAAGAATTTCCAGCCTAAATGTTGCATCTCCCTCACTGCTTTTTGGCACTTCATATAATTAGACTCTTGTTCTTTGCTAAAGGCACAAATACACCATTATTTAAATTGCATAAGTAGGGGAGCCAAATCACAATATTTCTTTTACCCCAGGTAGCACATATCTCTCTTGTTCCTTGTCTGTGAATTGAGGCAAGATAAAATGAGACATGGGATTTCCTGCTTTTTGTGGTTTCCATAACTCTGGATTTACCATAAGAATGATGCCAGTCATATAGTATTTTGGCTAAAAGACAAGACATAATACCTGCTGTTCCTTCAAAATGAATACTATATTATTCAAAATGAATACTATACTTATAGATTAACTATAGTAAAGTCAACCACTCATTCTGAAACTTGAAAAGTGCATAATGTGTAATTATCTAAAGGACAGTTTTAAAAAGGAATTTCACCTTTTTCTTGATTTTACAGAGGCCTTGAAGTTACATAAGAACAATCACCCTGTTCCTGATGAACAAGAGATAAAATAATAATATTAACACATTTTCTTGAAATCTTGAAAGTTTTATAAATTGCCCATGGAGGTTTGTGAACCAAGGTCACTCTGTCTCTTTTCATTCTTTTAATTATCTAGTTCCAGCCTGATACACTAGCCTTACTAATTGGACACAGAAATCCCTTATCAGTGAAGTTAGAAAAGGACCTATGAAAGGGGCGTGGGAGACTGCTGTAAATCAAAGATGAACAGAAGGAAAGCCAATCAACTGTACCCCTCCGAGCTGTGAGTTTAAGGGAAAAACAGAGCCTCATTGAATGGAAGAATAAGTGGCCAGCAGGTAGTTACACGTCATTGACCTCTCCCTGATAGATACTGCTGTGAGGGGAGCCAAATGCAGAATCACACCTGTGGTTAATTTCTTGGGGAAGGGAAGATTTTAAGCATTAGCTTGGGCTTTGGGGCCGATAGGTGTTGAATATAGTGCCATTTGCTTCCATTCCCATATCTACCAGAAGTTCTCACATATTCCCTCAAATCCCACAGAAGGAACTAATTGTCCTGCCTGTAGTTTAGCATTTGCATGGACATTTGATATATGTCATGCAACCAGTGAATTCTCAAGCCCTGTCCACCTCTATTTAGCAGCATAAGAAATGAACAGATCTGTACTAACCCTTGACATTGATTTCTCACCCTTCTCATTTCCCAGCACTCTTGGACATTCTCCAAAGTTGTTCATGATCCTTCTCTTCTAAATTATAACTTGTCTTCTGAATAGCAGTTTCCTTCCATCTCAGGTCTTCTATTTTGACCTTGGATGCTCATGTTCTTACCTCCTTACTCATTTTCTATTATGAAAGCCTGTTTGTCATTCTCTGCCATTCAAAGATTTTTCCATGGGTCTTCATGAGTCTCTGCAGTTTATATGCCAAAATCTACTTCCTATTCTCCTGCCCCTGTTTTTTTTTTGTTGTTGTTGTTGTTTTTTTCTGCCTCTAGAGTTTTGGGTCAAATGCCAGCCATCCAGACAGATATCCAGAACAATCTCTGGTTTTCCTAAAACTGTATGTAACCCACTGTCACAAGATGTTTCTTCTTGAAATATCTTACAACCAGTGACCCAATATTGTGCTTAAAGTAGAAGAAACCTGGACACAAACTGTTTCAGAAATACTTGGACTCTATTCACCATAAGACATCACAAAAGCAAAGAAATCTCATAATAACATTAACCAGAATTCATGAATTATAGAATCATTCAGGCTTCCATGGAAAATACAGGGTTTTGTAGTAGAAAAGATAAGACTTTATGTTGCAGTACTCATTCTGTGTCAATAGAAAAATATAACTGTTTCATATGTTTGAAATTTATTTGATTTTGTTTGTTTGTGAGACATGAAACCAAAAATTCTGATCATTTTAAATGTAAAACATTCCATGGCATAGTATACAAAAGGAGGGATATTGCCTTAGCGTACTGGCAAAATGCTCTGAAAGGGAAATCACATTCCATTCACCTGTAAGTTCTTTTACGCTTTCATTTAGCTAAATTAGATCTTTCTTCCTGTGTCAAACTATTGTGTGATTTCATAGCACATGTTAGGATTTGCATCTAATTATCTCTAGCTTCTTTCACTCCCAGTGTTGCAGAGGAAAAAGACTGAAGCACAGTGCACTTGGGACTATGAGGAAGAAAATATGTATGTTGTCCATTTAGGCACATAGCTTGTCCATAGCTGTTACAGTGTTTCTCTCCGCACAGGTATGAAAATGTTTACATTATAGCTGTTTGCATGATCTCTGAGTCCAGAAATTTCACCGCATGTGAAACTCTTACTGTGATAGTGTGATATTTTTGGCAAATTTTCGGTGAAAAGTAATAAACTCCATGCTGGACTTTGGTACCCGGATGTCTATTCTGTTTAATCATTAACATTTTCCCTAACATGCTTTTGGCCCAAGTCAACAAGCACCGTAAAAACAATGAAAGACACAAATCCAGAGCTGGACACCACTTCCAATAGACAGTTTTCATGCAACCGCTTTGTTTTGGAGGGTAAGAGAGTTTAAAGGTGTTGACATAGGACTGCTCCATGCTACCTGGCCTCATGGTCAGAGAACAGTCCCAGCACATTTAATATCAGGTTATAGAAATAGCCAATACACACTGAGAAAGATCAGACCTGGCACTGGTCACTTTAGGAAGGACTTGGTGGAATTCTACATTTTAGAAATTTGAAATCCTCTCACCTCAGATATTCAATCCTACCATAATTGAATGACAGCAACATTTGAAAATACAAAACTAGTGCAGTGCTAGGAAAGAAAATCGAAAGTTTTCAGATTTTTTTTTTCTAGAAGAATAGGGCTATTTCACCTACTTCTAGACTCATATACAGTTTCTTTTAAGAAGCAGCTAATAAATGAAATAATTTTCTACAAAACTTTTCCAGAAGGAATTTTTCACTATGCTAGTCTTTCACTCACACTGCTTCTTGTTTTCCTGTACGAGATGGGAATGGAACACCCTTAGTCAGAATATATTAAGGTGGTTTACTTCAGGACAAAACAATTGTGGCAAACTACCACTTAGAGAACATGCAGTCATCTCGCTCTCTTAGGTCTTGTCTCCATTAAAAGGGGCTTTTCAATAAATTGGAAATTCCTCCTAGTAGAGATGGACCTTATACCAGCAAAAGTGATATTTTGCCAATACATTTTACGCCAGCTACCCAGGTAAAACTTGAAGTTGTGAATATAATTGCTTGTACGGTTGTTTTTATCAGTATGAAAATGTCACCAAAATCATATCCTTTAACTGACACAGCCATAATGACACAAATGCTAAGATAGATGTGGCTTTAGTCTCCAGTATATTGAAAATAAAATAGCTTCTTTTTTAGCCGCTAACAGAGTCTTGATAGATTTGAAATTGTGTGCATCAGAAGACAAATGTAACAGGTCCATGGCAACTAGGTATCACAAGAAAGATTCATCTGATCAAATATGGGTGTTTGAAATTGGGTCGTCTATGTCTCAGCTAGTCACTGCCAGCTCCATGAAGAACAAGTTTACACTTTAAGATAAAAGACTAGTAAAGTACACGTTTAATATGCACCAGATGAAGAGTGTCAACCTCAAATCCAGCCATTCACATTCTACATGTCTCAAGTTCACATAATGGAGTCCTACCCTATGCAGCTGAATCAGATAAAAGGTATCAATTTAAGTTTTATTCAATAGTAAAACACAAGTTTTTTTTCAGAAAATTTTGTCTCCATATAGAAGATAGTCTAGCAGATATCTAGATAATTTACTGGTTTTTCCATTTCCTTTACTATCACCTTAAAAAAAAACCTTTTAAGGCCGAAATATAAAATACTATATTTCATCCATCGTTTATTCATACAGTTTTGGCCAGCATCAAAATCACTAAGTTTTGGAGTTGAAACCATAAAAATGAAAGAACGAAATGTCAGGTATTAGCAGACCAAGTTTTGGGCAGCTGTTAAACTATGTTTTATAGAAATTAGCGATGGGTGAAGCTTAAAAAACTTCCCTAATTAAAATAAAAAGGCAACAGGTAGATGCCTTCCTGAATGCATCCACTTCCCTCTGCTCAAGGAGTCAGGTTTAGACACCCCTTGATTTCCCTTGACACTGCTCAGTCTGAACTTCAAAAGTATTCAAAACTGCCTTTTTTACAGTATTTCAGTGTTTCTAATGCCTGCAAAGAAGGGGGAAATAGTTAGTAGGTTATTTTTAGTTTTGGCTGAAGGTGGAGAACACTCTTCCCATTCTGCCTTAAAAACTGAAATTCAGACTCTATAGCAGAATAGTGACAATATCTTCCAGGCTGAGCCTTTCAGTTCACAAGAGGAGACAATATTTCCCCTCTATTACAGTAGCCAAGAAGAATGAACAGAGGCTTCCAGTAATAAATATAGACACAGAGACGTCTGGTTCCTTTACTGCCTCAGAAGCTATCAAGAAAATCTAATCAGGCTTTTCTTTTCCAGTCATTCCACGGATTATTTTAATACTTTCACATTCTGCATTGAAATTCTGTCATCCTCATCAGTGTTTTTGCCTGATGGCTGCATGCAGTCACTGCTAAACAATTTGTTAAAGTGTCATATTTTTAGAGAGATCTGTTCACTTACCATCTAATGCTAATGCCAGTTTGCAGGGGTCATAAGGAAAAGAACATATTCATGGTGAGAAAAAAAATCAAATGAATGGCAAGACATAATCATGTTCCTCTCTCACCCCTCTGTCTCTCTATCCTTTCTAGATGGAGAGAAAATAACACACACCAATCAGAATTTTACCATATGTAAAGCTAGTCTGGTGTTTTCTTCCCTACACAAAATTATGTAGTGCTTCTGCAGAAAGTGTGTGCAAGAGCTGAATGTAAATCAGAAAAAGACAGATAGATTGCAGAACTAAAAGGCAGCCACTCCTCTTTAAAAGCACCCTGGTATATGACATGCCAGCTGGCCCACCTCATAAGTTCATGGGACTACTGTAGTATCTGAGAAACCGGTGCATAGTAGCAACGAATTTAAAGATAGCTACTGATCTCTGTATGAAGCAACTGATACAGACCTGAGAGAATATGGTTAATATGGCAAAAAAGATCTCTTTACTGTTAGAGGTATAAAGACGAATTGTATTTTAAAAACAAAGATATAAAAAATCATAAAAATCAACTCTCAAGTTTTCAGTGTATGTTTTAAATATAGTGCAATATTTTAATTTGTATTTTCTGCTCTAATCTGATACATATGTATTGAGACCTTCTGTCTTTCTGAATTGGAATATAAATAGCAGCAGCACAAGAGAAACATACTACATTAACTTTTGATGGACTTGACTGGACCTTCATTTTAGCTTGTACTTTCTATCCCATCCACCTATTTCATTCATCTCTGTTTTATTACACATTTGTTAAAAGCAAAACGAAAACACTTGTTGAAAAAGGATTTTTTAAAATACTGTAATGTCTTTTACTGCTAGTCTTTACTATCTCTTAGATGATATGCAATACTTGCATTAATTAGTCTTTTACACTAAATAAAACAGAGTACGAATTAAGGCTACCAGAAAATCCTTTAGGCTTCTCTCCGCCCCTCATCACGAGCACAGCAGAACTATTTTAAAAATTATGCTAAAATAACTAGTAGACATGTAATTTACATCTTAAACAACCCTTCCATGACCTTTTGAATCTGTGGATATTTATGGAGGCTGGAAGGAACAGTGTTAAAATTAAATTTTGTTTGGCTGATTGATCTTTTTACATTATGCACTCACTAGAATGGGGTTCCCATTGGGACATAGGTGGAAAGGGATGTAATGAAAGTGGAAAGCACAGCCTTAGCTAATATATGTAATGCCGTTCTACACTTTTGGTAAGTAAGGTCTAACACAAACTCACACAAGTGCTACATAACTTTCTAATGAGTCACTCACTGATCTGTCAAAAGATTCATGAGTGTGAGTGATATGACTACTTGCTGCTGCTTTGACTAAATTACTATTGTGAAAGGCATTTAGCCTACTTTCTCACATTACTTATAAAGAAAAACTGTTTCTTCCAGTTCGTGGGAGAGCTGTGAAAAGGAGTGAGCTCTGTGCCATGACTTTTAGTGAAAACTGACTCCTGCTTGTTCTGAGCTATTTCTTTTTCTCATTGAGGGCACACGCAACCTTCTTTTCAACCCTAGTTTCTGACAGATGTTGGACTTGTAATAGCAAATTATAGTTAAACATACCCAATGCAAATTTTGTAACTTCAGAGGACTGAAGAGGCATTCATCAGCCCGATGGTTTTGCACATGCCCTGTAAGGTAGAAGGCGATGGTTCTGACGAACATAGAAATATTTGTCTATATTATATACTGCTGATGAACCACACTTAAAGTGATGACACTCACTCTCAGCTCCAGTTTTGCCTAGGAGCTCAAGCAGCATAATCCAACCTACAAAGTCAGGCACGTTCCCAATGTCCAAGCAGGGCTTGGGACATTGGTTCATATTTACAACATCCACTTTTAGTGTCTAAGTTAGGAAGGTCAAGTCTGGATTTAGCCATCCAACTTCTGTACTTAGCCTAGCGCCTCAGGTGCCCAAGTCTGGAGGTTACCTGAGTCAATGAAATTCAGAGAAAAGATGGCCATCTCCAAGGACAGTCCTACCCACTTATAATGTCTCACCCTCTGTTAATATTTACAATGTTTGCACTATGCAAGTGTATACCATACCTAGGGCCTACACTGCTAAAGTAAACAGAATTGCAGACATTTGATACGATACCTGAGATAGCTGGGTACAGTCTAAAATGAAAGACTTTAATCCGCATGTTTTTAAGACATGACATTATTTATGAAACTGCCAGTGGATGGAGACAAATGTTCTCAGTTGTTTTTTTTTTTTTTCAAGAAAGCAATTGTTCTCCTAGTCACGCTCACTCCAGGGATGTGTGTATATGAGATTGATCCAGTGATTTCTGATACATCGCAGCAGGAGCAGTGATCCATATAAACAATTATTCCTGTACCTTTACTGACATTGTGAATCATGTAAGTTTTTTCTTCAAATGATAATTTCATTGCTGCTCTAGTTTGTGCATTTACTTCTTTATTGTTTCCCTTAACTGAGCCTTGTGTGGCATGAATTCATTAATGTTAGGTAATGAGGTGGAGATTCCAGCTTATAAAGAGGAATTAACATAGAGAAAATTGCAACTATATTACAGTACTTCCATCTGTTTTACTCTAACAGAAAATTTACACATTCTCATTTCAATTAAGCATGATGGTCAAAATAATTGTAAAATCTTTCATTCTTTCCCAGACATTGCAATAAATAAAGATATCATTATTTCCTTCAGACCCAATAGCACTTAAAGTAGCGTAAAACATGTACTTCTATTCAAGTTTTGTATCTTTGCTTTTATCACCCTATTTGATAAATATCATCACCTAAATAAAACAAATGGAATTTAATTTTGTCAGCTAGGGTTGAGGTAGTATGTATTAGCACACACATAGCCCACATAGTGTTGTTTTAAGCAAAATTGAAAATATTTTTTTTTTACTTCTTAGGCTTTTCAGGATACCGAAAATTTTTTAGTCACCTTCAGTCTGAAAACTCAAAACTACTGAGTCAAAAAAGGGTTTGGGGAGCCAACAAGAATTGCTAGTTTCAATTATTTCAGAATGTTTCCACTTGAGTTTGACTGCTTACATTTGTTCCAGTTTGCTCACATTTTTATTGGAAGAAAGAATTAGGAAGCCAGACGCCTTGCAAAACTGTCTAAAAGAAATGTTGTGATATGTGGATTTTTTTTAATACTTTTGCATTGAAATAATGTTTGGATTTGACAGTTTCCTTCTTTAAAAAAAATGCTTTCAACAAATCAGAATTTTCTTTTAAAAATATTTCATAAAACAGTTCACTGCCAGGCCTGATAAAAGACAAAAATTGAACGATCCATTCTCAGTAGTTCCACCATACTTTTACAAATAAAAACAATGCGTTTGCACTGCTTCTAGCTTCGCTTTTAATACACTACATTTTATGTTTCTTGCTTGCAATTCCCAGAAGCAATTCCAAACTTTTTGCTTATTTGGTTTTATAGTTTCCTTAGGCAGAACGTGCTCTCTGGCGAAAAGCAGATTGCCAGCATGCCCACTGATTTCTGCAGCCACTGGATTGGGACCGTATATCAGCTGTGTGTCTCATTTTGTCTGGTAATTCTGAAAAATTTCCAGGGCTGATTTAAAATACATGAACCACTTCATTACAATCAGCTATGGCTATACCGTCAAGTCCTTTCGTTATATCGGAGATGAAGGTGAAAAAAATATCAGTAACTTAGAGCTTATATTATTTTTTAATCTTTTAAACAAGGCTGTATTTGTAGAAGCATATACTTTGGATTCTATGAAAAAAGAAGGTAATCCACATCACACAAGCCTAGAGCCTTTGTGTTTTAACTAACATATGAGTGAGGAGATCATTTTATTTCTGAGTGAGGATTTCATTTTATTTCTCTACTACTCATGCAGATGCGTAAAAGCAGATGCTGAAATACTAGTGTATCAGGCTGAGTCCTGCCACAAACATGAGTAGCATCCCTAAGGAATTGCCCACGTAAAATAATTTTTCCCTGCTTCAGAGACATCAGAGCATCATTCATTCATGCTGACGCAGAATTCTAAGACTTTTGAATGGGAAAGCTGAACAGCTGATAACTACGGATGGCCTTGCAAACCCTCATCAACTACATTTTGGAGAACCAAAGCAAAAATGAGATTTCATTCTGCCTCAGACAAAACTAGCACGGCTTCAAACCTCAGTCCTTTCCTGTAGCTATCAGGAAAAGTTTTTCTTAATTTTAATGAGGTTGAGGTCAAACATTTGAAGATTTTCAAAAGATATATTTGCTGAGTTTGAATGTAGTTGAACAGCAGACAGCAATACTTAATCAGGAAGCATTTCCTCAGAAATAATTTCTTATACATTGTTCCAGAGTACTTACGCACAGGGCTTTCAACTGTTGTGATGACAGACAATCCATAGAGTATCTTCACTTTTCCAGACTACTCTGCATTTCTTCATGAAATACAAAATCAATGATCAATTAATAAGAATGGCAAAGAAAAAATTAACTGACTGTGATTTTGCTGATTCTTGCACGCTCTAACAAATTATGCCTCTAGAACTAATGGGAAAAATCAGTTTCTATTGAAGAAAAAATGCAACAAGGCTTCATCTTTAGAAGACTTGAACTAGAAATTCAGGGTCTATGTTAGAAGCCTCTATTTCTTGAAGACACTTTTTATGAATAAATAAATAAATAAACAACTCTTAATCTTACTCTGAAGACTTTACTTCAGGCTTTAGAGAGAAACCAGGCAGCTTTCCAGAAAAATTTTTACAGTCAGCACATAGAAAGCAGTCTATCAGTAACAAATGGGGAAAAAGCAAATTCAGCTAAATTAAAACTGCCCTAGAAAAACAGAAAAGAAGATGATGATGATGAAGAAGATGAAAACAGGACATATGGTCACCTTGTTCTACTGCTAAAAAGTATTAATCAGATAAAGGAATTGGTGAAAATTAAAAGAAACTCCATCTGTAAGTAAATGTTATATGATAGCTTTTTTTGTTGTTGTTTTTTTCCCCTATGTATTGCCAAATCAGCACCTTTTCACATGAAGGAATTACTAGGCACTACAAAAGGGACAGTCAATACAAAAATATTGTCATTTTCAAAATGACTAAGGCTACCAAGAGGATGGGGGAAAACTGACTTTCCTGAGTTCAGTGAAAGCTGTAGAAGGCACAAGGAAGGTATGGATAGTGCCCCTGGCAGATGACACCACCCAGGAAGACCCTGAGGAAGCTTTTCTAGAGAGAAAGCCCTTTCTAAAAGTTAAACTTTTTAGATAAATCACATTTCACCTAGACTAATCTTCCCAAGAATCGTCCTCATGATGAGAAAAGGTTACAAGCTTCATATCATAAATGGAAGAAACCGCAGAATTTCTACACGCCCAAATTGTTTTTTTTCTTAACAAGAAGGATGCATCAGAACTTTCATTCTCCTAGTTATATACTCTTTCTTTTCTTCTCATTCCCAGTGCTGTCACATGTAATCACATACAAATTAAGGCTAGCAGATGAAACAATAGAGGAAATCAAATATAGAATTGAGTTTCCAGCAGGACAGCTCCTATTCGTATTGAAAATAGTAAGAATTTCAGCTTATTTAACTAAAAATAACTCAGAAATGTCCTAAAAAGCTCTTTACATTTATATGCTCTGTAGTTCTGACGTCTCTGTCGTCCAGATAGGGGGAATACGCTGGCAATCACCACAGCTCTTTCAGCCTATCAGCTGGTTTCTGTCTCAGAAACATTGAGGAATGAGGTACACAGGGATCTCGTCCTGCTCTTTGGTCCAACTGGGCAGACGCAGACAAAGAGAAGGGCCTTGCATCTGAGGGGACATAGACTGGGTGACCCAATTAGATATTTTGTGTTCAGCGTCTGTGATTTCCTGCCCACACGCAAATGCTCCCCAATCCTCAATAACAAGTCAGACAACGTTCACTGGGCATCCATGGAAGGAAAAATGGTCTCACACGGCTATAAATCATGTGCATAAAGATTCAGAGGAACTGTCCTATAAATCCATGAGAATCTAGTCACTGTCTTCGGGCTTCCTTACTTTTTAGCTATTAAGCTTGATTGAGTACAAGTTAGTTTAGAGGTTAAATTGTATTTTCTGAACCTTTCATCTTGTTTGTAAGGGCACAGGTGATGTAGAAGTACCCATAAATTTAATTAACACATCTGCTACTCACAGAAAGGGTCAGAAAAAAGAATATCTGAAACACTAAGCATTCATGTAACACTGAATTTTTTTGGTGTCCTCAGTAAAAATCTTACTAGTTTCAGCAAGACTGGAGCAATTCTGAGTCCTTTTGAAAGTCCTTCTATCTCTTAATAAATACAAAAATGTATTTCCAAAACCTACCATTAATGTGAGTTGTGTGTATAACTTTATATTTCAAAATAATGAGGCTAAATCTTCAGCTGCTATAAACCAGTATAGCTCTGTTGAGTGCACCTAAACTGTGTTGATTTACAACTTTGCATGGTGCCTTAACCATGGGAAATTGCGGGACACATTTTTCATAGTATTTGATGGGAATAATCTAAGCACCTAGCTTATAGGTAAGTGGAGAAAGAAGTATACAAATAGGTCCCTGATTCCACTGACACCACATTATTTTAAATAAATTATACTGGAAATATGATGATCTTTATCTTTCACAGAGAAGAGATTTATCCGCTCCCTATATATTATGAGAAGGTATTTTTTAAAGATCAAAGTACTGCCCCTACAATAAATTTATATCAGCAGAGAGAGGCACTTTTCATATTTACATCTACATATTGTAATAAGTAAAATCAAATGCACATATAACCGTGTGGTCTTAACCATCTCCAGACTTCTGCAACATCTCAAACTCAGTGTCCCAGAACTCTCTAATAGAAAAGCAGTCCTATTACACATGATTGCTGATCTACTTCTGTGTTGTTTCTGGTATCATAGAAATCCAAAGAGGAAAGTTGTATGTTCTGTTCATTAAATAACAGAAACAGTAGAAATGCACAGTTACTCAGTATTCTCTTGCCTCATGTTAGCTGAAGTGTTCTTTTCTGATGCTGCTCTTTATTCAACCACCTCTAGTTACAAAAAATAAAAAACTATAAAAGGAATACATTTTTTCTGCATCCAAAGTTTTCATAGTTTCACGTTAAATCCAATCTTATTTAACAGCTCTGTTGATGACCATTAAGAAGACAACAATTGAATACAATTCACAGCTGATACTATTTTGGAAGAGCTTGCAAATATCAAATAGGACATAATATTCAATTTTATTAGAGGCACTTTTCAAAAAAAAAAAAAAAGCCCCCAACACCACTGGGAAAAAAATCAGGGTAACAAAAATGGTAAAAGGACTGATCTATACCTGATAGGAAAAAATAATATTTGCTGGTGCCTTCTAGAATAGATATCCATGTTCCTCTGAGTGTCTATGAAAGTGGAAAGTGAAAGACCAGAGAATAGGTTCTTGTTTGGTGTGTCCCCAAGTAGGGGCAGAGGGAGGACCAGACTGTCTGTATACCCTCTAGTCCATTCTTTGTCATGTACTTGTCAAAGGGATGTAGCTGGGACCAGGATTTTTTTTTCCAAAATGCTTAAAGAAATAAAGTTAATGGTATAAAAGCCTCTTGAAGAGATCAGATTCTTGTAGATACATTACTTTGTTACAAGGAAAAGAAGGGGATCCCTTGAGGTCATTTTTCATGTATTTGCCTCCAAGGTCACAAAGAAAACTTGTTATAACATGTGATGATTTAACTCTCAGAACTACCTTAGATTATCCCAACACATGCACCCCTTTTACTCCAGCTTAGCCTCTAGTACATAGAGCAACTTTTTCTAAGACAGAGAATATGTGGCTTTATGAGTCAATCCGTTCTATTCATCTGCCAAGTAAAAAAATGTTTCTACCTCATCCTCTGTGATCAAGGTAAAGTGGCATCTTGAATCAACCAGCTCTAAGACATCAAAATGAGCCTGGACCCTTACCTCAAAGGCTACATGCAATTCCTTTTCCCAGCACCCATCACTAAGCAGCAGCCACTACCCCCAGTGCTTTTCACAGGCAGAAGTGCAAACAAATGCTTATATATTTGTACTTTCCAAAAGTCTCTCATATCAGCCTTTTATTGCAAATCATACTGCAGTGGCTACATACTGTCTAGACCCACACTGGCCTCCAAAGCAGAGAAAAAAGAAGTGCCCGCATAACCCGTGGGCAAACAACAGTATGTGTAACGATTTAATCTTGCTTTCTTGGCTATTGGCACACAGTCAAGAAACCCATTACGCATGGGAGAGTCAGAAAGGGATCCAAAACAATCAGCATGCTCAGCCTCACTCATAGCATAAGCAACCTCAAATAAAGGCGAGCAGACAGGGACATGGGCACGCATTTTCCCTTCCAGCCCTCAGACTTTCAGAAAGAAATGTTTGGGATCCATAATCCAAATTCTTTCCTACAGGCAGGTTCCTGTGTCCCTTCTTACAATTACATACTGTTTGAAAGAATATTTAGAGGGGGTAGGAGCTAGCCCTGTTTTGTATAGCCTGAACCTGTTCAGGAACGAGGCAGTCAGGTCTTTTCTCTGTTTCAGAGGAGTGCAGCTGCCACACCTAGCACTGTGTTTGTAGTTTATCCAAACACTGTTACAGACAGCGCTTAATAGAGGAAGCAGATCCTAGGTCTTGCCTATTCTATGTCTGTGTCCTAACCCCACTAAGTGGAAGTCCTAACTTCCACTAAATTGAGCCTTCAACTGTTTTCTGCACCATTTCAAGAGGACAGATGGTGAGTGCCGACACACCTACTTTCTTCAGGCTTATTCTACAGACAGGTATTTTGAGATATGGGTTTGTACATTTAAGGAACAGGAAGGAATTAACCTCAATCTGTATTTCCAACAAGAGTATTTTAGCTACTTGTTTATTACAGAAAGAGAAACAATGACTCCTTTATGCTTTCAAAAGAAAGCAGTGATTTTAGCTGCTTTTTTTTGAAGCATTCTATTCTGTCAGCATGTTTTCAAACTGCTGAAGCATGTCTCATATGCAGTGTCTCACTGGATGTGGGCACTAAAGTGGATATGAAATTATTTAGCTCTATCAAGACAAGGATGCTCCCGGACATCTTCAGAGGCACCTCTCTGTCCCTACTTCAGGACAGATCTATCTGAGGCTAGACAAAGCCTGGACAGATATTTATCACATAGGTGTGCACATTCCACCTGAGGTTTTTTCAGATCTGTTCCTGCTTGTCTGCTGCTTGTGTCTCCCAAAGCCTTCACAGTCACACACAGTGTTTTTCCAGAATGTGACATCCAAGTGAGAGGTGAGGCAGGGTGCTCAAAGCTGCACGCTCTAGCACAGAGAAACTTTCACCACTGGTCAGGGCAATTGGATTGTGTAAGACTGGACATGAAGTATATTAACCAAAGCAAATATGTTGTGTGGCTGTTATGACACCTCCAGTGTACCTGATTGCACAAGGCTTGCACATGTGACACAGACTTTTTTGTTCACCTGAGCAGAGAACTGAATGTGCCCTACAAAACAGAATTTTAAAAGCTAAATATCCATCTTGCTCAGGAACAAGCAGACATTCGCAGTCAATAGATGCTCATGAATCATGTATACATGTTATCTACCCAGGTACCAAAGAGCATCAAGAGCCCCAAGATTCTAACATAGGTAAATTTCAATTAACTCTGTCAGAAAACAAATGGCTGTTTTCCTTGTCAACATAACAAGAGAATCTTAAGGCCCATCCCTATTACCATAGTTACAGGATCTGATGACTGGATATAATTTTTATAGGAAGCCATGAATAATTGACTGCACAGTGCAGTGCAGGACTTGGCCTTAATCATCTTATAGATCATTCTGGTGGTTTTAGCATTCTGCATTACCTCACTCCATAGACAGTACCAATAAAAGAGAAAAAGGAATTCTCAGATAACAAAATGTATTTGCATATTCAGTCTGAGTAAGGGACAGAATCTGGATTGTGTTTCTACAGAACAAGCACAGCTTGCATCTTCCCTTTCTGCCATACATTTTGCAGATTTTTAACAGTTCTTTTTATATATGTGCAGTGTATTCTTTCTCACTTGAAACTGCATCATCAAAAGTATGGGAAGAATGAATAGTTCTGTAATATTGAGACCTGGGTCCACAAGGTACTTCGCTAACTTTTCTTCCACTGGCATTGACTTAAAAGCAACAAAAGGGAAAAAGAGGCAGGAAGCAGGGATTCTACTACTTAAATTTTTAAAATAAAGTTCATGAATCAATACAACCTAAGAAGGAGGAATAAATTAGCCAATTAAAAATAATGCTTTTTCCTCTAAAGGAATTTTGTAGTGAAACAATAGAGAATAACTTGGAGTAATGCATATTGAATTGCCAGTCAGAAGTGTAACAGCAAGTATATATTAGAGCTGGGGGAAAAAATGAAGTACATTAATTTTTGACCAAAAAAAAACCCAAAGGAAATTTCTTTGCAAAAAATGTCTAAAACTAGTTTTTCCATTTTTCAGTCACCTCTGCTCAGCAAATATATAAAAATTAGAAGGACTTGCAAAACTACTATAAGATAATATTTTTTCAAAGAATGAAATCTACCTGTAAAATGGTCATTGTTCTCAGTACTGAGAACCAAGTAGCTACCAAGTAGCTACCAAGTAGCCTCCCAAGACCTGTCACATTAATCTTAATGAAATAAATAAGCTTAAAGACAGAAAAGGGTTCACATGATCTTGTCATAATATTAAGCAATTGAAAAAGACTGGGGATTACTATTACAGAGATCTAAACTGCTTAGTCATGTGCCAATCATCACCATGACAAATCTTTTAACTTTATATTAAACATGTAAAAGAGGAAAAAAAGAAAATCACTTTAAAATATTGGAAAGAGAAAGTGCTATTAGCAGGTCATATCATTCATTCTGGTGGCAGAGGAGGGCTACATGCTGTAACCCCTTTCCTGCTGCAGAACCAGGAATAAGGGACATGAATGGAAATTGAGCTACACACTTGCAGTAGGTCTGGCACTTCCCAGGAACAGTGAACTCATTTTATCTGTACCACCCAGGACATGTTCACAGACACATCACTGTCAGCTCCCCTGGAAAGGGAGCTGTACCTGTAATTACGAGGCCACAGCCCCTTCTGTACCCATGAGAACCATTGACATGATGTAGCTCACATTCATTACCCTCAAAAACATATTCGGCTCATCCTAATTACATACGGGGAAGGCCTTCTGTCCCATACTGGGACTATACTAACCTTGAACTACACCCAGGCATTCTCAAGGCGAGAGCTAGCTGGCCCAGGACAAAACTACGCCAGGAATGCGCAAGAAATTTAACAGTAGGGAAAACGGTGTGGTAGTGCTTGAGCCTGCACCGTGATCCTGTTTAGTTTGCTAGCATAGACATGGTTAGGGGAGCTGAAAGAAAACTGAGTACTGAAAGAAGGCCTTTCTTGATAGCCACCTTTCCCAGGGACAGTTCAAGAGTCAGCAGAATGTGGGGATTGATATAGGTTAAACTGGTGTTGAGCACCACTGTCATCTTTCCTTGGTCTGATAGGGAATTACCTGAGTTAGTTGGCTAAACGGTGTTTGGACAGCAAACCTCAGGGGGTGGCAGAGGGATGGTGGAGTGTTCTGGGAGACCTGGCAGCTGGGGAAAGACTGGTTGTGCTGGATCCAGCTGGCAGCACACTCCCAAGCAGACCCCCAGGAAAGAAGTCAACAAGAACAGACCACAGGCCAGGCAATGGTCCCAAAGGTCTGCAGATGATCCATGATAACACAGTCCTGCCTCCTCCTTCCCTCTGCCATGTGTTCCCACTCTGTCTCTTGTGCCCACATTGGCTTTCACTTAACCACACCATGAGCAAAAACAAGCAGCCAAACTATTGTAAAACTTACCTTCCAGGACTGTAAATGGTCTTCTGCACATTTAGTTCTCTGAACCAAATTGCTGTGTTGGCAGATGTTCACCAGTGAAGCTGCAAGGAAGAGGGAATAAGAACAGACTGAGGGAAGGAGAGGCTGAGTGGAGAGGGCCACAGCAGCCCCTAATTAGACTTGCCTGGACTGCTGTGGATCAATTCTCTTAGAGGCTGTAGAACTTTTCTGTGACTCACTATTACTTTTTTTTAAGTACATTAAAGCCCCAACACAATATAAAGGTTTTCACTGGGAAAATGCAATAATAAAAAGAACTTCTGATTTCATCATAAGTCATAAGTTGTTATGACCACTGATAAGTTTCCCTTGTAAATTTTTCATTGAAGAAAAACATGGAAAATATAAATTTTAATGCTTCTTTCTACACAGATGCATTAGAAATGAGCAAGAAAGCCATCAGAAAGGGTTAACTTTGTCACTGAAAGTACACCTACTGCAATAGAAAGCTAGGCAAATTATTTAGGACAATAGATTCCTCTGAGTTTGATAAGCTGATAACAGGAAACATGTGAAATCTCATGTTTCAGAGGATGCTGTAGTTGAATTACTCTTGTTTTTTGAGATCAGCCAGGGCCCTGTAAGTTTGACTTTATGTGACAGCTCAAGCACGTATTCTCAACAAAGGACAGTATGTGGTTGAAGTAAAAACACAAAAAAGACACATGCAGTCTTGAAAAAACTGGAACAAAAGGTTTTTTTAAGAGATGCCATATTAGTTACTATGTGATTCCAAGCTTACAAACAGTTTTCTAGCACAGTCCACTAGGTGCAAACCATGGCACAGCCTTAGAGGCCCTGTAGGTGTGACAATAAAGCAATTTAAGCTGTGAGCAACAGCTGAAAAGTAGAGGACCAGGATATTTAGGGGTTTTGACAAATAGCTAAACTAGCTAAAGTTCTCACCCAGATGCATGTGAAAACTGAATATCATTGCTGGAGACCACTGTCACACTCTCAGACATCTCAAGAGTGATCAGACAAGGAAATCTTCATAAGGAGAAAGGCAGAATATAAATAAACTTGGACAAACGTAGGAACACAGAGTGTTCAGAAATCACTCAGAGGCAGGCAGTTGGACAAAGCTCTTCTTCATTGACACCATACAATTAGATGCATGCAGGTAATCATTAGAGCTTAATTTACCAGTTCTTTTAGTTAATCCTTTACAGATGACATTTTTCACTAGTATGTTTTATATGTCACTGAAAACTGTTTATGCTCATGCATATTAAGCTGTTATCCATTCTCAGACATCTTCTATGTATTTATCCTCCAGGCTAAATCTCTCTTCTAGTAAGAGCATCTCAAAGAGGTAAGAATAAGCATCCAGGATAATAATTTTATTTATGGGTCTTCTTCTCTTAGCAGGGCAGCAGATAAAGTAACAAGAAATCTGCCTGGCAGGTGAATTTCTATTAAAGTTCTTCTGTGTCTTGGCTGAGGATCATGGAAATTGATATTCTTCCATAAAATATTTTGTATCAAGAAATCAGCATTTTTCTAGTGACAAGTCATTTAATAAGAAAATTCTTGACTAGGTCTGAATAGAGTGCCTAAACAACTCACAATGCACTTTGGATGGTCTAAGAAGTAATGTAAGTTTATTGCTGCCTGTAAAAGAATCTGTAGCACACATGAGTGATGGTGGCTCACTATAGAAAACAAGAGGTTATTGTCTTTACAGCCTCATGATTTAGTTCCCCACCCAACCACCCACCCAGCAGTAAGATTTTCTGCACAATCCAGAATCACTCTTCTGAAATGGGAATATCACTGCTTTCCAGAGCTAAGCAACTACAGCCCTGGCTGACACCCAGGAATGGTTTAGCCATTACTTAACTCACTATCAGAGCTATCCTGCATTAGCATGGTCACATCAAACCAGTCTCACATCAGTGGACATGTCCAATACATGCACATGAAGAATGCATTACTTTCACATCCACTCCAACTTGCCCTTATATTCTGTGATGCTTAGTAAATAAAGTCCTATGTAAGCCAAAGTGCACTCTAGGTTGATGCTCAGCACATTACACTATGTGGTGAAAAGTCTTCTCAAAACATCAAATAAATTCTTCTTAGCACACAGTCCTAAGTTTCCATTAAGCTACAGGAAATAGAATGTTTTATAATGTATTTCCAAATATCTAATCATTTGTCCTCCGAGTGCCCCAAGAATGTTTACAAACTAGATTTGATGAGAACACGGAATAGGCTGGATAGTAAAGCAGATCTGGTTAAAAGGACAGTTTAAAGATTAAGGGCAATAATGGTCCAGTTTATAGAAGCAAGGAGGCAGAGGCCATAGAAAGGTAAGGATTGAAAATGAAATGTAATAAAATCTAGGATTTCACTCAGATGTTCTACAGAAATGAACAATCTCATCCCCTCCTACCTTCCCCCATCCCTTAAAAGGTCCTTGTTATAGCTGCAGTTTATAAAATGGATCATTTGAAGGTAGAAAATTTTCCTGGGAAATGGGCAAGTATTCAAACTACTAAGGTAAATTGGGGCTGTAAATAAACTGTCCCAAATACTTCAGGAAAAAATGTATTGGAGGAGGAGGAGCTTCATTTCATAAAGGAAAGAAAGATGGATTTTTTTATTAAGGTAATAACAGAGAGATTAACAGAAACAGAGAGTTTCTGTTCCAGCTCTGTCACAGGCCTTTTTGTGAACCTGACCTATGGTCTGATTTTGTTTCTCTTGAAGTCAACAGGAATTTCATCACTGTCTTTCCAGGAAACTTTGTGATTTAAGAAATTGCACCAATAGTCATTGACCTCACATTCATCATGCAATAGCATGACACAGAGACCCCAACGCTATGCTCAAGCCATTCAGCCAGTGCAGCCTCGACATGCAGAGATGCTGGAGCTGAAAACAGTCTTCACTCTATGCAGTGCTGTGCTCATGCTTATAAGCTCTCCTTCTCAGCGTATCTGCTCAAGAGATATTTAGAACCTAAAGGAAAGACAGACAGACCTAGACCGACAGACCTAGACCATCAGACCTAGAAACTAGTCATTCCACACTATTCCACAGTATTCATCTAATGCAACAAGCTACAGTGTAAGCTCCCACATAGTCTGAGACATCATTGCAGGAGTTTTTTTCAGTTTTCCTCCCTTCTGCTGAAACTGCACCAGGTGTATCGTTTATTTTGGGGATGGGAGTGAACACTAAGATCACGAGTATTTTACCTCACCTACTGAATCTAGATCACTACACACATGACTGAATTCAACTTAGAGCTGAAAAGCTTTCTTACCTCCCCATTTTCTCCCTTCACTGTACTTTAGAAGTGATATATCCCAAACCAAAAGACTTCTCTTTGTTAGAAAAAAACATTTCAGGCTCAAGTTGAGTAAGCCTAGCATACAGACTTGAGTCCTGCCTCTGTCATTTTCACAATTTACCTTCCCATTAAAGTTCAGCAACTAGAAGGAGAGAATGGGGTGCCCACAGGACAGGTCACATGGAAGAAATGCAAACTAGTATAATGAATAGAGATATCTGTGTAAGATTTCCATTCTCATGCAATGAGTCTTCCAGCTGAGTTAATACGTAATCCTTCTTAATTTGACCAATCATCATATTTTTAATTTAAGAAAGCCCTGCAGCAGAAAATCATTCTCCTCTCAGTAGCTGAGTGCTAAGCCATACCCCTTGCTAGTTCAGCAATTTCTCTCTAAACCAATGTTAACAATATGAGGAAGAGAATAAAACTAAGGGGCTTGTGGTATTACTCAGGTTGCTCTCACTGGCTTTCCAACTTATCTAGGTCAAGTTCCTTCACCAGCCTGTGTCTCAACTTCCTCATCTATAAAATGGGGATCATGACACTGAGCTGCTTTCCAAAACGCTTTGAGTGACGCTGATGAAAAGCTCATGATGACAGTTGGGAAGTGGTATTGGGACTTTGCAGTCATTTTATCCTAGAAGATGATGACATGCAGCATAGCAGCCTCTGCTTTTGAGGAGAATATCCAACATATTTGAGGAACTTATGGCACATTACATCAAAGGCAGTTCATTAGAAAACATTAGTGGGAATTTACCTGTTCTATCTGTTCTATTTAAATGACACCACTGGGTTCAATAGCTTTTACACTGGCATTAAACTAGTGCATTGTGGTGGAGACCCAGGGCAAGGAAGCTTTGTGGGAAACAAACTTAATGAAAATGTTATGCTTATGAGTGCATTCCAGAATTTCATACTTGCTCCTGCTCCAGCAATAATGCTACATTCTGTTCTGTGGGCCAAATGCTAGGGTGTCTTTTCCCCAGTTTTTTTTAATAAACCTTTTTCTGTGAGAGTCATGTTGGGTTCATGACCCTCTTGGCTTGTGAGAAGGGATCAGACTCTCAGCAATCCTTTTTCAACCCCTCTTCAAGAGTCACTTGTGTGAGAGCATGATTCGCACCCCTTCTGTCTGGGAACCAGAGCGGATGGTCCTGGCAGTCTATCCAGCTTGGCAGAGAGCTATCAGAGGTCCTCCTGCCCCTTCCCCTTTCTCAAGAGGACCAGATACACTGTCTTTTATTTATTTCAGCTGGGAGGGAGGAAAAGGTGGAGCTTCAGCAGCAAGTAAACACCCAGGGGACTTGAAAACATGGGAAGTCCTGGTTCCTGAGGTCTCTCTGATTAACAGGGCCACCTGGCCCTTCCACGTAAAATGTCATGAAATGTCATATTTGACCAAGTCACTGACAGTAGCTTGAAGGAGAGTGGGACCTGCTCCTTGCTGGCATTCTCATGATGGAAACTCTCCTTTTTCTTTTTCTTTTCTCACACATAAACACTACACACCGCACAATGAGACTTGGATCCCAGGAACTCTTTAGTTCCTCTCCATCAAGGATGTTCTCTTGCTGACTGTCAGCGAACAAGACAAGAAATGCGGTTTTTTGTTTTGTTTTGTTTTGTTTTTGAGTTAGGAGTTCTTCCCCACTTCCCCTATAGAGCAGCAAGCATCACATTTAGTGAGTCATTTGCAGTTTTCACAGTGCACCCTGGCATTATTGTAACATTAAAATTGAATTATGGAATTATAAAAGGATAGTGGGTTTTAGAAGACAGGAAGAAAATCTTACCCAGTCATACATTCACATGCTTTCTTAGACTTTAGGTAAACTGTGAAATGTAACTTTAGGGGCACAGCAACATGCTAACAAAATGTTTAGTTAGGAAGTGTGAATTTCTTTCGTTTTGACACTAGAAACCAGAGTTTCCTGATCCTGCTGCATAATATTTTTCTGTTTCACAACTGGAATCCTGAACTGCTTTGTGTCAAGTAGCAAAGGTACAAGGAGATCTTTTCTGGGAAATTTTCAAAAGCCTTTTAGAACACAACGCCTCTTGAAAGTGTAAAAAATTACAGGGAGCATTACAAAAGCAGCAAGATAATCTGCAAAATAAGGAATTGAGAAAAATCTATACTCATTCACAAAGCCTAATAGAAAAGATTTTCTTTTTCTTTCCCAGAGAAAACATAAATAAGAATGGGAGGAAAAGAGGGTTTTTTTCTAGTTTTCTCACAGTTTTTTTGAGGAATTTAGAGACCATTTTTTAATCAAAAGTCATTTTGATTTACAGCTTTAATATTTTAATTTAAGACATTTTATGTTTCATGAAAATACTATATTTTCATCAAAAGAAGATGTTTACCATTGAAAGAACACAGCATTTGGTTATCCATGAGATTTTTTTCTAGAGAAACTCACAGCTAAATAATGTATGGTGCATAGAATTAAAGGCATCTGGTTAGACAATGGATTATTGATAACAGATTACTGATCTGGTTAGTCAATGGATTATAGAAAATGTAAATGGCTATATTCAAAAATAACCACAACAAAATAACACAGCAACGTTTTAATGATGGGTATTTAGCACACAGATCAAAGCTAATCAAATTAATTTTCATAAATTACTTATCTGAAAAGTTTAGCAGTAAATTATCTCTAGATAAGCTGCGGTACTTTTTGTATGGTTTAATGAGTGTATGACTACATTTTAGCCTAGGGTTTATTCACAAACTGGTGAATGAGCACTCTTTATTTATGACTGGGTGTGTGAATCACATAGATAATTTCTGTCCCAGAACTGGGTGACCTGCACTCCATCAACAGGAAGAAATCTCTTTTTCCTGCTCTCAAGTGATTTGCAAAGATTCAACACATGTGCAGTGAACATTATACCAACAATATAGAGCTTTTAAAAGATTGTCCTGGGAGAATATTTTAGTATAAATGTTTTCTTAATGAGTTACTTCATTTTCCTGATACTTTTGCTTTCAAATATTCTCATGAATAAAATCTCACTCACCAAAGTTTTGCAGACACATGAGTAAGATGCCAAAGAGCAGTAAGCTTTATTGACAGGAATATTTACAAACATGAATATTTACAAACATGGTTAGGCTATAGTTATCCAACTGAGCCATATACACATTACAGCTGCAGTGCACACACGAGGAAGCACATCAAAACCTTTTTAGAGGCAATTGCAGCAGAAAGGAGAAAGGAGTAAAAGGTGCATATTATATTACACATACAGATTTTTTTAAAAAAAAACCTCAAGATGACTTTCATATTTTCTGGGAAGAAACTTTTCTCTGCAGACTGCAAATTCAGCATTTTGATGTTCCAAAGCAATGGAAAGTTAGGCCTGCAGGGAAATTCCTGGCTTATGCTTCCAGTGGAGGAGAATTGTTTTTCTGACAAGAAGCAAGAAGTGATGAAGGATGTTCTTGGACCATGAATTAGTTTCAGTTTCCTTGATATTATCACATACTTAAATTAAAATAAAATACTCCCAAGCTTTAGAAAAAGGAAGAGGCAAAGATTTCCTGTAATTAAACTAGATACAGGAATTGCATATGCATTTAACGCTTGCTTGTTGTATGATTTCAGATACGCAAACTGGCATATACTTATGTAAGCCCATCACCTCACACCAACAAAGTATTAGCATGTAGCTTCTCCCCATAATTACACAGAAATGCTTTTCTTATGTCTCAGGACCTTCTTTGCAGACCTAACTCAAAAGTTACAGCTCCATTTCCACAAACTCTCAGCAGAGTCCTTTCCTCCAAACTGCTAAAATGTCATCTATACCTACCAGAAGAGGTGAACTAGGTTTCCAGCAATACAAGGACAACTCCAAAATACATCTGTACAACAGTAACAAACAATGCAGTCTGACAGAACTCCCAATGCCTGCACAAACCCAGCAACCTCTTGGGCCCTAGAGAAGCAAGTAAGAGGGTGGAAGTCCTTCAGGGATTTTCTTCCTTTATGGCACTGTGATCACAGGATCATCACAGGGTAGTAGAAAAACCTAGGTTTGAAGGGACCTCAGGCGGTGTCTAGTCCAACTTCCTCTCAAAGCAGGGTACGTTTACCTCCGTTGACCATAAGCTAGCGCACAATTTGGCCTCCTTTCAGACCTTCTGCACCTCTGGTCATAAAAATGATTTGTTTTTAGGGCTGATAGATTATACCCCATCCTATCAGGCTTAGATCTGATTCTGGTGATTCACAACTTTGTGACCGCTGGAATAAACCAGACACGACCTGATACATCTAGGGATTTCAGTAAGTAACAAAGGCAATACTCAGCCTGCTTCAAAAGACAGATCACCATGGGTATATTGCTCTGGTGCTCTATTCATTCTCCTTGTTTAACAGGGAAGACGGATAACAGCTACCTGAGAGCCACCCTTCGCCTCAGAGCCCATGATTTTGTACAAAGGCAGTTTTGCAAAGCAGCACTGAAGACTGTTTACCAGTACAGGGACGTAGCACAGTCAGTTGTCAATAGGTCTGCACCTAGATTATAAGCATCATTCCTTTATAAGACAAAAACAAGACACTTGTAAATTCTTCATACAAAGATCATATCCAGTCTCGGAAACTCAAGCACAAGACAGGATGGAGAAAGCAAAAGCAACTGCCAGAACTGTACACTGACCACTCCGTATCACCTGTAGGGTGAAAAATAAATAAGAAAGTAGTAGATGTTGTTATTTATACTTACTAGACTACAGAAGAGTACATATAAACAAAGGGCATGGGAACATACATAACATCACATCATCATTTTCACAGATATTTTCCACAGTAGAACCATATCTAAACACTCATACTTGGCCTGTTGCAACTCTTTCCTGCAGCCTCAATGTCTTCAGAATTATGGTCTGTGTTCACCAGAAAATTATATTTGTCTTTCTCCCTTTGAAATTCTGTCTCTATTCTCAAACTGAGGACTAGCAGAAAATATCAGCACCCCCACTTATAAAAGGCTATTGATCTGCCATGTGAAGGAAGGGCACCAAATGAGGCATTCATGAATTTCAAACAACATGAGTAAATATGATATCCGTTTCTATTTACATATAGTTATACTTTCTGCTGCTTCCTGTGCTTCCTGAAGGAGACTTTAATATTTTTCTGTAGTTGCCCAAATAACATCTGGCTGTTGCTTTTTCCTCTTTCATTTTCATCCTTTTTGAAGAGGCTTTCCCACCTGCTAAAAGCCTCACAGAAAATTATGGTGGGAGTTTACAGACAGCATCTGCAGCATGCAATCCCAGAAACACAGGGTGGAAGTAGGGAGCAGGAAGACAAAAACACAAGGAGAAAAGGCTTTTGTGCTGACTTTTTTCTGTAAATAAGCATCAGCTCTTTCTGGGTATCCCAACAGCCAAAGGAGCACCCCATGGAACTCACCTAGAAACTTTCTCTCTCTTACTTTTCTTACATATGGGACAAATGGACTGTCAGGTTATGCCTCCTCTCAAGCTTTGGACAGAGCAGGTCAGGATCATATAAGAGAATAGCACTAGGTACCCCGATTTGCAACACCAGCTCATGATTTTGGACATGTGGAATAAGCTTTTTTCTCCATTGCAAGCTTGATTGTGAGGTCTTCAGTAAGTTGCCTCACCTTCCTGCATTTCAGTTTCTCATCTCTAAGTGGGGACAATGGCATTTTCTAGGTATACTGTGAGGAAAAAATACATTAAAGACTGGGAGATTGCCCAGGTAGTACAGTGGTAGGAACATAAAGGACCCAAAATAGAGTTTTGCTATTGAAGGTTGTCATTAAAATAGTGAGTAGTGCTCCTTATTAGAGCTGGCTGGAATACTTCCCATCAAACACACCACCGATTTCATCATTTGGCTTTCATCAGAGCCAAAAGCTTTTTAAAAAATCTCAGTTTTGACAACGTTTTTGAAGGAAAGGCTTCTTTGATCCAGGCTGGACACTTCAGTTATTTCCAGAGACTGGGGTCAGGCATTTCAAAGCACCTAAGAAGTTTATCTTTGACCCTATGAAGAAGAAAAGGTTGAAACCTAAAAGGCTACTCTGTTACACAATCATCATTGTCCAGCCGGTCCTGCCAGCGCTGGCTCAGAACACACCAGGAAGAGGAACTCTTGTGCTAAGCAAAGAAAGTGCCTCTTCGAGAAAGGCCACGGAAATGAAACTATTGGGCAGGGTTTTAAGCCCTGCCAGCTAACCCATTCAGAGTCAGCCAAAGTGCTTGGTCTGACCTACCAACTTCAATATAAGTACGAGCTGCAGCCTGATTTTTGAACTCACTTTTCCAGGCCCATGCAATTGTGTTACATCCACACTTTTTTTGTTTGGTTTTTTTTTTTTTTGCAATCCCACAGCAGGGATATACAACACCACTCACACAACATAGGGGCATCTAAAGCAGAGGGGTCTGCAACATTTTTCTGCAATTCCTGTGTGCACACTTTGAAACAGTGTCCCTTATGCTCAGCGTTCATCTGTTGTCATTGCCTCTACATTCTTTTTCTACAAACCAGCATTAATTTAAGGTTAACCTGATTAAAAAACCAATACACTGGTATCAGCTGCATTACGGATCATAGTGATGGATGTGATGGTCTCATTGTCTAGTTTCATGCATAATAAACAAGGATGATTGTAAGATAAAATAAAAAATCAAAATAAACATCTCATGACCTTCCTAGACCATGTACTTCAAATGCCTTCAGATTTCTGTATAGCTGACTTCTGCTTGGTCTAAAATAAATGAAAAACCCTCTCTAATAAATACTGAGGAAATGAGTGAAAGTGCAAGACCGAAGAATTCAGGCTCCACCTAGTGGAGAATATTCCCATTCCTGTAGAAAACCAGTTCCTAGGGCAAGGGCTCTTTTCCCACTAGCTGCTTAGACCTCACAAATACACTGAATAAGGACAGCTAGAAGCACAGATCTGTTTTTAGAAGTGCTCCTGCTGTATTCCTCATAGGCAGACATGATCACACATCCTGTGCACTCAGCGGTTTCTGCTTTTCCTGAATCCCACGGCTTACAAGAATATCACACCATTTCCTTGCAGTTTGAGGTCTGCGGGTTTAAGGAAAAGGACACAATTTGATGCAAACTGTTTGCTGGGCTCCGCACCTCCCTAGGAAGACGGAGATGACTCTGCTTCAGAACGGCTGCTTCCAGAGCGTTTCAGAGCAGAGCAACGCCTCGCAAGCAAATGTGGACTTTCCCTCCAAAGTATAATCTCTGCCTCCTATCTCCCTGAGGCAGTGACTCAAAGAAAATGACCCTCAAAGGGTATGATTTTCTGCTTCACACAAAGCTTGTTATCCTGGGGCGGCTTTTTCTGTTTCCTCTTTTCTATTCTACCTCCCCTCCCCTTTCCAGCACAAAAAAGATCATACATCTCATCAGGATCTGTCTTCATGGGAGATTCGGGGTTTATTTTCCTTTGACAACTTTCTTTTCACAAGGAAAAAAAAGTATATTTCTTTTTTCAATTTAATTGTATTCAGCTTATAGTACTTTGATGTAGTAACGACTGCCATGAAGTAGATATGCTGCCTGCTGTTTTATGAAAAAGACATTTAATGTGGAGTACCAATCATTTAGTCTTGTGACTTTTTCCATCTGTTATAAGCTTCCCATTTTCAGTGGGCTTTTTATTTTTTTTTAAGTTTGGACATTTATTTTGGGGGCAAATTTACAGATTAATTATCTCCAGTGGAAAAATCTGTGTCTAGCTTGTTAAAAATAGCCCTTCCTGAATTCATTTTTCTTTTTTAAGGCATTCTGAAGTCCTTCATTTCCGCCTCAGTAGAAAGTAATTTTTTCTAATCATGATCTAAGGATACAAGAGAGTCAAAGATTTCAGGAGAGCTAATCTCTTTTATTAGCCTGAAATAGACAGAAGAAACAGCTAAGTTTTCAGGCATGCACATCTAATACCTGAAGGAAGTCCTACATACCCCAAAACAAGTCTTTTTTTTTCTTAAAAAATATAAATAATCTTTAACTTCCATTGCTGTCTCTGTAAACACATTTCAAAACTGCCACCATCACAAGGACTGCCATCACACATTTTGGGTATTTCCAGGCAAAAGTAAAAGGGAATAAGAAATCCAAATCTGAACAGTGCAAATCTATTTTTCATATACTAATAAGATGGACTCTGTTTTACAAGTTTAAGTTATTTGGTAAAAATAAAGTAAACAGTGGGCTTCAAATTCACATCCTGCAAAAATTAAAGGATATATCTGACATTATAAACATTTAACAGTTCAGCTGAGTCTGTCAATAGTATCTCTATTGTCTTCTTGGTGCACCCCTTGCATGGTCTCATTGCTTAGCTATGGAAGTACACTTGGGCCCTACTCCACCCCACTTGGAAGCAGGTATGAATGCCCTCAGATGCCAGCTGAATCCAGGTTTATGTACAAATCCAGCAAAAGTGATCCGAAAGGGCAGGAACCTCTGGGAGACATTTGGGCCTGGAGATAAGGCTAGGGCTGCTGAGATACGCTCTCCCTGCAGGTGCAGAGGGGAACAGGGCCTCGCATCCCTAAGTGCCGGCATGCAGGGTTGGACAGGCCACCAACAATGACACTGTACAGGACAGCACTTACTAGAAAGGGAACATCACAGAGGCACTCCAAGACGTTTGGGATCTTCTTATCTTGCTTTTGCAAGATTTGCCCACTTGGGTTTTGTTTCCTGTGTTGTTTTGTTAGTGGCATTCCCATATGTTCAGACCACTGTGTTTGCTTGTTGCTTGACTGTTTGCATGCTCTGCCTCTTGTTGCTAAGTAATTATGAGCTACTTGCTTCTGTGAAACTTCTTTGTTACTGGCTCAGGTAGCCCGTTTTTCACCTCCTCCACACTTAAATAAAAATCTTTGGGCTGCTAAAGTTGTATGCTCCCTTTTCCCAAGCTAAGGATTTGTGAGGTCTTTAAAACTTCAGTTTGTCCTTTGCCCTACCATTGTGCTCCAGCATAGCTAGTTCCTGCTAAGGCAGGGCATAGCCTGGGCCCACAATCAACAGTGGGAAAATAGCATCACCAATGAAAGGTGAATCTCTAAAGGGTGAGGTAGGCTTGAAAGAGGACCTTGCATGGGAGAGAAAGCAACCCTCATCAAACCAGAACTGTGTTCATGGAAGAGAAACTTTGCTTGGGAACTAGCAGGTCATCTGAGGCATAGTTTGCCTAGGACTTGAAAAATCAATCTTCCCTTCTGTGCTAGCTCACAGATTGCAGAAGGCGGTGAGAAAGAGGGGTCAGCCACAAGAGAAGGAATAAGTCTCTATCTTGAGAGGAGAAAATGAGTCTGGTTCATGGGAAAGAGATATGCTTGCTGCAGCCAAGGAATGGAATGATGTTTGTCAGTAGCATGTGGTATATTTGTTTGTCTGGCCTCCCAAATTGATATTCAGTCCCAGAAGCCAGAACCTCTTGCTTCTGACAGATGGAGCAAAGATGGCTTGGAAATACAAGTCCTTTCTGATCCAGACAGTGACAGAAGAGGTTTTTCTAAGCTTCACAAAGGCTGTTGGGTAGCCCAAAATATTGTGCACTCCCAGCCTGTTTCTGAGGGTCTGCCATTAGCAGTCAAACATGCACAGAGGGTTTTAGCACCTAATTTAAATTCTCTCAATGACCCCAGCAGCAATGCCTCCTGCAGGCATCAGTGTGCAGGTGGCATCAGCCAGGAGTCTCCTAAGGCCAATAGTGCTCTTGGCCTTCAGCTCCAGTCATATCCTGATGTGACTAGTGATGGTGCACATGAGCATCATCATGAGCATAGCATGTGCTAACTTGCACAGCTAGCATGTGCTAACCTACTGATATAGTCCTAAGGCTTTTGGAATAGGCAGAGTGTTGGGGCATGGATCCTATCCAGATTTTCTATGTGTCTGGGGAAGTCACATCATGCAAATCATCTGAAGACATCAGGGAAGATAGTGAGGCCTTGGAAAGCCGCCATCCTGCTATCACAGTTGCCCTAAGAAGGTGGCCATTTCTTGGGGATGGGGCTGGAGGTTCTGAGATAGCAGTGTTGCTACTGCTGGCTCAGAGCACAATGTCCCTCCTCATCCTGAAGTTTTGCACCCCATGTCAATTATGGCAGATTGAAAGATGCCACTGTCCCACTATGGGTATCAGTATCTCTCCTGTAAAATCAATGGTCAATGAAAAGTAAAAAGGACTGAACCACAGTTGTGGCCCAAGCCAGAATAGTAAAATGGGAGGTGAGAAAAAGGCAGAAAGAAACAGATAAAAAATAAATATTATAATGTCATTTTTCAGTCATTGTATTTGCAGACTTTCTGTGCTCATTTTACTTATTTTTAAAGGCTATTGATCATTAAAAGAATAGGTGGAAAAATGTCAACAGCTCTTTCACACATATAAAGTTCAACACCTGCATAAATGTCTGAAAGACCTGAGGAATAGTCTGTGGGTGGCTTTATTCTGCATGTTGGGTTTGAATCTCCTAATAAAATACATTTGCAGCAAATATAAACGTAGATCCAGAACATTATTCCTGAACCCATGCATACAGATGTTAAAGCTGAGGTCTATTAATAGGCAATACCACCTGATGAATGGCTTGTGCATGTACAGGCAGGAATTGGTGGAGTTAATGAAAAACTGCTATAATTAGGTGACCTTTTTCATGGTGCATTACATACTGAAATTTTGTTTGAACAGGTGAAGTCAAAAATATGTATTTCCATCAATTCCTAAAATATAAATCCTGGTAATACATGGCACTCCACACTGAGAGAAACAGCTATTTCATAAAGATGTGATTCACCAAGTGTAGTCCGTGTGTACTACTGACTTCAAAGGCCACTGCCTCCGATAAAAACAATGTTCTAAAAAATTAGAACTCCAATGCTTTGTTCTTATGACTCAGTGGTAACCTTACAATGTTAGTATTTACCATGTTTTCATCCTATTGCCAGTGGTCTTCATGTAGATAAAAGGCCAGCAGCATGTGGGAAGTGCAAGAGGACATTTTTCTCCAGAGCTGTTTGCTCTTCCCCAGGGTGCCTGCCTCCAGTCCCCTAAGTCCATTCTCCTTCCTCTGGCTCTCCTGCTTCTTCCCACACTGACTGCTGCTGATTTTCTAGCGTCCCAGAGCAAATTATCTGAACTTATTCTCAAGGAACAGATCTTTTAGATGGTATGGGATCACAAACTGTCCATGTGAAAATGTAGGTAGTTTCCCCTAATCTGCCCGTACCACATGCTGCAGGCTTTGGTTTGTAACATTCTGCAGCATAGTGGGTGTTTCCATTACATCATACATGGAATGACTTTAATATTGATCTAACATTTTATATAAGGAAATAGTGTAATGCTGCCTTATACATACAACTTTCAAATGCTAAATGTCAGCATTTTTAGGGAATGTGAGAACAGCTGTACCTGGTCAGGGACAAGGTCAGGCTAACTTAGCGTTCTGTCTCTAAAAGTACCCAATTCCCTAAGTGTTTAGTAAAAAGTATAGGATGAGGGCAAGCACATAGGGATGCTTGCCTAGCTTACTCTTCCAGCTTCCAGCAGCGTGTGACTCAGAAACTTTGGCAACCAGCTTAATGAAAAATACCAGGAAAGCAATAATATGCACAAGGCCAGTTGTATGGATTCAGATATATAAAATTGAAAACATATCAAAGTCTCTCAAAGTCAGAGCCTAAGAGCCTTCAAGTAGAACTCTTTCAAACGTTTTTAATTGTTAACCTTTCTCACAGGTAAATATCTTATTAACCAGCCCAAAGAAAATCCTCCTCTTTAGCTTCATTCTCCTCATCAGTCCTCCTCATCAATAAGATTAAACAGTGAGACACCTAGGATAAATGGTTAACTAATGAGAACAAATAATATAAAATGAAGTTTTGATACTAATATTCTGGGAATTTGGACTTAAAGCACCTGTGTGTCAGAAACGGCAGGTGTACCCTTAAGAACTTGAGCCAAAATTGTCAAAAATCATTACATGAGCTAGGGCTAAATGCACAAAAGAACTTCTGCATTACACCGATTACTGGTACTTTGCCATCAGAGGCCACAGCCCTGAGGCTGGACAATTTCATGCAGCTGAGGGGAGGGGTGACGAACAGTCAGGAGCCAGGGTTATAAGACAAAGAGAAAACTTAGACCTTTATACTCCAGACATCCCCAAAACCCTCACTCAACTGCCACCCAAATCTGGATAGACCTAAAATCTGTTACTGGCTCCATTTTTTTACCTTAATGTACAGCAGGTCCTTGGAGTAGGTGTGTTTTTGTGTATTGTGCATTTTGCCATGGGTGCCTGGTTTTAATACTAGTGGTTGTCAGGGGCCTTATGATTAAGTCCCTGTAAACTGCAGAGTAAAGGCATTGCCTTGTGAGAGTTCTTGTAAAGGGAGAGCAGGGAGGTGGTCCCACAACACTGCTGGAAATCGTAGCTTTCTACCGCTCAGGTTCCCACGAGTAAAACCCTCATTTGGACAGGACGCCTGCCCCTGCCGCTGCTCCAAGCACTTTTTACATGTTTATCAGATGACAGTTTCTGCAGGCAAGAGCCTTACTCTGAAACTAACTACCTAAGATACTTCTGTCAGAGACAGAGCAGCTGTGCCTCTTTTCTTGGGCCTTTCCCACATGGACCATCCCTTAGAACTAGGGACCAAACAAAATGTTTCATACAAATCTCCATTGGAGAAGGTTATTCTTTCTCACCCAAAAGCCCAATACGACATCCTTTAGGGGAGGTGGGAGATTTCAGTTTCTTTTCCCTTCTCAGGCTGAGGGGGTTTGAATTTGTATATAACATTTGCACTACAGTGACCCAGGTACCGGGCAACAAGATATCTTAGAAAAGAATGTCCCTCCTTTCAGGCTCTTCAATTTTGTATAAAGCACGTCAATTTTTATTGAAGCCCAATTTTCAATGATCTCTGGCACTATAGTTATTTCATTGTTTCAAGGATGTCCTTTGGCAGCAACGGTAGTCTACGCAGGCAGAAGTCTGTTTATGACTGCTGACCATTTATGGATGAAGTCATTTCTCCTTGTGTGGGCATTTTCCATTCATTCCATATACTTTTGTTTCTCTGCCTAACTCCGAAATAGCAAAAGCATGGTGGGAAAACTGTGAATGAGGGATGGCCAAGTGTTTGGATTGTTGCTTCCATTCTGTGGGCAAGGCTTCAACAGACAAAGAGAATATTTCCACCATAAGGTTTGCATTGAAAGACACCAACAACAGCCAAGAAGGGGCATCACTGAGTGCAAGTCTACCTTATTATTTTGCTAATGTGTTTCTTGATACAGGCAAATCCCTGAAAGGGACTTTTTTTTATTCCACTTTTTATGATGTCTAAGAGATTGGGAAATACATCTGCTTCACAGTTTGCAAGGTCTCTTGAAATCCTTAGATGGATGTTGCTCTGGGAGCATGACATATTATTTAATATGCCACAGTTCAGGGTGAAGTCTATTAACATACTTTTAATGTAGAAAGTAAGGCTGGAGGAAAATTAGACAATAAGCTAGAACTGAGATGACAATATTGGTACTAAGTACTATTATAAATAAAACTATTTGCATATAAATATAAACAAAAGCACTTGCTGCATTGTCATGAACCACAGGTATTTATTGCCAGTGGGGAAAATATAAATGGCTCTTGAGATTGTGAAAAAATTCTCTGTTACCTTTGAAAACACATTTTCTCCCAAGAGTGAATTTTACTAATGTTAACCTCAAAGCCAAACTACAGTGGTATTATTATTCTAATGTGCTTTTTTTTGTGTATTTTTTAAAGAATTCCCTACCTAAGCATTCTTCTTCCTTTCCATTTACCTCCACAAACCCTTATGTCTCTTGTGCTTTGTCATCATAGTCTTTGCTTTTCTCTCCCTTTCTCTGTAAGACTCCCCTGTCTCCGTGCATTTTATTTGGTTCATCGCCTTGTCCTTCCTTAGTGTCACTTTCAGACATAGGAGGCTTGGCTCTCTGATATCTCCTCAGATGGCAGAGTAGCAGAAAATTAAGAATATTGTCTCTAAGCTGGCACCAACTTTGGACTGCCACATAACAGAAAGTAGGGCTGATTTGGAGATTAAGGTGCTGGATGTTGGGGTTGTTGGTGTTGGACTTATGATTCATCTGTGACCTGAGTGTGACAACTGAGATCTGTCTGCCTTAATTCACTTTGCTGGTGGTGCTTCTTCCCTCCCTTTTTTTCAGGACTATTTAGATTGTCCAAGACAGATTTATAGTGCCTAATTTGCAGGTTGCAGTTGCCAAAACAGAGTGTAGGCTGTTGTTTGGGAAGCACATTGGGCAAGTGGAGCACCTCTGGCTGCGGGAGCTAGCCCGTGTGCTTGGCAAGCTCCATGTGCCACTACTTACCATGGTCTGCAGGATTTGCTGAGGTTCTTACTAAAGGATTAACATTTATTTCCTTTATTCCCTCTAGACTGCAGTGAGGTACCTCTTCATCCATCTCACATTTACCACCCAGCACCCTCTCCTAAGGTTAGGTATTTTATTACACTTCTTTCAAAATACTCTGATTTTTAAAACTAGCTCAATATGGTGATGCCAAAACTCTCGCAGTACTAGCATCCCAAAAAGTATCACAGAGAGCCTTTGGCATTTTTCAGGTGCCTAAATTTTACCAGGTCAACCACAGAGGCTCCATCTGCATTCTCACATCCTAGGTTTTCACCAAAGGACACACCAAAATACTTCCCTCAGCTAATGTGCACACACATATGTATCAGTTTTCTTAGCACTGTCTGGAGCTTCATGGATCCCATTCCCTTAAGGAGTCTTATAGCTTACAGATATTGCAGTGCCACACATCATAATACATCCTAAGTCCATTTATAAGTTCACCGTTACTGTTTGGAGCTCTCACACGAAACACTGAGGCTCCAAATCAACTCTCTCTTCCACTTACAAAGACCAAAAGCCATCTCTCCCCTATTTAAGACTCCTTAAATTGGCTTTATTTCCTTCTGGGTACTAACTAGGAGGAAAATACCTTGATTACCTGATCATGAGACCTGGTATTAACCAGTTAACATTTGTTATGAAAATATAGGGGACAAGTTTACCACATTAGGTTAGAGACTCACACAAAGGTGATGTTGATATTCATGTGGTAAATTGCAGATCCATGTGATAAATTACATTTATCATACACCTTTGACTGCCTCACCTGCATTCTGCCTACTAATCTGTCTCTGCCAGGATTCATTCTAGCATTCTTAACCTCTGAGCAGCTCTCCAGCATCTGCTATTTTTTAACATTCTTCCACAGAAGAAAACGAAAAAAAATAAACAAGTTTCTTTGTTCACCACAAAATGTGGAATTTCCTCCCCAGTTACACTGTGCTGCAATGAACAATATTCATTTCTGAAACAGGGAGATATTTAAGGTTTTCCTTGTTCTCAGGAATACAGGCACATGTTTTGTTTGAGGGGAAAAGAGCTGGTCAGCAGCACTTTCCAGTAGAACTAGCAAATGTTTCCAGCTTGGGTGTATTGACATATGCTAAACCTCAACAGTGGAACACTGATTTATAGACAAGTGGCTTAAGATTATTTAGAGGTTCAGAACTGTATCAGTAATCATTTTGAGGACTATGTAGTATTCTCATAATAGCAAGTTAATTTGGCTTTGATGTAGAAGGAAGCACAATAACAGTATCAATAAAAAAAATCATAAAACTTCCTGAGCCATTTCTAAAACACTTTTTATGTTAAATTTGTGACATAGCTTAACTACGTACGTGATATAAAGGTTTTACTCGTACTCATTTGGAACGATTTGTGCAATAAACTCTGGGATTCACCACAACTCATACATACCGAACTCAAGTCCAGATTTATGCTGCTTGGCTGAACCACTTTGCTTTCATTTAGAGATTAGGAAACTACACCTATTTACATCATCTAAGAATTTCTCTCAAAAATATTTATACATGCCCATTATTCCTTTATCTTATAAAAACATTTATATCTATATGATTGAGAAAGAGATGGATGGGCAAATGGATATAAAAACAATCAGACTCTGTACATCTATTTAGCTGCATACATCCAAATGAGACTTTGATGAATGGACTGCCAACTGTTTTCATTCCTCTATTCTTTAGTAAAATTTCATATTAACAGAGTGTGCATACTCTATTAAATTAATTTGATAATGAATCCTTAAATTCATGATCATTTACAAATGTTCTCGTATTTGCTTTATTATTCTCAGACAAGCAGACACGGACAGATGCACACACTTCTTTCATATCATCCAGATATAGACATCCAATACAGAAAATCTCAGACTTCATGGCTTAATTCTGGCACTGTTACAAGCAACTGAAAGCAGATTTTTGCAACTCAAAGCACAGAGAAATTTCAGTTATAAGTCACTGACACTTGATCTGCCTGTATTATAGCATATACATTTAGGAGAGTTATATTATTTCTGACAAGCAGGCTTAAATTACAGTGAAAAATAATTAACATTAAATTAATTAAAAATCAAATGAAAACTATCCAATGGACAGTTTTAGGAGGTGTATTCATATGACAAAATATTCCCGAGAAACATTTTTACTTCACAGACTGCTCAGTTCATTGTGGGTGTTTGAATGATATTTGTGTTTGCTAGTTAAATGCATCAAGTAATATTTTGTTGTTTCTTGATTGTATGACTTTTTTTTAGCTAATCAGCAGAGCACATAAAGGAACTCCAAAATATGCAATCCAGCACAAAATCCAGCATCAGCTTCCAAAGGATATTTGCGTATTTGAGAGCAAATTTGCTTATCTCAAGTTTTTCACACCAGTCCTACTCATTTGGTGAATATTTGCAGAAAGCAAACTCAAGCATTATATCAACACACTTGAAATAAATTTATTTAAAAATCTGAATGAAGATATGCAGTGTTTGCCCAATGCTAAAAGTAAGTAATAGGGTTATGAATACATCATAAATACTATGCAAAGCTTTGAATGCCATTGCTGAGACACATTATCAAAGGTCATGTTATCATGCAAGACATTAACCACAAGTATAGGAGCATCTCTTATCTAAAAGTTCAGAACAGCATACAAACTCTTAAAAATTACAAATTCTGAAACATTTCCAACCCAAGCGTAATTGTGCTTTGGAGATTATTTCAGCGCTGTCAAATACAATACTACGCCAGAATTATTCTTTTGTGTTTCTTATATATTTACAAAGTTTTCTTACTCCTGATTAAAGTTATGCTGCAAACATACAATATATTACATATATATTTCTAAACATGGATATGCTACATAGATATATGCATGCACAGGTTGTTTGTCATACATTCATACATGACAGTACACAACTGCACACACATAAACACACACAAAAATATATTTGTGTTCTCAGGAAAGAGGCAACCATTTATTTATTTTCTTTTTAAGGAGCTTTGGCATTCTGGTTTTCTATGGGCCATTCTAATCTTTTCTATTAAAACAGAGAGTAAAATATTGTGGAAATTGATAATCATCACCAATTCAAGCTTTTTTTTTTTAGGATCAACCAGGACGTAACAACTGAGAGCAATAGAAAAAATGCAATAGTCTCTCACAAATTTTATCTGAATTCATGGGCATAGCTCTGTTTAACTGCGAAACATCAAAATTTCCCATCTATGTTGGAAGCACCAGTAAAATATATCACAATTAAAATTCTCAACATCAGAGTGACTGGACCAACATCCATCAGGGTGTTTTGTGTCAGAGAAGACATTAAAGACACACTTTTTCTGAGAAAGAAGTTTTCACCTTTTGTGAGCGGCAGACCTGTGAGAACGGAAGCCACTAGATTGTTTCCTAACTGAAGTGAAGGTTCAATTTAACTGTTTTCTTACTGCTGTGAGAGAGACCAAAGCTTATCGGTTTTCAGGTTTTGTAGGAAATGAAAAGAACTGGATTACTTTCTTTTCTGCAGGTCTGAGGTCACCATGAACAGCTTTTGGGTCAATCTCCCTGCCTTACGCTCTCGGGGTATCCAAAGTATTCTAGTTAGCTGTATAAGGCCAGCTGCCTACAGCACCACTTTGCACTGCCTGCCTAAAGGTTGACAATGTGAGGTATCAAACTGGCAGGCTGGCAAACCGCAGTCCTAAGATAGGCAGAGAACCTCGGTCTCAGCTGAATGGCATGTGCAGCGTTAACCCTAGGAGTAACTTGTTTTGAGCATTTTTGCATTGATAAGAGCCAAGAGAGAAAGAGGTATGCTTAGCTGAGTGGAAGATAACAAACATGCAGTGCCACATTCCCTCTGTGTGCTCTTTGTTATCAGCAGAACTAGCGGCATTATGTACTGTACAATGAAAGATAACCATAGAATGAGAGATAGCTGGCTTTGTAGCTCTGTTGATTAAACAGGACAGCAGGCTAATCAGAAAAAATGTTACAGGGATGGGAGTTGAGCCACTTGGAAATCCTGAAAGATGATGGCAACACTTGAAATGTTAATTTTTGAATGAAGTTGTAGGGCTGAAAAGTGTTTCCTTAAAATTTTTAAGTTTTAAAAAATACCTATACACACAGAAGAATCATTTCTTTACCAGTTTTTCACAGATAAAAGCATTACATTTATCAGAAACAATCACAAGACAGAAGAGTATAATATAGTTTGAAACCTTCCTAAATAAAATTCACAGACCTAAAGTTTTGCTGTGGACCATTGCTGACATGAGGCGGCTCTTAAAGTGAATCGAGTGTCTGAAAAATCTGAAAGTTTTGTTAGTTTTCATATAGGTAAGTAATTAAACAAGGACTTTAGAACACAGTCATCTCCAAAAAATAAATCCCTAGGATATCACTAAGGTTTTCCTGACTCTTCCTATTTTAAGACTCTTTTCAGTTGTTTATTGCTTTGCCCAACTCCTAACCATTTAGACTAAGACTTTTCATGGCACAAATCTCTGTCAAGATGAATTCGTTTGCAGATAACACATTTGTATAACCTGTCTTCCAAGCTCCTGCTCTATTCAGGGCAAGGAAGGGACAGAGCCAAGCTGGAAGAGGATGGATGTGTTGGGTGTATGTATGGCTACATAAATTCAGAAATTCAGGCCAGCTCTGCAGGGACAGCCCAGAATTATGAGGATACAGAGGTAATGTAAAGTTATTATTTTCCCTCTCAACACCTGGCTTTGAGTTCTGTGCTGCATCTCCTAGAGGCACAGCATAGACTCTCACCTGACGTGCTTCGCATTGGAGGAGAGGATTTCACTGAAAGAGCATCTTTCCCATGCTACTAAAGTCTCTGTCCAAATTTTATCAAATTGTTCATCTTCCTTTGGGGCTTCCTTGGTAATCCTCTCCAGCGGGGTGTAAGCTATTGTATCTCTGATCCATCTTTCCCTGCGAGAAGCTTCCTCTGCTACCTGCTATCTTGCAACATAGCAATTTGCTATTGACAGTGCTACTCCCAGTAGTTTGATATGACTACTTGATATAGCAATTTCAGCTCTTTCTTGCAACATATATTGTCTAGGATTCATAGGCATGTCTGGCTATACAGTTTTCCTGCTACACTTCATATTTTCCACAGAAAGGTGGGGGGTGAGGGGAGAAGAGGGGCAAGGTCATAGAGTACATGGTGCTTGAATTTCTATATGGGCGAATGTGTCAGTTCCAGCTTTCTAGGATGACATATCTTAGATGCTTATTGCAAGTTAAATACATTGCTTTACCCTTTCTTTACCCTTTCCCATACAGAATGATGCCATTTGCAAACAACTGATAGAGCAATTTATACTACACCTTTGACAAATTGAATTTAATAAACAGAAACAGCTTAGTACAGCTTTAACAAATCTGTTCATTCCTCCACAAATTCACTCCTCCACTCCTGCCTTTGCCAGGCTCCTGAAGCTTACAGGAGCCCTTTGGCCATATTCAGTATTTAGGCTGCAAGTTGTCCTTCATCTTATGGAAGCAAACAAATGCTCTCAGGCAGATTCCGGGTTTACTCTGAACTGGGAGGTGAGTCATGAGAAAATTAAGCACACAGAGATGATTCACAGCTTGATCCTGCCCCCACTTAAGTCAGCTGCCTAACCTCTGCTCATTTAGGTTAGAGCATGATTGAGCCCACAGCTTTATTATACAGCTGTAGGTGTAGTGTCCTGTGCTTTTTCCATTTCATTTCATAGAGACATTCTGAAAAGCTTTTTCAAAAGTTCCTCTAATTTGGTAGAGCCAGTGATTTGGGGAATTTTTGAGATTAGTCCTTCAGTAATTTAATTTACTACAGATTGGTAGTGTTGTTTCACCTGAAATTTGATTTTTATGAATTTTAAAGTGGACATGCTACAACCTTTTCCCCCCAAAGTTTTACATTCATATCAGTTCAATATAATTTACTATTAATAGATTCACCACTTCATTTAATTTTTCAGAATTCACTTATTCAAAAGTTATTTTAAAATAATGTAGTATTAAATAATCAAATTACACAGTTTGATTTCCTAAGATACTGGCAACATCCATATTGAAATTCTTGGTTGTCCAAATAGAACTAGTTCCATAAGAAGCAATAGTACACATATGATTATAATATGCTCAAGTCTAACCAATCTTTTCCCACTGAATTTGTCCACACTGAAGGTAGTGGATGTGATAAAAGTCACTTCATTTTCAGTAAGTACTCAAAAGCGCTTATCATTTTAATGTAAGTGCACAGTACAACACAAAGCTTGAACTCAAGAATATGAGGTTATCTTTACCAAGTCCCAGTCTGTATATTGTTTTTCTAGTCATTCATAACACCACAATATCCCAGCAATTACAGAGTGCATTATGCAATTTTTTTCACAGTTGACCAATATTATTACCCCACAGCTTGCTAGATAAATGCATCTTCATAGCTATTCAAAGCCCTTCCAGAGTACAAGGTTGATAAAAGCAGCCTTACAGAAAAATCTTCTCTGCAGCTAATTTCAAAATATAGCTTTTTATTCCTTATTCTTAAGTCTCAAGACTTGCTTCAGCCATGGGTATTTTCACTCATGGATTTACATGGCTTTGCACCTGTCTTTGAAACCTAAGGTTCCACCATCAGCCGGAAAGCAAGTGGCCGACCTGAAATCAATTGGCCCATCCCTGAATTTAATTAAACTTCTCTCTGCATGTCTAGAGGAAACTGATTTCCTTCATTATTGCCTATGTGGATAATATGTGGAATTAATTCTCCTCCACTAAGTTATCATTGCATTGAGCAGACAAACACAGATATAATGTTATTACAAGTAATGAAATAGGTTCATCAGCAGTTAACTTTTATGTTTTATGTCATCGCGATCCTGTGTGCAACTTAGGACAAAATTACTCAGCCTTGCAGCTGCAAGATTCAGAAGGTCAACAACTCAAGGGCTTATGAAGGTTTGGCATAAGGTACTATTTGTATTTAGGTTTTTTGTAGGTCAAAAAGAGAGGGAAAGATGGATTCAAAATGCTTTCCCTCTCATCCTCCACATGCCTAGGGGCAGAGGCAAAGAAGCAGGGAAGGAAGTACAGCATGCTTTCCTGTGAAAGTAAGTACTTCTCCTGCTGTTGCCCTGTAGGCTAGTAATACAGCATTTGCCACTACCATTGCTAGTAGTGAGCAACAGGCTTTTTACTGAGTTTGCAAGGCCTCAGGACTGAGGTTTGTCAGGTTTGGTTTGTCTGAACTTTTCTTGACCTACCTGGAACTTTATTTTCACAAAGCGTGGGTTAACAGCAGTTCTAATGACCAGGTGGCCATGTCTAATTTACTTTACTTTCACTTATCTTTGGGTGGTACAGCCACAGATTTTATATATATAGTAGTAACAAGTATTCTCAGGTAGTTATACAGTGTAGAATTAGATATCTATGACTCTGTCTCAGCTGTCCTGCTACTCATGATCGCCTTTTAATATATTAGTTAATTTATTTCCTTTTGATAAGGCCTCTTCAGGGGAAAAAAAAAAACAAATTCCTATGCAGACTGAATTTGTGAGCACGGTTTGAAGCATAGCATTTCAAAGAAAGTAACAATTCTGTTGGGACGTAGGGAGATTTCGTAAGTTCTCAGAATGCGTTTTTCTGAGATGCATAACATGGAGTCCTTTTTCCTGTCGCCACAATGACATGATCAGCAGAACTGTGCCGATACTCTCAGACCTCTATTAAAAGCAATGACAAATAAATAAATAAATAAATATGCAAAGACCCCTATGCAGTGATTGCAAGAGAGACTAACAAACAGACTTGGACCTTAGAAACTCAGCATATAAATCTGTATTTGGATACCCAGACTCCCTTCTTCTTACCTATTCTAACCCAATGAGTTAAGGGACATAAGAATCTAACTTTAGGCAATGAACCTGGGAGGGACAGATCCCTTATGACCACCCTGAGAGAGAAAGAAGAGAGATTAACCTGCCGATCAGCTTCAGATGTAAGAAGGAATTTCTCATAGGCATGATCAGATACATTTTGGATATCTGATGGTGAGAGCTGGAAGAAGCCCTTCCATTCCTTCATCTGCAGGCCGTCTTGGCAATCAAGAGCAGACATCCCCAATCACAAAACACAATCCACAATAGATTTACTCCTTCCCATCTGCAGTTTCTTTTTCTTTCTTTCCTTACTTCTGTTGTTAAGTATTTTATGGCAGTACTCATATCATTTCTGCTTTAGGTGCCTAACTTAGGTTAATGAAAAGGGGTAAATGTCTCCACATTATAATCCAGAGCATAATTCAGAACATTTAAACTATCATAAAGGTCTCTCCTAGTGATTTTCAAAGCTATATCCCAGTCCTGAAACATAAAATCCTTCTCTATATATTAGAAGCAGGCTGCGAGTATGGTTTTCAGTTCTGAAACCTGTAGCATGGCAGCTACCTACTACTTCCTAAATAATTAACCTCAGAAAATTAAGGAAAATGATAAATCCATGAGATTGTAGATATGTTCACAGCAGGACCTGAGTCAGAATGAATTGTGGAATTACTTGGGGAAGTTAATCCTGGCCAAATTCCAACAGGTATTTATGTCCTACCTGCCTAAATTTCTCCTGTTGTTTCAATTAAATTTTATCCTTACTTCCTCCTGTTAAAACACTACTGTGCAGTATTGCTGGCCTGGAAAGGACTGCCATTATCCCAAAGGAAACTGTGTTTCAGCAGCAAGCCCAGCAATCTCTGCAGAGCATCTCAAAAGTACTTTAGGATACTTCTGGGTACATGTTTCTATAAAAATACAAAGTATAACAGGGAAAGTGGGTCAGCATGTGAGGAATGCAGGACACTGGGAATGTTCTTCACTGCAGTTTCTACTGAACCCAATGAGGCCACACTGACTACCCCAAGTGAAGTTCTCCCTCTTGTCTTTAGAGATGGCAAGCATCATCAACTGGGAAGTAGAGTTTATCAAACCTTTGGTTCTGATTCATGTACCGAATAGAAATGGAAGTAGGTTTCCCTATAATCTTACTGAGTATAAGGCACTGCAGTCATTCTACAGAAAATCAATATAAGTATGAAAGTCTCTCCCTAATATATATATATATATATTCACACTATATATATATATATCTCCATACACAATATGACATAAGGTTGCTGAGTGATTGTTGGGTTTGTTTGGCTTTTTTTTTTCTGCTTACAATAGTATTAATGACCTCAGCGTTGGGCATTTCCTGGGGACTAATGACCAGCTGGGGTTAATGACCTGAAATGTAGCCATGGGCCATCAACTCATCCCAGCCAGCCATTAATCCTATGGAACTACCCTGTGCTGCTACTGTTATTGCTTAATTTAGTCCCTCTAATTTTAGTGTAGCTTTAAAGACCTTGCTACAGCCACTGAGTAGCTTTGTATTTTATTATCCCTGAATTGCTACTGCTGAGCAGATTGTTTTCCTAGCTCCTGATCAACTCTAAACACTGAATAGACTTTATTAAAATTTGGTTATCAAGCTGCTGAGCATCTCCAGACATTTAAATATTTTATATGTGTTTGTTTTGAGTGGCCCTGAGCAATTAATACATTGTTTCATTAGGAGGGTTTTTACTAACCACTAAGTGACTCTAAACACCTAATATATTTCACAAGAAGTTTCTATCACAGCCATTGAGCAGCTTTAAACACTAAATTGGCATCATACATTTAAAAAAGAAATCACTCAGTGTTATACATTTCTCACAAGTAATTTCCTGTCTCTGTACTCTTCTAACCATTATTCTTTTATTTTGCAGGGGGAGGTAGCTGATACATTCCTATTTAGCTTGCTGGACTGCTGGCACTTTTCATTCAAAAGCTCGGAGCTTCCCCAGAACTGGCCTTGCTTCATTTCCTTCATCTAATTCTGTGAAAAGAAAAGCCACAGGGGGCAATATGAACCTCAGTTTCCTTCCAGCACCAAATTAAGGGATTAGAAAATATTCATGTTGTTCTGACCAAGGTAATAATTCAGGCTTTAGACTTTAAAAAAAAAAACCTGTGGTGTGTCCCTGCAAATACAACCACCAATAGCATGACAATCAAAATGACAGTGATTCAGTAGGCATTCTTCGTCATCATTACAGATCTCCAGCCCAACACTGTCAACAGCAAAGTCAGACTGCTGCAGCAAAGGCCAAGATTTGCTAACGTGCTCTTGCTCAGGCTGCAGACTCACTCTGCTAGCATGTCAGCAGACAATCCTCCACCCTGCAATTTTCTTGTTTCTCTGAGGCCTCCCGTGCAGCACTTCAGCCACCCAGAGCTGTCACTGCTCCTCTGAAGTCTAGAGAGCAATGATGCACTTGGGCCTCGCTCAGGAATGATGCTATTCAACCTCTGCGGCTCTGTCATAGCCAACAGGGACAGGACATTCCTGTCCCCTCAATGGGAAACGTTCCTGCCAGATGGATCTTTTGCTCCTTTTAACAGTGAAATCTCTGTGATGGGTCAGTCTTGCATAGCAAGGGTCAGCATGGGCTGGTACTCTAACCAGCTCTTAGCCTTTGGGGGAATTCACATAAGCCATAGCTCTGTACTTAATAATCTGTACGTAATCACAGTACATAGCTCTGTACATAATTCTCAACCCGGCTCTTGAAGCCTTTGTCATCCTGCCCCACTGGAGGTTCAGGCTTCTACCCGATGGGTAGGACTGAGCAGGTCTCTGTCCAGAAAGCAATGATGATGATTATTATTGCTCTTTTTAGCCAGCACTGGTGAAGAGAGCATTGCTGAATATTATCAACATGTTGCAATACTTGCAGAAGAAGGAAATGTGGCAAGTACTGCTTTAACAATATGAATAAATTTAATTAATGCTAACTAATTAAAGTTTTGGCCAGAAAAAAAGTACAAGGACAATTTAAAGAAATGTTAAGAAGGGTAAAATTATCCTCTGGAAAGCACATTGTCCAGTATAATCTCAGGATCTAAGAAATGAAGAAGCAACCCGTATGCCACTCGGTGAATTTTGGTGGGAATAGCAGATGATAATTCCTTAGACAGTTTGAAAAACTTCTCCAGACACAATGTGGACATGAACTGAGAAGACCTGGATATTGAGCAGTGATATTACAATGTTAACACCTTTTTTTAAATTATTGTCTCATAGGTGATGTCTCTCCAACTCAGCCTAATTACACATACCATCCAAACCTTCTAAAAGGGTATGGGAATTTGTTCTTTCACAGTAGTGGTTGGTTTAGTTGAAGCCAAGAAAATAAAGGACACATTCAAAGGCTATAATCTGACCTTTTCACCTCAGAAAAGACTGCTCAAGGTTTTTGGTCATGCTTAGCTTTATCTAAAAGTGTACCAATACTAATTCGGACATTCTTTATGAGGCTGGACCCAACAGACAGGAGCATTTTGGTTTGTTTAAGTCTCCTCAGGCATTCCTGATATTCAGTAGTTTTCTACTGGGTCTGCACTGACAGTGGCAAGTCAATTCTTATATTCAAATGACATCCAGTACACTATATTTCAAATTTTGGAAATATGATACTGCCTTATAACATTTGGATTGCTTGTTATTCACCAGCTTCGACTGCAATATCTATCTCTGGGCTGATACAACCGCGCATGAGTTAAGGAATGAGCTGATGTGTGGGGAATTAGCTGTACATAGCGGAGGTTATTTCTCAGATACCTCCAATATTTTGTGTGTTAAAAAAATCTGACTTTGGATGCTCTGACTCCGTCATACTTGTAACTCAGACTAGTATCATGTGCGTATCTATGTTTCTGTGTGTGTGTTGTGTGCATGCATACAAGCACAGACATGTGTATTTTATTTTTACAACTCCACAGTCATTATTACTTTCCTGAAGTTCCGACAAAATTACCTGGTTCCCAGAAGTCAGCACTGGGACCACAAACTGTTATCTTTGGACCAAGTCTATTTTGGGCTATCCCTTATGGGAAGAGGTTTTTCTTTCCAGGCACTGCAAAACCATGTATTTTAAAGTTGGATGAAGATTTTTCTTTGACATGCATATTTTATTTTGTACACACATGCAGTTTTCATGCAGTTAATATTTTAAGTATGGAAAACCTAAAATAAACATAATGAAAAGCAAAATCCAAGTTAAGACCTTTAAAAATAAAGGGTACGATGGAAATATCAACTGACCCTCAACTCTGTAAATACAGAAGCATAACTGTGTTGATTTTGGGTTAAGTTCAGTTCAGAGAGGATGAATGCAATATTTATTTTGGCATGAATTGTAAGCATCAACGTCACTGGCCATTATGAGAGAAGTCAGTCCTATGATAATCAAAATGATAATGAAAGAATATACTGTCATTAGAACAATACATTATTTCTATATTGAAAGGGAAGCCTGCCTCTTTTCTATTACTGTGATTAGTGCCCCTGATTTTTACGCATTTAACTCTTCCATTGTTGTAATTCTTGGACCCTTATAATACAGAGACATATATGTTTTTAAAAAAAGAAAACTTATAGTTTTAAATTTCAAATGAGAGATGTGCTACTTAAAGATGTTTTTCAGCAACATTTGATGAGATACCTTTTACTGAAGCAGCCTTAATGTAGAGGTTTGTATATATAGTTCTGAAGTAGGTCAAAAGTCCCTTTAGATGTATGCATCCTAACACAATAACACTAAAAATTCCCACTGTGTTGTAATTTCTGGGGAAGGCTATACATTTCATAAGTTCTTTGTGTCTGATGGCATTAAGTGAACTTAACAGTACAACAGTTACACAGGTAAAATATATAAATAGCTCAGATTTGCCCATCATCTCTAGTAATTAAATTTTACAAAACTGCGCTGGACGAAGAACACATGCCTCACTTGGCACAATTCAGACAAAGGCAAGCTTCTCACTGAAACTGCTTGGTGTTTTCAAGAGCAGCTGTGTGACCTGCCCAAACAAAAAAACATTTGCAATTAGTACACTAGCATATCTCTGTGTGATGCTTCAGGCTAACTTTTTCTTTGTAAGCTCCTGAGAAAGAGATCATGATTAGAAAGCTCAGTTTTGAGCTCTATTTTTCATCTGGATAGTAAAAAATGTGAATATTTTCCCCCTTATCTTCAAAAAGTCCGTCTACTGAGAACAGTTCTGTTGTATCTAGCTTACATGGCCTTAAAGGACCTGAAATGGACTGTTTGTGAATATCACCTGAAGCTAAAGTAAAGATTTCAAACTAACTTTTTCTTTTTTCCCATAATATTAGTCATTCTCCTAAAACAAGTGTGACATAGACAAGACCTCAGTCTTTTCACATTCTCCATTCATCTTAGCATATTTCTCAAAGCTTTTGCCAGAGAAGTGTCTTACATTTCTCTCTTTTCCATTATATTTTCTTTTTTTCATTTATTTTAGCCCTTTTCTCTCACTATCTTAAAATTTTTCCATCTAAAAATTGAATTACAAACCTCTTGCTTCTTAAGACTTTCTAAGATAACAGAGATCTATAATCACTCAGCCATTCATTTCTTAAAATCCGAGGAACCTTTTGCAAAGCTATTACCTGAGGAGCACATCTTCCTGTTGAGTTCTTCATAGGCTGTTCTTTGTTTGAGTTATATGCATGTAAATCTTGTCTTGGGTCACAAATGGAAATCACTCCAGTACTGTCTTCATGATTTCCCAGTATGAAATATCACAGTATTACTCCACAGTTTATCCTGACTGTTGATAATGCCCCAGACCAGAAGATAGTTGGAAAGGAAGATGTAACCTTGTAACCAGGGACAGCACAAGTCCAGGTATAAGGACTCCCAAAGAGGACACAAGTGAGCTTCTATTTCACAGGGTGGTCCTGGCTCTCACTTTCGCCGGTGTGGTTTGCAGTAGTCAAGCAAGAATGAACCAGCAAGAAAGTAACTGAACAGACCCATTTTCTTAGAAATATTCCTCCTCTATGGAAGAAAATTTTGGATGGCTTTGTAACACCTCTGTACCAGACCCACATACCATGGTACTGAAGGCTAAGAGACGGGCATGACTGGGTCTGACCATGTTCTAGTTAGCCGTGTGCATGTGTGGAAACAGGATGAACATTGCACTCCTTTGAATGCAGTGAACCTAAGGTCATCAGTTCATGTGCAAACTAGAAAACCTGTCTCATGGCTTAATTTGAGTTTGCTTATCATAGCACTGGTCTCTTAACCCTGCTGGGCAACATTCATTCATCACCTTTCTCCTATCTTTCCCAAAGCCTTTGAATAAGTCGCAAACAGAACTTGACACATTTCTAAATAGTTCCCTATCTATTTTTATAATATCATTTTTAATTGACAGGTTAAATTCTCAGAGCACTGGATAACTAGCTGTAATCAAGTTCTCTTTAAATTGAAGAACAATTATTTCCACCTTATTGAAACATTTGCACAATAAAATAGATTAAGATTAGAATTCATGGATTTTTCCCAGGAAAAAATCTTAGCCTGTGATGAAACCTATGGTTTTCAATACTCTGCAATTTCCTCGCAGACTGTTCTTCTCCTCCACACCCCCATTTGACAGGTCTCTTCTTCCTACAGACATTTACATCTATCCCTTGTAACAGACTCCATAGAATTTACAGAGAAGAGAATTTGCAGAAAGCACTGGAAATACAGTCTGCATGTAGAGGGCTGGACTTTTTCAATCTGTTCCTTAACAATTTTTTTTTTTTTCAGAGAGAGCTTATTTTTACAGGCATGAGGCCTACCTGGTAATTAGCCAGCATTCTGTCCATGGACCGCATGAAAAAAGGAAGGTCTGGAGTGATATAATGCTATATCAAAATGTGTCAGTTATTCAGAAGGTTTTATGCAACTCCCTCTCATAATTAATGTCACAAGCCGCTGGAGCCACCACAACAGAGTAACTTTTTGACATCAAGGGCTAACACTTGGTATTTTCTGAGAGATGCTTACAGGTCAATTTTTCTATGAATGGGTTTTCTTTCTTGCCAGTTCCCTTCCCTTTTTGAGAGATGGAGAAGAAAGCTATTTTTTTTCTAAGCCAAAGCCAGACTGAAAAAGGGTTTTAAAGAAAAAGAGGAAAGCAAAGAGTGACCAGCCAGTGAAAGAGCCTCTCTGCTTCGTTCCTCCCGCTATTCAGGCAGCTGCCCTTCTGCTGCCCCTGCTTCCAGACCCACACCAGAGACTGAGTGCAGAGGGCATTGCATCCAGCCAAGACCCCCACTTAACTTTCTGCGCTCAGCCCTTGCCTGATACTGATTTTTAAGAGAATAGAGAACTACTATAATTTGGAACCAGGCTCCAAGTAGCACATGTGGTTTGATCTGAATCAGGAACGAACACCAGTTCAGCCACAAAAGTTAAAGCTGTTGTGATATAATTAAATCCAGTATGTTTGTGAGAGGAGATGTATCGAGCATTAGGTAAGTGGAAATAATATTGGGGAAGGAGAACTTTTAAGAAATGAGGCAGCTGCAAGGCTTGCAGTCCAGAGAAGAAAAATCCATATGCACAGCAAGGTTTCTTATATACCTCTTAACAGAGTTACAGAAGTTTGTGAATGTATGAGCCAAACAAAGTAAAAAATCCAACTTTTAAGGAGCCAGTGTAAAGAAGCATAAACAGTAGTTATCAAAATAAAAAACGTACACACAAAATAAAAAAGTTGTACAAAAAATTGTACAATTGGCACAAAATGAGTAGAAAGCCAAAGAAATTATAAAATAAGATATTGTGTTTAGCTGGCAAGCAAAATTTTTGAAAGAACTTGCATAAGATCCGTTGGCATGTAAAAGACTAAAATTAAAGTGTGTCTATCATAGCTTTCCTATTTTAATCCTAAACTTCCTTATCCTAGGTAGTTGAGGTACTGCTATAAATAAAGATTGCTAGAAACAGAGGTGCCAACACTGTTAAGATGCCAACATCTGTTAAGAGAATAGGACAAGACACAAAGGAAAATATTAGACTGCCCTTAAAGAAATCACTTGCCTTAAAACTGAAAACTGAAGGTTCAGAAACTGAAGATGGAAATAATTAAAGGCAAACTTCCTATGAAGAGGTACTGAAAAGGTTATGGCCTTTACATCATCACAAACATGTCCTGGCACAGATCCTTTCAAAATATATCTTTAATACATAACATTGAGAGAGCAGTCGAACAAGGTGAAACAAACTAAAGTGAGCAAATGTGCAGAGTGCTTTTATCATCGTAATCCCTTGATATTAAATACGTTAAAGATCCTTCAGCACAGTTTCCTGCAGAACAATCTGTTTATTCTCTGTTCCTCTTTAACAAAAGGAAAAGTTTCAATTCTGTCAAACAATTGGTTATAACAATTGGTTATAACTGACAAATCATACTTCATCCTGAGTCCCATCATCACAGTTTGCCAAAACCTTTCTAATAGAATCCTGTGTAACTTTTTTTTTTTAATTTTAATATCAGGATCCTGGATTAAGTACATCAGCACAGTGAAAGAACTATCTAAGACATAGTATCCAGGGAGGTCTGCAAAGTCAGAGTTGTAGGGCTGTAATAAGATTATATGTATATTTGTAGCTTCTATTTGGTCTCTCATTGGAATCACATTTGGCTCTCACTATACTCTTTCTCATAAGAATTTAGACATCACAGTTTGATTTGCTCACTGTCTGGGTAAAAGAAGGCAAAGTACTGCTGGGAATGATACTGTAGAATCACTGACTAGGATCTCTCAAAGCTTTAATGTGATGCCCAGAAGAATTTGCTTATGGGAACATCAGGCAACAAAATTAAAAAAAAAAGAATGATTAAAACACATTTCCTTTTTGGAAAGTTATTATATAAACATGGAAGTGCTTTATCCAACAGATGTGTAAACTCTGTGTCTTTTGAGTCATCATATCTGTTTATCTGAAGAATATGATTTATTATTTTTTATTCCCATGAAACTGTGCAATCTGGGTCTGTACACAAAGTTGCAAATAAGTTCATCCTGACTGGCATATGACCAAAATAATTGTTAACTGAAGGACAATTCTGAACTATGTGGAACATACACATATTTCATCCTAAGCATGTAAGCAATCCCAGGAAATCATTGCATAAGTACACCTTAAACAGGAACTAGGGCAACATCACAAATTTCATAAAAGCCATTACTGGTCTAAATTGCCATAACTTCTGAATGCAGAACTTTTATTCTTAATAATGTTAGGACCGAAATAATAGTTTAAGATGGATCCATAAGAAAACTTTATACTTCAATTAGAAGAAAAAGACAACCTCTTAACAAAACAGACTGAACAAATCCGATTAGAAAGGAACTGAAAGACAGTAAATGTAAACATTCACAGCACCACTTCAGAGTAGAAGCACAGTTGGAGGTGACCAGGTTTCGAACAAGGATACTTCTCCCGTTCACTGGCATCAGCATTTTTGACCTTCTCACTGTTATATATATTGATGGGCTATTTTACATCCTCCTCACAAACTACCAAGATTACAAATGGAGGAGATTAGAAATGGCTAACATACCAAATTGAAAACATTGAATAGGCCAAAGTCATACAGTCTGCTGCAATCTTCCCAGGAATATATGCAGAGGTAGTAGAGTTCATGTTTCCTCATTTTTGTGTTAATACTTTCAAAAATTCAATGAATGGTCAAGCTATGAACTCATTCCCAAGACAATAATCACTTTGTGAAAAAAGGAATGAAGCAAAAATGCAATTCATACTTCTTACAGAATTTACAGTACATTTAAAATTGAGTAATTCTTTAGTCTATATACAAAATGACAAGAAAGAGCAATAAAAAACAAAGTAGAATGAAACCAATAATTTCACTGTATAAGAGTTTCCAAAGAGCTGTCAACTTCTTCGGACAGAAGCCTCTTCTTAGCGGGTATACTGAAGCCTTGGCTACTCATCCTAATTAAAGAGTAATTAGGAAAGTGTAATTAGGTAATAATACAGCTCAACACACTTAGCCTGTTTTCCACAATTGAATCCACAGTTGAGCTCACTATGGCATAAAATTCTGAACTCAGATCTCATGGCACTAATTGCCGCTTCACCCCAATTTAATCTGACATGTGAGCAGAAGCCAAGAGCCATGAGGAATATTTATGGTATGAACTATGAAAAAGATCTAGGAAATACATCTGTGACCGATTTGGTAGACATGTGACAAAGACGATGAAAATACTGATTACTGCAAATAGCATCTACTTCAGAGAAATTAATCTGCCAACATCAAGGGAAGGTGTAATAATCCAATTATTCCATGGGGTAGAATTCATCTCACACAGTTTTAGCCATCTAAAAGGCAGACATATAGCTTAAGGTAGTCATTTACACTGCCTCTGTAGTCAATGGAAAGAGGGAGAGGACCAAAGGATGATTATTTCACACCAAGAAACTGATGTTCTAAACTGGGTGGGATGAACTGCTTTTCATAGGTGCTTCTCTCTCAACTGGGCTACCAAGGTCAGTTCAGATGATTAATTCTGACTAGATGCTGGGCTTCTAGGGTGGGTAAAGTGAGATGATTCCTACCTCTGTTGCTGAAAATGTCTCCAGCTAATACCTGATCATCAGCATTCCATGTCTAGGCAATAATTAAAAAACAGTGGACAACCTAAATCAAATATCATGCAACGTTTGTCATCTTGTCACAGTTCTGTGTGCTCTGAAGAGACACTAAAGAGTCTATCCCATAGCTGCTGAACCACCCTCCCCTTCAAAGGCCACTCATGTCACTGCCTGGCATTATGCTTGCGTTATTATGGTTCTGGGGCAATCCACAGGGCTAAACACACATGCACACATCAATGCCTGTTTGCAGTCACATGCAGAAAAACTTCCAAATCCCTTGGGCTTGCCCCAACCCACAGCCTGACAGCTGAACAGCTCGACTGTGCTCTGTTCCAGCTGACACTGGCACTGGCCGCTAACTGCTTGTACAAGTAATGGGCTGCCATGAGCTCCACAGTTAGCAATTGTTTTATGGCATCCTACTGCCTTATTTTTTTACGGTCAATGCAACCATCAGTGCTTAGACTGCCTGGAGGAGAGCAGCACCTTAATAAAACACAGCAGTTCAGGTTCAATATATGCAAAACTAGGACGCTAGTGCTATTCAGGCAGGCTACAAAGAGCTTGTTGGACAACTGAACTCATCTGCTAGCCAGAACAAATGCACTCTCTTTTATCTCTTGTCATCAAGCTTCTATGAATTTACTAGTAATTGCCAGTTACTAATCAGTGACTAGCAATGCAGGATCATGGCTTCCTTCTTCTGACTGCAAGCACTTTTTCCTTCCCCTTTATCATGCAACACACTCAAGGCTGCTTCCGTGGACCATTCAAAGGTTTGGCTCTTATTACTGACATTGAAAAGGCATCAGCACATGTCTACCACAGTTACATCATGATCTGCCACGATGAATTAAATCCTCAGGAAAAACGTGGATAAAAAAAAGAATCAGGAAAATGCATATATTTGTCTCAGATCTCAGATAAAGCATCTTGGTCAAGGCATTACAACATTCAGTCAGTCACAGAATGAACTATTAGAGGAGAACAGATACATCTAAAATCTGACATTGCTTATGTTTCTGTTTTCATATGAACAATGCACTGAGGCCAAGAGGTAGAACTGAAAACAGTTGCATACAAAGAAAAGATCTGAGTTCATGATAGCTTTTGTATCATTTTTTATTAAAAGATAAGTAAACACATTTTTGTACTTTGCCTCCTCCAAGAAGTTGAACAGTATATGCAATGACTGCTTTCTGATTACATGTCAATGTAAACCTTAGCTGACCTTAGTTTTTATTGCTCTTTTTGAAAACGATCATGTTCAAAAATATGTTCATCAAACATGGTGCTCACTAATTAAATTTAGAAATGATTAGAAATACTTGACACTGAAAGATTTAGATTCATTTTTTGAATCCTAATGAACGCATTTTTTAATCTAGTATTGTGTGTATTTCTCTTGAGGACCCACAGAGGATAGAGTGCATTAAAATATAATTGGCTTTAAACCCTGGTAGATTAATGTTTTGTCATGATTTATGCTGTCTGTTTTGTATTCAGTTCTAAAGTTGTTTTCACCCCTCTGAATCATGTACTGATGATTCAAATGTAAGATTCTAACTGTTATAATAATCAGTGCCATATAAGTAAATCAACAGATATTAATAAGTCTTATTTTTAAAACTTTATCTCATGCCTGAACACTCCTTTACCAGATGCGACAAAGTTTTCAAGAGTGACAATATCCTAAAACATATCTTGGAAGAATAAATTGACATGTTCTTCTATAGTCAAAGGAAATTGGATAAAAACTATGAAAAATCCATTACACTTTGTAGTATGTGTTATTTCAGTATTTCTTCTGAATCCCAATCTGTATGTATTTATATACCTCATAAAAACATCATGGAGTAGATTTAAAATTCTGTCAGTTTACCTTTCACTTAAGATAAAAATGAATTATAATGAAGAATATTCAAAGCCTTTTACTAACCCCCCCAAAAAAAAAGACATGCCAATTTTCCATTGGTCATACTGAAGAGCCTCCTAGGTCTCCCTCCTTGAAGAGCACATTAAAGGGAGTCAGAGGTTTCACAAAAAAATTGGTTGGCAAGCAATATCAATGGTGCCCTAGACTGACCTGGTATATAATTGTTTGCATATCATTGCAGTAAAAGCAACAACGTGTTTAATCTGTGTGTGTTTCTTTTGATCTATATATGGACCTTATGGGTCAATGTGATTTACTCACATCTACTGCTGGTTATTAAAACTGCTGAATAAAGTGATGGAAAGGTGTTAGAAGGCATTTGCAATTAGGAAAGAAAATGACAGTCTGCATGGAACTGCTTACTCAGAATTTTATCACAAGGGCTTTTTTCTCTACTCATTTTCATGAAGCTTTGTAACTCACAGCTTGAGAGATAACATATCAAAGCGTTATTTGCCTTCACTAGATGGACTAATCTCTCTTCCCTGGATCCTACATGATCATGGCTATTACAAAATTATGGGCTTAGAAAAACACAAAGAATACAATATTTTTTGCTTTCCTGATTTTTCCCCTAGGCAATTAAATAGCATTGTTAGAATTGCTAGATTCTTTCCCAAACTGAGAAGGAATATCAGAGAATTCCATATACAGTACCCTACTGAAGTCAGTTGAAAGATTTTAGTTGACTTAAATAATTTTGGTTTTCTCTGTTAAATGAAAAGTTTTCTGGCTCTCATGAAACATAATATGCAGTCAGGACCTCAGAAAAATTGCTCAGCCTTCAAATCTAAAGTTGTTTTTATTTTACTATTCTATTTTACTCAGTAAGATATGAAGAAGGAAAAACACAGAAAAAAAGCAAAGATAAAGATTAAAAAGAGCAAACGAACATAGGAGGAAGACAACATGTCTTCAGTTTAACACACTATATAAGCAAGTTTGAAGCTTTAACGTATGAGTAAACACACTGAAATCAATAGGCAAGTTCAAATGTTTAAACTAGTTATACCCCAGCTGATGCACCTTGCTGAATCAGTTCCTCTGAGAGCAAGGGAGAGAGGGAAGAAGTGGTTTGGGAAAACATTTCTACAGATCATTAGCTTTAATGGTGTAATTGCAGCACCCTTTTTGGAGACAGAAATGTCAAATGAAAAAGTTGTGGCTTTTTAAAATACTAATGCATGCTTATAGCAAGGCAGTGTTTAGAGAAGCTGGCTGACATTTCTTGTTCTGCACTCATTTTAGCTGATATTATATTTGTCCTTCATATGTGTACAAATCAGAACTTCCTCAAGAGTGGTGGCAATAGACACTATTTTTAGAGACCAGGCTGGATCACCCACATTTTACTTCTATAAATAATACAGAAGTGGTCATGAATTTTCCACCAAAATGTGACAAAACTGAGGGTTCTATGAAAACTTCACTTTTGCTGACTTCTTTAATTTTCTGTCAAGACTGCCTGTATAAAACCTTGCATTTTGATTTGCACCATTCAGCATCAAAACAAGTTGAATTACTGAATCCAGTCAAAATGTTTCCTGTCAGAGAAACTGGACATAAATCCTTGTTTCGCAGCTACATCACCACAACTGAGTTTTGCACCCTGGTGTGGTACCCAGCAGCACTGACAGGGAGACCTGCAGCAGTCTGGTCGTCCCAAGGCCTACATTTCATTCATAGCCAAGTATGATCAAAGTAAAAGATACTTATCACTCCCTTGCTATCCTCCTGCCTATAAATACACTGTTTTTTTCCTCAGAAAGCTCCTAGTGCCTAATTCCTCAGCATGGCCCCAGGACAGCAAAATATTTCAAATCCTTGCTTAGCTTTAAACAGTACCAAGAAGGCTTAGGTGCATGCTGGGGTGCTGCACAGAATCAAGACTTGAAACTGGATTGTTTTGGTGCTGTCAAGACATGTCCTGCCCTCCATCCACTTTGTTGAAAGCTCAGTACTTGAAATCAGCTAGGTAGTCTCAGCACATATTTTATAATCACACTCAAGCACTATTTTTTCTACCTACTATCTTATGGGGACTTGTCCAGCACATGTACTTTATCATCTCTCTTGATAAATCTCTTGTTTCGCTAAATGCCATGAACTACAATGCAACCACGCGGAGAAGTTGTATCTCCACAGGGTGCAAGTGTAGTAAAATCGTAGCTTCCATTTTTTATTTGCTCCTCTAAGGGACAAGACCCTCAGGCCACTGTTAAAGCTTTTGAAGCTCCCTGTTTTGCAACAGCCTGTGTAAACTGCATATCCTGGCCACAGAGCTCCTGCAGCTGGCTGCAGCACTCCTGGCTGTGCTGGCCTCGTGGGAGGAGACTGAGCAATTCCTGATATCAGTGGGGTGTCGACACTCCACCGCAGCACCTGCAGGGAAACCCCTGGCACAGCGGGGGCAGGTCCTGGCTTCTCTTCCTTTGTGCAGTCCACATTTGCTTACACTGATGCTTTTTGGGGGCCACAGTATCAAATGCCCTTGCACATTTGCAAGTGAAACTCTACTTATAGGAACGAAGACTACCAATTTTTGTACGAGCCACTTAAACAGGTTTACTTGCTAGAAGGACGATTACACACCTGAAAACCAGTTATTTATGAAAATGTGTATTTGATGTTGATTGAAAAAAGGGGTTGTTGCGTGAGGTTTATTTCTTTATTCATCATATGTCACCCAGCAAATCAATGGAATCAATTAATAATACAGAACTTCAAGTTACACTGAGTCAGCCAATTAATATTTATCCTTTTGCTCCATACCCTTTTTAACAGATTGAACCCAAACTTCTCTGCTGGTTTCGAAAACAAAAAGGATAAATATTTAAAAGCAGGCAATTCTTTTCTACTCAGGCATTCTTCCTCTTAAGAATGCTTTTAAAAATACACTTGATTCACTTCAAGGAAAACATTTCATCCAATTTATGTTCTCTTAATACAACTTCATTTGATCGTTCAAACATGAGCCTGTGTAACTAAATGTTTTCTTTGCTTTGATTTTAGCGTTCTCCTCCCTTTCTGAAATATTAAGTGTGTAATCACTAAGTGAACTTTCCTGTTTACGGAGAAAGTGCCACTAAACTTCTACTATCCATCTATAAGCTTTTGGCAAGAGCTGATACAACTGTGGTGCAAGGTGATTAATGGAAAGCAAATAAAGGAGTAATTAATCATACAACATAAGAAAGTGAAAATAAAAAATGATGTGGAGACTGACAAAAAAATTCTAAACTCCTTGTGCTTTGGCACCAATGAAAACAGACCACAGAAAAAGGCTAAAAAGTTTGTGAATATGCTCCAATTAATCTGTATGCACACCACAATGCTCTTTAGTTTAGTTCATTTAAAACTGAAATTCCCTTCCCCGTTGATGTCAGCTAGTTAGCCAAGATGGTGCATTACTGTTATGATCACTGCAGTGCATATAATTTAGATTTATCTCTTTAGGGACTCAGCTCCACCCCCTGCTAGCTAATATGCTCACCATGTTTAATGATGCAAAAAATTTCCCTGAGTACAGGTTATTTATCTTTATCAAGGGCTGCTTTTGGCTGGCTGTCAGTTATCAGCCAGAATATTTGTTCCTAAATGGTTTGTACTCATCCATATTCCAGGGCAATTCTGAGGCCTATATTATCACTGATGTTTGCAATAAAAGTGTTTCAGTTCTTCAGATACACCTTAGTAATACTGATTTATGAGTCTGGACTAGCTATATTTCTGATGCAGTGATATGAACCCTGAAATATCTGTCATGGAAGTGAAATATCTATCCAAAACCTCAGAAACAAAACCCACTTGTTGGGGTCTTGAAGAAATATGAGGAATGAAGATATTTCTTTGAATACATTTTGATGGGAATGAGTCAGAGGTGAGGTTTTTTTTAAAGGAAGATCTGTAGAAAATAAAGCAAAATTAGGAGCAGACCAGTGGAAAGAAGACAGATGAAAGTGGGAGGAAAAGGAACAGTGAGAAAGAGACAATTCTGGACAGAGAAGTAGAGAGACAAAAAAAGAAGTGAAAAAGGAAGGAACTTTTGCTGCACCAGATGAGGGAACTCTTTCAACCTATAAGATTGCTAGTGGTGGTGGGAAAAAGCAAGAAAATAAAGCTCAGGCCATGAAAGTACTTGCCAGCACAATAACTTGAACAAGCACCCAGCCTGAGACTGAAAGGCAGATATGATGTGTGGAGAAAGTTTAAAATGTTGCACAGAGTTCTGCACAGGCAGAGGCAGCACAGGCATTCGAGCTATGCTACAGGTCAAAGAGGAGACTAGCAAGTCTGGTAAGTAGGAAAGACTGAAGATATGAAATAAGTAAGTAAACCTCCGATTTTTTATAGTTTTTGATTAGGATGGCAATAGGGGCAGCAACCGCATGTCAGACTTGATGTATGCAGTAGAATGGGCTGGATTTGCTTTTCAGGGCACGTGAACATCTGTGGTACAGAGATTCAAAAGCTAGCAGCAACCAAGCCTGTTCCAAAACTGCAAGCAGCAAAGCCAGACATGCTCTCCCCAGGGTGGCGTGCTGAGATAACACAGCTTCACTGCTTCCCAGACCTGAGCTAATGCCTGAGCTATGTTGGGGAGCTGCACTGGTTTGCTCAGAGCAATTTCAGGTACCACTAACAAAAGACATACTTCAGAGAGTAGGAGCTAAATCTCCATTTTTAGATTCCTAGCCTCTATCTATAGAGAAACAATAATGTCTAAGTCTGCTATTCTCTTCTTACCATCTACGCATCCACTTAGCAGGTACAGTCACATACTTAGAGGAAGAAAGACCATATCTTACCATGAGTAATTTAAGCAAAATTTGGTGTTCAAGCTGGCACACACTATGGCTGCCTTCCACTGAGGACAGGTTTAAGAGGCAATTGAAAAATATTTATTCCAAAGTCGCTATCTAGTACCCAGGTCCTTCCTAAGGCTAGTATGTGGATACTAGATGATGTACGAAACAGATTTTGTAACCACCCAGTTACAGACTCATTCTTTGTTTAAGCTGTAGGCACACGTTCTCTTCTGGTTGCAGTTTTGCCAGCAAACAAAACTATGGCTCAGGAGCTCCTGAAATATAGCCCTACCAGAAGCTGCTCTCACTTCAAATCTGCTGGTTGGGTTACTTACATGCTTGTCCCTCTTCCTTTTACTTCACATTAGTCTGTAACCTAGTGGCTCAGGCTTTTTATGGGAGGGTAAAGAACTGTATTTGAAACCCTTTTTTTGCCACATTCTGGGCAGAGGTGTCTGCTCTTTTAGAAGGCTATTAGCACTAATTTGCCTTCTTTAAAATAACACAGAGTTAAATAAGTAGGAAGAGTAGGAGACTGGAAATAAAGTAAGTAACCAGAGAGGAACAACAGAAGAACAAGTCCTCTTATTAATTTCTAAACATGTAAAACATCTGGCCTATTTTTAAGAATATAGCAGACTTGGATAAATTACCTGAATTTTTATGGTGAAAAGGAGGATGTACTTGCCATATGTGAAAAAGCATTGCAACAGACTTTTTCATTTTTAACCTATTTGTAACATTGAAGCTGTTGCAGATTCCAATTATTTACATAAAGCTTTTAACCACAAGAGAATAAAGTACCCCAAAAGTGTGTATAATATGATTAATTTTCTTCAAAACCAATTAAATTTTTTCATCCTATATAACATACAAATGTTAGTATCACAACCAGCAAACAGCATGTGGAATGGAAATACAGCATGAGTACTTGGATTCCATTTTTTTGGTTTTAAGTGATATGTTTGTTTGATTTCTACCATGACATTCTCTTCCTGTTCTGAAGTTTTCCAGAAGCCTAGATTAATGACAAAATGATCTCCAGTATAAACTTCCACAATGATAATAACGTATGCTGTCGTGGACAGAATACTATTACGGTGCCACTGAGATCCTCTGAGAACATGAAATTAACACACAACACTCAAAAAAGAACTACATGCATATGTTATTTCCAGAATTACTGCTGTAAATGTCCAAGGACTTCACTAACTAACCATTTAATGTTAATGGACTATATTCAATATCACAATATTCATGTGCTCATTCTATGCTGTTAGATAAATTTCCTATTAGACCCATCTTTGATAATATGCATATTGTTTCGGAAAGCAATTTCTGAATTATTTGGAAAAGACTAGTTTTCCCCCTGAGACACAAAATGAAAATGAACTGCAGATTTTCTGCAAGTACCATTTGGTCTAGACCACATTATGACCAAATTATGGTGAAAACCCTTGAATAAAGTAATCTCACAGGAAGCTGTTAACCTGCTAAAGCACCAAGAAATACAGATCAGCCTGAAATGAGCTGTAGTTGTATGCTCCTTGATTCAACTGTTTAGATAATGTACTTTCATTTAGATCACCAGCTAAACGTGTGAAGGATAATAGCTTTTCTTGTACAGGTATAATGAGATATCAGTGCAGTGGTACAGAATAGCAGTGAAAAAGAAGGGGAAAAAAGCAGTTCTGATGCCTGCAGTTCTCTTGTGACAGACACTTTTCAAAAAGAATATGACTATGGGAGCAACAAGCATTTATGCCAGACACTTTCATACAACTGGACAACATGAATCTGTCACCTGATGAAAGGGACATCAAGCTCAGAAGTGGAAATTCTGCTGCTATTGAGAGCAAAAATGCACAACATAAAGAGGGGAAGATATTTATGCACAAGCCATTTCTTTTCTTAAGCAGAAAATAAGCAAATTTCAAAGTCAAGTTTCTTCCCTCCCACATCCTAATACACATAAAATCACTTCACAAAGTTTAAGGAGAGGATGAGACAATGTAAGCTTACTCTTCACTCTGAAGTTCTAACATATGTTTAATATAGCCACCAGTGGCTGGTTTCAGAAAATTTAGTTCAGACCAGTGATCTTATTTTAGCTGACAAAATACCTTCTTTAAGTACATTAATGTATTTAATGATGCTGATAATCTCATTTGCTTTTCTTTGTACATTTGCTTTACAGCTTAAACATATATTTCTCTACTGACCTAATTCACTTTGGTGAATGTAACTTGATCTCAAATCAATGTATAAAGATTTCTGGATCACTTGAGTATTACCTTTTATATTAATATTTGTGCATATGGGATACTACTCCAAAAATGTAATTAATTTAGCCCCTGAACCAGGAAAAAAATTAATCATGGGAAAGTTAAGTCTGTCCTTAAAATAACAGCTTACAGAAGGACATTGTTGAATGGAGGCGCCTTATCCTGTGATGATATTATCATTTATCAAGACATTTCATCATTTCAAAAATTGTTTTCACTGAAAGTAAAATGAAAATGATTATTTTTAAAACTGATTATAAAGTGGACTTTGAACTTTTATTCATGTATTTACCTTCAAAAGATTTATTATTTCATGCTTAGTTGCTCAGTTTTTTCATCATATGCTAATAATACAGCACTGCATATCATTCAAGACATGGTACAATACGACACCCAATATGTCACATTGTGCACCCCTCCTAATCTGTCAGACCACGTGAGATATATGGGCAAATTTAGTACAACACATAGGTATCTGCATGTCAGTTATTCATTTAGGTACTCTCCTCTGGGTGGAGAGAAATAGCAATTATGGTGCACAATTCATTTGACCTAATTTAGACATTTACATAGCAATGTGATAAATCAAACCCTAGGAATGCCTTTTTCTTTTGATTAACCAGCATGTGCAGTTTTGCACTATATTTGTTTGTGTGTCATAGATCACTTCAAGTAATATGTACCTTGGTTTTGCTTTTTTATTCTGTGTTCTTACAATATTGGCAAAATCATTTTAGGAACAGCAGCTATGATGATATTTCAGACAGTTTGCCTTCTATTTAGTTAGTTAGTTAGTTTCTGTCTAACATTTGTGTTTTAATAGAAAAGTCATTCAGAAACATCAGTTCAGCACCTTGAGCAAGAAAAGGAAGACTAGCTTTTGTATACTAATTAAAGGACTGGCTAGTTTCAGTAGCCAGGGAAAATTATTCCAGGGATATTGAAAACACTAATCTTTTTTATTATTTTTTGTGGTTGTCATCATCATTCCAGGAAGCCAAGATGAGAATTGAATCTTGCTTGTACTCGGCACTGCAAAGAAAAGGGGAGACCAGAAGGCGCAGCTGGTAGCTTTGCTGAATAGAGCAGATAAGAATCTCAAATGGTTCCAAATCTAAGATGGAAAGTTCATCTTTTTCAGTTGCATAATGGATTTGAATTAATTTCTAATACATTTCATATATACTGCAGCTGGGAGGGGAGCTATTTTTCCACCCAATGTAGGTATGGCCAGAAAAAAAAAAAGGAGGATGTAGCCCATCTCTCTAGGGAACTGGAAGGGTATGCTGTTACCTACTATTAGCAGGATGCTTTCTCTTTCAGGAAGAAAACATTAGAAGAATATTTTTGCAGACTAGCCTTACAAAGTATGAGAGATACAAAGGTTAGATTAGAAAATAGATGCAAGTATTTCTTCTGTGAAGTGATAAATAAAATGCAAGCAAGCGTACCCGGCTGGCGTTCCAAGCCTGGAATAAGAAGTGAAACTGGACTGTCACTTGCTACATACGCAACTCTGTACCCGCACAGAGGCCACCTTAAATAAAAATGCATTGCAGGATATGTAAAGTGACAAAATGGAGCATGGTCTATTTTTCTTTTGTTTTTCCTTGACTGTTAGTATTTAGATAATATATGTACATTTACAAAACCATTATATACAAACATAAAACTTTTTATTTCTCCAATTATGTTAAGCATTACTTATATCATGGATAGAAAAGGATGAAGTTTTTATAAAGACTACAGGAGAATGCAATCCATGCGTTTAGGATTGTTCGTATGTATTTATTTATAATATGCATTATGCTTTACATATAAACTACTGATCTGATTATTCCACAGGGATTTTTGTGTGACACTTTGTTGCTGTTTTTTTACCCATTCCTATATAATCTTGATCACTTTTAGTTTTCAGTTGCTTGAAAAACACAAAGCCAGTCCCTATCTCACAGAGAATATGTATGCTTTGTGACTTCTATTTTGAAAGAATAGTACAATTTCAATGCTTCGCAGGATCAGGGATCAAAGCCAAAATGTCTCTGATTCCATAGCCCCTGTATACATGGACTCATCCATCAAAAAGCAGCATTCACATCCTATGGAAATCTCTTTTTTTTAGTTTTGTTTTTTCCTGAAATAAAATCAAGAGTGAAAATTTATTCATGCCCCAGGGATATACTAGGAGGCAATGAGAGGTCTAAACCACTCAGCTGTAGAAAAAGCCAGTGGCTAGTATACCTGAGTTATAACTTCTCATGAGACACCATGGCAGCTCAGATAAGTAGAGGCTATTATACCCAACTCAAAAATTGACCATTTCATTTCTTTTGAGAAAGATCATGATGCAACAAGTTTTGGAAATGTTATATTTTTCTAGGAATTTTTTTTCAGAAACTTTCACTTTCAAATACTACTGACTTTTTAAGAATGGAATATTCAAGAATTTCTCCAGGAGAGCTATAAACCCCACTGTGTAGAGGATAGAGTAATGAAATTGGAAATAGAAAAGTACATGGAGGAAATAATCACTTCAGAGTTTTCAATACAAAACTCGATCCTATTAAAAGTTTGTCAAGGTAAACAAGCTTTGGTTCACACTATATTGATGCTCATTGCATCACAGCAATTACTTTTGTTTCCTATTCATTTAGAAGATATCGTATCACTTTAATCCTTCACATACAGCAGCTTTTGGGGCCTTCCTTAACCCTAAAGTCTGTCTTGAAGTATGAGATTGGATGGTAATAAGGCAAAGAAGGAGCATTTCTTCCAGGTATAAGCAGAAATCTAAGTTCTACTGGAGTTTTCATCAAGCCTAACACTAGCCCTGCTAACCTTTACACTATTAAAATACATATAAATAAAAGTGGTGCTAAAAATGTAAGTGCCAGAGATTTAGTTATGTTTTTTCAAATCCCCAAAGTAAGACAGACTACAGAAACACTTATCTAAGTGAATTATGGGTCTTTGCTGTAAGTAAAATAGAAATCTGCCACCAGAGAAGGACAACAATGACTGATTCCAGGCAAGTTTTTCTCTAAGATAAAACAAGAGCTATTTAATGCAAATCACTCTCCTTCCCTATTGTGTTCCTCTCTCTAGCTGAGCTACATCACCATTTGAAGGAAAAACAAATAAAGAGAAAGTTTACTTTTTCTCCTGTGGCACTGGTATGATAGACTCACTCTTGGATGGGCACATAGGACCTGCGTGTAACGCTGAACTGGATTCTGAATCTAACCCATGGCCCACCTGCTCCTGTACTCGCTTTTCAGGAGTAGCCATTGCTTCATCCCTGAGCTGGTACCAGTGAATAGCTGCACACAGGGAGCAGCACAGTCTGTTGCATTATACCACTGCATCCAACAGTGCATCCCCTGCCTAGGTTCACGGATTGCAAGTAGCAGCAAAATGATCCTGCTGCAATTTTGATCATGCTAGAGCTCCAGGAAGGGAACGGCTACAGGATGGGGTCAGCAGCAGCAGCCATCCCTGCCCTCTGAGCATTGCTTTTGAGATACCACCATGGAAAGCTAGATTTGCTGCTGCTTTCTGACAGGCAAAGAGTTAATGTGAATAATCCTAGATTGCCACCCTAGCTAAGTCCATTCTTCTCTTCCTCTGCTTCCCACAGTGGGAAAAGTCTTAATCTGACAAGTCCTGGCCTGTCAACCTTTAGTGCCAATATTTGGATTTTATTTACACTATGAAGCTTTGAGCTAACTCTGCTGAAACATGTGGTTTGATCTTCCTTCTTTTTTGTGAGCATTAACCATTGCCTGGAAGCATCCAGTCCCTCTAGAAGCCCTGCTAAATTCCTGGCTCATGGGATCTCTCAGGGCTGTGAGGTTCTCAGTCATATAACAGTGTCAGAAGCATTTTATAAGTATTAAAAATGCTTCATCACTAAATTTGACTCTGATCATTTAGTTGGTCTCAGTCAAGCATTTTGAGCATCAGGAGGTGATAGCAAATATTTTAACCTTACCTGTCTATTTCATATATCACAGCAAACTAACATTAATTGTAACAGGAAGCTTACTCCTGCCTAGCCATAACTCCCATTGAAATCAGTTGGGAATTTTCACTGTTTAAGAAGAAAGGAAGGAAGCATGTTTGAAAGGAAATATATATCCAATGTGTCTAATTGGGCCTACTCTTTGAAATAATACTCCCCAGTGCCTATTACTTTCATTCAAGGGTGTCTTGCTAACTGGCACTGTAACTTATTTCAGTGTTTCTTTCAGCAGAATTTTAAAACATTTATCATGCTGAAATGGTTAGAGCAGCAAAGCCTGTTTGGTATCATTAGATCTCATTAGCAATCAGCATTCAAGATGTATTTTCTCAGGGTTTTTTCCTTAATATAAGTACATACAGTTTTACCATAATTAAGCAGATCTATTAGTTTCGCATGGTGGGTGGGATGAAATTTTAAATAACATTCATCCCTTTCAGAAACAAATAACAGACTGAAATGAAAAAGTGCTCAGTTAACTTGCTGTTGTTACGAAGATGTGGAAAAGGACAGGGTGACAACAATGTGATCTAAATATACAGTGTTATGGGACTGAGAAAGGGGTGGGAGGTTTTCAATCAGTTCAAGTCTCAAGTGAGAATAATCACTTTTATGACAGGGCTGTAAAGTCCTGGCTCCATCTAACAGTGATCTAACCTTTCAAGGAAGTTTTATAGAATTGAGATTTCAGCCAAACCCTGAACTCAGAGCTGCAAGTGTGCTGCTGAAGCTTGAACATCAAGATGACTGAGAAGTTTGGGAATCCTAGGCTGTGCCAGGGCAGGAAATGGAAGGCACCCATATTTCACTTAGCCTGGTTTGTGACACTTCTCAGCACACAGCATGTTCAGCGCCAAGGGAAATGTTCAGGTTTTAGGGTTAAAACACCATCGTTCTATTGATTCATGTAGTTGATTTTGGAGACTGGGGTGGGTTGTGACTTTCCAGATTCGTTCCCATGTGGTTGAGAAATCAGTTGCACAGATCAGCCCTGCACCTATATTTGGGTTTTTTTATTTGCAAAGAGAGGACAGAAATCCAAGTAAGCAGGACTCAGTAAAGCCATTAACAGCAGGCATTTTCCTTCTTCAGAAATTCCCAGTTGCACAAGCCCAGCAACCTCTGTGTTCAGGAAGTCCTGCTCTCTCTCACTCTCTAAGTCACATTTCATCTCTTTCTGTAACTTTTCAGCACAGAGTTCACAGCTTGAAACCAATAAATAAGACCCATCTTTTGTAACCAGGGAAACCCATCAGTTGACATCATCTATGTCTGAAGTCCTTAGACACAATAAATAAACACAAAGTAATAATACTTGCAATAACAGCTATTGTAATGGTAAGAAGAAAAGTCCCCTTATGATTATCTAATGGCACAATTAAGCTTGGGGGACTGTAGATAGCGGAATTTTTAACACACAAGAAAATTAAAACATAAACCCATATTTGGGCTCAGTGCAGAAAACCCTCAAAATCTGTAAGTCATTAAGCTCTTTGATTCGGTACAAACTGATTTATACCAGATTTAAGCTTTATTCACTATTGAGGGATGTCCTATGAAGACAGAGGGAGGGGTTAGCCTTCTGTCGCTTTGGCAGCCCATTTTTGATAAGCCCCCTTATCTACCATCAACATCACAGCTGCATTCATCACTGTCCATACGCTGAACTGTGCAAGTGAACATCTGACTGCAGCTGAACCAAAGCAGTTACTTATTTCTGTAGTATAAAGAGGCCGAGTGAAAAAACAGCAGAGTTTCTAGAACTACAGGATTGGGATGTGCCTGGCTGGAAGTAACGTGGAGATCTGCTGCTCACACTAGAAAATAAAAACCCTGATTCAAATACTATCTAAAATGTTTTATTGCTTTTCAAGGTAGAGCTGCTGTATTTACTTCCTTCCTTAGCACATCCATGTTCCCACCCAGTACCTGCCATTGATTGGCTGGACAGTAGTATTATTTCCTCATTTTTAACTGTTGCCCTCAACTAGCCAGCTTTCATTTCTCTCCCATATTTCATCCTCTTTTCTTGGTATTGTTCCTCGTTTTCTCTCCCTCACTGGCAGCTTGGACCCTGGGACTATTGCAGTTCTCCCCATCAACACCACAGCTGCTGAAATGCCTGCCTCTGTGCCGGACTGGGGAAAGGAAACACCTTTTCAGGTGAAAGAATGACCACATATCTTCCAGACTGGAAAGGATGAAAGTGTAAGGTTTCACTCAGATGAAATCACCGGTGCCTCCTCTCTTGGTCTTCCTCATGTTAAGGAGAGCTCTGGCCTATCTCCAGCCAGCAGAGCAAATCCATGACAGCGGAATCCAGATGGGAGGCAGGCATTTTCATTTCTAGGCAGCCTACCGTGAGAATCCTGGCTTTGCTCTTCTGAAAAGTCTTGTCATCTCCTTAAATGCAGCTGGAATGTCTCACTTCGGAAACAAGTCTGGGCTGCTGATAGCTGAAAACTGCAAAGTGGTGGGATGATTCTGTGTACGGTAAGCCTACACATTTGCTGTGCCAGCTACCCTCCTGCCGCATTAGCTCCAGGTTCGATAAGGTTTGCAGAGGAGTGGTCTGCATCAGTCAACCTGCATCAGGCTCACTATGTGTTAAAGGAGGGGCTGCGACAGGAACTCTGACAACTTTAATCAATCTACTGCTTCTCCAGACTTTCTCCTACACATGCCTCCAGCCCTCCTGCTTCCTCTGTGGCTGTGCCAAGCCTCAGATTTCACAGCACCAGTCTGCAGAGACCATGCTGTTCATCATCTATCATGAACAAGAACTCTTGAGCTTAGTGCCCCTAACTTCTTTACTGTACAGCTTTGAAATGGATTCTGTAGCGAATGACAACTCTCCGTCTATTTCTGATCTGATCTAAAACATATTTTCTCTTTTGCTGTACTTCTACTTTCTATCCCTGCTTTCCTCCTTATTTCTAAACTTTACCATGGAGCTCCATAGGGTGTATTAGATTAAAGCCATTATACAAAGAAAGTGATACATATTGTTGCACTGTTCTCCATCCCACTCCACTGGCCTGCTCTGAGAAGGGGGAGAGTAATCTAGAGAAGGAAAAACTAAGCAAAATCTTCTGCAAACCACAACTCCCTCTCCCTGCAAAGCTGGAAGAAGGGAAGTCTTAGTCATCAGCCATACTGGTTAGAAAGCTCTGTATGGCAGAAACTCCCCAAACCAATTTAGATTGCATACAGAGCACCAAAACATTCCCTACCACAAATAACTTATTTCAATTGGGAAAAATTTGATCCAATATTATCTAAACTCAAGGATATTTCTACAAGGATAAGCTGCAACTTGGCGACACATTTATTACGGAACACTAGGGATAAACTGAGAACAAAGACTCTCAACTTTTGAAATATAGATCATGGAAGTAATTGTATCACCAGCAATATGGGTAGGAGGAAGAAGCTTATAAAATTAAATAAATAGGAAATCTTTCAACTTAATGCTAAAGTCTTAGAAGAGTGATTTCCAGAACAGCTGGCAAGAACTGGAATAGTGTGAAGGTAATCACAATCAATTTTTACAGTACAATAAAAATAGGTATAAGAGAAATATCACACAAACCTGAAATGCAAAAGGACAAAAGGTCATAAATTTCAGCAGAAGCCCCTAGGGAATCTGAGAATGCATAATGGTTGGGGGTTTTAAAAAAAAAAAGTCTAGCTATTGAAGAAAAATATTTTATTAACAAATGGACAAATGAGAACAGAGCTGTCCCTCAGAGTCGCTTCATCAACCACAACCATATGAAGAATCCAATGTACCTTTTTGAAGAGTAGTTGAAATACTGAATCTACTAAAGCACAGAACAAGCCTTTGTTAGCTACTTTTGAAGGTCATCAGTAGCTTTTAGTGTATAGGACATTTTCCAACAATTAGATCAAAACTCAGATTGAAAATATTGGTGGATTTCCTAAATTAGAATGACATCAATAGTTGACTCCTCCAGAGCACTGCCTGGGAATAGGGATTTTATTCTAAAGAATATCTCTTCCACTTAGAACACCACTGGAGCCACACGTTAATTTTATACGGTAACAAATGATTGTTTGTTCATTTTAATTTACAAAGATAGTTCAAGTCTGCAGTAGAGCCACTACACAACTCTCTTATTCTGGTAGCCTTAGGTGTTGAAATTCTGAAACCCCCATTGTTTATGTAATTCTTGAACAATCATGCAGATCCCAATAATCAAAAGAGATGCACATACGGTGTCTCTACATATACACTGTCTCTACTTATGCCATTTGTCAGGCTAAACTTGCACACTTAGGAGATATAAGGCCACTCATAACTGCAAAACTGAGATGAACTTTGACAGGCAGGCCTTCAAAGCAATGCTAGTGCTAAGTCTAATGTCTGAAAAATCTTTCGGTTCATAGGTTCACAAGCTATATGAAATGGCACGACAGATATGAATGTTGTGGACATCAGAAACCTCAGTTGCTTTTTGAGACCATAGCAGTATGCAGCACAAAAAATAAGAGCTTTTAGCAACAAGAAAAATTCCGATTGCCAACAGGCCTGCCAAAATTTATTCCTCTTAATATCATGTGAGCAGGGAGGAATGTAATTATTATTTTTCCCCTTGACATTAATTCTTTTTCTAACTGACATGCTAAACAAAGGGTGCACATGGTTCATGTAGCCAAAAGGCTACTTTTTGTTTAAGAATATAATGGATGATTCATTAATTAAAAAAAAAATCCAGCATCAAAACAAAGAAAAACTTTAAATCAGTGACAGGCTAATGGAAGTATTGTATTGTATATGAACACTACCTCAAACGTTGTTTCCTGTTTGGTTAGGGGGCAAGATTTGTTAATGAGACTGTTCAAGGAAAGCAAATGCCCTACATTTATTTGACATCATATGCCCCTACTGAAAATATTCATGTTACCATCTTGAAATTTCTTGGGTCCCCTCCCACAACATACTTAAATTTTAATCAGCCAGTTAAAAAGCAGAATACACATTACAGATATTGGATAACAAGTTAGATAGAACAGGTTGTTCACAGCCAGCAGAAGAGCTTTGTTGAACATCAGGTATATCAAAACAAATTTCAAATAGAGAAATTATAAAAATCGGAAGCTGTGTGTGGCTCTAAAGAAAATTTAAAAGGGCAGAATTCACATGCAGATATCACTAAGCACCCATGAGTCTGTGAGGCCCTCCTCTGTTTGAAAACCATGCCTAGAAAAACGGATTCAGTTTTCAGCATTATCATCACATTACAATAAAAATAAGAGAGACACTTGGATAAGGAATTAGATGATGGAAGATGTGAATTAAGAGGGAAAAAATGAAAGCTGTGATAAAAGAGAAAGCATAATGATAACCTATAGGCAGCAGTAAAAACCTTAAGTAGTGAAACAAATTACTTAGAGTTGTTTAAGAGATTAAAGCTAGGGGAGATGGTACAAGATTAAGAAAATAAATATACACAATGGTCTTCCAAATGGGGTGACAATAAAAGACATATTCAGCTGCAAAATAATTTCCCCAAATGAAGTGATAAAAGCTCCATTACTTACAACATATAACTATCATGTAGGAAAAGAACTAGTAAATGCACAAAGGAGAATTGTCTGCATTGATAAAGAGAAGGGTGTGGTTCCCAACTATTCTGTTGGGGAACACTTCATATATTTCTAGTTTTAAAAATTCAGTTGAGGATGAGTTCAGCCTTCTTAACCTTGCTGAAAAATATTTATATTTTATATTGCTCAATCCTAGCATATATCTTATTATCCATGCCTATATCTTCACCCAGAGGAACATGCATGCAGTGATACTGCAAATAGTATGACACACTGTAATACAAGGTACAGAAATTATTTTCTTCATGCTTTGGTCCTTTCCTATTACATAACGTTGCCCAGGAGACAGAGCAGTGTATAAAGAACCAGGCTCTCCACTTCTTATTGAGTCTCACTAATAGCAAAAAGAAATACAACTGACCATATTTGAGTAAACTCCCATATACCTATCAAGCTAATTTGCTGAGTTTCTTTTCTCACTGTTATTGATGACAAAGATAGTTATTCTGTTCTTACTTTTGCCCTGAATACTCAAACTCTATTTCTGCCTGAGGACTTACCAACAGATATTGTCTTCTCTGGGTCATAGTGTCTTTTACTTGATGAATGCAATTACTCATGGTGGTAAGTAACATAGGCTACATTCTAATTTTACCATCTGCTCTGCATATGGAATAGTGTAAATCAGGAGAAGAAAATAGAACATGCCAGTCAAAAAGTAGCTATTCTTCTCTTCAGGCTGGGAAGAGGACTTCCGATTCAGATCCTGCCTTGGCTGTCGAAAATATCTTCCTCCAATGGCACAACTATTTTTGCACACATTTTTAAAGGTTCAGTTATTTCTTCCAAGTTTGTAAGAACTGAAGTTAGGCAGGGTCACCAACGCGATCATCTCATTGAAATCCAAAGGTCTGGCAGGACACCTCAAAGCAATCCGACTGAAGATGTGGATATTGTATGATGACATATCTACCCAAAATTTCGCCTCCAACTCTCACCATTTGGCTTCTGGGAATGGCAGCTTGCTCTGGTATTACTCTAAACCATAAGACAAGGTTGAGATTAAGCAACAAGTGCTTTCCCCTCTCTGGTGCCCCTGACTGGAAATATCTGGAAGGGTTTACCTTCCCCAGTAGGGCTGGTAGATCCACCCTGTGGTAGGAGATGCTTACCACAGCTCTCAGCCTCTGGCAGGTGCCAGGGATATGTTGCCAAGAAGCAAAAGCTGGGTTCCTAATAATACCTGCAATCAGTTCTTTTGCCCCTCCTTTACCATGCTCTGTGGATAGGCATGTCACTCCCTCTTCTGGTAGAGCCCAATTTCCTGGAACTCACTACAGGCCGGGATGAGCATCCCTCCTTCTCCTTTTCCCTCCACTCTTTCCCTTGTGGATAATGGACAGGACTTAGTATGTATGTATAATCCTCAGTGATATAAATGTGAGATCACAGAGGAGAAAGCTGTGATTCTGCCAACCAGGTAGCAGTTGCTTGCAGCATTCCCTAGCAGGGAAATATAACCAAAGGCTGGACTATACATCAATGAAAGAAACTTGGCAGAAACAGTAAAACAGTGTTGATTCACTTGCACTGGTACACTTTCAGTGTCACAAAATTACGAGATTTATGAACAAATGTGAAAATCCTTGAGTTTTATCGTAATCTCAGTATCTTTCAGCATTTTGCAGTTCTGTTTTATTATGCTTTCCTCTACCTAACAAGCCTTTTTCCATCTCACTTTTATTGCCTCTTTTCTTCCCATGTTCTTACTAAGACTGTCATTGAGACCGACAAGCTCAGAAGACACTTACAGAGATGCTTACATCCATCCACTAGAGAATGCATGAGCATGTGTTTGTGCTTTAATGTGCCCAGACTTGTATTACCCACCTGATTAAGGCACCCTCTTTACTGACTCGAGGGCCCTATTCCTATCCGTGTTCTAGCTGGCAATGTTCTTTCAACTTTACTCTGCATAAAGGTCCTTGCAAATTTTTCAGGGAAAAAGAGATTCTTACAGCTTATCAGCAAAGCTCGCCCAGATCTTCCTGAGATAATCCCTCAGAAATGACCCTTTCTCAATATCATTTTTAAAAGGTTTAAATTTTCACTAAATAATCTTTCAACATTTTCATATTATGAAGCTCTCATTTTTTTGATTCAAAGTGTCTTTCAGAAGTTAACTAAATCTATTGTCAGATAAATATGTTTCCAATGACAAAAATCACACAAAAGATCTTGAATTTATCTAAAGGAAGTATTTTGACTGACCCAATCTGATATTTTTCCCCTCTGGATTTTAAGTTCACTTTTACAAGATAGCAGTTTTTTAGCTCTAAGTGGAATAGAGGCATTATTCAAAATCTTGGCAATTCTACATCCTCCTCTAACTCAACCTGTCAAGCTAGTATTTTTAAATAAATCAGTTGTTCTCCAATTTCTCTGAATTTATTTCAGGATTATTCTTTGAAATATTCTTTTAGGAACTGCAAAGTACCATGCATTGACAAGTTAAAAACAGTTCAAGAACTTGATACTTCATGCACATCATCTCCTAGAGTAAGCACCAAAGGTCGGGAAACAGTGTGACCACATTAGCACTGCGTCACATCTGAGAAGGCAACCCCTGTCTGGGGGGGGTTATTAGCTGAAGCTCAGTGCCATGTATATGCTGCTTCTAATTTTCAGGTAGACATGGTCAGAGGAAATATGAGACTGTCTTCGTGTCTTCCTTCTGTGTCGTGGCTACCCTTTGGTTGCACTGTGTGGTATTAGCCAAGCGTGGTATTAGCCAAACGTGATGGCTCCTGCTCACTGATGTCCCCTGCAAGCCTGCTCTAATCAAACCTCCTGCCTCAAGCGTTGTTCTGAAAAAAGTCCATTTTCCCTACAAGGCCACTTTGTAGCCCACTTACCCAGCTGGGGCCTTTTGAGATACTAACACCCCTCCCCATCATGAGGAATTAGAAAACAATACAAATTTACAGTACAGTGAGTTGCAGAATACTATTGGTTTTAATTATTTCTTTTAATGATTTTCACAGCAAAATATAGTCACATTAATTCCTATTCAGGGTATTTTAAAGTGGAAATAAGAAGATCTTTAGAAATCCCAATCCCTTTCTTTTTTCTCCCCCTGAAATGGGCACTTGCAGCTCCAGCCTCATCAGGTCACATCATGTCTATTACCTAAGAAGGCTTTCAAATACCTGTGGCTTAGGCTGAAACTTCTTTTGATGGGAAAAATCAATGGGTTGCTTTATTTTTTTTAAGTGTTCTAATTCTGCTGTTCATAGCGTAAAGCATGGCTGTAGGTAAAGAAAAAACCCTGCCTCTCCTCCTTACCTCCCCCAACCCTTCAGTTTCTCCCTTCTGAATGCCATCAGCCTGAGCTGTAGGTACTTCAAAGGCTTCAAAGGCAGCAGATACTGCTACTGGGGCTGACACGGAAAATGCTCATTTCAGCAGAGAGCATAAAGTTTATGGATTGTGGAGTATCTGGTGGCTTCATCTGTTTTAAATGAATTAAAATGAATGTCCAAAACAAACATACAGAAAGAAAAACAGAGAGGGGAAAAAAATCACATAATGAAGGAGGAATTAGTGTGCAGCAACTAAGTCAAATTTTCTACTCTAACCAGCATGTGCTGAGGAGGTAGGACATTACTTATGGCTCTCTCTTTGTCCATCTCAAGCCAGGACGGCAGAGCAGCATCAGCTGGCAGCTATTTCTCAGGTAGCTCTGCCAGAGTGCATTGTATTCCAGCCGGTTCCTAACTCTTGGCCATGTTGCTGCCACGGGCTATGGAGCGATAGCAGAGAAGCCAGCACAGTTTTCCAGCGGGACCGGAGGGACCTACGTTGGAGAAATCTGTGACAAAGCTATCACACATGCAGGAAGCCTTGCTGTGTCATCGGCAGGAGGCCAGAGGGACTTGGGAGGTGGTTGCAAAGTCATAGGCACACGCAGGGATTCACTGGGGAGGCAACCCATTTTACCTCTGGGCTGGATTCATGCCAGACCTTTTGGTAAAATCCCAGAGCTCTCTGCTCCGTTTGTGTCAGCTGAACTGTTCCTTTCTTATTGGTTTCTTGCTGTCTGTGTTGATCTGAGAATGAAGACCACTGCTATCTGACCTTACATCAGCGGCAGAGGTCAGAAACTCGGTTAACCAAACAACCCAGTTTCTACTATGGATTAGGATTTAATGATGGCATTACCAAAATAATGCTAAAACACTACTGTTTTATTTATACAGATACCTGAACATCTAGCAGAACCTCTCAAAAATTTATCAGGTTTGGATACCGTGTGAATTTTATTTCAGGTATTATGCTTTTATGCATAGTATCATAGTTTTTTAACTAGTGCGTATTAGCTGTAATGGGCAGGCAATGTAATTAGTGCATAGGGGCTCCACATCTTTTATTACAGAGGATTCTGGGTTTTCAATTTTGGGATTAAACAATTAAAAAAAACACCTTGAAAGGGTTTGAGTAAGAGCCTTTTGAAATGAAAAATAATTTTCTTAGCTAGTTCTGGATGAACTGCTCTTGTAAAAAGAATATTGTTTAATTTTCATTTTGAATTAAAGACCTGGAAAGCTGAGTAATACAGAGGCTAATGCTGAGCTGAGCTGTGCTGCTGCTCCTCTGAGGGCCATAAAAATGTATTAAAACAGGAATTATTTTGTACACTGTGCTGTACTTCAACATTTAATTCTCAGCAGGCTATAAAATCACTTCCAGGATAATAAAATTACAAAAGAATTTTAATTTCATTTTCAAACCCTTATCGTTACAAATTATTAAGAGAAGATGCTTAGAAGAGATGACTAGTAATATTTCTACTCTGGATCTTCTGACTGGCAATGGCTTTTTGACTGAATTACCCACAAAAGCTTTTGTAGATGAGACATAGTGTAGAAGATCCTAATATATGCAGCTGGCTAGGTCTGTTCATGCATTGTAAAGACAATGCTGTCAGAAAGGGTTCCAATGGGAAACAGCATTAGCAGTCAAAAAAATAATAACAAATATCAGTACAGTGGTAGTTTACCTTAAATGACATATGTAACAAAAGGACAAAACAAAATCATATACTTTTGAGCATCAGATCAATAAAAAAAGGTAAGTCTATGACAACTATGTCTTGGTGCTATTTAAAGGGGAAGCCAGAAAAACATCTCCAACAACAAAGTTTTTTCCTGTGATCTGCAGGGTTGATTTCTTTTTCCCTTGGGCCAAAATTCCAGCCAAATTCTCATTAAGACTAGTGGAGATGTTTTAAGTTCAGGTCCCCTTCTGAAAGTTATATGCTGGCAGAAGCAGGCCTTATAGGGTTGAAGCAAAAATTACTGGCCTGTTACACAGCTGATCATAATGAAATGATCTCCCTCTTGCTTAAATTCCATGACTCTATGCTCTTCTTTCATGAACAAGGAGTGCAGGACTGGACCTGTAAAACATTTTGAATTCCTGCACTTTAAAAATGCTGGCTTGAGCTAAAGTTAAAGGCTAGGCTATCTGACTCTCAGTAAAGCCCCAGCATATGAAGGGAAGCTCCTCAAGGATCGGAGAATGGGAATTCCAAGAAATAGTCTCTCCAGGAGTGGATTTCTGTAGGGGGAGCAATAACAGTACCTAAATTGTGTTAAAGTGCCTATTTCTAGACAAAGTAAAACCCAAAATGCTCTCAAAATTCCCTGGACATCTACCTAATCAAAGCTTCCCATACATGTTTCAGAACACCCTGTCAGAGCACACATAACTCACATAGCCTCAAGTCCAATGCAAAGCACAACACAGCAGGTCAGTTTTGTTCGCAGGGAGCAAAGAAGCGAAGAGTGGAAACCACGAGACTATGTGTAAGGGTCAAAGCCACCCTCTCACTGGGGAGACAGGAGCCCTGAATTTTAGACCAGTTCAGCCTATGTGGTCTAATGCTTCGGTTTGCCAGGAAAGGCCTCTAATTGCCAAGTTCAAGGCAAGGAAGAGACAGGACCACTCTTTACCCTTAGGAAGGCGGGCTCTTTTGCAGATAGGAATGCAGGAGCGTTGAGGTAAGAGGGAGAGCAGGCAGGTGGGAGTGACAGGCTTGTCCTGCCTCTCTCAGCAGCTCTCAGCCTGGCCCAGTGATGGCTGGGCACCTGTGGGGGAGCTTCTGAACCCACCACAAGCTGAAGAACTTCATAGGGAGGTATGATTTGCATTTCCTTTAAGACACTGGATAAATTGTGTCTGTGATTTATGAGCTGCTTCATAAGCAGTTTAGCTACCCCTGCAGCTGTGTTGTAACATGAGAAGGAAAATAACCAGAGGTCTTAACCTCATCTCTTCACTGGATCATCTCAGTACAAAGCAGCCTTACTCATGCTTCACAGTTTTGCAGTCATCCAGTAGTAACGAAGTGAGATTCCTAAGTTTTGATCCCACTGCAGTTTGTGCATCTTATCCAATGACTCATAGGAAGAAATTGTTGAAGGACAGGGACCACGTGAGAACAAAGGCAAAGTGAAAAGTCTGTAGAGCTGGACACTGTCTGAGCTTGCAGCTGAACTTTCCCACAACCCTGGTCAATGCTTCAGGCCCTGCCTCCTTTGGAGAACTAAGAATCTAAAACAGAGGTGCAGAAAGAAGGGAGGCAACAGAAGATATAATGTAAATGTGTTTGGGTTGTTCGCTTCAGAAATACAGCTACACTACTCAGTTTTGCAGTGATTTATACCTGTTTAGCAGATGCCTGTTCTAAGTTCTCATGAGTCATGTGTGCCAACCTCTTCCCAAATAAACCGTGCCGATAAGCCGCAAGAGTGTTCTTCCAGCTGGGGACATAAGCCATATTTCATTTCTAGTGTAATACTACAGTATTCTGTGTTTAATAAATTTCCTTCCTTATTTTATTTAGTTTAGTACAACTTGCTAGCCTAACATAGTTAAATTTATGTGTCACATTTATTTATACCTTTCAAACGGCTCCACTGCATATCTGCAATGAACACTAAAAGAGAAGTGGTTCCAGAAGCTGTTCAGGCGTCTCTTTATTTGTGCCAAGTTCCACATTATATTTATCTCTCAGCTATCACCCAAACACAGGCTCAGTTCATACTAAACACCTTTTCTGCTTCCACAATATTTTGTTATTTCATCAATAAAAATGAACTACAAATTTCCTTTACCTTTCTGTCATCTGTTTTTACCAGCACCTCTTCACTTCCTTTTTCTTTCTTTGCTTTATTCATCCTGATGTTACCAATCTTCACAGGCATAACTCCCTTCTGCCCACCTTTCACTGGGGTTATGTAAGCCAAGTAAGCACAGCACTAATTAAATTAAATGCTAAGCGATGCCACACTCTCTTATGGGAGGGGACCCCATTATTGGTCGTAGCAAGCAATAAGAAGATAAATAAGAAATGGAAGTGATTTTACAAAAAATAGGCCAACAATGAAAAAAATATGATTAACGTCCACAATTAACTTCTGCATTTTGACTCCTCCACTTCCATTCAAAACTGTGACCACTAAGAATATCACTGATATACTCTCGAAGCTGTACTAGCCGTGTTGTTCTCTTACCTAAAAAAGTGAGGTCTTTCATAGGTGAGATTCACCAGCCTATTTGGGTTCATTTGAAAGCAATCAGGCTTCTGAAGGTTCCTTGAAGTATATATGGATGGTGGTTCCACTTGGAAGAGAAAATACACTGGGAGACATAAAAACTGCCAAAGAAAAATGAAGGTGGCTCACAGCTGCATAGTTCACAGCTGATTTCTATTAGCCCAGGAAATGTTGGGGAGCAGGTAGCTTTCTAAAGCTATTATGCATAGGATGGGTTTGCTGATTAAACGGGAAAAGCTTTTTGTCAGTTATTCTCTGGCAATGTCAACTGTTGAAAGACACTTCTGTCAAAGGGTTCTTCATCCCCACATCAGCTCAGTGTAAGCAGGCATCTGGCCTGGCTGTCAAAGATACAGGGACCCAACAGGAAATATGTTACATCCTAGAGTCCAGGTGTCTGGAAAAGCCAGTGTGATTTAGGTATTAGAATAAGGATTTCAGAAAGAGTTTTCTGTAGCAGCCATGCCAAATGCTCAATGCCAAGTGCTGTGCTGTGTCACAAGGTTCTTTATCCCCATTTGCCTAGGGTGGCACATATAACCTTGCCATGTCACTTCTGCCAGTGACAGCTTTTTCTGCCAGTCATTCAAAGTTCTCCAAAAGAAAAAAAAAAGAAAACGGTAAGAAAAAGCCAGAGGCTGAAAAAAGAAGGTGATGATAAACCTGCAAACTGCTGCTCACAAAATTATCACCCTCCTCCCCCAGTCACACCCCTGCAACACTGGAATAAGAAGGAACTGTTTTCTGCCCTCATGGTCAGTGTGGGACCTCACTGCCTGGTGAGCTCTGCTGGGCTTCACAGCCATGCAGCTGCAGCTGCCCCTCACAAGCAGGAGCCCACAGAAAACTGGACCATCATGAGCCTGAGGGAAGGAGGAGAGGAGGCCTCCACCTCCTCAATAAATCTGTGCCCGATCACCCTATAGACACACGTGTTCTATGGGGATCTACTTGAGTCCTGAAGCATGTCTCTCCCTCACTGAGTTTTCGGTGTTTCGTGCACCTGGGCTCTCTCATGGCTGGGTCTTCTAGGCAGAGGCAACACTCATGTTGTTCCCAAGCCTACACTTACATGGAGCTTGAACGATCTGCCACTCAGGCCAGATTTTAAAGATTTATGTGAAAGTTCTCATTTATTATGACTTTGAGAGAGTGAAGGAGTTGACATTTACACAACTATGAAAATCTGAATCAGCACTCTTTAAAATGTGTTGCTTGCATCTCAGACCTGATGTTTCTGGTTTTCTGTGGTCTCAGATAGATCTTTAGAATGCCGAATATTCAGTTTGCATTTTTACATTCTCAGTAAAATCCATAAATTTTAAGTTGGAAAGTAACCATTAAGATTATCTTGTTTCACTTTCAGCAAAACACAGCCACAGAGACCTCTCAGTAATTTCTGGGGAAAAACCCATAATTTCTGTTTGAACTGTGGCATATGTTTCAGAGAGACATTCAATCCCGATACAAAGAGTTCACATAGTGAAGAATCAACCACATTCCTAGGTAAGTTGTTCCAATGTTTAACTACCTTCCATTTAAAAATGTGTTCCATATTTCAAATTAAATTTGTCTTGCTTCAGCTTCCAACTGCTGAATCTCATTATGTTTTTCTTCTGCTAGATTAAAGAGCTAGCTGTGAGAAATCTGTTCCTCAGGTAGGTACTCACAGACTATGATCAGCCATCCCTTAACTTTCTCTTCAACAAACTAAGTAGATGAAGCTTCTTAAGTTTCTCAGTATGAAATATGTTTTCCAAACCTCAAGCCTTTCATTTTTCTTTACTGAACCCCTTACTTATTCAGAATGCTTTTTGAAGAGAGGCATCAGAAATGGTCATGCTTTTTCAGTTATGATCTCTTTAGTAGTATACAAAGAGATAATAGTGCCTCTCTATTCTTAACTGATATTCCCATGCTTGTACAGCCAAGACTCATTTAACCTAACATACTGAAAGCAAAGATTCAGCTGCTTATATTTCATGGCCTGCAGATCTCTTCCACCATCACTGCATTCTTGAATAGTCTCTTGTTCTGGAATACTAATCTACACTCTTGGTTTTCAAATATATGACCACAAATGATTACATTTATAGTTGATTAGGAATTTTTGTTTCAGATGACTAGTAGAAAAAACATCATCTCCCATATAATCTATTTTTTTCCTGAAAAAGTTATTTTTTTATAAGTGTGTTATTTGGTAGGAAATTCTAATCAAACATTTAGAACTAAAATGATATGAACATTCAGTATAATTTACATGGCTCTCCTTACAATGAATTCCCTTCCAGGAATTACTGTTCATGCCCCAATTCTGTCAGCCAAGTTCATGATAGCTTGCACCTTACCATTATGCAGTATCAACCCAAATTGTCTGATAGCACTCAAATGCTGCATTGCTGGGGGAATTCCTTGTTTTCTGCTGTTTTTTGTGACCTCTCAGTTAAAGCCTTTTCAGCCCTTGTATTAATTTTAGGTCTAGTCAGTCCTATTCATGAGAATGCTATGTTAAAGTTAGTCCCTTATGGAAGTCAAATCTGTTACATTACAGGTTTGTTCGACAGGATCTGTTTTCTACAAAACCCACACTAGTTGGCATTAATTATATAACCATTCTTTAACTCCTGACAGATCATGTTCCTTATTATCTTTTCCAAGATTTTGTCAGGAGTGATTTCAGGGGAACAAGATACAGTTTATCAGATCATCCTTTCAAAAGCTCAACACACCTTCTGAGACTTTCATAGTATTACAGGATTTGTTAAAAATCAAGATCAATGGTTATGAGAGTTCCTTGACCAATTTTTTTCTGAATGAGAAAGCCCCACTGATTTAAATTAGCCTTTTTCAAAATAGTTATGTAACACATTGTCATAGGGTCTTTACAATCTTTTAGGAATGCCTCTCGTTTAGTGAGATCTGACATACAGTAGAACAAGACAGGTGCTTAGAGAGGCTAGGATGCTGTTGGATGAGCATAAACACAGAAGATTGATCTCCTCAGTAAGATCATATCCTTCAGGATCTTATTTCAAATCAGTCAATAGTTTTATGGTATTTCCACATTTCCCACTGAATACAAATGGGAGACAAATGTATCTGGAGGAGGTGAATAATTGTGCTGCTAGATATTCTTCCTATTGCTGAACTGCTTCTGCAGATCTACTTTTAGGCATAGACAACATTTTTGAACACGTAAGAGAATCACAGGTAGGAGAACACCTGCTTTGCTTATAAAGTCCAAGGGCAAGCTGTTGGAACAGTGTGTCATCCAAAAAAATAATATTTGTATTTTATCCACACAGCCATCCCCTCTCATTGCTACTGTTCCTGCTAAGGAAGGTGTCAGCTACCAGATCACAAGGAGTGTTTAGACCCTCTCTTCACCCACCTAAGAGACCACTCCCATCTCTGCCTTTTAATTAAGTTATTTCACCCTCACTTAATTTTGCCTACACTTCTGAGAAGCTTGGAAATAGATCTGACCAAAAAAACCAATTTTTGATTAATCTGGGCAGTATCTTTTACCTTTTCACTCTTTTTTTTTACATTGTTAAAAATAGCTCACAAAGAAAAATAAAAAAAAACACCCATTCTTCACATTAAAATAAAACATAGGGTTTTGGGCAATTTTTTCCTTGCCTCCTTTAACCTTTCTGACAGAAATTCTGTTCTCTTTACCATGGAAAAATGTAGGTCATAGTAACTAGGTCCTTATATAAAAGGAAAGGAAAAAGGCACTTTGTGAGCCAAAGATGAAGAAAAAAGGCACTTTTGGCAAAAAGTACCATCTCCCAAAGCAAAAATCCATCTGCTGGGATGTCAAGACTATACACTAGCTTGACTACTGGCATGTATTGATTTTTCAAAAGTATGTGGCTTTTGCCAGCTATTCCCTTCCCTGCTAAACTCAGCTTTACCCTCTTGAATTCACTCCGTGCCACCTTTATTTGCATTTGTCAGTAAGGGGAACAACAATAGACAAAAAGGAAATGTTTGTGTCATCCACACAAGAATTCTGCTCAGGCTCATTTGTGTTACCTCTTGGATATATTGCAGGTACTTGAATTTGAGATGTACCCGTGGAAAAGTCGGTGAGACTCCTCAGCTGAGAGCCTTTCATGAAAAGGGTAGATGCTCTCCTGATCTGTTGTAGTACCCTAGGGTCCAAATCCAACTGCCCCTCTGTTTCTTGCAGGTGAATCTGAAGCAGCATCGAAACAAAAGGCTCAAGGACTATTGCTGGAGTCATGCAGTACCAGCAGAGATATTGCACTTCTGTCAGTGGACACAACAACAAATGCCCATCAATATAAGCATCATTTTTACTGATCCATATCCAGCTCTGATACCCAGATTAGTACATTAATTTCAGAAAGGCTAGAAAACATCTTAAAGGGAAAACAAAGGGGAAGATACTAAGCGGTAAATGTTCAGCACAGTGCGTGGTAATTGACTTAGCCATGCAGTTCCCATTACTGTTAATAGGAATCAGATGGCTAACTCCCAGTGCTAAAAATGTTCTTTTAAATAGATATCTGCATGAGCGCCAAGCTCAAAGCATCAAGGTAGCATAAACTACCAATGAGGAAGAAACAAACACTGAAGGCATTTGCTGAAGGCATCAGGAGAGGTTATGGAAGGACTTACAAAACTGGGGCAAAATTATACTATGAGATCATTTACTGGAAGTAGTTTTCAAATAAATCGGATAAGGTTTTAGAGAACAAAGTGTGCACTGGCTGAGAGGATGTCCCGATCCAATATCGGGAGCGTTTCGTTACGATCCCAAGGACGACATTAAGACGCTATAACCGGTCAAATATCGTACAACCCCTTGACTTTATTTTCCACAAAGCGGGGAGAAAAGGTGGGGGAAAGGTGAAGGGGAGAGGAGAACAAGGGCAAGGGGAAAAGAGAGAAAGCTGGAAAAGGAGAAAAGGAACTAGCTACCGCCACTCCGAGTCCGATGATATTCCGCTGACTCCGTTCGAGATCTTCAGTCGTTGCAAGTCCGCCCCGGCGGCGATGGTGGTGGCGGCCATGGCCCGGCCGCAACAATCACGGAGTTTGGCACAGAGGCAGCCGCTCCGCGGGGCTCCTTCCCCCCTTTATTCACACAGTTTGCAGTTTTTGTAGGTTCTTGCCCCGCCTCTGGGGGGGGAGGTGCTTCCTCACTTCCCATGCAGATTAGCTGTCGTGTGCAGTCCGCCCTCCCGGAACCTTCCAGAAAGGGGCTGGGGGCTTCTGGGATTCTTCTGCTCAGGCGCAGATTGCAAATGTGTACGTGCGGTTCGTGCCAGACGTGCTGTTCCCCTAGAAGCCTTCTTCTGCCCTTTTTGCACCTTTTTTTTCCCCTGCGCAGGCACATGAGGTTGTTTACCTCTAAACTGTGGAGAAGATGGTTTCTTTTGTTCGAGGCAGGATGTTCAATGCCAGGAAATGGCGGTGCAGTGGCAATGTTGAGACAAAACTGCATTTAGTACCGGTTCTCTACAGAGTACAAGTCTTCAAAGGCAGGGGAGTAGCTGCGCTTCTCCAGAAGGTACTAGGAGAATAGTGGTAGGCTACGAGAAGGCCACGCAGGAGCACAAGGCCTTGCTTGATTTGCTGGCAAGGAGACTCCACAAAGACATTTAGAGGCAGGACTGAAAAAGGCACGGCTGTAGTCAGTGATTTGCTAGCCTGGCTCACTAGCCAGAACCTCCCTAGAAGAGCTCCTCCCTATAGAATTTTAGCACAAATATATATTGCAACATATATATTTTTTCAATGAAATTTCAGAATGCAGAAGTGACAGTCAAAGCAAAGAGCAGAAGTTAAAGTTTTTGAAGCTCAAACCAATATTTTGTTACTATTATTTTTTATAAACGTATAAATATATATATATTACACTTACGATTTGGGAATCAGCTTTGCTGAAACCAGGGACAGCAGACCTACAGTCTGGAACTGTATCAATGTTGTACATTAGTTATTACATATATTTGTTAATAAAACTATTTCAATTTTTATAGAATAATTATGCCCAGGCTGTCAAATGTGTTTACATCAGTCATCAGCATCAAACAGCTAAACAAGGTTCAGGGTTTGAAGAATAGGGACCTCAGCTTACTCAGTTGCCATGACACACAAAGTGGGAAATTGATGCCAAAGTCTGGACATATGACTGATCTACACAAAAGAAAAAGAATCATAACAAAATATAGAGTATTCTGAAGCTGAAATAGAGTTTTTACTTGAAGGCAAAAGAATAATCAGTCAGTATCAAAGTCCTTTCAGAGACAGGATTTTGGATACACTTTCTGATTCTGTCAAGTAATCTTTCTTAGTTGGGCTGAAAGAGTTCGTTCTGTTGTTCAGGTATGAGCTGTGAATGATAGTTACTTTCCCTGCTGTTTACAAAACAGACAGACACAGTTATAAAAGGAAAAAAAGATATAAAGGCGGGGGGAATACCGCTTGTATTGATGTTCTCAGGCTCCATGGCAGCTGTCTAGTTACAAATGGGCTTTTCTGGGCTGACAAAGATGATTGTAAAGCTCTTACCCCAAACTTCGTCTTGCTCATACCGTTCAAATAGGCTGACTTGGTTGCTCTCCTTGCTCAGCCTTGTTCAGCCAGGCCCTTTGATCTTGTCCTGGATATGCCATGAAATTACCTGGGGGAAGGGCTATTGACCTACTCAGGCATCTGAATTCTCAGCCTTAGCATGGAAGAGACTGTTCTGGCACTGTCACACACTCACCCTCTCACCACCCTCTCAGCACCCACTCCACAGTCACCCCAGTGTGCCCAGTCAGGAGAGGCCTCAGGTCCAATTACAAGGCTGAGCATGTACCCTGCATGAGCACAAATGCTGCATTCATACTAGTAGATAAAATGGGCTGAAGACAAATAGCACAGCACGGCTCCTGTCCATATTCCTTTTCCCTGCAAAATGAGGTGAGCACATAGCACCTATTAGGACTGTCCCAGGCCTGTGTTATCCCTGCAGCCATGTCCAGAAATTGTCTGGGAGAATGTTAGCTGGCCCTGGCCAAAAACATCCTAACAGCATGATTGCTGCTGATGTGCTAACAACGCTCAAGGCTGTCTCTGGCCTGGTTTAATTTACTTGCATAGACATAACCAAAGAGATTGATCCAGGGATCTAATCTGGAGAACTGCAAATGAAATGCCACATGTTGGCTGCAAAAGAGTGACTAAGAGCTGAGAGCCTGAGGTACGACCTTTTCTGTAAGCATTTGGTCACCATGGCCAGAGATTTTAAACAGAGAATAATTTTGAAACTACACTGGATTCAAAACTGAACTAAGTTGTCTATATAGCTTAGCTGTACCTCTGAGGTCAGATATCTGAATATCTATATGACCAAGATCCACAAAGGACTTCAGGGTAGTAAAACCAAGTCATTTTTCTTGGTGCGGATGTTTCTCTCATTCTTCTCAAGAGCACAGGACTGTGCCCTCCCAGCAGCATGCTCTCAGCACTGGGTCACAGAGTATTTCTTTGTTTACGCCCTTTCTGGTTCCACTATCCTTACATTAGTTTCAGCATTGTGGTTTGGACTCCAGTGCTTCCCACCCTAGCCTGGTCTCTGCTTTGTAGGCTAGGACACTCTCAGGAATGTAAGCAGTACAGTTTTAAGCCCCCAAAACCCCTGTACTCAGAAGTTACACTTCCTAGGCAGGCACTATAACCACTGAACATTATATAAAAGGTGGACAGCCCTTCCTCTGGCTAGGTATCCACAGAGAGAAAACGAGTTAGCAAACTATCTCCACAGGGATGAGTTACTCCCACAGCCCAGGAGCTTGGTTTTGTCTGCAAACCCTAGTTTCACAGAGGTGCCTAATTTTAGGCTGCGGGTAAATCTCTGAGAAAAGAACATTTCTGAACATTTGCTACTGGCTAGTTTTGGCTTTCCCCCAGTCAGTGTCCCACTTTCTCCTTCCATTTCACGGGGCCATGGGTGCCCACTTTGACTCCACAATCTCCACTTCTGAAATAGCATGACTTAGAAGCACTGCAAGGCCCACGTTTCTCTGTGTATTTGGGTCTGCGTGTCCTTGCTTCCAGTTCCCTCTCTACTGAATATCAAAAGCCATTTAACAGGCCAGTGAGCTTGGTCCTTTCAAGTCAGCCGGAAATGAGTTGCCCTCAGAAACCATTTTTCCCTTTTGTCCTCTCATCAGGATTTTGCAGTTATCCTTTTTCATTCCTAACTGTGGCTATTTAGAACTTGAGTCTTTTATACTGATATGTCACTGCCACAGAAGTGGGCAGATTTGATTATCTTTCTGATCCTTGTAAGTAATCTCATTTCAAACTCTAACCTCCCACCGGCACCTGCTCCTTTTGACATCAAAGCCAGCTCTTTATCACGGAAGTAGCTTAGCCTTATGGCAAAATTATCGATTGCAGATGACTTATATGCTCTTCCTGCTGTGTTCTATCAAAAGCTGATCCACTCTTTTGTTGCTTCTTTTGAAAATGAGGTTGAATTTGTTACTGTTCTCAAGCAGCTGGCTCTGTGCTGGCTCGTAACTTCTCAGGAATTGTCTCCATCTCTCTTCTTTTGGTTTTCCCACTTCCCTTCTTTACCCCCTGCACCATTAATGTATGCTGCCTCAAAGGCACGCTGATGCAACACCCAGAGTTCTGTTTTTTTCGTGAGATTTCTGCCCGTTTTAAATCTCTGTCCAAACTGTGTAAGGTCGCTGGGCTCAGTAGATCAGCTTTCAGTGCTATGTTCTAGAAAATAGCCCTCCTGTTGGAGAACAAGCAAGCTCTCCCTCTAAATCTCAGCATACCGCCAGCTTTACTTCCTACCTCAGTCTCTCAGGCATAGGCATTTCAGGGGAGGGAGTATCTCTTACAGTCTGTCTGAGCAGTGACTTGTGGCACAGAGATCCAGTTCTGGTCAATACTCATGGCTAGTGTCCTTATGCTAGGATTGCCATATATGCTATCTCCTAACAGTCTCACCAAGATCTTAAATGACAATTTATCACAATTGACAAGTTCTCAGTTTTTAGACAATAGGTCTAATTCATCTAGCTGTGATCAGTTCCCTTTCCTAGTAGAATTTCTTCTATTTTGGCCAGAATCCAATCATTCTTTTCTGGGACTAATGATGCATTGAATGAATGTATCTGTTTACCAACGCCAACCTCTTCTATCAAATAAAATTACTTTTGCTACTTTTATGTACTCGACAATTTTCTTAGACTTTTCCTAAAAGGGTAATGACAAGTTTGATACTGTAAGCCAAAAAATTAAATAACTACCTTATGTTCTAGCTTCAAGATCTTATTTTAAGTAGTCTATCCTTCTAGCTTTTAGCAATTGCTCCTGACAGCCTTTCCCCTTCGGTGCTTTATTCCATTCAATTTCATTTACAATGTTCTGCCTGCTCCCAATGTATTAGGGAGTAAGTGACCATTGAACATAAGACCCTTCAAATCAAGGTTGAGCTGCAGAGCAAAACAGAGAGAAAAGAAGCTTGGGAACGTTTTCTGATCCCTTATATAAAAGGCCTCAAAAGTGGGGTTTCCCCACAATTAACTCCAACCCATGTCTAAATTAGAATTTGTCTCTAGTTGCAAGATTGGCATAGCTTTGTAGTGTCTGGCTGATGATATTGCACAGGATGAAATGTGAGCTATGGGAATGTTAAGTTTTAGTCTGTACATCTGGCAAATCAGAACTACATTTGGGGGATAAGAGACTTCTGTGTTCTATAGGAAGAACTGCCTGCCTAGTAGGTTTCCCCTGCTGAGAATGATACTGCAAACTACAGCCCTAGACCCCTATGTTCAGGAACGACTACTTAACTTAATGTCTCCATTATCATCTGCCTTTGTTCTCAGAATGTGGAATTATCTCTGTTACTGCTTTGGCTCATTTTTTTGTAAAAATGCTGATGATGCAACATCACGACAATTGGGAATGCTGAAGTTTTAGGACTAAATAAGAATAAAGTCTATCAGAGAATAGGTCTCAAAGGGTTTTATTGTAGTAAAACAACAAATGCTATGCTCAGAAGCATATACCCAAAACAAAATACCTTGCTAACAGTAAATGGAAACCTTCTTACAAATCCTGCATATAGAGGCCCCTGTATAAAATTACTGTGAATCTTAATCTCTAGAGAATTAACAGATATATTGAAGGATCTTTTGGCTAAGAGTGATATCTTTGAAAAATGAAGACACATAAAATAAGTTAACATTTATGTGTATTTATAGAAAGAAAAACAGAATAAGCACATATATGTGCCTATTATACTGAATCTTTTCTCCCTTGCTTTTAACGTGTCAGTTGCCTCCATTGAACAAAAGTTTTTTCAGAGAAGAAACTCCATCTACATATAAATGTGTGTAACACAGAACAGTGTGTCCTCTATTTCATTACTGGGTCTTTAGGTTTCTGGTATACCACAAATGTAGAAAGCGTGATACCACTAACAGGAAACAGTGCTTTCTTATTAGTTACACAGATTCGAAAACCTGGAAAATTTGGAATACTTACGATTTCAGGCTGAATATTGAGCATAGACCTTGCATGTAGATTAAACAGTTTGTGATGCTGTTCCAAACTTAGTTTTTCAGCTCATAGTGTATGATTTTTCTTTTCTTTTATATTATTACTAGCATAAATAATCCAAGCATTAGACACAACCATCCCATTTGTACCAGTTTGCAAGGGTTATACTATAATCAAGTTCAGACATTTAACATGACACACATAATTTGAGACCATTAAAATTCTGGGTTAAATCCAAAACTGATTTGTAGGAGGCAAAAGTTAGGCTCTTTAGATATAATTGCACCCTCAGGAATGAAATAAAGTATAATGAGGTGAAAAGGTATAAGTTAGACTAAAATATATGCTCACCTTTCAAGTTCTTTACAGCTTAAATGCAAAGCCCATTGAAACGAAATTAAATTTTCCTGAATTCAGTGGCATTTGGATTCAACATCAACATAAAATGCTTTATATGTTACTTTAGAGGAATTAAATACATCTAGGGAAAATAAGGGATCCTAAGAACTGGCCTAATGTTGTCACACTGTTAAACCTGACAAAAAGGTGGTATGTCAGATCTTGTCACTTTCTTGCTTGGCTAAGTAGGGGCTGAGTGTGACAATCATCATCAGAATGCTAAGGCTGCTCTCTTGTATAGAGGATCGATCAAGCACTTGATGCTATTTTGCATTTGGGTGCAGATATATCCATTGGTATGCTTCCCCTTCCCCTCTGGAAGATTTTCTCGTGGCTAACTACACCTCAAAAATATCAGCTCACATTTCAGTTTCATTCATGACAAAAAAACAGGCACAAACTGCCAAAGCCTAAATTTCCCACCTTTGGTTGTATCTAATAAAAGATTCCTAGCATTCTTAGCACTGGTATGCATCATTACTCGTCATTAGCAGTACCACCGTTCAAACTGGTGCAGACACAGAAAGCTACTCCATCATACCCAGATCAGACCAGTGGCCTGTTCAGTATATGCTGAGATCAGATCTGTATCCATATATTTCTTGCTGGCCCTGCTGTGTTTCACTAAACCTAGCAGGCACTGCCAGTTTTAGCTGAAAACTGTATATTTCCAGGCTAAGAGCAGCTTTTAATGGTAACTCCATCATGAAGTGCTGGTCTTCCTTGTCCAAAACCACTATTTGGAGACTGGAAAAGTGAGTTTGGCAAAGTAGGTGAAATGAAGGAAACTGTCCTGGCTTGAGCATCCCATTTACCTTGCAGGTTTAACATAAGGCAAAAGTTTGCGATCCCAAATTCTATCCGTGTTTTCAGTGATTAGCCTGCCAAGAACACCAGTGGCAGCAGCAGCAGGAAACAACATAGCTATTCCTTGGGTGCAAATGGAGGGTGAAAGGCAATGCAGAGTATGGGCCTTGATATTGAATGCGCCCTTGCAGTACGCAGTACACAGGAGGTAGGTCAAGGTGTTTGCTAGAGGCACATGGGAATCAGAGAGCTGCTGTGCAACTGCACATTACTACCATTACAGCTCCTAACACTTGATCCAGGAACTATAATGTGCTCTGCGGTACAAATGGAAGAGAAACAGTATGTTAGAAAGAGATTTCTCTGTCTGCCTGAGTGTGAAACACAGCAGGAACCAAGACCTGCATAACATTCACAGATGCCTCTCTCAAGACAAAGCAGTTTTCAGTTCCCAGTCTTGTGGAGTGCCATTTGACATCTGCTCACATCACACTTTTGGATCCTATGCAAGAGATTGCTGATCCTTACCTCTAGGTATTTCTTCACTGCACAGTGAAGATGAAGAAGACAATGAACATGAAGAAGAGCTTGTTACATGCTGCAGAGACACTGAAGCTGAGAGTGATCAGAAAGCCAGAGGCAGGACAGTCCAAGTCGCACAGATCTCAGAAAGTTAATCTACCTGTGCATTCAAGCTACTAGTTCTGCTCTGCGCTGTGTGGTCAATGCTAACTCTACTGCACAAACAGGGACATGTCCTGGACATCTGCTCAGTTGCAGCAATTCGTGAACACAGCTGTCAACAAAATGAAAAAATGTGGGTTTATATTTGATATAGTTCCAGTCAGATAGCAACCATCCCCATCATCCAGCTCAGTGTAAAACAAATTCAGTAAAATGTTCCAGAAGAATCTGAGTATTTAATACGGATGTATGTGTATGTATTATCTATGTTTGTGGGGGTTAAATATATAGATATAATTGAATTGCCATGAGAACCATGTCTAGCCCTTTTATCCTATTCCTTCCGGCTTGATTTTTCTTATGAACGAATTTTGGAGATGGAACAATGGCTGACCCTAGGAAATCCACTCTTTTTTGAACATAACTTCAAAAACTGTAGTTTAAACACTCCCAAAGCTCACAAAGCCAAGTAGCTGATTGGTGGCATTTCCAACACATCTTTGAAAAGTCTAATGAACGTTTGAATAAAAATGGGAGTTATTTTAGTATTTATTTAATCTAAAGTGCCCTGGGAGTGGGAATCAGTGACTCCCATTTTATTGCTCAACCTTTCCCTTAATTCTATTCACATGTTTGTCAGCAGCATTGAGCCTCCTGATATTTGCATGAGATGTTGGCTTTTTACAAAATTATTCCATATTAGAATAGAGTTTCCAAGCTTTTTGTGCCTCTTTAAAATTAATTCTGACCTTTCCCCACTCCTCACACTGAAAACATACTGTTATCCCAAACTAGACATTTTGTGCGAACACTGATGGAAAAGTTATATTAACCACTGTTTGTCTGAAGGCTAGCAGAGCCCTTTGAGATGCAATGTCACCCAGATATTTTTCTTCCCTTCTTTCCAAGTTATTTCATCACAGACTGCCTCCTCTGTTGTGAAATTTACACTGTTACCAGAGAATGACCTGGATGATTCTCTTGGACCACTTGACTTTAATTTCTACTTCTATAACAGTGGATATATTTTGGACCATTGTCCATGTGTGTGTGCATACAAGCATGTTTTCCATTTGGCTGTTTATTTCGGAAGAAGGAAAATGATGCTTAACTAGTTCATTAGATCCCATACCTGGTTCTCAGACTGAACTCTACAAATGAAACCAAATCAGATATGTTTCATGGACAACAAATGAGTACCCAGTTGATTAAGAAGCATTTAAGGATGCTTTTAGGATTCCTTAACCACTTAGGAGTCCATAAACCCATCTCGTGCCACTGACAGGGGCTTACATTTATGTGCATTGGTGGAAATAGCTCAGTATTTCTATACTCTAATATCCTCATCCTCCAGGGCTTCCAGGATCACAGGAATCCCAGGGTCCATTTTTCCTTTATTGTGACCATAAGTTTTTAAGGAAGCTTAATTTTCCAAACACAACCAGTAAACAGATTAGATCATTTTTTTAGATATTGGTTGGGAAATGCATGTGTGTTCAACATACACACACAAACACATCTGCTGGAGCACTGGACCTGTGGGGTTTTTCTTCATTTTAACACTTAATTCTTAGTCTGCAGTGCTTAAGTCCTTAGGAAATGAATTGAAGGGAAGCATTTTTCTGTTATATGTGGCAATCTGCATCCACATTCCTGTAACAAAATCTGTGTCTTTAAGAAATAGGTTATGTAGTTTCCTTTCCCAGAAATATTCTTGCTTACTGTTACTATTATCAGGATTTCCTAAAAGAGCATAAAAGATTTAGGTGCCCAGACCTTAATGAAATTAAGTAAAATGTATGCTCCAAACGCTTGTGGACTGTGTCCTGATCCAATATCGGGAGGGTTTTGTTACGATCCCAAGGACGACATTAAGACGCTATAACCGGTCAAGTATCGTACAACTTTTTAACTTTATTTTCCACAAAGTCGGGAGAAAAGGTGGGGGAAAGGCGAAGAAGAGGCGAAGGGGAGAGAAGAACAAGGGCAAGGGGAAAAGATAGCAAAAGTTGGAAGAGAAGAAAACAAACTAGCTACCGCCACTCCGAGTCCGATGATATTCCGCTGACTCCGAGATCTTCAGTCGTTGCAAGCCCCCCCCCAGCGGCGGTGGCCACGGCCCGGCCGCGACGAGCGTGGAGTTTGGCACAGAGGCAGCCGCTCCGCGGGGCTCCTTCCCCCCTTTATTCACACAGTTTGCAGTTTTTGTAGGTTCCTGCCCCGCCTCTGAGGGGGGAGGTGCTTCCTCACTTCCCATGCAGATTAGCTGTCGTGTGCAGTCCGCCCTCCCGGAACCTTCCAGAAACGGGCTGGGGGCATCTGGGGTTCTTCTGCTCATGCGCAGATTGCAAATGTGTACGTGCGGTTCGTGCCAGACGTGCTGTTCCCCTAGAAGCCTTCTTCTGCCCTTTTTGCACCTTTTTTTTCCCCTGCGCAGGCACATGAGGTTGTTTACCTCTAAACTGTGGAGAAGATGGTTTCTTTTGTTCGAGGCAGGATGTTCAATGCCAGGAAATGGCGGTGCAGTGGCAATGTCGAGACAAAACTGCATTTAGTACCGGTTTTCTACAGACTGTCTTGAAAATTTCAGTTTTCATATATAATAAATGAGGCACTGTTAACTATTGCTGACTAACATCATTAATGTTTGCTTTTCCAGAGGAGCGTGATGACAGAACTGAGTCTAATCTTAGGGTGGCTTTGAGAAAGAAGAGATGGAGTTAGTGACCTTACCTGAGTCTGTGACCTTTGGTACTTAAAAGGCAAAGTAGATAAAAAAAACGTTAAATGAGGAATGGATGGCCTTTTCCTCACAGACTAAAATGCTTTCCCCTTGATGCAAAAGGAAATTGTGATGGAAATCTGGGACATCCTGAAATCTTAATGCAGGAATAGGGCTTCTGAGGCACAGTTCGTAACAACCACCAGAGCTGGCCCGCAGCTTGCTTCTTATTAAAGCATTAATGAAGTGTTGAATTCCAGGGACAGAACTGCCTTACATTTTAGGCATTATTTTTTTCTTTTTGGGCAACCACTGACCCTGAATTCACACTTGTGTACATTTTGGATTTGTTTACTATATGGGACAGCATTGGAGTCTTCCATCTGCTTAATTAGTACATTTTGGTTCAGTGATTTGAATTGTGTGTTACATTGCTTATTTCCTTTGGATGTCTTCAAAGAGCGATTCCCTTTGGGGTCTCTGCGCTCCTTTCAACTGAGCAAGTTGTAACTCTGGTCTCTCTGCGCTCCTTTCAACTGAGCAAGTTGTAACTCTGGTCTCTTATTATAAACCAGCTACAGGTAGAGTGGCACCTCCCAAAGTAAACACACCTACAAATGCCACATTGGCTTTTTCCAAATACCCATTCCTTCCCTTGGCCAACTCTGTTACAAGAGAATGACACTGCAGTATGCTAAGATTTAGATTTGATTTGCATTTCAGAAACTTGGTTCTCACAGAGTGATGCCATTTGGTTTCAGAGGTTTTGTTTTTTGATGTTTTATCCTTTCTGCTCAGCATTGGTTCAGCTACCTAGAAATGGGAAACTAGGGGATGAGATGCTTTTCTTCGATGACTTTGCTGTACAGCATCACCTCCCTATCTTCTCTGCTTCAGTAACTTACTCTTATTGGTATATGACCTTTTGTAGGTTTTCTCTACATAGAGTGGAAAGGCTTGTTAGTTCACTGAGTCCAGCTTCCTAGTTTGAGGCCTAAACTATTACGAGCCATGAAAAAGGGAAAGGGAAAGGGAAAGGGAAAGGGAAAGGGAAAGGGAAAGGGAAGGGAAAGGGAAGGGAAGGGAAGGGAAGGGAAGGGAAGGGAAGGGAAGGGAGGGGAAGGTGGCTTTCGATATCGAAGAAAGCACTTATTGATAGGAAACAGATTAAAAGGGATATTCAAATGATTTAGGCCCTACTCTGGGGGGAAAAAAAGATATAAACCAAGGTTTTAATTTAGAAAACACAAATCTAGAGATTTGTTGAGTAAATAAGTGGAAAATAGAATCCAGCTTCCATAGTCTACCCATCTGTTGCCCTATCTCCAGCTGCAGCCACTTCTGATGTTCCTAAATGTGATGAAAAAGAAAATAAAAAAAATTAAGACATGAGTCCTGAGAATACATCTTCCCAATATAAAATGAAAATAAAGAAATCCTTCCTCTCCACATATCCCCAGAAGCCATGGTAAGCTTTGGTTACAGTGGTTGTCTTAACACAGAGCTGCAGGTGCTATTGGCACTCTGAACGCAATGCATAGCTTATTATCCTTTCCCTGGTCCATGAAAGGATGAAATGAATAAAGGATTCACAGATTTACAAGCATTAATGTTGGAAGGGATCACCACAACTATTCCACCTGAGTCTCTGGAACAACGGGCCACAGAATTTCTCCGGGGGGGGTGGGGGTGGGGATTTAATCATATCTCCTAGAATGATTTTTAATTTTATTTTACAGATTCAAAGCCACATCGAGTTGTGTCCCCCACTCATTTAGGATACTGTTACATAGTTCAATTACCCTCGCTGCTAGAAAGCTATGTCTTATCTCAAGGCTGAATTTGTCTAACTTTCAGCCTCTGATCTAGTTATGTCTTTGTCAACACGCTTGGAAAACCTCCTGCTATCGCTTCTCTTTTCCATGTGTAAGTAGCTAGACACAATGATCAAGCCACCTCTCAGTCTTCTCTCAGATAAACTGAAGAGATTGAACTCAGTAAGCCTCACACAGTATAACTTATTTTCCAGCTGCTGGATCAAACCTCTCAAACCTTTCATCTCTGGCACTGTTATTAAGCTGTGCTGCTGCCCTGGAATGTGGGAGGGTTCTTCAAAGGATTTTGGAGTGACCACCTGATATTCTCACTGAAGTACTGTCTGAGGGGATGTTGGTATTTCTTTTGATTCAAACGTTGGCTTTAAGAACCTAGTGGCTACGGCTGTTTTAGGACTCAGTAATGGCTTTGCCACAAGCCACAAGCAAACAGGAGAGCAGCTCATTGCTATGGAAGGCAGATGTGCCTCCAGGTTTCTTTCTGCTACACAGCACATATTCCTGGTATGATTTTTTTCTCCCTCTGCTCTAGCAAATGAAGCTGTGGACACATGCATGTGATGGACAACATCAAAGCTCTGCTTACACCTCATACAATCCACCCTCTGCACACAGAAGGGAATGCAGCGGCCCCAGGGAGGTTGTTCTCTTCCACAGGTTACAAACTCTAATCTAAAAAACTACCCCAACATATAAAAGCACAAACAGATAAATGTGTGTACACAATTCTTTGCTGGTCCTTTAACATTTCTGATTAATACAAACATTTGTGATTTAAATCAACAATTTTCAAAACACTTTTATATTAATTGTGGGTCTAATGCATTTTTAATGACATTTCAAATCATTTCATTTTGGGGGGAATGCCTTCAAAGTCCACAGATAATCAAATATCTTTCCCTTGACTTCAGTGAGTTCTGATCAGTTCCTTATACTAGAAGGGTTTAATCTTTTAAAGTTATAATTAACATGACATGTTATTTTGTGCTATCCTCTAACATCATTTCTAAAATAGCTCAGTTGCTTATTAACATAATTTTACAGGACCTTCAAGTCCTGTAAGCATTTCCTGTAAGGAAATAACACTGTAATTGAGGAAATAGTTGACCACTTTTCATCACAAGGTTTTATGCACTTTTCAAGGAATGAGTAAACTTGAGGCACAACAAAAATGACTGAGAACAATAAAATGCATTATGCATAGCTTTCTGTATGTTTATAGGTTTGCTGATTGATAAAAATACAAATATAAAAATAATAAAAGACTATAGATAAAATCTTGGATCCCATCTGTGACTTGTTCTCATCCTCATTGTAGAACTCAAACATTGTCACATGGATTGGAGTTTCTTAACAAGGAGATAGAGTAACAGACATTTTAGGCAAGGAAACAAAAAGGAGCATCTTTACACAGATTTGACCAGGCCACATGCTTTGCAGGATTTTACTGCAGCTGTCACACACGCAGACTCACAGTAGCAGCTCAGTACCATGTTTATTTCCTCACCTCATATGTGGAATATGCTCTGCTCAACTTTTCATAGGGTGAAGCACATCCCAAGAGACATTTAAATCCCTTTTCCCTGGGTCCCATGTTTACTTATCTGCACCAGGCTCCATTGCTGTCTAAAGTCACCCCTGCAAAGGTGGACTGAAAATCAATTGATAATAAGCAGCAAGAATTTGTTAATGTCAAGGTGTCACAGTGCAAAATTAGTAGCTGGTTTTCCCAGACATCCCTGAAACCTCAATAACTTACCCAAATATCCTCAGCCACAAAGGAAGAACAGTATGTCACCAGCTCTACAGTCTGCATTTGGTATCTCTCTCTCTTCAGCTTTCTCAATACAGTCCTTTGAAGGTGCTTATTCTGCTTTGTGAAGCAGACTGCTGAATCTGCAGTATCCAAAAAGCATAATGAGAGTGTCAAAACTTAGTACTGATAAGGTAAACACTTTTCTAAATGAACTTGTGCTGCTGACACCAAACCTCATTCTGACACAAAAGAATACGAAACAGAGTAAAGGGAATCATCTGCCCCTTAAAAGTCCAGCAGCAACTCATGAACTCAAAGTCCTGTCTATTGCTATCTTGTGAAAGAGAGGTAAATTTGCCTTCCCCGCTTTGTAGCAGTATGGGAATGGGATGGGATGGGCAGGGCAGAACTGAGGGCTTGCTCAGGGCTAAGCACAAGACACATCTATGCCACCAAAGCAACCAAGAGCAGAGGAACTCACGTGGGTAGCAACATGCAGGATCCTGCAGTCTTTTGGCCATGAATCTTCTTGGACTCCACCCATCACTAGCCATAGCTTTCAGAAGTGGAGTAGCCACGCAGTCCAGTAAACAGCTGGAGGTCTGACATCCCACTCTCTCCTTCTGAGAAACAAAGAGAATTTGGATACCAAATCCATTGCTGATCTCTGCAAGATCTAGTGTAGTTCAGATTCTTCAGCTTCCTAAGTCACACACAGTCCTATCTGCTGCTCCAAGTACCTTATCTTAATTCATATTCAATCAATTCTTACTACTATAAATAGAATAATAATAAACACAGGGTACATTGGTGGGCTCAATAAAGATTGTGCAGTTACCTGGCAAACATAAAGTTTGCTTATTACAACAGCAGCTAGTAACAGCCGCATAACAATTTGTATTCTAGATCCCTGTCCTCATTTCTTATAACCTTCAGGTGTTCAAAAGAGGTGCCTCACACTGAGCTGTTAATTCCATATTTAGGCACCTTGACTTTAAATGTACTGAGTGCCTCTTGGCTCTGATGAATGTCAAACAGCTTTCAGCTTCAGAAAATTGCATGAATTTCTAATTTTTTTTCAAGTCTGTGGATCTGTCCTTGAAGATAAGGCAACTTCCATATATGTTTTTATTCTATTAAATAAGAAGAATATTTCCCATATAAGAATACCAATAATAATTTTAAAAAGAGTAGGGGATGTCATATAAAAAACAGGCAAATGGTCCGGCTAGCTATTCAAAAGTTACTAGAGTTAAGGTTTCACATGAAATGCAAATTTTCCTATAGAAGGAAAGCCAGGATCCTTAACAACTGATTTGTAAGGCAAACATGGAGAAAGATAGGTGTGTTTATGTACTCTTAACACATTTCAAGATTCGTCAGAGATTAATCTCATTAATGTTTACAAATTTAACACTTATTTGGTACTTAACGCTTTTAAACTCTAGTTTGAAATTGCAGACCACAATTATTATGTTCTACAATGCTCTTATTCCTTTGTTATACACAAGAAAACTGGGTCTTCTCAATAAGCTACAGAGTAATGGAGTTCTGGCTTTACAATAATTGTTGAAACAAGAAAAGTTCCATTTTCACATATCAGATGCAGAGGGGGAACCGTGGCGTGTGGCTGATGAGTAGCTTGATATGAGGATGTGGACAAAGATTCTAAAACATTTGGGGGCTTAATGAAACTAATATGTAGCTATTAAGGGAAAATCTTCAAGGGCTTAAACAGAGGGAAAGAAAACAAATTGCTTGCAGTCACCCAGAGAGATGTTACTAAGAACAGTAGATGAAAAAACGGTAGAGCAGGAAACTGGGACAAGTCATAAGAAAAGGGTCTTTTTTCATTGGAAATGTCCTTCACTTGCCCTCTTGCTTGAATCTCTCTGACAAATTAGAGAATTAAGTTATTCAAAGAGAAAGAGAGGAAGAAAGAAAGAGGGGAAGGAAGAGGGGAGGAAGAGAGGAAGAAGGGAGGAATAAAAAAAAGGGAGAGAGGGAGAAAGGAAGAAGGGAAGAAGGGAAGAATGGAATGAAGGCAGGAGGAAGGGAGGGAGGGAAAGAATATAAGAGAAGACCATGTGTCTGAGAAGGACTGATAAGATGACTGGGTAGGTCTTTTCCAACCTCTGTTTCGGTATCATAAGTCTCTCAGAATTCAGAGTGGTCTAGGTGGAAGATGCACCAAAGAATTTCTAGTGCTGGGCTCTAAGTGTTATTTTTCCCTTTGATTTTTCAGAAAAAAATAATGTATTGTTTATTTTTGCTTTATTAATATTTTTCCTATGCCTCAGATCTGTTCTAAAATGCATGCCTCTTGAAATAATAGACTCCATTTCATTGTAGGTTCTACTAGTTCAAAGCCACACTTGTGTGAGTGAGGAGCAAAAACCAACAAGCGCAATTAATATCAGGCTCAAATTCTGATTAAGTGACCTGCAATTCACCCCTCTGCCCTCATATTCATTTTCCATGGATAATTATTAAATAAGCATCCCAATTCAGCTTACCGTCTTTTGTCCCAAATATGATGCAGGGCTTCAGTAACTTTATACTTAAAAGCAACTGAAAAAGAAAACAAAATAAAGAATGATATTTTAATAACATACATTATACCAGCAATGTTTTATAGAATTAAAAATTGTAATTTTTGGAAAAGGGTTAGTTTGAAATATATTGCTTAAGGAACTGGGAGGCCCCAGTCTTTCAGAAGTAGTCCCCTTGGAAGACAGCGCAAGAGTGGACGTCCACCTGCTGAACTTAAGTATATAGCCAAATCCCAGATACTTAGGATTAGCTCAAAGTACTTCAACTGTGTCACAGTAAGTTCAAAACCTTCACAGAGTATCAAGACCCACTCTGAGCAATGATAAATTTGATCAAATGGGAAACTGAGACAAAAAAGACATTGCTCACATGGGAAACTCGTTTCTTGCATCTTGTACTCCTTTTTTTTTTTTTTTTTTTTATCAACAAGAAATGCCGAAGGCTTTCTGAACAACAGAAAATGTGCAATTTCTTTCACAAACATACATCTATGCTTTGTTTTGTTATTGTTGTTGACAGAACCCTTCATTATGCCCTTAAAGAATCATTTTATGTTTATTTGTACTGTCTATACAGATTTGGGGACTTGTTTTATGAATTGCCAGAGGGCAATGTCTTTTTTTAATAAAAGTTTATTACACTTTGATTGATTTCCCTGATATTCATTGTGTGTGTCTGTGTTACAGTTACTCATTTTTGCTCTAAAGCCCAAATTACTCTACCTAATGTACCAGAGGAGCATCGTAACTGTTTGCAGTTGACAATGCAAAATGTTTCTCAGCTTTATTTCTCAGTGCAGATGTTCCCATGGAAAATTCATTGAGGGCTAGTTTTCCAGGGCCCTTATTTATTAATTCATGGTAGTTTGCAAGAGTAAGTCATGAGTGAGAAGCACAAATGTGAGATAGAGCTCAGCCACCTGATCACATTACCACAAATTAACAAATCACTATGTGTTATCTGAAATGTGGTAGGGATGCTAAATGCATCCATATGCACGCATTTACCAACAGCAAATACATATGAAAAAAGAAGAAAAAACAAAAAAGTTGGCTTATCTTAGCATGTAGTGAAAGGCACTTGCACTAAACCAAATAACTTCGTGCTTTCCACAAGCTAAAAACACATAGATATAGTTCCTGTGGCTCAGCTGATATTTGGTAACTTGCTAAACACCAGTAATTGGAACATGATTCTGAAGAACATGCCTGAGTGTCTTTTCTGCTCTTTCTTACTATGAATATCACTATATTATTTGCCATTATTTGCAGTTGTTCTGGATAAGATTAAAATTGCCTGAGTTTCATCACTTGGTGAGTCAATTTTTATCTCCCAACAGAGTTCCTGTCTTTAACTCAAGTAATGTTCTTTAAAAGTGGCAATGGCTTTTTAGTGGGGCAGAATGAAATGAAATGTTTCAATGAAACATGAGGCGCGTGTTATTCCCTCAGTGCTTTTCTGCTTCTCATATCACCTATGGGGATGGTTAGATTAAATAGACATAGTGAGCATACTCTGTAGAGACATTTAGGGGAGAATCATTAAAGCAGCCTGCGCTTGCCTTCCATCACTTCACCTACTCTATTTGCAACCTAATGCATCTCAATCAAGACTACAATGACTGATGCTTTACAGCTAGATATTCATGCTCGTTGAAGGACATAACTGGGCTGGCAGGCTTTGACTTGAAGAGAATGACATTGGCAACACTCATTCAGCAACCTTTGGTGAGCAGTGGTAAGGCAGTATGACTTCAGTTGCTGAATGGACAAAGCTGCCTGCCCCTGCTAGCAAGAGATAGGAATTAAGCCATGAAACTAATGAACAGTAGAGGAGACGGAAGGCAAGGTTATGCTGTCCTTCGCCCATGGTCCTGGATTTTAATTCTCCATCCTGCTTCCCGCACAGCCAATAATGGCCATCACACAAGGTTAAAACAAATTTCTGCAGTTACTCTGAATTTTCTGCCTCTGAATAGATCGAAATCTCTCTTCTCGTGGTCTCCAGCTTTTTTTATACTTATACGCTGTCACCGTCCTGTGCTCTGGGTGGGTCACCCCAGAGTGTCCACTGAGCCTGGGCTGCAACAGTATGAGAAATGGCACCCACTGCAGTAGGTGGCTTCAGAAGAAAATGAACTTTTCAATCCAAACGCAGGTACACAGTGAGCTGCAACATTTATATAAGTGATCTGTTGATTTTGCTATGACCTATATGTAAATATGGGAGGTGTGTATTTTAACAGCACAACTTAGAGAGGCTCAGCAGAAAGGGGGGCTAAGATATGCTGTCCTGGGAGAGCTCCTTCCACCTTAAAATATTGTATGATTCAGTGAATCTGTCCCGGTCATCCCTCTCCAACGTTTGGCACCATGGGATGGAAGTGCTACTGCTGTGCCCTGTGCTGGCTGTTTTGCCATAAAAACTCCCTGACACCAGGAGCGTGGATGGAGAACGGGCTCCCTGTAAATAGAGCTGGCCTCCCGAAACAAGAAGAAACCAGGAAGAACTCCACTGATAGTGGTGAGGCTACAATACTGGAGAAAACACATGAGATCAGACAGCTCAAAATGTTTCCACATAGCTTTGTTTCTATCTTTTTCCTTTTAAAGGGCTTTGTTTCCCTTGCTCTTATACATTATTCCCCTGTCATAAGGGAGATAATATTCAATTATATAGCATGCTGTAGGCAGAAAATACTCTCGCTATCATGTACAGGCAATCCTCTGCTTTCTGAAGCTTCCCAAGCATTCCAGACCCTGTTTTTATCTACCGGCCTGTGTTTGACACAAAATCTGGAAATTACTTTGCTGCCAAAAGTATACAAGGGAGGTGAGAGACAATCTGTGGGCTTCTGCTAGAGCAAACACAAAGAACCATTCTCTCATCTGGTAAAACAATAAGATTAGTCCTTTTATCATTAATTTTTTTGCTCTCCTTCACTGCTTCGTAAACACCGCTTGTATGACTTTGCCTCTTATCGTCTGCAAACTGAATCTGCTTTTGTTGAAGCAGTGTCAATCACAAGGGGTTTTCTGCTCATATACTTAGTGATATGACTGATTGAAAAAGAAGACAGGCTTTCATTTGGGTCTGCAGTATGTGACATACTCACTGTTGGAAACGTAAGGGGGGAATAAAACAAAGGGAACAATTTGGTAAAACATAACCCAAAGTTCACTTGCCTCTGTCAAGCAGATTAAGATAAAACTGAAGGAGGTCAAAGCTATTAACATTTAGACCAGTATATAACAAGTTAGCATCTAGTTAGATATTGCCTTTCTAATTGGAGAGAAGCTTGTTTCTAACTTTTTATGTAAATACTAACAGTAGCAAAAGCCTGGGTGGTCTCAACATTGTAACGCAGTGACATATTTGACCCACAGCTCCCTGCAAAAATGTCCTGTATGACCAACCTCACATTTAAATTGTAAATAAGCCTCTTGATTCCTTTCTACTGACTATGAAAACTTCGCAGTGATACTTCTGGGCTTGCTTTAAATTTGTTTTCCCAAAAGCCAAGTTCTCCTTCACACCATACACTTTGTGACAATCTTATTAATGTTCAGCTCTTTGGATCAAGCAAGAAGATTACTGCAGCCACCAGTAAGGACCACAGACATGACTTTTTTGTTAATTAACTCCCATAGCAAAAGCATTAGCAAGACTGACTTTTATACAAGTCAGATGCTTATTTATGGAATAGTCTTCACATTTCCAAGTCACATTATTCTCTGATTTTACGGTGCTCTCTCCACAGCTCCTTATTCTAAATCCAATGGTGAGTGAAGCAGGATGGGTTACCAAGGGAAAATAAATTAAAGAGCAGACAGAGAGCACTGTTAGCCTTTGGAAGGAGGTTTGGTTAAGCTTTAGTAGCACTGGCTCAAATAAATAGCACAATGGCTATATTTTAGCATATTGCAGGCACACCTAGTTAATCAGTCCCTAAATTGGATTACCTTGTTTGCTGAAGATTAATAAGTTTGGGCTTGGTATATGGCTAGAAAAACCACTCATCTTTTAGTGGGGGCTGAGCGCAGGCAGAGTGGGTTTATGGCTTCATCCCAGTATACTCTGTTGTTATTCCCAGTATGATCCATCTCCAATCCAGAGCTTCGTTTCTGTAACTGCCTACTTTCAACAGAATACACTGGTACATGTGGATACAGAAGCATTCACGGGAATAGGATGCAAAATTTAAATTGGAAATGATTCTTAGAAATTCATTTTGGTTTTTCTCCAAAAATTGGAACCGTAAGTTTCTCTACTGTAAGACTTTGAAAGTTGCAGAGTGTCATGTCCAGTGAGCTGTCCCACAAAAAGACTGATGCAATGAACCATCTTGATCCACTTGCAGTCTCTGTCATTTTTAGCTAACGTGCCCTTCCGCATCATCAGAGGAAGCTCTACCTCTAAAACCTGGCCTTAAAACTAGTACCTTAGAACAGTATATTGTCATGAACAAGTAAAGTTCCTTATTCAAGCAGTTACAGCCCAGGACTTCCTTTAAACCACTTTAAGCCCAGAGGGGATCCTCACAGAGTTAAGCACTTAACAGTGATATCACCTTAGCTTTTAAATCCTATTGCAATCCCTTGATATCAGGAAGGCACTGTGTGTTAAATTCACATGGTCCCTTTGGAGCACAGTGTCACCAAGCACAGCAAGGGTCATCAAAGCTTTTCAGGCCCAATTTTCTAGAAGGTATATGTGGCTGTCTCACGTGAAATCAAAATCTAACCCTCTCTGCCTAATGTGTCCATCTATCACCTGTCCGTCATTCCATTCATACTGACGCAGCAGTAACATTGCCACCATAAGATGCATAGCCAATCTGCCTTTTTTTTTTTTTTTTTTTCTGGATATATTTGGAAGGAGATGAGTGTCACATTAGTCCTCTTTCTGTTAATCTGGTCAGCATTGTTAAAGAGACTGCCGTTAGCTTCTGATAGAAGGGATACAAAATTCCAACTCTCTGATCTTTTTCCTTCAAACAATGAAAAAAAATTTGCAGTAAGAAAAGTTTACTTCAGGCAGATAAATAGCAACCTGTCATTTTGGAAGAATCAGAACAGTTTATATTCAGCTTTTTGAAAGTAACACAAATAAAATGTGGCAAAGACTGACACATATCCATGAAACATTTGGCACTAGTGATTTTGCATTTTTCATCAAAAAGTAATTTCACAAATCTCTATTTTCCAAGTAATGAATTTGCTTGAGCATTTAGGGTCCATAGAAAAAGAATAACATTAGTTAGTATTAATTATAGTGATAGTCCTAAAGCAGAAAGGTCATTTTATGAAAAGCAGAGGGTTTTGATGAGAAAAGCAATATATTTTTGACGATGCAAATTAACTAATTCTGTTGAACATTGATCTAATTCGAAAGATGGAATCATAACTGCAGGAAAAATAATAGGATTTCAATTTAAAAATACAGAAGTGTATCATAAGTGACTAACATCAACACACCAAAGATGAACAGAATCATAAATGAGGTTGCTGCAAAGTGCTCCAAAAAATCTCTAATAGGAAACAAACATAAAGAGGGACATACTCAAAATGAGATCATCTTCTCTAACTCAAGACTGGAAGTTAGCTATCATTTCTAACTTCATCCATTCACAATTACCATACAGAGCCAGATCTAAGATCCACTGAAATTAGCAGTAACTCCCACTCAAGAGCCAATTTTCTGGTTTCTAGGGTACATGTTGTACTGCAGCCTGACTCTCTGATCCACTTTGCCATCTGGCAATCTATCAAGCAAGGCATCAGCAAAGTATAAAAAGCTGAGACATGGCAAAGCACTATGTCCTCCCTAAAATGTCAGCTGTGATAGAACTGTTGAATATATTCCACCTCTAATCCAGCTCTCTTATTTGGGAATTATTCAATGGGAAGTCATTTCTGTCCTTTTAAATTCTGTTATGCCACCAAAATGTTGTAAAAGAACTATAACATAACTGGAAAATAGGTACAAAGACATAAGTAATCCTTAATCTGTAGATAAGTGTATTAATAAAGAGGTACAGAAAGGAATACTATGTTATTTTTATTACTGTTTTCTGCAGGTAATTACCAAAAAACAGGAAAACTGTCTCCTTAAGCAAACATCCATGAAATAAGAAGAAAAATAAGTAATGCAATGTCAGCACTTCAGTCTGAATAGTGTAATTTGGAGTTCTCGTGACACCAAATAAATATATGCCTGGAACTTCTACATGCTATAAATAACAAATTCCTTAACTCATGTGCTGAATCCAACACTTTTGGAATGCTGTATTGCATTATTTTATCTTTATAGATAAAAAGAAAATTATCAAAGAAATAGACTAAAAAAACAGCAGTAGCTTAGATAAAAGTGATCATGCTTTGCCTGTTTGTTATATATAATCACAATTAAGTCCAGGCCAGTAACATGTATGGATGGATTAGAAGAGCCAATTTTGCAAAGCTGAAAACAATTATGAGCTAAATCAGTCGGGAGAAAGAAATTAGACAGGAAATGTGGATAATAATTGGGAAGTGTTTAAAAACATTTTACCAAAGATTTAAAAAAAGAAAGGAAGCTGGGCTAGCCTAAATGTTGACTTGGACAGAAGTGAAAACAGCTATATAAATCAAAATGATTATGCAAAAAAGGCAATTACTAGAATGCATGAGTTTTAAGCAGAAGATAAGAACTATAAAAACAACTGAAAGAGATGGAAGCAAGAAGCAAGTTTTATCCATCAGTTAAGGATAACAAGATTTTTATTTTTTAATTCTAAGAGCAAAAAGCTACCCTAAGAAGTGTTCTGGCCCATTACTACACAAGAGTGTGGTCATGTCAATAATATATGCAAAAAGCAGTATGTTCTGTAAATATCTGATCTCTGTTTGAGAAAAATCAGATAAAATCAGTTCTGTCATAAGATGATAATGCAATGTTGTCTATTCCGGCAATAATTCAGGAGAATGATGAATAACAAATGAAATCAGCCAGTTTGGATAATTTGCAATCAAGAGCTTTAAAGAGCTGGCTGAAGAAATTTCAAAACTACTAATATTACTTTTTAGTAAGTCTGAGAACACTGGAGAAATTCCAAGGGACGGGAAAAAAAGCCAACATTACATCAGTATTCTTTTTTTTTTTTTTAAGATATAAAAGTAGCTCAGGCTGTTACAACCCTTTCAGCCTGGCATAGATCTGCATAAAATAATGTAAAAGCTTATGGAGGATTCATTTAGCAAAGAACTAAAGGCATGTGATACAATTAATGCTAAGCAAAAATGGTTGAAATGAAACTAGAACTTCTCGTGAGCATTCCTAAAAAACTCAGAGTTCTGTCCATAGGTGGCAAAGAAAGGCAAATGTGGCCACGCATGTATGACAAGATGAGACAGACAATCATGCTCCTCCTGTGTCTCTAAAGAGCCTAAAGACAAAAGTAACAAAACCACACTGGCACAAAAATGTTCTGCACTTAGAATAGTCCATACAAATGTGAACACAGCATGCAGAACAGAGCACATTTGAAAAGTGAATCCTACGTCTTTTGCAGCAACACTTGTTCAATCCCATGAAATGGGCAGGGTGTCTTTTTGTGACCCAGTTCTTAATTTCAAATGTCCTTTTTCCATCCTGATATTCAAGCAAGGTTTACGTGATATAGAAGGAGGAGATAAAAGCTTTAGTACTCCTGGTACTCAGGTCACTGAGGAATTTTCAACGCAGAGAGGCTTTCTATACTAACAGAATTTTGAAAGGGTAAACCAACTCCTAACTGGGTAACCCAGCTAATAATTGGGACTACTTGCTAACTGGTTAGGGTTAACTATGTGTAACATTGCCATTGATTTATGACTGTCAGGTTCACAGGTTATTTAGATTGTTCAATTTAGCACTTTTCCCCAGCTTTCAATTGAACATTTTGAACCAGGTGTTCAATGGATTGATCAATACTAGGTACAATAGGTCTCTGTACCTTTACATAAACAAAGTTGATTTTTATAGCCTTGGCGTGTTTTAAAGCTTTAACACTTTAAACCATTCAGCAGCACTCTTGCCATGTAACCATACGCTTTTCTTCACTTTCCTTAATTCGTATCAGATTGTGACTCAGTAACACACAGGGCAGCAAAATCTACTGTTCGCCTGGAGGACTGGACCCTGCAGATCTGTATGCACGACACTGCATGCAGGCAAATACTTCCTTTGATCCCAGTGAGACTATTCACATGCATAGCCTTGTTTAAGTGAATTGGTTGTAAGGGAAGGACAGACATTTTGAATATTGAGTTTTGTGGTCAGTGAGGGTTTCCCTAGGGCTCAGAGGCCATAGGGAGAGTGAGGTCTCATTTGCTCAGTGACTTGCACAATTTTCCCCCTATGAAATTCCCTCCCCCTATAAAAAGCCTAAGCCTACCACCTTGTGTGCATACATCTCAGATGCAGTGGGGTAGAGGACTAGTGAGACCCACCGCTGGCTGAGTCTGCTCGGTTTGGGGAAGGGAAGATGGCCCTCTGGAGAGGAGTAGGATGTGGGTGCAGCCCTTAAGGCTCATCTCACACTATAGAGCCCTATAGATGGCAAACTCTTCCCCTGCACCGTAGTCTTTGAATTAACCCACTAGACATATCATTCTCCATCACGTGATCTGGCCCAGTGTTTTCTTATGAAGACGATGCCTTAAAAGATCTGGAGAATGAAAGCCTTAAATCCATTTTCACGGCTGTACAGAGTACAGATGGCAGAGCAAGCAAAGCCCAGCTTTTCTGTTCTGAAACTCATGCTACCCTAATGCAGGAGCAGAAAAGGAAAGGGGCACCCTCATTTTTCTTCCTCAGCACCATGTTCCTGCGCTCTTGTTCAGACGTGCACACCCATCATGCTGTTCTTGAGCAAGTGGTCCTGGTTGGGCTGACCGTCACTTGGGATTTCTCTAAAATGGGGAGAATCTGTCTGAATAAATACCCCTCAGTCATGTGAAAAGCTGGTAGGAATAACTGATGCAGTCAACACATGGAAGAATTTACTGTCTTGCCCTGAGGTAAGAGGCAGATCTTCCTTAAGCACTTAAATAACTACAAATGTTTTCAACTCAGTGTTGGTATAAAACAATAATAAAAATAACCAGTCCATCTTCCTTCAAAACTAGTGGGAAGGGAAGGGGTAGCTCTTTGAGCTATCACCACAGTCCTGTTTTCATCTCACATATAGAAAGGCATAGAAAATGTGAGGCAGTCACAAATGTCTTAAAGAGCAAGTTAAATGATTACCACAGGCTGGGATCTTTTAATATTTTTTAAGCCGAATGTCACAGACTACACACATTTATGCATTTAACACAGCTTTAAATAGTATACATAAATGCATGTCACTGAATGGTGACAGCAGAATCTGGAAGATATTTTTTCTTTTTAAAAATATCCCACTTCTGTGTTGCTGTTCCATCTTGAAAAAGTGCCATATTCAGCACCCTAGACTCTAGGCCTTGAGCACCCTGCTTTTGTGGCCCTGTGGATCAGTCTCCCTCAGCAAAAGAGAAATTTTTAAAAATAACTCAAGTTGTCTCTGGTCTCAGAGGCTATATTTTGAAGAAGCAGCTTTCTTATGTTCTTATGCAGTCAAAACCTGTAAAAAGGAAATGAATCATGTTTTGATTCCTGCAAGAAATTGGGGATTATGTAGATTATTTCCTGATACATTATAAGGAAAAATGCTTACTTTCATAACGTAGTTATGTAGAACTGTAGCCAAATAAAAGGCTTCCACCTTTTAGCCATCAGATCCAGAAACTGGTATAATTTAACCCACTGAAAACAAACAAGAAATTTCTCCTTATGAAGCTATCCTCTTAAAATAATATCTTTTTATGAGAAGTTTCCCTGAGCCATTAATAGCAGAACTGTGTGTGTCTGTAAGAAGATTTTACCTGAAATGTTATTCAGTAAATGAAAAGAACCATAAAAATATATTACAAGCTATTACTAGAACAATCCTTCCAAGTTATTTTTGTATTACCATTTTCTTCTTTTAGAAACCCACAGCAATTTTTGAGGGAAAGAAGCCAGACAATCAAGAAACAGGTTAGTATCATAAGGGAAGAAAATATTTTTGTGAATGATTTGGAGGCCCAAATAATGGAGACCAAAGACCTGGGTGAGGTCCAGTTTAGGTCTTCACATACTGTAAAACTACATAGCCAGCTCACACCTCTTCAGAACTGCAGATCATGATCAATCTTTGAACGATGACTGTGACGTTAACATTACTCTGTCAGAAAAAGAGAGATTAGTTGATACCACCATAGCCATTTACCCTTCACAGTGTCCCTATCTTAACATTCACTTGCTTGAAGCGCTAGGGTTAGGATACTGCTTCTAGTGCTAAACTTACAGGTGTGCTGTATATGTACAGGGTTTGGCACCATTAGAGATCAAAGAAACTATGATTCTGCTGTTACTGATGATGATGATGATCATGATGTATATGCTAGTTTTTGGTCTGAAATAAAGGTTGCTAGATTGTCACTAAAAAAAGAAGTAATGGAAAAAAGAAACTTCCCTATTCACTGATTTGAATACTCCTCACAGAAAGTTGTCTGTAAGTTCACCATGCTTCTACTAACAAGTTCATAGACAAAGATGTTGTATAATTAAAGCCACTGGCATTTTAGATATTTTTCAACACAGGATTTAGCTGAAAAAAAATCATATCTATGTTTCACTGCAGTGCTTGAACTGAACTTTTAAATCAAAACCTCTGTAAGACAATATTATAAGTGAGACTTTCTTTCAAATTGTTTTACAGACAGCTGCAAATGGAAATTGTTGATAGTCAGTTTGCACAATTTGAAAATCCTGCTCTTGATCAAAATTAGAATAAATTATGATGTGTATGGTTTAAAAAATCCAAAGAATGGGTCCTTTAAAAGTATTTGAACAGAACAACTTCCGACTTTATGTGGTTGCTCATGAAGTTCACAAAGTTAATTTTTCACTGTTAGGTGATCTCTGTTGAAAAAAAACAAAAATATTAACCAAATGCCAGGCCAGCTTGTGTCCAGGTGGTGATTCTGAACTTCTGCGACAGTGCTCTTTTAAAGACTCTTCATTATTAATGTGCCATTGATAAACAATTGCTGTCCTGCAATATCTCAAATCTACTGATGCCTGTTATAAATTTCCCCATTCTGCACTGGAATGAAAGACTCAGAGCTACACTTAAAGGAACTGAATTCCATAGCCAGGCAGCTTAACTTGACAATTCACTTGATCCATAAAACATAGTCTACACACATGGACCATATTATAGGCATTTCAAAGGTGAATGAAGCAGAGTGGTCTTGTGAATAAGAAACGTAGGATGAAGCCATATCCTGCAAAGTTTTTTCTAAACAAGTACTAAGTCTTAAATTTAACCCACCACTGTTCCAAATGCTCTCAGGTAAATACAAAATGACCCCTATTCAGACATAAGAAAGGACAATTCTGATGAAACTTAGTGAAACAGAAAGATATCTGCTCTAACAGAAATGATAGTTTATGAAATGAAATGAAACATTAGCTCTTACACATAGAGGCTTTCATCCTGGGCTGTTTTGTCTATTTTGTTCATAGCAGCTTCATCCAGAAAGCACCAGTCTGAAGCGTCTCAGTTTTAATTAATAACCAGAAAGCTGAAAGATCACAGAAATTTACTTTATAATGGCATTTTCTGGAAAATAAAGAACATTCCCAATGAAAAAATAGCTGAGGAAAAAATTCAAGAAAGTTTTGGTGAGAAAAATCAATAGCAACTCAGGTTCGCCTTAAGATTAAGAAATTTGAAGATACATATTATTGCTTTATGAACAGCATTAAAATGGTTCAAGAAAAGAAGGTATTGCCACAAAGACCACACCTGCTGGTAAACTATTCTGGATCCTCTGCAGAGCACTGAAGATATACCAGAGCCACAAACTTGCTGAACCCAGGTCATCCCTTTATTAAGAGAGTGACTGTCTTGAGAAGTGCATAGCAAATGAACTGACTCAGTATCTGGTAAGAATATCTTGACCGTTATTTCACACGTCTTGCCTTCCACAATGGAAATGTTACCTTTTTGTGTTTGCATTGCAGAGAGCTCAAGAATGTTAATGAATATTATGACCACATTTCACTCAGTGGCAAGATTTCCAAATCTGGACAGGCAACCACATGCACACACGCTAATCAAGTCTCTCTCTTTCCACAGGAGGCTGCTTAGAGAAATGCATGATAGTAGCATTCATACTACATTGCTTAAGGAATAGGGAACAGATGGAGAAAATTGAATTCCCAGGGCCTATGGCTGCTAGGGGATTCCCCCATGCCACTTAAGTCTTTGAAATAAGGCAAGAACGTTTCCTAAAGCACGGAAAGCAAAATTTACTCCCTAGCAACTTTTCCATTTATTTAAAAGACTCTTCCAGCAGAGAAAGTATTTCTTCACAGCAGTTATAATAACTGCCCCAGATCTGTGGAGTAATCTCATGGTGTACTCCATGGTTGTCCTGCCAATTTCCTTTTTAGCTAAACCACAAAATGATGGGATGCCAGCCATGAGAGAGCATAATATTCTGATGTTCAGCACTTACGTGTGGAGAATAACAACTGGTCCCTTAATTGATTAATTGCTCCTTTTTATGCTTGTAGGGAAAGGGTTGGGTTATAGATTCCTCCTGAACGGGGACAGGTAAGCGGAGCCCAGAACTTATAAATCACCCAAACCGCAGAGGTGTTCAGCAGCTGTTTGACTGTATGAATCCGTAGCACAGTAGAAGTTAATTGCATTGTTGTTAGCCACGTAATCAGAACAACACAGAAAGAGCTTCTTTATAGAAAACAAACTTATTTTGACAATGATAAATGCAGTTATTATTCATGACAGTCAATGACTGGATTCAAGTGATTGCCTTGATGCACCCTTGGACACTGGTGGGACATGGTGAGATAGCCTAAGGGTCAGTAGCACCAAGACCTCACTGAAGTGTGGCTATCCTGCGGCTGATGGTTTAAGGTCTACGGATGCAGCAGTCAACTCCGACTAGCCTACTGCCAGGCAGGGGTGCTGCATTTTTCACCGTGAGCAGCTGGAAATGCAAAAGATGAGGATGCAACCAGGAAGGGAGCTGAAGACAAGTTAACAGGTATGAAAATCTTCTCTTTAAAGCCTATCTACTGCCATGGGTCCTGCTTCCCTTCTCTCCTTTGCTCTCTACTTTCCAGTGGATCACTAAGAGAACAAATGAAAATAATGTTTAAACTGTGATTTGAGCCATGGCAGAAAAAAAAGTGACCAAAGTAGTGCTGGGAGCCCCTTGTCTAACAGAGCACTTAGCTGTTCTTTTGTTCACTTAGCTTAAAAGAGTAAAAAATATTTTTATTTATTTTAGAAAAACATCAAAGCAGTGTCCTCCCAATCCTGACTGTGGCCTCTAGGTGCTACAGTGATTACTACAATAACAGCTGCTTTTTGATCTGTCTGAGCCAATAATGCTGAATTTACTCCCTGATACAGGAGTCTAGCTTCTCTGGTCTTTCCTACTCTATCCTACCCAGCCATAGACTTGTGGCAGACAGATGAGTGAACTTTTGCCTTAAACATTTTTTGGTATATAAGGTGCAAGCAAACCGTAACCCCGAACAAGCTATCTGTTCCCGGCGGGAACAGGACTGAACTGCTGCGACCCCCGAAATGGTCTTCCTGCGACCATTCAGGACACACCAAGCCTGCGCTGAACCAGACCACGATCGGGCAGAGACTTTGGGACCTGGACTGTAAATTACTGCTGCTTAGCACAACTTCTATAAAACTTGCTTAGCATGAGTAGCTAAATTTGCTGAAGCCTTAGGTTGCACTCCCTAGTTCAGTGAGAAAGGGCCCCAGAGCTGGTGCAGGCAGGAAAGACAAGGGGGTTACCAGCAGTTTGCATTCCCGTGCTTAACGCTCCGGGAGGAAGGATGTCAAGGCATTGAAGTGAGGCCTGCTTGGGCGCCGGGACCCGGGGGAGCAGGACCTCCTCTCGCTGCTGAAACAATGCTGATTGGGGGGTCTGGGCTATCTCGGGGTCCAGATCATATTCCCTTTGTCTGGACCTTGGGAAATAACACCTACTATTGCTGCTGGGGAAGTAATAATTTGTCAGGGCTTTGAGAGATAAGGGCAGGACCCGAAGAATGAAAACGCATCTGTCAGCAGAAACCACAACAGTAAACAACCTACCTAGGGACCCAGTAAGGAGCAGGAGACCCCAGACCTAGATATTACTATTGGTCCAAACTACTGCATGAAGGGTGGAGAGCTTAGATTGGAAAGTATAATTGCCCAGGGATTTCTTTGTTCAGGGTCCCTCTTTGGAGGCACCCAGCCTGAGCTGTAATTCGAACGGAGTCAGCAGAACATCATCGGACTCGGAGTGGTGGTAGCTAGCTTATTCTCTCCTTTTCCAACTTTATCTTTTCCCCTTACCCTTTTTCCCCTCTTCCCTTCATCTCCCCTTCGCCTTTCCCCACCTTTTCTCCCCACTTCGTGGAAAATAAAGTTAAACGGTTGTACGATATTTGACCAGTTTTAGCATCTTAATGTCGTCCTTGGAATCGTAACGAAACCCCCCCGATATTGGATCGGGACAGACTAAAAGGCAGTCTCATCCCTGAACCTGTAGCTTGCAGTTTAAAGTCACGCAAAGATTCATTTCATTGCAAGTTCCAGGTCTCAGCAGGGAGCTGGAAGGGGGTGGCAGTTGCACTCAGGATTATTTAGTTGTTCCTTCATTTTATGGTATTGCAAATATTGTGCAGGAGGAGGAGAGTGAGGAGAATAAGCCAGCACTGAAATATAAACTCTCCTCTCTCTTCTTACCAGCACCAGTCCATCTGTTTCTGCCCCTAAGAAAGAGGTCAGCCCTGGACCACCTCTGAAGGTGGGCAGAGCAAGCCACGTTGGACCCAGGCCGTGAACTGGAGTTGTGATCCTTCCAAAGCACCTCAGGGACTTCCCTCCATTTTCAGCCAGAAAAATCTCACCCTAAGCCCCGAGCTGGTCTTCACTCCAGCTGGGACACTCAAGCAGGCACCTCCCCTTGCACATACCTAGTTTAGCGATTAAACCAGTGGTAGGTTTTTTACCAAAGCCAGTGCAAGTCTCAGCTTGAGGGTATAATGTCCTCCTGCTGGAGATGGTGAAGGAGCTGATGCACATACTGCGGACGTGAGCAGTACCTGCATGTAGGTCGTTCACGCACCCGCCGTTTTCTGCATCAACACAGTATGCAACAGAGCTGCGCAGCCCCTGGGGCAAACAAACACCCCCCAGGACAAAGCGGGGGGGGGGGGGTGTCAAAGACTGAGAGCCAACGCTCTCCCAGAGAATTTAGGCAAACACAGACAAGCAAACATTTCATGAAAGGAGACATGCAGTTTTTAACCTTATGGCTGTCTCTGCACACAGGGAATATTTATCAGCCCGGCCCTTATCGGGCGCACCCTGGCACAGGTTTCTCCTGGCACTCTGCACCAGCAGGACAACATGGTCCAGGCTCAGGAGAGAGGAGCTGCAGAGGCAGAGGGAGAAGTGACAGATGGCGAGAGGAGTTTGGCTCCATCTCTCACGCACTAACCCAGCACATAGGAAAATTAAAGTGCACTGCAAAAAGGCACATGAAAAAGGAGGAGTTTAAATTACCTCTTGCTTCCGCAAACAAGGAGAGAGAGGAGAGACAAACTGTGCCTCTCTCAAGTCTAATTCCTCCCTTGTATGCTTCCTGGGGCAATGCATTTACGTGCTTGCCTAATAGCTCAGTCTAGCTCCAGGTGAGCAGCCATTAGTTCTTAGGAAACTCTCTAGCAGTGATATGGAAAATGGGTAAAATTATTCAGTCATTAGGATTTTATGTATATATAAATATATTACACACACACACACACACACACACACACACACACACACACATCTATGTATGGAGGGATGCACACTCACATATAGGTGCAGCTTCATAAAAATTCATAGATCTAATGCCACTTTCTGTAGGGGGTGGAATAGAAAGAAAGAAGGGGGGAGTGTACAAATTTAATAAGCTCAGATATAATTGCCATGAGTAAATGCTAATGCATAGGGATGAACTTTTTTTTTTCACTTTATACATATTAATAGGCTCTCTCTTTGAGAAAGAATGACATCAGACATTGATAAATTTGACAGAAGTGAAAGGAAAAAATGGTAGCGCTATTAGGAACACTCCTGAGGTGGTATAGAGCAGTGTCTTTGATACATCAGCCTTCAGTCTCTGAGCTCATTCGTATGAACTCACGTGTATACCCAGAATTCAAATGAGCTTCTTTAGATGCTGACTTTTAGCAGCAGTCCCACCAGACGTGCTGGAATCAAACTCTCAGTTTCAGAGTGTGGTACAGTATAATTTCCTCAGTACAGTTTGTGCCTACTGACTCTCTCAGCAGATTAGAGAAAGAGGCAGTGTATAGCAGATCATTACAGAGCCACACAAGGCTGAAGGGTAAAAAAAAATCTTCAGCTGAACACACTGCTCCAAGTACAGACATCCTCCTATGCGGAGACATCCGTGCAGGGCTGTGTATTTAACAGTGCTAGAAAGAGAGGGAGGACAAATTGCTTGAAATGGATTCACTTAAAGGCAAACGAGGGCTAACCATTGATGTCTGAATACCTCAGTGATGTATGGCTGTTGATGCACTGCCACAACATGGATGTTCTTTATAAACCCCTCAAGAAACCACTGTGCAAACATTTCTACATACCAGCGAGGTGGGTGTTGTGCTGGGGACATCACACCAGTATTGAAACTGCCTGTGAATCTTCCAGTCTCTACCCTGTAGCACAGGACCTAGGATTTGCAGCGAGCCTAGGAATAAATAAAAGGCTGAAGTCATGCATCTTTTCCTCATTAGCCCATTGCTTTTAAGACCTAGACATAGGGGAGGCTGGATTTTTAATATGCAAGTTAATACTACTGACACACATTTCTGAGTAGCTTCAAACCAAAAGAAATAAATAAATAAATAGCAAGAGAAAAAAATTAATGAAAAAGGAATGCATGAAGAGAAGAGAGACGAGTAAATCTGTATGAGATGAAAAGGATATGAAAAGGAAGGAAAGCAAATAGGGAATGGAAAAAAGCAAAGATAATAAATTCTTAAGTAAGTGGTGGCCACAAAGGAATATAGCCTGGATAGATTGGTCTATTCAAAAGAATTCATTTGAAATCTTGTTTTACAAAAATTTGAGTTATTCACTGAGATTTCTTTAATTAAATAATGTCTTTTTTCAACAGAAAACAGAAAAAGCAAAATTCTTTAACAAAAAGTCAAATTTTTCAATAACCTGCTTCCTTCCTTTTTCCCACCAGCATGCAAGCACTCTCTTTACAGCGACAGAGACATAGAAATAGGATATAAATATAAAGCCTGCCAGGCTTCACAGAAGAAAATATATTTGGTTTCTTATTCAATTTTTTGACTGATTTCATAACAAAACCTTTAAAAATGTTTGGGTTTTTTTCTTTTAAAAAAACTGTCAAAATCCTCTTTTAGTAAGCAAATGTAGGGCATCATCTATATTTTTATGTAAATTTTTTTTCAGATGCCAGTCATAAGACTGCTGGCAAATTAATTTGCATGTATAGCCAAGATGATGACTGCTAGGAACAAACATTAGCTCTTATGCGCAAAAAACAAGCATTTCAGCCTGCTAAAGACAAACAGTTTTACCAGATTTACCTTATGTAAATCTCTCAATGACTACTATCACAGCATGCTTTGCAGTTAAAGATAATTAAAGTGATCATACTCCTGTTAACTATGGAGATATTGCACGTACTGTCAGAGTACCTGAAATAACAAAATAAAACTGGCAGAAGGGTTGAACAGAAATCTAAATCTGCAGTCTACTTGTTCCTAGCATTATGAGAAGCCTCATAATGTTATCCTATCATAAATGAAAAAAAAGGCAAGAGTTCTCCCATTTTCCAGAGCAGAGGCCTCAGATTAATAGAGCAACCATTTTCCTAATCTCTCGCTTCTTCTTCATAATTACATGGACCAGTTCCCCTCCTTTTCACCACAGCCTGAAGCAGCCCCCCTCCCAATAACATTTGTCTTTATGGAAACTATTCCAGCTGCTTACTTGTCCTCTAAACTGCTGTTAACTTAACACATTGTTTAGCTCCTCTGACAGCAGCTCACTGTCTGCAAGTGTATCCAAGATGGGATCTGGGTTTTTTCCTCATCCCATGTTTTCAGCCTCATCAGTTTCAACGTTTTCAACAAGCAGCCCTGTCTATAAAGCACAGTCCTTCTGAATGATGGCAGAAGTGCTCAGATACATATAAAAATGCACAGCTCAACAGAGAGGAAATAATGCTTTAAAAGCCCCTATTTCTACAAAACAAGGTGCTTCCCGTAACGGACAGAGGTGTTATATTTTACTGACAGTTACCACTTTTATTCTGAGCAAGCAATAATCTGAAAAAACAAATTATGCCCAAACATTTTACTCCTTCAGTGATCATCATTTTTCTCTTCCTGTGGATATATGTTTTCTGGATGTTTTCAATGGCTAAAAGCCAAGAAACTCATTTTATGCTTGACAATTTGATGCCAATCAGTGCTAATCTGTTTGGGAAAACATCTATAGCCCAAGCACAAAGAAAGTCAGATCAGTTCAGATTCATTGATAGTGACTTTCCATCTCCAAGTGCAACTAAGATATCTGTTACTTAGAATGAGCTCATTAACGAGACCCATGTGGAAGTTAGCTAGCTGGTTGTCAGTGGCTTTGCACCAAGAACTGACACAGCGTTGGTGCTTTTTGAGCCCTGGAAATTTAAAATCATTGCAAGTGGGACACCGTGGAGTTGGCAGACAAATTCTGGTTTTCACTATTTATATCTGTGTGGCGGACTGATAAATGAATTTTTTGCCTTAAACATTTCTTGGTGCATGGGGTGCAGGCAGGCCATAACCCCGAACAAGCCATCTGTCCCTGGCGGAAACAGGACTGGGCTGCTGCGACCCCTGAGATGGTCTCCCTGTGACCACCCAGGACACACCGAGCCTGCACTGAACGAGACCACAATCGGGCAGAGACTTTGGGATCTGGACTGTAAATTATTGTCCGTTTTTAGCACAACTTCTATAAAACCTGCTTGGCATGAGTGGCTAAATTTGCTGAAGCCTTAGGCCGCACTCCCTAGTACAGTGAGAAAGGGCCCAGAGCTGCTGCAGGCGGGAATGATAAGGGAGTTACCAGCAATTTGCATTCCTGTGCACTGCTGAAACAGTGCTAATTGCTGGAGTTATCACCTTCTTTGTCAGGACCTTGAGAGCTAATGGCTGGACCCAAGAATGGAGACACACCTGTCAGCAGAAAGGGTAACAGTAAACGGCCTACCTAGGGACAGTGATGAGACCCAATAAGGAGCAGGAGACCCCAGACCCAAATATTACTATTGGTCTGAACTACCACGTGAGGGGTGGGAAAACTTAATTCAAAAAAAGCTATAATTGCCGAGGGATTTCTTTGTTTGGCCCTCCCCCCCCCCCCCCCGGCCCTCGCTCCTCGCTCCTCGTCCCTCGTCGGAGGCACCCAGCTTGAGCTGTGATTCGAGCGGAGTCAGCGGAACATCATCGGCCTCGGAGTGGTGGTAGCTAGCTTCCTCTCTCCTTTTCCAACTTTTCTCTATCTTTTCCCCTTACCCTTGTTCCCTTTTTCCCTTCGCCTCCCCTTCGCCTCCCCCCCCCCCCACACACACACACGCCTTTTCTCCCCACTTCGTGGAAAATAAAGGTAAAAGGTTGTACGATATTTGACCGGTTTTAGCGTCTTAATCTCGTCCTTGGGATCGTAACGAAACCCTCCCGATATTGGATCGGGACAATCTGTCAGAATAATAGTCACTTATTAGCACAGATTTCCCACTTAGAAGATTGTAGGAGGCCTGCTCTGGGCCTACTAATATTTATTAAAAGTAAATTTTAAAAGCTTTATAAGGGAGGTACACATAGAGTCAGGCTTGCTTTGATTTTATGGCACTTGACTTTCCATTGGGAGGTCACTCCTCACCCCAAAGTTTTATACAGGCAATGATTAGGAGCAAAACCCACGTTCTACCATCCACAGATGTGAGAACCCTGAAAAACATATCTTTCCTTTAAACAGCAGTTGCATCTAGTCGGGGGAGGAACCAAAGCAAATACCCCAAACTCAGGGAAATCAAACTGCACAAGGCTTCCAAATCCTGCAGAGGCACTCTGAGAATGAATATTGATTTTACTTCATGCAAAATAAGGTTTATGCTATTGTTGCAAAATTCCTCCTTCGATATTTTCCTGTAGGCTTCGAGCCATATGTTTCTGTGTAATACAGCAAAGGCGCAATTAAATTCCCCTGTAACACTGTTCTGTTCACTTCAGTTCTCTCCAAGCAGACTCATTTCAGCGAAAAGATCCAAGGCATGGGCAGAGTGCAGGCACTTCTTTATCCAGCTCTTTATCCCAGGGCTTGATTTTGAGTCTGCTAGAGTTTGCTGAGGCATGTCTCAGCTCAGCTTGATAGATCTGTAGGGTGGTTATTCAAATGAGCTGTTGTTCCAGTCTTGTCTGGCTGACAGTATTTTTCTCCACTTTTTTTTTTATTCATTAAAAATAAGACCGCATGAGCCTCAGTGAAACCTGCCTGCAAAATAAAGGTCTGCATTAAAATTAAAGCCAGGTAAGAAAAACTATCTTCCTGACAAGCAGTCATTATTTGGAGGTGCATCTATCTCTCAGGGAACCAGTTACGTGCCAGAAACCAAGAAACAAACAGCAACATTAAGAGACCTTTATGGATGAAATTTAAGCACTAAAAAGACAGAATGCACCTCAGGAAAAGCTAGATTAGCTACCTTATCTCTGCCTGCTAGCACACATGCAATATTACAGCCCTTAATTATACAGACGTGTTTTCTCTCAAACAGAACATATCAGATGGTCTTCTAGATTTTTTGTTTAGCATATATTAACAATTTGTCACTTTAGTGTACGTCCATCATCTTAGTGACATAAAAGCCCTCTAGCCCTCTGTTCACCTGGTCTTTATAGTACGTTCTTTTACCTCAGTTACTTATTTTAATAATTTCATCAGTACGGATGTACAAAACATTCAACAAGACATTTTTCCAATAAAAGACAGATGCCCTTCTTTACCATAATTCATTATTTATTAACTCACAAGCTGTTTTTCATACAAATAAACTCACAATTCTATTAACAGTATTTTTAATGATGTTTCAGTTTCAGATTGCTTTATCATTATAGTTAATCCAAATTTCACTGAACTTTCCCATTAATTTCAAGAATCTGAAGGCTTGGTTCTTCATTTTCCAAGCAGCTGCCCACAAAGAACAATTCAGGAAAATCTGTATATTATTTATGCAATAAGATGTTTTAAAATAAAAAAAGAAAATATTTCTTTAACATCAAAATGCCTCTCTAACAAGCAAAATATCCTGTAGAGGTTTTCACTAATTAGAACACAATAAGTCAAAGAAACCTGCATGGTGAACGATGAATGGGGGCAGGGCATTTTCAGAAATTATTTTGTCGCACAGTACAAATGTGTTTCTTATGCAGATTTCAGCATTCCAAAATCGTAATACCGGGCAATCTGAAATCCCATTTGAAATGATAAGGCTAAGACTTAGAAGCGAGAGTGCTAGAAGAAAATGTTAGAAGAGTAAGCTTGTCTGTGGACTCTCTGGGCTGTGCAACACCTATCCCACACTTCTGAATGCGACGGGATCTTCAAGGAATTCTTGCTTAGGGAAGCTGTCTTTAAAGAAGAGACATAGCCAAGAAAAGCAAAGGCCGTGTAGAGTGACACTTCCTTCATTTCCTTTGGAACCCAGAGTATTTCTGGGTGCGGGAACCTTGGACTTCCATGCAGCAAAGGACTTAAGTCCATGAGGAGCTTCTGAAAATCCTACCCTATTTTAGTAAACCCATGATTCTGTCATAAATTTTTCAACCACAAGTCTCTCCTTTTGCTCCAACCTTATCATTTCTGTTTTGTTTGCATGTTGGGTAAGGATGTTATTTGATTTTAATGGTTTTGGAAAGAGTAAATGGGAGATAAAAAACAAGCATTTTAAGCACTGATTTTAGTTAGTATGTTGTATTAAGTTGGGACTACTGAGTACTAAGCTCATTGTACTGAACTCCATACTGAGAGACAGGCACAGTTACCCTGAGGGCATCACAGGAGGAGGGGTATGTATGCCTATTGAAATATTAAAAATAGTAAAATATTAATTATCTATAATTAATTATCTATTTTTTCTACAGGAGTGACTAACAGTTGACCCTATGGAAATTAGAAATTGAGAAGACTTATTACACAACTGATTTTATTTCCTTGACAGTACAAAGTTGCTCCCTATAGCTTGCTCTCAAACAATTTGTCCAGTAGTTTATCTTAAAAATATAACTTGGCATTCTTTCCTATCCTTTCAAATAAGAATCAAGTGAAAAGCTTCAAGCAAGAGAAAAATGTGAGATACCATATTTGTCTTATCAATATCAGAAACTCATCCTAATAAGCATTGCTCCCACTCCGACTCCACAGCTCTTCCTGCTTCCATAAAACAATTCTCAAGTTGCATATATTTCCATATTTGATCTGCATTTATATTAAAATCCTCCTGATTTTTATGGAAAGATTTACATGTTTTATCATCAGATAAATCCGTTATTATCTTGTACTGAAAGTTCATTCTTTAAAATGCAATAAATATTTAATCTGAACAAAAAAAGCAAAAGCTAACTTGGAAACTGAATTCTCAACTGTATTTGTGGTTTTTACTAAATAAAAATTTCCAATACCAAACAGCAAAAAATAACAAATACCAAATCTCTTTTGTAGCAACCAGAAAAGATACGGGGTTATTATCCTCAAGTATTACATTACTCATGCAGTGCTATATTGGATAGATGAGTAGTAGAAGAGACTGGCTGCTTGAGACAGAGTGCAAGAGTCAGGTGGATGGCAAGATGGGACCAAACAGACAGCAAACTTGCCTGTAACATTGGCAATAAGAAGTGATAAGCGAAATTCAGAATGTTTCCCAGGAGCTGTAAGGTGTTGAGAGGTTTTATTTATTTATGGTAAATCCTTTGGAATTGTAAATCTCGTAAGATATTGCGCAGCTGATCAGAGATTCTTCAAGAACAACATATCTCATATTCCATCAGCATGTCTCATCACATCTGCTTCCCAAGAAGTGGAGTGGTCTGAATGGACAGAGGTGTTAATAAGAGAATAGGGTGAAGAGAGGCGGAAAAAGAAGCTCTTCTCTCAGATATTGTGCAAACATGCAACAATAAAAAAGTGGAAAAGGAGTTTTGATAGATTTAAAGGGTGATAAC